>NW_027361818.1:18352500-18952500 GCF_039654945.1 Dendrobates tinctorius
GTGTGAGGGGCCACCTAATGTTGGAAAAAAACGCAAACGCGGTAAAAACGCACTAAAAACGCATACAAACGCATAAAAACGCTGCGTTTTTTTCATGCATGCTCATAAAAATGCTTGAAAAAAACGCAGCAGTTGTATGCTTTTGTATGCGTTTTTTCAATGCGTTTTTTTGCGGGAAAAACGCGCTGCAAAAAAAAGCAAGTGTGAAACTAGCCTAAGCCCCACACACTGCCAGCACATTTACTCACTTTTGTAACCACAACCTGTCAATTTTTATCTGGTCTCTTAATAAAGATTTGTGATTTTTACCGCATCTTATCTTGGACATTTTTGCACTGATTTTCCTTCTGAGTAAATCCAATGTTTATCGAGTAGCGAGTACATCTGACCACCTAGAGAACTGAGTGATATCCCAGCATCAACGAGCACGCTCACTCACGTCTAGTGATGATTTCAGAGTACTATGGCTTCTGAGAGAGGCAGAATTCTTAATAGCTGGTACGTGATCAAATACTTATTTCATGAAATTCAGTGCAATATAGTTGTTTAAAAACCATACCATGGGATTTTCTGTTTTTTATTTTTAGAGTCTGTCTCTCACAGTTGAAGTGTACCTACGATAAAAGTTACAGATTTCGCCATTCTTTGTAGGTTGAAAAATTGCAAAATTTTCAGTCTATCAACTACTTATTTTCCCCGATGAATGTGTATTTTCAGCGCTTTTACAGACGGAAAAAAAACAATTATAGAATATAAGCAGGATCACATGTAGATTTTCAGGCAAACGAATTACACATAGCGATATCGCTAGCAATATCGCTAAAGCATCACCGATTTTGTGACGCGATATCGCTATGTGTGATACTTACCTCCGACCGGCTCCCCCACTGGTTGTCGGTGATCACACAAGATCATCCAGGTCCATTTCTCCTCGGGCGCTTCCTGCTGGTGCCGACGAGTGACACGTGGATGCTGGCGGAGGACGTCATCATCGCCGCGTCTGACAGGTAAGTAATGACTGCTGCTATGTCGCTGCGTCGCTGCTGAGATCTGCCTGTTTGGCAGCTCACTAGCGACCATTTAGCGATGCACCAGCGATCCTGACCAGGTCATATCGTGGTCGGGATCGCTGGTGCATCACTAAATGTAACAGGGCCTTAAGTCTCCTGCCCACTGTCTTAGACTCTCCTTCTGGCATCTTTATCTATTATCACCGCTGCTCCCATCACTCTCCCGCAGTTCATGACCTGCCAGCTGTTCCAGTGTTTCGTGGAATGATCAGGGGACACAATTCAATACAAGTATATTTGAGCCTCGTTCTGGCTTCTCTATGGATTTCATAGACTTGCATTGTATGCAAATTGCCTCTTCAGAGAGGAAGAGGACTTGAACTCTATAGTGCAACCTGTTGGTAGTAGCGATCCTGCAAGTCACAATCAACCCTTTAACGAGTCTTGTAATATAACTTAGGATAAAAGCCAAATCAGAATCTCAATTTCCAGACACGGTGTTTCGGGCTATTTGACCTCAGCAGTGCAAAGTATGAGAACTGATTTGGCTAGGTGAGAGGCTCTGGACTGAGGTCTAAAGGGTAACCGTTTCTCCTTGTGGAGAGTGACATGCCAGCTCTGGCTTGTCAAGGTAAGCAGGCTTATTCGCCGTGCAATGCTCCTCTGGGAAAATAATATGCAAATTGTCTCTTCAGAGAGGAAGAGGACTTGAACTCTATAGCACCACCTGTTGGTAGTCGCGATCCTACAAATCACAATCAACCCTTTAACAAGTCTTGTAATATGACTTAGGATAAAAGCCAAATCAAATCAGAATAGACTTGCATTGAGAGCTCGTTCCCGCAGTTTTTTTTACTTCTGGCCAGTCAGAATCGGTGGTCGCAAGATGACACCTCAGGACCAAAGCGACACTGAAAAATGGTGAAAACATCAGAGAGGGGGTAGGACAGGGACCTGAGGTTTGAATCATCACTCCAGGGCCAGAAAAAAAACCCTGGAGTTGTATTTAGAAAAAAAAAAGGGTCATGATCATTTCTGATCCAGTTTGCTGATGAAATTTGTATATTCAAATTAAAAGGTTTGAAAAAATCTCTTCTGAGTGCTGTCCACTTAGTACTGCTTATTGTCTTTTTTTTTTTAAAAAGCTGCAATCATCTCACCTGTCCGAGTGCACAGCAAAATACTGATAGCAGCAGTCCAAACGATAGTTGTCACTCACATTTTATTAAAAGAATTGATTCATTGATCCAGTAATATAAAAGGCACCAAAATGATTGAGCCCAACGGCACAGGCCTGACAAAAGGACAGTATAGGTCTGAAACACGTTGCCTGGGAGCGCAGCAGATATCCCTTTTCTGCCTTTTTTTTAATTTTGTGCTGTTGTTCAACCAATTTTTGTGTCTACCAGATAGATAAATCAATTCTTTTAAGAAGATGTTAGTGCCGGCTATCATTTTGGACTGTTTAATAGCTTGTACAGATTTGTATGGCTGAAAACCGTAGACCTATTATTTAAAAATGCATGTGACCCCTTGGACGAAGCATTTCATTGCGAAACGCGCGTCGGGTGTGGTGGGTTCCCCAGGAGTGCACTCTAGGTAACTATGTCCTTTGATGTGTTTACTCACCAGTGTGTTCTATATGTATATTTACACCTTTTGCTTCGGTATTAGGAAGGTTTCCTCTCCTGCCATTTCTTTTGCATCCATATGTTTGCCTCCTTAGTCATATTTCTCATTGTTACTGTAGATTTATTTGATTTTGGCACATTTATGCCTTTTACTGCATATTATGAGACTTAGGTGGCTCACTATGACTGCAAAATGCATTAACTATAATGTATTTTCATGGCATAAATGACAGAAGATTGATAGGTTGTTTCACTTTTGTACATATTTACATAGAACCAACATTGTTTTTTCATTTTTTTTTGTGCATGCTATATATATGTATGACCATTTACACATTTGTGTTTGTAGCCAATCGTGGGTTACCCACTTTCTTTTCCTGTATCTGTGGCATCTGCCTAGCTTTTTTCACATTGTATTCATGGTTTCAATCAAGATTTTCAATATTTATTCTATTTTTTGCCTTGTGTGAAGTTTTGTGGTTTGGTGGCACTATTGTTTATTATATTTTAAATTAGTGATATTTAATATGGAAGCAAAAAATGTGGCTATGGACGTACGGATGTCCTACTGATCACACGCAGATGACAATACAGATGGAAAATTGATGCTTTTTTCATATTCTCATTTGAACAAGGTCGTATTTGTAGTAAAATTAGGATTTTTTTTAAACCACAAAAATAAAATAATCTGATCCAGCAAACTCATGAGAATTGGTCTCCTTTTTTTTATAAGCAACTTTAGAAAAACCAATGTCCATCTTATATCAGCACCGGAGCAGGTCCAGGTAACGTCAAGCCAACAATGCACATGTATTTGTAGATTTATACACCACAGATGTCCTTGATGAAGACCTCATATAGGTGGAAATGTTGAACAATATCTGTTTCTCCAATTTTGATGTCATATCTAAAGAAAACACATCTGCAATAAGGCAGCACGTTCATGGTCAGTCCTGGGTTTAATGAAACACCAAGCTTCACCAAACTCTGGACATCTTATTTTTTCTCTATGAAAAAAAATCATAAAATCCTAATATAAAATCAATATTATTACCGATATTATTTTTTGGTTAATGTTATTGTTCTATGATAAAATATAAAAGTGATAGCTGTAGGTAGACATGCAATGGAACCTGCCTTTATGTGCAAAGGTTTTATATTAGAATCTTTCTTTAAAACAGTCAATTGCTACTCACTTCATGTATTTCTATGTTCTTGACATTCATTTTCTCGATATTTTCCTCCTGCTCCTATGAGATGGATAATAAAGTTAGTCGGCAGAGTGTTGGCCACCAGACACATGAATGTGAGGCGCTAGATGTGGATATTTATGTATAACATGAAGGTTTGGTGCCAGGGAGAATAAGACCCCAGAGAGATCTCTGATTTTATACTAGTTGTATCTAGTGTTCTAGCCAATGGAGGAATCTACTATATAATTGACTAATTCTGTCTGTCTGCAATGGAAATCCTGCCTCGCTGATTGGTCGCGGCAGTTAGGCAGCGACCAATCAGCGACAGTTGCTTAGTCGTTGCAGCAACACTGCCGCATTGCTTATTGTGCAGGCACATTACAACCGTTAAAGGCATCACTGCTCCGTCGCTCATTACACAGGCACAGTCCTTTACATATTCTGGAGTACAATCAATATATTAGGTAACAGGAGAACAGTGACTGCAGTGTAACTGGAGTACAATACATTAGGTAAAAGCAGAACAGTGACTGCAGCTCTGGGTGTAACTGAACTACAATACATTAGGTAAAAGCAGCACAGTGACTGCAGCTCTGGAAGTAACTGGAGTACAATACATTAGATAACAGCGGAACAGTGACAGCAGCTCTGGGTGTAACTTGCGTACAATACAGTAGGTAACAGCAGAAAAGTGACTGCAGCTCTGGGTGTAACTGGAGTACAATACATTTAGTAAGATCTGAACAGTGACTGCAGCTCTGGGTGTAACTGAACTACAATACATTAGGTAAAAGCAGAACAATGACTGCAGCTCTGGAAGTAACTGGAGTACAATACATTAGATAACAGCAGATCAGTGACAGCAGCTCTGGGTGTAACTGGAGTACAATACATTAGGTAGCATAAGAACAGTGACTGCAGATCTGAGTGTAACTGGAGTACACTACATTAGGTAACAGCAGAACAGTGACTGCAGCTCTGGGAGTAACTGGAGTACAATACATTAGATAACAGCACAACAGTGACAGCAGCTCTGGGTGTAACTGGAGTACAATATATTAGGTAACAGCAGAACAGTGACTGCAGATCTGGGTTTAACTGGAGTACACTACATTAGGTAACAGCAGAACAGTGACTGCTGCTCTGAGTGTAACAGGAGTACATTAGGTAACAGCAGAACAGTGACTGCAGCTCTGCGTGTAACAGGAGTACATTAGGTAACAGCAGAACAGTGACTGCAGCTCTGGGTGTAACTTGAGTACAATACATTTGGTAAGATCTGAACAGTGACTGCAGCTCTGGCTGTAACAGGAATATAATACAACTATTTTTTATTTTAACAGAGACTCTAGAATACCCGATGCGATAGAATCGGGCCACCACCCGCGGCTATTACCTAGTGAAATGCCACTGTCAAATGCTGACAGCAGCATTTAAATAGCGCTTCTGGCAATCGCGCCAGAAATACGCACACCGGTGACTCCCGTCAAATGATCGTGGGTCACTGGTGTGTCGGCATGACAACCAGAGGTCTCCTTGAGACCTCTATCATTGTCAGTGCCGAATTGCTATGAGCACCACCCAGTAGTCGGCGCTCATAGCAAATCAGGAATTCAGCTACATAGAGTCAATCTGATCATCACCTCTATGTAGCTGAGCCAATCAAGTTGTGGCAGCTTCTAGCCTCCCATGGAGGTTATTAAAGCATGCCAAAAGTAAAAAAAAAATGTTTTTAAAAATATGAAAAAAATAAAAAAATATATAAAAGTTCAAATCACCCCCCTTTCGCCCCATTCAAAATAAAACAATAAAAATAAAATCAAACATAGACATATTTGATATTGCCGCATTCAGAATCGCCTGATCTACCAAAAAGAAGGATTTACCTGATCGTTAAACAGTGTAGCAGGAAAAATATTCAAAACGCCAGAATTACACTTTTTTACTCGCTGGGACATTGCATTAAAATGCAATAACAGGTGATCAAAAGATCGTATCTGCACCAAAATGGTATCATTAAAAATGTCAGCTCAGCATGCAAAAAATAAGCCCTCACCCAACACGAGATCACAAAAAATGGAGATTCTATGGGTATCGGAAAATGGCACAATTTTTTTAACAAAGTTTGGAATTTTTTTTTCACCACTTAAATAAAAAAGAATCTAGACATGTTTGGTGTCTATGAACTTGTAATGACCTGGAGAATCATAACGGCAGGTCAGTTTTAGCATTTAGTGGACCTAGCAAAAAAGCCAAACAAAAAGCTCGAGAGAGAACGCACTTTCTTTTGTAATTTCACCGCACTTGGATTTTTTTTTTACATTTTCTAGTGCCTAGGTAGCCAATTACCATCACAAGTGGTATCCTACCATATCCGACAAGTCCAGCACAATAGATTATGTAATTATGCCCCAGTGATGCAAGCTGTGCTCAAAAAATATATGGCACCGAAATGGCACCTCTGTGGAAGAATCACAATTTTAACTGTGTGCCATCTATTGTACATTATATTTTAGTATCTGTGGGTTAAATATGCATTGTACACCCTTAAATAATTTTCCTGAGGCATTTTGCATTCAAAAAAGGTACTTTTCTTGGGTTTTTCATTCTTCTGTTACCTCAGCAGATCTGAAAATCAAAATAAATGTAATTATTCATTTTCACAGCCCAATGTGATAACATTCAGTGAAGTGCCTTTTGATTCAAGTTGCTCACCACATGCCAAAATTAATTCCTCAAGTGGTGTAGTTTCTAAAATGTATCTTGTGGGTAATTTTGCTGGTTGGTACCTCAGGGGCTCTTCAAATGTAATATGGGAGAGGTCATATTTTAAAAAATTTGCTCTTCAAAAGTCAAATTGTATTCTTTCCCTTTGGATTCCTTCCATGTTCAGTAGCTTCTCACCACATATAGGTTCTAGCCAAACTAGGAGGATATACGTAACAAATTAGAGGCATATTTTCTCCTATTGCCCCTTGTGAAAAAAAAAATAGTGGAATTAAAGCAACATGTCAGTATAGAAAAAGCATCTAATCTTTAATGGTCTCTTTCTATTTGGCAATAATTTATGTAAAGTGCCTGAAGGATTACCAAATGTCCTAAACACAGTTTTGAGTACCTGGACAGGAGCAATTTTAAGATAGGGTCTTACTTAGGGTTTTTCTTCTTTACAAGCCCCTTGAAGTCATTTTAAATATGAAATTGTCCCTAATAAAACAGGTTTTCTATAATTAAATAAAAAAGGAAAAATTGTAGCTAAATTTTCAACTTCAAAATTTTTAATTTTAAACAAAAGAGACATTAGTCCTCCAGTTCAGCCTAAATTCCTCCAAAATAAAATCCTCAGATCTACGTCCTTCTAAAGAATCTAATAACTGTAAGATACAATATTGTTACGCTCCAGGAAGACATCCGGGCCTCTCTTGAACCCCTCGACTGAGTTCGCCATCATCACCTCCTCAGGCAGGGAATTCCAGATTCTCACTGCCCTAACAGTAAAGAATCCTCTTCTATGTTGGTGGAAAAACCTTCCCTCCTCCAGACGCAGAGAATGCCCTCTTGTGACCATCACCTTCCTTGGTATAAACAGATCCTCGGAGAGATATTTGTATTGTCCCCTTATATACTTATACATGGTTATTAGATCGCCCCTCTGTCGTCTTTTTTCTAGACTAAATAATCCTAATTTTGCTAATCTCTCTGGGTATTGTAGTTCCCCCATCCCCTTTTTTAATTTTGTTGCTCTCCTTTGTACCCGCTCTAGTTCCATTATATCCTTCCTGAGCACCAATGCCCAAAACTGTACACAGTACTCCATGTGCGGTCTAACCAGAGATTTGTACAGAGGCAGTATAATGCTCTCATCATGGTATCCAGACCTCTTTTAATGCACCCCATGATCCTGTTTGCCTGGGCAGCCGCTGCCTGGCACTGGCTGCTCCAGGTAAGTTAATCATTAACTAGGATCCCCAAGCCCTTCTCCATGTCAGATTTACCCAGTGGTTTACCGTTCAGTGTGTAATGGTGATATTGATTCCTTCTTCCCATGTGTATAACCTTACATTTATCATTGTTAAACTGCATCTGCCACCTTTCAGCCCAAGTTTCCAACTTATCCAGATCCATCTGGAGCAGAATACTATCTTCTCTTGTATTGACTGCTTTTCATAGTTTTGTATCATTTGCAAATATCGATATTTTACTGTGTAAACCTTCTACCAAATCATTAAAAAATATGTTGAAGAGAATAGGTCCCAACAACGACCCCTGCGGTCCCCACTGGTCACAGCGACCCAGTTAGAGAATATACCATTTATAACCCCCCTCTGTCTTCTATCACTAAGCCAGTTGCTTACCCATTTACACACATTTTCCCCCAGACCCATTATTCTCATTTTGTGTACCAACCTCTTGTGTGGCACGGTATCAAAGGCTTTGGAAATATCAAGATATTCCACGTCCAATGACTCACCTTGGTCCAGTTTATAGCTTAACTCTTCATAAAAACTGATTAGATTGGTTTGACAGGACCGATTTCTCATATACCCATGCTGATATGGAGTTAAACAGTTATTCTTATTGAGATAATCCAGAATAACATCCCTCAGAAACCCTTCAAATATTTCACCAACAATAGATTTACTAGCCTGTAATTTCCAGGTCACTTTTGGAGCCCTTCTTGAATATTGGTACCACATTTGCTATGCGCCAGTCCTGTGGAACAGACCCCGTCGCTATAGAGTCTCTAAATATAAGAAATAATGGTTTGTCTATTACATTACTTAGTTCTCTTAGTACTCGTGGGTGTATGCCATCTGGACCCGGAGATTTATCTATTTTAATCTTATTTAGCTGGTTTTCGCACCTCTTCTTGGGTTAGATTGGTGACCCTTAATATCGGGTTTTCTTTGTCTCTCGGCATTTCACCTAGCATTTCATTTTCCACCGTGAATACCGTGGAGAAAAAGATGTTTAATATATTAGCTTTTTCCTCATCATCTACAACCATTCGTTCCTCACAATTTTCTAAGGGGCCTACACTTCTTCTTTTGATTCTTTTACTATTGATATAGTTGAAGAACAGTTTGGGATTAGCGCTACTCTCCTTAGCAATGTGCTTCTCTGTTTCCTTTTTGGCAGCTTTAATTAGTTTTTTAGAACATGTTTTAAAAATGATTCTGATATGAATTAGACAAGTGGTAAATGTTATCTATAATAATTTTTTTTATGTGACTGTCTGTTTTAAGGGCTTATAAATTAAAATTTTAAAAATTGCTAACTTTTCAAATGTTTCACCAAAATGTCTCATATTACCATTAATAAAGGCGAATTTTAATAATGTGAAGCTGCTACAAGCATAAAGTATAAAGTCACAAAGAATATCTCAGAATCACTAAGATTCGTAAATCCAAATAAGGTGACACGTCAGAATTAAAAAAAATTGAGCTCTGTCAGTAAATGCTAGGTGCCGGGATTCTCCCTCTGCACATGGTAGATCCCAAGACTTATGTCCCTCTGCGTTCCTCCATTCAGCTTTGATGGCATTGGGTGCTGCTCAGCAAAGATGACTCAGCGTCTTGCTCAGACACATGCTGTGCACTTGGTTATTGCTGGCTCTACAGCTACAGCTATAGTAACTAGCAATAAGCAGCGGCGAACAGACGCTCCAGAGGCTAAGCCCGGGAATCACCCTACTGGGCATGCTCGTGAGGTGGCGTCCTCTTATTGGTGATCAGTCGTCAACTGCTCCGGTGATGTGAAAGTCCTGGATAGGTCCATGAGCAAAGTCCTGTCTGACTGGACTTAAGTGCTGTCTATAAAAAGGTCTTTGGGGAACCCGTTGGTGTGGTAAGATCACTTGCTATATGGGTGTGTGTGTGAAACCAGACAGCAGTGCGGATTGATCAGCGTGTGCTCAGGGCTGGCTTCATGCCACAGCAATTCCAGCTTATCCAGAGAGGAGCTTGCTTGTCTGAATTCAGGGCTGGCTTAGAGCCATAGGAATTCCGGCACCTCCGGAGAGGAGTAAGTTTGTGTGCGCATGCTGCGTTTATGTCCACTGTCTGTTTCCTTGCCAAGTGTGAGGGCTGCGGTCTCCTGTGAAATAAACAGAAATTCATACTTAGCGTCTTACCTTTTAGTGTGTCTTAAAGCTGCACCATTCTATCTAGGGGCAGCTCTACCTCTTAGTACACCCTTCTGTGCAGTTAACAAAGTTGGGTAATTTGCTGCTGTTCACACAGGGTGACTTTTAACCCTGTGTGTTTTCAAGATCACTCGCCGCACGCTTTACTAGCTGTGGTTCCTCCATAGCCACGTGGTGGACCCCAGTCGCAATCGCTCTTTCTCATAATTTATATTTGGTGCTATCCGCAGACCTTAACAGTATCTTAGCACCAGGGACTGGCTAGCAATGGCGGATGAGCAGCAGCTTCCACTGAGTATCCAGCAGCTAGAGACCAGATTGTCCACATTAGAGCGAGCAACTTCAGCTGTGGATCGATCCGCATTAGCGGCGCAGGCAGACAGTGAAGTCACTACTAGGGTTTCAGCTGCAACTTCTGTTCCATTTTTACCACACTTCCCGCTCCCCAATAAGTTTTCTGGGGATAGCAAGGCTTGCAGGGGATTTGTGAACCAGTGCTCGATTCGATCCAGCTGGAGCTACTGAGTCCCTTTTGATGGACAGGGCGTTGTAGTGGACTACGTCGTTATGGGTACGTAAGGACCTGGTGGCCCGGAACCCTCCCGCTTTTTGAGCTCCCCAAACAGGTCTTTCTAGGACCCCAAGTTACTCATGATGCAGAGCTCCAAATCCTGGCCCTGAACCAGGGCACGTTTCCAATCAGCCAGTTTGCTATTCGGTTTCAGACGTTAGCTTCCGAGCTGAAGTGGCCAGATAAGTCTTGGTAGAGGTGTTTTGGAGAGGCCTTGCACACAACATTAAGGATACTTTGGCAACTAGGGAGATTCTAAATACACTGGAAGATATAATAACCATATCCACTCGTATCAACCTTCAGTATGCCAAACGAAGGTTGGAACTAGCCCAGTGTAAGCAAAGGATTCGGTTGAAACCCAACATTAATAATACTTTGGGGTCTCTGACTCGGACTAATGTACAAGGGGAGCCTCTGGTTGGACATCGGGCAGAGGCTAAATCCCACCCTGTACATCCTCCTCCAACTTGTCTTGTCTGTGGGCAGGCTGGTCATGTCGTCAACAGGTGTCTAGGTGTCAGGGAGAACGTCCGTCTCTAGTGGCTATTGGGGAGGGCATCCCAGATTTGTCGGACGTGTCCTCCAAATTAACGTTTAAGGTGACACTGTCCTATCAGTCGACGTCACTACCTTCAGAGGGTTGGGTGGATTCTGGGGCAGAGGGTAACTTTATGTCCTCCTCCTTTGCCCAATGGCACCCAATATCTCTAGTGATGGTCTCTAAGCCCGTTACCATCTGAGTGTTTATTGGTTCTGCACTACCTTATGAAATCACCCATCAGACCATTCCACTTACCCTCGAGTTTTCTCAAGAACACCAGGAGATAATCTATTTGCTGGTCATCCCCGAGGGTATTGATGAGGTATTGCTAGGTATGCCTTTTTTGCATCACCATTCACCCAATATTGATGGGGCTTCTGGGAGTATACGGGGATGGAGTAGGTCATGCGAGGGACAGTGTCTCAAGGCCCAAGTTCTGGTTAGGTCTTCCAAGGTTTCTGCAGATCTAACCTCGCATTCCAAGCACTACTGGCAGTATGCAGATGTGTTCTCTAAGAAGGCTGCAGAGACTCTTCCTCCCCATCGTCCCTATGATTGCCCGATAGACCTCATACCGGGGCAAAGCCTCCTTGCGGGCGTTTACCCTTTGTCCCTTACGGAAACTGAGGCGATGTCAGACTATGTCAAGAAGAATCTGGCGAGGGGATTTATTAGGAAGTCAGTGTCTCCTGCTGGAGCAGGGTTCTTGTTCGTCCAAAAGTAGAATGGGGAACTCTGTCCTTGCATAGATTATAAGGATCAGAATGCCATCACCATTAAAAATAAATATCCTCTGCCACTTATCTCTAAGTTGTTTGGCACTGCGGGGTGCCATGATATTTACCAAATTAGATCTGCCTGGCACCTATAATCTAATACGCATTTGAGAAGGTGACAAATGGAAGATGGCGTTTAATACTCGTGACGGACATTATGAATACTTTCTAATGCCATTTGGTCTCTAACGCCCCCGCCATCTTCCAGTACTTTGTCAATGACATCTTTTGGGAGATGTTATCCACTTCCATAATCGTCTACTTTGATGACATTCTTATTTTCTCTCCCGATCTGAATGCTCATCGTAGAGATATTGCCAGAGTTTTTGAACTCTTGCGCCAAATCTCTCAAACTTGAGAAGTGTGTCTTTGAGCAGGAGTCCTTTCCAGTCCTTGGCTATATCATCTCAGCCAAGGGTTTGACTTTGGTTTCTGCCAAGTTGGAATAGGTGTTTAACTGGCAGGAGCCACATTCCTTAAAGCGGTGCAGTGCTTTATGGGATTTATTAACCCCTACCACCAGTTAATTCCCCACTTCTCTGGCGGCTCTCTTCGTAGCTCTCACCATGAAGGGAGCTAACACTAAGCTATGGATTAAGGAGGTTTCTGAGGCATTTTTCTCCTTAAAGTCCCATTTTGCTAGGGCTCCTCTGTAACATCTGCCAGATGTGGATAAGCCCTTCATTCTGGAGGTGGATGCCTCTTCTGTCAGTGCGGGAGCTGTTTTACATCAGAAGAATGCTCAGAGCCCTGCTTCTTCTTCTCTAAGTCTTTCTCACTGGCAGAGAATTACTCTATTGGGGACAGGGAGTTACTGGCCATGAAGTTGGCTTTCTCGGAAAGGAGGTATCTTCTGGAAGGAGCTTGGCATCCCTTCCAGGTGTTCACAGATCATAAAAATCTGCTCTATTTGGAGACGGCCGTGCGGCTAAATTATCACCAGGCCAGGTGGTCTCTATTCTTCTCCAGATTTAAGTTTAAGATACAATTCCCCTCAGGGGATAAGAATTTAAGGGCTGACTCCTTATACCATTCTGTAGTCTCTTCCGAGGACTCTTCAGACCTACAGATGACCACCCGTTCCTGCTACTACATGTGGGGACAAATGACACCGCAAGAAACGACCTGGAAACCATCTGCAGAGACTTTGAAGACTTAGGCAAGAAAGTGAAAGAACTGGGAGGGCAGGTGGTCTTCTCTTCCATCCTCCCAGTGGATGGCCATGGAACAAGGAGGTGGAATAAGATTCTGCAGGTGAACAACTGGCTACGTCAATGGTGCCATCAGCAACGATTTGTTTTATGGATCACGGAGTGAATTACCTTTATGATGGACTACTTGCTAGAGATGGGGTGCACCTTACGAAGACTGGAAAACATGTATTTGGAAGTCGCCTTGCTACACTTGTAAGGAGAGCTTTAAACTAGAACAACATGGGAAGGGAAGCAAAAGGCCAGAAAAAGCCATACACCTGACAAATGCTATTGAGAACTCTGCTATTAGAAGTGGAAAGGAAGAACAAAGACAAAAGAATCTAATTAATAAAAATATTGGAGAAAGAGAAACCAATCACAAACTAAAATGTTTCTATGCTAATGCACAAAGCATGGGCAACAAACAAGAAGAATTGGAACTACTAAAACAGGAAATGAAATATGATGTCATTGGAATCACTGAAACTTGGTGGGACAATACACATGATTGGAATACAAGACTAGAAGGATACAACTTATTTGCAAGAAACAGACTTGATAAACGAGGAGGAGGTGTCGCATTGTATGTTAGAAACGCGTATATCTGCACAGAGATTGAAGCTTCAGAGACTGGGCGTTCTGTGGAAACTGTTTGGGTAAGAATACAAGGACAGAACAATGGAAAGGACACCATTGTAGGCATTTACTACAGGCCGCCTGTGCAAGCTGAAGATATGGATGAACTCTTTATGCATCAAATGGCCAAGTTCTCCAAAAAATATGACATAGTTGTCATGGGAGATTTCAACTATCCGGACATTTGTTGGGAATCTCTCTCAGGCAAAACTAACAGGTCAAGGAAATTCTTATCCTCTCTTGCTGACAACTTTATCTTCCAAAAGGTAGGGGAGAAAACAAGGGGAACTGCTACCTTGGATCTAATCCTTATAAACAGGGAGGAAATGGTTGAGGAGGTAAAAGTGGCTGGGACCCTAGGAGGTAGCGACCATGCTATTTTAGAATTTTGGATAACTAGAGGAGGAAGACCAGTGAAGACTCAGGCGTCAAGGTTAGATTTCAGAAAGGCAGATTTTAAGGGATTCAGAAAGAGAATTGGAGGGATCCAATGGCTGGATATCCTTAAAGACAAAAATGTCCAGGAAGGATGGGAAATCTTGAAAAATGAAATTCTCAAAGCACAATTGTTAACAATTCCAAAAAGAGGGAGGAATAGGAAGCATTTAAGTAAACCAGGATGGATGAACACAGAACTTAAGTACATGCTAAAAAGGAAGAAAAAAATGTTTATAAAATGAAATTCTCAAAGCACAATTGTTAACAATTCCAAAAAGAGGGAGGAATAGGAAGCATTTAAGTAAACCAGGATGGATGAACACAGAACTTAAGTACATGCTAAAAAGGAAGAAAAAAATGTTTATAAAATGGAAAGAGGGAGGCATATCTAAAGAAGAATATTATGCTGTCTGCAGAACCTGCAGGGAACAAATCAGATTAGCTAAAGCTGAAAATGAATTGAGGCTTGCAAGAGATGTCAAAAGCAATAATAAAGGATTTTGGGGATATGTCAAAAGTAAAAGAAAAGTCAAAGATGCTATAGGATTTTTACAGGATGAAAATGATGAAATGGTAAGACAGGATGTTGAGAAGGCCGAACTTTTAAATTCCTATTTTGCATCTGTTTTCTCTCAGAAAGGAAATGTAACATCAACTGTTCTTCACTGTCCTATTAAGGGAATAGAAGAATACAGGATATCTATAAACAGAAAGATAGTGAGGAAACACTTAACTAACCTAAATGAATTCAAGTCACCAGGTCCAGATGAATTACACCCCAGAGTACTGAAGGAGATAGCAGAAGAAATTTCTGAACCCCTCTCCATAATCTTTGAAAATTCTTGGAGAACAGGAGAAGTCCCAGAAGACTGGAGAAGAGCAAATGTTGTTCCTATCTTCAAAAAGGGGAAGAAGGTGGACCCAGGCAACTATAGGCCGGTGAGTCTGACTTCTATACCAGGAAAGATCTTTGAACAAATTATTAAACAACATGTATGTCAGCACCTGGATAAGAATGAAGTGATTAAACAGAGTCAGCATGGGTTTGTAACTAATAAGTCATGTCAGACTAACTTAATTTCCTTCTATGATGGAATCACTGATTGGGTGGATCAAGGAAATGCTGTAGATATAGTATATCTTGACTTCAGCAAAGCATTTGACAAAGTATCTCATACAATCCTTATTGAAAAAATGTCTAAGTATGGAATGGACAAGGCAACTGTTAGGTGGATTCATAACTGGCTTAGTGATCGGACCCAAAGAGTGGTCGTAAATGGCTGCACATCCAGTTGGAAGAATGTCTCAAGTGGGGTACCACAGGGCTCTGTCCTGGGCCCTGTTTTGTTCAACATCTTTATCAACGATTTAGATGAAGGAATTGAGGGTAAACTGATTAAATTTGCTGATGACACAAAGCTAGGAGGGATAGCTAATACTAGAGAAGAGAGAGAGAGGATTCAAAAAGATATAAATAAACTGGAGAAGTGGGCAGCAACAAACAGAATGGTTTTTAACAGGGAAAAATGCAAAGTACTACATCTGGGCAATAAAAATGAAAAAAGCATATACAGAATGGGAAGAATAGGGCTAAGCAACAGCACATGTGAAAAAGACTTGGGCATACTAATAGATCACAGACTGAATATGAGTTAACAGTGTGATGCAGCAGCAAAAAAGGCAAATGCAATTCTAGGATGTATTAACAGAAGCATACAGTCTAGATCACGTGAAGTCATTATTTCCCTCTACTCCTCTTTGGTCAGACCTCATCTGGAATATTGTGTCCAGTTTTGGGCGCCACATTTTAAAAAAGACATCAACAAACTGGAGCAAGTTCAGAAAAGAACGACCAGAATGGTGACCGGTCTGCAAACCCTGTCTTATGAGGAAAGGTTGCAGGATTTGGGAATGTTTAGTTTGCAAAAGAGAAGACTGAGAGGAGACTTAATAGCTGTCTACAAATATCTAAAGGGCTGTCACATTGTAGAAGGATCAACTTTATTCTCATTTGCACAAGGAAAGACTAGAAGCAATGGGATGAAACTGAATGGGAGGAGACACAGATTAGATATTAGAAAAAACTTTTTGACAGTTAGAGTGATCAATGAGTGGAACAAGCTGCCACGAGAAGTGGTGAGTTCTCCTTCAATGGAAGTCTTCAAACAGAGGCTGGACAGACATCTGACTGGGATGATTTAGCGAATCCTGCTTTGAGCAGGGGGTTGGACCAGATGGCCCAGGAGGTCCCTTCCAACTCTACGATTCTATGATTCTATGAAAGAGGTTGGGAGCCGGAGTAACCTTCCATCTGGGTTAAGCACGTTCCAGCCCGCGCTCCGAAAAATAGAGATCAATACGGGTGGCAATGGCAATCAGCTCCTCCAGACTTGCAGGAACCTCTCTGGTAGAAAGAGCATCTTTAACATGGTCAGCTAAACCTCTCCAAAACACAGGGATGAGGGCTTTGTCAGACCACTCCAGCTCGGAAGCCAGTGTCCGAAAACAATCGGCATACTGACTAACCGAGAGGGATCACTGAGTCAAAGCCAGTAGCTGTAGAGAGGTGTCGTGCGTGACCCATGGTCCCAGGAAGACCTGCTTAAAGCTGTTAAAAACTGAGCAGCGGTCTGAACCTCTGGGTCACCATGCTCCCATAGTGGCGTAGCCCACTCCAACACCTTGCCCGACAGAAGGGAAACAATAAACCCCACCTTGGCCCGCTCTGTAGGGAATCGTGCAGCTAGTAACTCCAGCTGGATAGAGCACTGGCTGACGAAACCCGTACAGGAGGCGCCATCGCCAGAAAATTTATTGGGCAACGGGAGGCGGGTAACTGTCGGCGCGTGGGAGGTCGTGGACATACGAGAAACCGCCTCTGCGATCGCCTGTACAGCAGCCTCCGAAGACTTCGCCGCTGCGATAACACTCTCAAGAGTAGCCAACCGGCCCTCTAGCTGGCGAATGCACTGAAGGAGTTGATGCTGATCTGCCATCACTAGCCAGACCCTGGCGCTAGTTTAATGTTAGGAACGGTGGAACGCACTAAATAAAAATAATAATAAAGTGCGTTCACCGCTCGGGGTCCACCATGCAGTAGGTGTTACAACTGCTGCTGAGTAATGGCAGACGAGCAATATGGTGATATAATGCGCACAGGTTCAACTTCACCCGAAGTGCGCAGAGCAGGCTCTGTTCACACACAGAGGCACCACAACAAAAACATACAAAAAGGCTGAGCCTGGTAGAGTCACAGGCCTCAGGTAAATGCACACATGGTATAAAGTCACAGGAGCAGGAACTAAGACAGAGGGGCTGCGTCCGTCTAGACCTGCCATGTGTGCGGCATCGCTAGTGCGAACGCCAAGAAGGGCTGCAACTGCAGCGTGGCGCAGGACACTGCCGCTGGACGACACAGCTATAAAGCAGGTGCTATGTCGGATGCTAGCGCAGAGGTGCGGTGTGCACAGTGGCCTAAGGCTTGCCACAGACTGACGCAGACTACTGAACTAATTCCCTAACTACATGCGTAATATCAGAGGGGTTTCATAATAAGTCAGTCACCAGAATCATACATCCGTCACCATTCACACATAGCAGTATAGTCTATACTAGCGCATGGCGGAACGGCCATGCACGCTTTTTATAGCATCCGGGACCTTCCGGAAGCTTCCAGATCTCCGAGATGGACCAATGAAATCTATAGCAGGACCTGAGCACATGACTCCCAATCTCCAATGGGACACCCTCTCAGGAGCATGCTCAGTAGGAGGACAGAGGGACTTGGCCCCTGGAGAGATTTGCTGCAAGGCAATCTCCTCTGCGGTAGATAAAGAGCAAGAGACCGCAGAATGTAAGGGTCTGGATTCCTGCAGAGCAGACGCATGAACCTGACTCCTAACAGAGACAATACGGTAGTGTGGACTGGTCAGCGTGTGTTCAGGGCTGGCTTCGTGCCATAGGAATTCCGGCTTATCCAGAGAGGAGCTTGCTTGTCTGAATTCAGGGCTGGCTTAGAGCCATTGGAATTCTGGCACCTCCGGAGAGGAGTTTGTTTGTGTGGACACGCTGCATTTGTGTCCACTACCTGCTTCCTTGCCACGTGTGAGGGACTGCGGTCTCCTGTGAAATAAACAACAGATCATACTTAATGTCATACCTTTTATTGTGGCTTAAATCTGCCCAATTCTGTCTAGGGGCAGCTCTATCTCTTAGTTACACCCCTCTGTGCAGTAAACAAAGTTAGGTAATTAGCTGCTGTCCACACCGGATGACTTTTAACCCCGAGTGTTTTCAAGATCGTTCGCTGCACGCTTTCGTCATTGTTTACTAGCTACGATTGCTCCAACACCGCACGGTGGACCCCAGGTCAAAATCACACCTTCTCATGATTTATTTTTGGTGAAATCCTCAGACCCTAACGATAAGTTAGTAAGCTTTCTCTATATAGAACCTGAAAACCCCATTAAACGGGTCTCCCCACAATCATCTTTTGAGGTATGCTCTTTGGAGATTTAGGAACAATAACATTTTTAAAAATTAAAACTTAAATAAATTTCAAATGTTAACAAGACTTTTGCTTGTTCTTCATGTAAAGCATTTAAACAATATAATAGTCTCTTTTTCCGTAATCAAATTATTAAAAGTATTAATTTTATTTTTATATGTAAGAAAACAAAAAGGACTCTTGAGAGAACAGCAAACAAATCTCCCAAGACTTACGTCACACTTTTCCGTGTGTTATGTTATATAAATTTCTGTTGCATTTCATTCATCTGCCCGATAGCTGCACAACATCACTATTTTTCTGTTAAACCTTTCAGATATTTCCCACTGGAGCCATTCTTCACAAAATATTCATTGAAATTATTAGAATATTCTTAAAGAGCAAAAAATATCTGGTGCAAGCTTTCTAAGGAAAAATGTGTGACTCATTGGATGCTAAATTCCACTAAAGTTCCTCAAATACAAAATGTAATCTTCTAAAAAAATAAATCTAATAATGTATGTGTTGCAAGGATATTGTGCCTAATTAAAAATTTCACATTCAAAATATAAATGCGATCACTCACATGTAATGGATAATTTCGTATTTTTTTCTTTTACAAGCTATGCATTTTGAGTTTATGTATTTGTGTTTGCTTTGTACTATTGCTATCAAGGAAACAGGGCAAATTATGAATTTAGAGAAAAAATATATTTGATGCAGTGACACTGCTGGATTTCATTTTTCGCTTTTGCTTCTTCTAGATTTGTTGGACCAGTCCTGTTTCGACTCTAAATATATATGGACAGCAATGGATTCAAATCTGAGTAATTCTAAGGTGAAAAGAAATGTGTAAAACTGCAACTTGTCCCTTTTTTTGTCCTTCCAACGTGGTTTTGAGTTTTACATTCTTTTAATTTTGCATAGTGAATTTAGGTTAGAAAGCTTAACCAATTCATGTCTGGGCTACTTAGAGCTTTCATTTAGTGTAAATTAACTGTAGATTTTTAGCAAAAGGTTTTTGTTGTTCATTTCAAGTTGCAGGTTTTTTATTACATATAAAAAAAACTTTAAATATATTTTTTATACTTCGCTTGATTAAAATATGTACAATAAATGTATTTAACCCCTTAGACTGAGACACAGAAAAAACACACAGTATGACAAACGTGCATGAATACTCTGCTGTAAAATAAACGAAACAAAAAGCAGCAAGTGCTGGTAAAAGATGATAACACAAACAGGGTATTTAGTTGATACTTTTTTTGCAAAAAATGTATACGAAGCCACTCCACCATGTCACGGTATACCCTTCTCAGAGCAGTCCTATCTAATGTATTTAAACCTGATCATGTGATCAATACCTACTTGAGCAGGATTCAGAAAGGCGCTGCCCGGTAGGGGCACGCTGGGCAAAATGGCCAAATGGTATTGTTCACATGATCAGGTTTAAATACATTAGATAGGACTGCTCCGAGAAGGGTATACCGTGATGTGGTGGAGCGGCTTCGTATACATTTTTTGCAGAAAAAGTATCAACTAAATACCCTGTGTTTGTTATCATCTTTTACCAGCACTTGCTGCTTTTTGTTACGTATATTTTACAACAGAGTATTCATGCACGTTTGTCATACTGTGTGTTTTTTCTGTGTCTCAGTCTTTGGGTTGTTTGAACATTGTCTTACTGACACGTTCATTCTTGTGCATGTCCCATGTGATTTTAATGTATTTAACCCCTTGTTGGACTCCCTCTCTTTGATGTGGGCTCTGGCACTGAGCCCACATCTCTCTGGCACATGTCAGCTGTTTTCAACATCTGAAAAACCATGTAGAAAAAAGGTCCTCCAAACACACTTACTGCAAAAGTATATATTTTATTAGTATTACACAGAATTGTTTAAAAGGAAAAAATGGTAAACCATACACAATCTGGACAATAGCTTGACACTGGATGTTGATAGCTAATACAGGGAATACATCAAGTATAACACATGAAAAAATACAAAGATGTATATAATATATGCAAAAAAATGTATAAGGTACTATGCAAAATATGATAAATATGGAGAGGGTCAGGTATGGAGAGTGCACCTCATAGCTAGAATAAAAAGCAGTTTATAAGCCACAAGAAATATATTTACCCAGAGTTGGAGACCACCCAGTGGGGACACTAGTCAAATTTTAACCATTATAACATCCTAACAAAAAAAAATTATGTTTCCATTATTGTGCTGATGTAAAGTTGACATGTGGGAAATGTTATTTATTTACTACCTTGTTTGACACCACTTCCTGACTTAAAGGTACAAAAATACAAATTTGGAAAACTGCAAAATTTTCAAAAATTTTTGCCAAATTTCCATTTTTTTCATAAATAAATGCAAGTTATAGCAAATAAATGTTACCACTAGCATGAAGTACAATATTTCCTGAAAAGAACTTCTATGAATCAGTGGGATATGTTGCAGCATTTCAGAGCTATAACTTCATAAAGTGACAGTGGTCAGAATTGTAAAAATTGGCTTGGTCATTAAGTACCAAATTGCCTCTGTCACTAAGTGGTTAAAAGGACTTTGCCATGGATTAAAGATTAAGACAATATATTGTAAAAATACATTTTTATAAAATATATAATAGGGTACATTATGTGATCAGTAGTATTACATAATGGAATTTAAGCTTAAACATGTGGATAATTTGAATGCTTATTAATTATATCATTGCTAACATTTCTTCTACACAGAACAATTTGAATATGATCACAGAATTTTTCCTTTTAGGATTTCAAGTCAGTCAAAGTTCAAGAATTTCCTTATTCAGCTTTCTGCTTGCGATTTACTGTGGGACAATATGTGGGAATCTCCTGATTATCACCCTGGTGTCCACCAGCAAGAACCTCCACACTCCAATGTACTTCTTCATCTCGCAACTGTCCATCAGTGACATGATTGTGATCTCAGATATTGTCCCTAAAATACTTCACATCCTACTGAATAATGGGGCAACCATTTCTTTTGCTGACTGCATCACTCAGTTTTATTTTTTAGGTGCCTCAGAAACAGTTGAATGTTCTCTCCTTGGTATGATGTCTTATGACCGATATGTGGCCATATGTAATCCTCTCCGTTACTCCACCATCATGACAACTAGATATTGTGCAATATGGACTGTCATCATATGGGTGTTTGGATATTCTATTGTTTTGATTTACATCATAACTACAGCAAAACTAAAATTTTGTGGCCCAAATATCATTGACCATGTGTTCTGTGACATTATTCCTATACTAGAACTTGCCTGCTCTGACACCTACATTGCTCACTTGGAGATATATTTACTATGTATTCCAATTGTCTTTGTTCCAACCACAGTCATTGTAGTGACTTATACTTACATTGCTTTGGAAATCTTAAGTATCCCATCTAGTGCTGGCAGACATAAAGCCTTCTCCACCTGTAGCTCCCACCTCACTGTGGTCTCCATATTCTACTGGACCATGTTCAGTGTTTATATTTTCCCATCAAAAGGTCGTACAATCACCACGAGTAAGATCCTATCACTGCTATATACAGTGTTTACCCCTTTGATCAACCCCATTATATACAGTCTGAGAAATAAAGACATCATAAAAGCTGCACATAAAGCAGTTTCTAAGTGAATAGTCTAGTAATTTAGTGCCGATTGTGGGCAATTAAACCCACTGATGCAGCTGTCAAAAAGAAAAGAAGCACTTATCTGCCTTTAAAGGGAGGGAGCTCTCTCTCTCTGCTTCGATCATCACAATGCAATACCATTTGTGCCATGCTGATAGTCTCCATGGTGACCTCAGGCTGAAAAAAGGCCAGGTAGAGTGGCCAGTAAGGGCTTGCATTGAACGCGACCTTACTTGCCTCCTGCCTGTGTCTAATTGACAGCTCTAATACCTTGCAGTGCAAATGCACAGCAGAGTCTTGGATCAGACCAGGTAAAGTTGATGTTCCATGCACATATTGCTTTATAGTTATTTTTTATTCTTGGATTTTTTCTGTTAAATTACCACTGTGTAAATGTGCTCTTCCACTTTGCAAATATATCAGCTTATAGTCTGGCTCATGAATTTGGTATTGTTGTAGTCTCGTATACTTTGCACTAGAGTTGAGCGAAACAGGTCGGTCATATTCAAAAGTCGGCGACTTTAGCTGAAGTTGGGTTTCTTGAAACGAAACCCGACCATAGAATGAGGTCGGCCACGAGGTCGGCGACCAGAGTGCTAAAGTCGCGTTTCAAAAGATGCTTCCAGCGCCCTTTTTCAGCAAATGATGGAGGATGCACACTGTAGGCAACGCAATGACACAGGCATCAGTCACCACCATCTTTGAGAAGGGCATGCAAGTGATTGGCTGGCTTTGTGTGGCATCACAGGGGCTATAAAAGGGCGTGAATGCCGACCTCCATCTTACTTATGCTGATCTTAGCATAGGGAGAGCTGCTGCTGCTGATTCTGTAGGGAGAGCGTTAGGCAGGGAAGAAAAACAAAAAAACTGCTTCTGCTGTTAGCGATTTCCACTTAAAACTAGTGTTGAGCGATACCGTTCGATACCCAAAAATATCGTATCGGATGGTATCGCCCGATATGAATAAAATATCGGGTATCGCCGATTCCGATACCGGAAGTCCCATTCAAGTCAATGGGACTTCCGGTATCGGAATTAAAAAAAACCCTTTATTTCCTTTTTGGCTAATTCTACATAATTGAAAACAAATAAGAATCATGTAGAATGTATTGTGGGAGGTGGAGGAGACATTAAAAGCATAGTGGTTTATTCAAATCACATGGCATAGCATTAATTCCAATTTTTTTTTTCAATACGTTCGGAGTTAAAAAGATATTGACTATGTTAACTTTTTTATATTTAGTCAGATATGTATGTTTCACAACTTCCATGCTCTTCACCTTCTTTTGTACTTCTCCCACACTTTCTCCTTCATGATCCGCAGCAGTAGCATTTTTTTCATCAACTTTTTCTTCACCTTATTCATCTTCTTCTTCTTCATCTTCTCCCCATTAATTTTTTTTTCCATTCTTCATATTCTTCTTATTCAGCTATTATTAATTTTAATATGCTATTTCTTCATCTTCTTCCTATTCTTCTTTGTCTTCATTTTCTTATGGTGACATGTATTCCTGTAGTACTTATCTATAAAAGTTATAAGATTACACCTTACGTTCTGCCTGTCACAAAAGATTTACAACAGGATTTGTCCGCGTTCAGTTTGGCTTGCAGCAACAGGCATTTTCCAGGGGCACCACGAGGAGGAATGGACTCACCCCCATTTACTGCTTAGTCTTCTTCTGCTTATAATTTTGATTTCTTCTATGCTGATTTTTAGTCTTATGCTTAATGTTCTTCTGCTTTCTGTTCTTCTGCTTTTGCTTCTTCTGCTTCTTGTTCTTCTGTCTTTTGTTCTGTATCTTGGTGGTTGTCTTCATGTTCTTTGTCCTCTTGGTCTTATTATTTAGGGTCATATTTCTGGTCTTCTTTGGTGTGGTCTTCAGGGTCGTCATCATCAGGGTCGTCGTCATGGAGATCAATAAGGATTACCAAAGACAATTTCAAAAAGCTTGATCTTGGAAATGTAGCAGAAGGTACAAGAAGGCTCAGAAACTGGCGAGAACCAGCAGACAGTGCTGGCACCCGGATGGGTAGCAGAAGGAACAAGAGCCAAAGGCACTACCGAGGACCAACTGACGGTGCTGGACCACGGTTACTAAGCAGAAGGTACCTGTACTAAAAAGCACTACCAAGGACCAGCTGACGGTGCTGGACCTCGGATACCGAGATGGAGGCACCTAGGCCAAAGGCTGTGGCGAGAACCAGCAGACAGTGCTGGCACCCGGATGGGTAGCAGAAGGAACAAGAGCCAATGGCACTACCGAGGACCAACTGACGGTGCTGGACCACGGTTACTAAGCAGAAGGTACCTGTGCTAAAAAGCACTACCAAGGACCAGCTGACGGTGCTGGACCTCGGATACCGAGATGGAGGCACCTAGGCCAAAGGCTCTGGCGAGAACCAGCAGACAGTGCTGGAACCCGGGTGGGTAGCAGAAGATACCCATTCAAAGCAAAGTAGCCAGGCCGCAAGCCGGCCGCAGTTACCGAAACCCACAGTCCTACAGGGGTCCATGTCCCATTGGCACTACGGATCCAGCCTTCAGTGCCAGTTCCCGCAGCCCACATAGGAGTCACCTAAACTGCAGGCACCGTAGAGTCGGCTAACCCGGCCGCAAGATGACAGGACAACGGATTGGTGGCATAGTGACCTTGACACTACCCGGAAACAGCAGGCGTGCTGAAAACAGGCTGGGCAACAGGGAGTACCCATGCCAAAGACACTGCCGAGAACCAGCTGACGGTGCTGGAACCCAGATGGGTAGCAAAAGCTACAAGAGCCAATGGCACTACCGAGGACCAACTGACGGTGCTGGACCACGGTTACTAAGCAGAAGGTACCTGTGCTAAAAAGCACTACCAAGGACCAGCTGACGGTGCTGGTCTTCGGATACCGAGATGGAGGCACCTAGGCCAAAGGCTCTGGCGAGAACCAGCAGGCAGTGCTGGAACCCGGGTGGGTAGCAGAAGGTACCCATTCAAAGCAAAGTAGCCAGGCCGCAAGCCGGCCGCAGTTACCAAAACCCACAGTCCTACAGGGGGTCCATGTCCCATTGGCACTACGGATTCAGCCTTCAGTGCCAGTTCCCGCAGCCCACATAGGAGTCACCTAAACTGCAGGCACTGTAGAGTCGGCTAACCCGGCCGCAAGATGACAGGACAACGGATTGGTGGCATAGTGACCTTGACACTACCCGGAAACAGCAGGTGTGCTGAAAACAGGCTGGGCAACAGGGAGTACCCGTGCCAAAGACACTGCTGAGAACCAGCTGACAGTGCTGGAACCCAGATGGGTAGCAAAAGCTACAAGAGCCAATGGCACCACCGAGGAACAGCTGATGGTGCTTGACCACGGTTACTAGGCAGGAGGTACCTGTGCTAGAAAGCACTACCAAGGACCAGCTGACGGTGCTGGACTTCGGATACCGAGATGGAGGCACCTAGGCCAAAGGCTCTGGCGAGAACCAGCAGACAGTGCTGGAACCCGGGTGGGTAGCAGAAGTTACCCATTCAAAGCAAAGTAGCCAGGCCGCAAGCCGGCCGCAGTTACCGAAACCCACAGTCCTACAGGGGGTCCATGTCCCATTGGCACTATGGATCCAGCCTTCAGTGCCAGTTCCCGCAGCCCACATAG
Organism: Dendrobates tinctorius; assembly: GCF_039654945.1. Taxonomy (NCBI): domain Eukaryota; kingdom Metazoa; phylum Chordata; class Amphibia; order Anura; family Dendrobatidae; genus Dendrobates; species Dendrobates tinctorius. The sequence goes on from NW_027361818.1 coordinate 18,378,410, forward strand.
GAGTCACCTAAACTGCAGGCACCGTAGAGTCGGCTAACCCGGCCGCAAGACGACAGGACAACGGATTGGTGGCATAGTGACCTTGACACTACCCGGAAACAGCAGGCGTGCTGGAACCAGGCTGGGCAACAGGGAGTCCCCATGCCAAAGACACTGCCGAGCACCAACTGGCGTTGTTGGAGCCCAGGCACAATCATGGTGTAGGCCGAGGCCTACTTGGTGGTAGTTTTAGATTGTTTGTAGGCTACAACAGACTGTCAACGTGCTCCAATTAGGCATCTGTCTCAACTCTGATTCCAGGATTTCACGTGACCACCAACACCGCCAGTTTATGCGTACAGTAGCCGTCTGCCCAATCCACACGTGTTCCTGTGTTACTGGTGTTCTGTAATGTCAGCAGATCCCCTGATGTTTGTCTGCCAATGTCTCCTGCTCTGTCCACATTCCCACCAATTGCAGTGGGAAGGTGGACAGCGCAGGAGACAGTGCCGGACACACATTGGGGGATCAGCTCACGTTACAGAACACCAGGAACACAGGAACAAGTGTGGAATGCGTGGACGGCAACTGTGAGCAGGAACTGGCAGTGTTGGAGGTCAGGGGAAATACTAGAGACAGAGTGGAGACAGAGGCCAAATCAGAGAATGTTTAAATCTGAAGTAGTTACAATTTGGAGGCAGCAGCAGTTTGCCCTCCACACAGCAGGGGATCAGCTGAAGTTACCGAACCCCACTTTCACATGAACGAGTGTGTTTTTCTGTGTGGACAGGCCTTCCGAGCACCAACTGGCGTTGTTGGAGCCCAGGGACAATCATGGTGCAGGCCGAGGCCTACTAGGAGCCAGGTGTAAAGCTGAGGTATTTTGACTCTGGAGGGAGCAGGAAACTTTGCCATACACACAGCAGGGGATCAGCCGACGTTACCGACCCCCACTTTCACATGAACATGTGTTTTTTTCTGTGTGGACAGCACTTCCGAGCAACAACTGACGATGTTGGAGCCCAGGGATAGTCATTTTGTAGGCTGAGGCCTACTTGGAGGCAGTTTAAGATAAGACGTTGTTTGACTTTGGAGGGAGCAGGACACTTTGCCCTCCACACAGCAGGGGATCAGCTGACGTTACTGACCCCCACTTTCACATGAACGAGTGTGTTTTTCTGTGTGGACAGCACTTCCGAGCACCAACTAGCGTTGTTGGAACCCAGGGACAATCATGGTGCAGGCCGAAGCCTACTAGGAGCCAGGTGTAAAGCTGAGGTATTTTGACTTTGGAGGGAGCAGGACACATTGCCCTCCACGCAGCAGGGGATCAGCCGACGTTACCGACCCCCACTTTCACATGAACAAGTGTTTTTTTCTGTGTGGACAGCACTTCCGAGCACCAACTAGCGTTGTTGGAACCCAGGGACAATCAGGGTGCAGGCTGAGGCCTACTAGGAGCCAGGTGTAAAGCTGAGGTATTTTGACTTTGGAGGGAGCAGGACACTTTGCCCTCCACACAGCAGGGGATCAGCCGACGTTACCGACCCCCACTTTCACATGAACAAGTGTGTTTTTCTGTGTAGACAGCACTTCCGAGCACCAACTAGCGTTGTTGGAGCCCAGGGAGAATTATGGTGTAGGCTGAGGCCTACTTGGTTGCAGTTTTAGATTGTTTGTAGGCTACAACAGACTGTCAACGTGCTCCAATTAGGCATCTGTCTCTACTCTGTTTCCAGGATTTCACGTGACCACCAACACCGCCAGTTTATGTTACGATGTTGGAGCCCAGGGATAGTCATTTTGTAGGCTGAGGCCTACTTGGAGGCAGTTTAAGATAAGACGTTGTTTGACTTTGGAGGGAGCAGGACACTTTGCCCTCCACACAGCAGGGGATCAGCTGACGTTACTGACCCCCACTTTCACATGAACAAGTGTGTTTTTCTGTGTGGACAGCACTTCCGAGCACCAACTAACGTTGTTGGAGCCCAGGGACAATCAGGGTGCAGGCCGAGGCCCACTAGGAGCCTGGTGTAAAGCTGTGGTATTTTGAATTTGGAGGCAGCAGCAGTTTGCCCTCCACACAGCAGGGGATCAGCTGACGTTACCGAACCCCACTTTCACATGAACGAGTGTGTTTTTCTGTGTGGACAGCACTTCCGAGCACCAACTAGCATTGTTGGAACCCAGGGACAATCAAGGTGCAGGCCGAGGCCTACTAGGAGCCAGGTGTAAAGCTGAGGTATTTTGACTTTGGAGGGAGCAGGACACTTTGCCATACACACAGCAGGGGATCAGCTGACGTTACCGAACCCCATTTACACATGAGCGAGTGTTTTGTCTGTGCGGACAGCACTTCTGAGCCCAACTGGCGGTGTCGGAGCCCAGGGAAAATCAGGTAGTAGGCCGAGGCCTACTTGGTGGCAGTTTGCGATTGTTTCTAGACTACTACTAACTGTCAACGTACTCCAATTAGGCCTCTGTCTTCACTCTGTTTCGAGTATTTCCTCTGGCTTCCAACCACGCCAGTTGCTGCTCTGAAATGCCATCTGCACAACCCACACTTGTTCCTGTGTTACTGGGGTTCTGTAACACCAGCTTCTCCCTAGAGGTGAGGCAGGCAATGTCTCCTGCTCTGTCCACATTTCCACTACAAGTAGTGGGAATGTAGACAAAGCAGGAGACATTGCCATGCTCACCTCTGGAGATGAGCAGATGTTACAGGACCCAGGTAACACAGGAACAAGTGTGGATTGTGCAGACGGCACTTGAGAGCAGAAACAGGCGGTGTTGTAGGCCGGAGGAAATACTCAAAACAGAGTGGAGACAGAGGGCAAATCAGAGAACATATTAAATCAGAGGTAGTCAGAAGTTGTAGGCAGCAGGAGAGTTTGCCGTACACACAGCAGGGGATCAGCTGACGTTACCGAACCCCACTTACACATGAGCGAGTGTTTTGTCTGTGCGCACAGCACTTCTGAGCACCAACTGGCGGTGTCGGAGCCCAGGGAAAATCAGGTAGTAGGCCGAGGCCTACTTGGAGCCAGGTGTAAATCTGAGGTTGTTTGACTGTGGAGGGAGCAGGACACTTTGCCATACACACAGCAGGGGATCAGCTGACGTTACCGAACCCCACTTACACATGAGCGAGTGTTTTGTCTGTGCGGACAGCACTTCTGAGCCCAACTGGCGGTGTCGGAGCCCAGGGAAAATCAGGTAGTAGGCCGAGGCCTACTTGGTGGCAGTTTGCGATTGTTTCTAGACTACTACTAACTGTCAACGTACTCCAATTAGGCCTCTGTCTTCACTCTGTTTCGAGTATTTCCTCTGGCTTCCAACCATGCCAGTTGCTGCTCTGAAATGCCGTCTGCACAACCCACACTTGTTCCTGTGTTACTGGGGTTCTGTAACACCAGCTTCTCCCTAGAGGTGAGTCAGGCAATGTCTCCTGCTCTGTCCACATTTCCACTACAAGTAGTGGGAATGTAGACAAAGCAGGAGACATTGCCGTGCTCACCTCTGGAGATGAGCAGATGTTACAGGACCCAGGTAACACAGGAACAAGTGTGGATTGTGCAGACGGCACTTGAGAGCAGAAACAGGCGGTGTTGTAGGCCGGAGGAAATACTCAAAACAGAGTGGAGACAGAGGGCAAATCAGAGAACATATTAAATCAGAGGTAGTCAGAAGTTGTAGGCAGCAGGAGAGTTTGCCGTACACACAGCAGGGGATCAGCTGACGTTACCGAACCTCACTTACACATGAGCGAGTGTTTTGTCTGTGCGCACAGCACTTCTGAGCACCAACTGGCGGTGTCGGAGCCCAGGGAAATCAGGTAGTAGGCCGAGGCCTACTTGGAGCCAAGTGTAAATCTGAGGTTGTTTGACTGTGGAGGGAGCAGGACACTTTGCCATACACACAGCAGGGGATCAGCTGACGTTACCGAACCCCACTTACACATCAGCGAGTGTTTTGTCTGTGCGGACAGCACTTCTGAGCAACAACGGGCGTTGCTGTTGCCCAGGAAATAAAGTTCAGGTCATAGAAACATGAACACAACAGGAGACCTGGATCCTGTTGCCAGCCAATTATTTATTCTGGAAGAGGACTGGCAAATTCAGGTGAGATCCAGGCCTTGTTCATTTTCACAAAAGTAAGCCGGTCAACATTATCGGCGGATAGTCGCGTGCGACGGTCTGCTACCACACCACCTGCAGCACTAAAGACACGTTCCGATAATACACTGGCAGCAGGGCAAGCCAGCACCTCCAATGCATACTGGCTAAGCTCTGGCCATGTATCCAGCTTAGAGACCCAATACTTGAACGGGGAAGAGCCGTCTGGGAGAGCACTAACAGGGCACGACAAGTAGTCTGTCACCATCTGACGGAAACGTTGCCTCCTGCTGACTGGAGCCGTCTGTGATGGTGTAGCCGTTTGTGGCGGTCCCACAAAACTTTTCCACATTTGGGCCATACTGGCCTTGCCTTGTCCTGCGGCACTGCCTCTGCTACCTCTTTGTGCAGAGCTTTCTCCACTGCCTCTACCCACATGGCTGCTTTGAAAAGCACTACCAGCAACACTTGCGGGGGGAATGGAGAACATGATGGCCTGCACAAGTGTTTCTTGGTACTCCCGCATTTTTCGCACCCGGTTCAACTGTGGTATGAGGCTTTGTAAGTTGTCCCGGTAGCGAGGATCTAGGAGGGTGTACACCCAATAATCAGCCGTGTGGAGAATGTTGGCGATGCGGCGGTCATTTAACAAGCACTGCAGCATGAAATCAACCATGTGCTGCAGACTGCCAACTGGACCGGAAATGCTGTCCCCAGCTTGAGGCAGCATCTCTGCCTGCTCAGCATCACCCCACCCTCGCTGTACACACTGACTACTAGAGCCTTGTGTACCTCCCTCCTCTGGAGAGATGTGTTCCTCCTCCTCCATTGACTCCTCGTCATCCTCCTCACTAAGTGTCCCCTGCCTGGGCCTTTGTGTGGAAGCACGTTGCGCAGATTTGCCAGAAGCAGATGGCATTTCTGACTGCTCATCCTCGACCTCTTCAAAAACCTCCTCACTTAGTGCTTGTAAGGTTTTTTGAAGCAGACAGATGAGGGGGACATTCATGCTGATTAGTGCATCATCTGCACTGGCCATCCGCGTGGAGTCATCGAAGGCACGCAAAACTTGGCAGATGTCCCTCATAGTGGCCCACTCAGTGGTGGTGAAGTGTGTCCGGCGCACAGTGCGACTTGTTTGCGCCTGATGCAGCTGGTACTCCATTACTGCTGCCTGCTGCTCACACAACCGCTCCAACATATGTTTCGTTGAATTCCACCTGGTGGGGAGGTCACATATGATGCGATGTTCTGGCAGGCAGAATCGTCGTTGCAGAGATGCAATGCGCGATCTTGCCATGCTGGAACGCCGCAAGTGAGCACACTCTAGGCGAACCTTGTGCAGCAGTGCATCAAGATCCGGATAGTCCCTCAGAAAGCTCTGCACGACCAAATTGAGCACGTGTGCCAGACATGGTATGTGAGTGAGGTTGCCTAGGCCCAGAGCTGCCACTAGATTTCGGCCATTGTCACTCACTACCAAACCTGGCTGGAGATTCGCTGGCACAAACCACACATCGCTCTCCTGCTTGATGGCATTCCAGAGCTCCTGTGCTGTGTGGCTCCGATTCCCCAAAGAAATTAATTTAAGGACGGCCTGTTGACGTTTGGCCACACCTGTGCTCATATCTGGCCTAACAGGCTCACGCAGTGCTGATTCCGAGGAACTAGAGTAGGAGGAGGACTCAATATGTACAGACTGCATTCCTGCAATCCTTGGAGTTGGCAGAATACGTACAGAGCCACTCTCCAGATCTGTACCCTGCTCCACAACATTGACCCAATGGGCAGTGAGGGAAAGGTATCGTCCCTGTCCATGGCTACTGGTCCACGCATCGGTGGTCAGGTGGACCTTGCTACTGACGGCATTAGGTAGCGCATTTTTAATTTTTCCCTCCACATGCTTTTGCAGGGCAGGGACGGCTTGCCTGCTGAAATAAAAGCGGCTGGGCACATTGTATTGTGGAACTGCCAATGACATAAAGTTCCGGAAGGTGTCAGTCTCCACCAGCCTGAATGACAGCATCTCAAGGGTCAGTAGTTTGGCAATGCTGGCATTCAGAGCCAGTGCTCGGGGATGGTTTGCCAAGTATGGCCGCTTTTTCTCCCATGCCTGTGCTACCGATTGCTGGTGAGTGGCCTGGGAGTGTGCTGATGACTGCGAACGTGGTTCAGTGGGTGGAATTTCACTGGGTCTCTGGACAACAGTGGCAGTGGTTCTTCCATGGCGTTCCAGTGAGGAAGCCGAACCAGCTGTGTGTGAGCTGGAGGAAGAGGCCCCAACACGAGCTGAAGAGGTGGTAGGTGCTGCTGAAGGTTGGCCTACATCTTCAGTGTGTCTGTCTAACTCCACCTCGTGCTTGGTACGCACATGTTTCCACATATTTGTGGTATTGAGGTTGCTCACATTTTTCCCTCGTTTCACTTTCTGATGACACAGCTTGCATTTGACAAAGCAAATGTCATCTGCAACTGTGTTAAAAAAAGACCACGCACTGCAAGTCCTGGGAGCGCCCGTTTTGTGTTTTGGAAGAGGATTGCTCCTCACGGGTGCCAAAGTGGAGGCTACAGGCAACCAAGTCTGCCCCCACCCTCTCCCTCCTCTTTTGGCCGTTCGGGGAATCTCTTCCTCAGAGCTGCTCCCACCACCTTCCTGTGGCTGACGCCATGTTGGGTCAAGGACCTCATCATCTCCACTCCCCTCTTCAAGCACCGGCTGGTCCTGGGTTGTCTCGCCAGCACCGTACGCACCAGAAATTGGCAACTGAGTCTCATCATCATCAGATGAGCACTGAGGTGTGCTGACAATAGGCACTGGCCCACCCGCCTCTTCAGATTCAGAGGGACAAAGCAGTTGCGCATCACTGCATACTCCCTCTTCTTCACGCTCTAGAATGCTGCTTAGCTGGCCACCTCTTTCCAAGCCAACAGATTCTGAGAACAGAAGTAAAGATTGAGATGGCTCCTGTCCAGGGCTCTCAGACTGCCTGGGCAATTTGGCAGGTGGTGAAGAGACAGATGGTTGCTCTTCAGTGCTCTGGCCTTGGGAGGATGCGGAAGTCATTGAAGTGGATGCGTTAGCTGCCATCCATCTGACAATGGCTTCAATTTGTTCGTCACGCAGCAGTGGGGTACGGCGAGGTCCTACAAAGCTACAAACAGTCCGTGAAGGACTGTTGCCTGGTATAAGTGGGGGATGCCGGGTCACTGGTGGCCGCAGCAGACACCGAATCCCCACGTCCTCTCCCTGCTGAATCCCCCTGTCCTTTCCCTGCTGAAACTCCACGGCCACGACCACGTGCCTTACTCCCTGCCTTCTTCATCTTGGTAGACTGATAAAGATAGGCAGAAAAGTAAAAAAAGGGTGGCTTAGTGTTCTTATTCCTGAACACCTGCTAACCAGTATAAGAAACACTAATTTGGCTAAGAGTGTGTGTACTACACTTTAATATGATCTAATGTGGCCTAGACAACTGTAAAGTGGAGTGTTTGGTGAACTTTATTTCCTTTTTTTGGGGGGGGGGAAAGAAAAGGATGTGACCAAAGTTTGAAAGCTATAGTATCACAAACTTTTTGGAGCGATTACAATGCAGGAAGCTAACCTACAATGCAATTGATGAGGCTCCAAAAAATAGGGAGATACTAGTCTGGCTGGCCCTGAAGGGCACAAGCCAGCAAAAAGGCTCCTCTATCTAATCCTATATAGTGTTTGCAACCAACCAATGACAATGGATGCGGTTGGAAGCACACTAATATAGGAGCAAAAATCTGGCTAAATTAGCTGCAAAAAAAGGACTATGTATGAGGCAGTGACGCACGCTGAGCGGACTACAGCTAGCGGTGGCTGTAGAACACACTGCAATGTGAGCTGCACTCACACACAGAGAGACCTATCAGACAGCCAAAAACAGTGCAGAGAAATGGGCTATAGCACTGAAAGGCTGCTGAAAGGCTCCGCTGTCCACTCCTTTAGTGTTTGCAACCAACGTATATGGATACGTATGGAAGCACACTATACAGGAGAAAAAAAAAGCAGCAATAAAAGAAAAATGTGTATGAGGCAGAGACACACGCTGGGCGGCCTACAAGCAGACGTGCCTGCAGGACACACTACACAGCGTGGGTCTGCACTCACACAGCCCTTGCAGACAGCTGTGAACACTGCTGCTAGGCAAAAGAAAGCTACAGTGGTGGTTTATGTAGCCTGGATAAAGCACAAAATTGTTTTTAGAATCGCTATTTCTAACTGTCCCTCACAGTCTTCAACAGCAGCCTGTCCCTAACTGAATTCACAGCAGAGTGACCAGAAATGGTGGCTGCAGCGGTTTTTATAGTGCATCATGACATCATTTCAGCAGCCAATCACAGCCATGCCAGTAGTTAACATGCCTACATGCCTAACAGGATGTGCCCACACTTCTGAGGATCCCCATTGGCTGATTCAAATCGAGCGGGCTCCTAGCATTATGGGAACTTCCGATTCCGGTATTCGATATGAAAAAAGTATCGGAACTAAGTATCGGAATTCCGATACAGCTAATATCGGCCGATACCCGATACTTGCGGTATCGGAATGCTCAACACTACTTACAACACAACACTTTGCGTGCAGTGACAGGGGAGGCTCTATTTTTGTGCATCAGCTCTGTTGATTATTAGGCTGCCTTATAAGGCTCCCTGATAGCTACATTGCTGTTTGCACACTGCTGTGAAAACTGCTTTTTTAAAAGCAAAAATACTTTTCTTCCTCTTTCCAAGCGTTCATTTTTCCACCCTTTTTTGTGTGCACTGTGCAGCAGTCCTGATTATTAGGCTTCCTGCATCCATACTTGGACTGAGAGCATCATTGTCAGCATCCTCAAATCTCTAGTGAGATCCAAATTTTCACCAATCCTATAGACACCCTCCACCTTGTCATACACCATCCAATTTCAGCCTGTTACATTGAGGTGTAATCTCTACTGGGCCTGAGACAATAGTTCTGCATCCTCAAATCTCTAGTGAGATCCAAATTCTCACCAATCCTATAGACACCATCCACCTTGTCATGCACCATCCAATTTCAGCCTGTTACATTGAGGTGTAATCACTACTGGGTCTGAGACAATAGTTCTGCGTCCTCAAATCTATAGTGAGATTCAAATTCTCACCTATCCTGTAGACACCCTCCACCTTGTCCTACACCATCCAATTTCAGCCTGTTAAATTGAGGTGTAATCTCTACTGGGCCTGAGACAATCGTTCTGCATCCTCAAATCTATAGTGAGATTCAAATTCTCACCTATCCTATAGACACCCTCCACCTTGTCCTACACCATCCAATTTCAGCCTGTTACATTGAAGTGTAATCTCTCCTTGTCCTGAGACAATAGTTCTGCGTCCCCAAATCTCTAGTGAGATTCAAATTCTCACCAATCCTATGGACACCCTCCACCTTGTCATACACCATCCAATTTCAGCCTGTTACATTGAGGTGTAATCTCTCCTGGTCCTGAGACAATAGTTCTGCGTCCTCAAATCTATAGTGAGATTCAAATGCTCACCAATACTATAGACACCCTCCACCCTGTCATACACCATCCAATTTCAGCCTGTTACATTGAGGTGTAATCTCTACTGGGCCTGAGACAATAGTTCAGCGTCCACAAATCTATAGTGAGATTCAAATTCTCATCAATAGTAGATACACCTTCTACGTTGTTTTACAGTACCATATAGCTGGTGGTATTTTGGGTACATTTTCACAAAAATGAGGACGTATGGTGGAAGACGCCATGGAAGTGGGCGAGGGTTGTCAGATGGTGCCGATGGTGGTGGTAGTGGTGTTGCATCTGTTGGTAGTGGATAAAATACAATAGCACCTAAGGCAGGAGGTGTTGAGCCTGCGTCATCGTCTGGCTCCACAAGGCATCAAAGGCTCTCTTTTCTGGGAGTAGGCAAACCACTTTTAAAGCCGGAGCTTCAGGAACAAGTTTTGGCTTACATTGCTGGCACAGCCTCCAGCTCTCTCGCCTCCTCTTCTGAAGTTTCAAAAAATAAATGCACCGAGTCGTCAGTGGAGGCTCCTGGTCAGGAACAACACCTTTCCTTGTGTCCTTCACCCCTACCAAAAGTGAAGGATGTGGCAGACCACACTACCGATTTCTCCATGGAGCTCTTTCACATACCATGCCTGGGTTAGCAAGTCAAATCATGAATTCCCCAGTCCCAGATGAATCTGACATGGAGTGCACTGATGCACAGCCACTGTTAGATTTTTCTGCTGGTACATTCACTCAGAGCACTACATTGTCCTCGCAGTGTACTGAGGCAGAATCAGACCTGATGAAACTCAGGTGCCCCTTCCCGCAGACTATACCACCTTACACAGTGACACAGAGGAAGGTGCACATGACATTGAAGAGGAGGTGATGGATGACCCAGTTGTTGACCAAGATTGGCATCCATTGGGGGAAGAGGGTGCCGCTGCCAATAGCTCAGAAGAGGAGGAGGAGGATCCGCAGCAGGCAATGACATCGCAACAGCTGTTATCTGTCATGACCGTAGCAGTCCAAAAACGTGTTACAAAAACCAAAAGGGTTGCAGGACAGCTTAGCCAGACAGTCAAATTAGCACATCGTGCAAGGTCTCAAAATGTCTTCAATAGTTGGAAAAGTGCAGTGTGGCACTTTTTTGAACTAAATCCTAATGATCAGGCAAAAGTTATCTGTTAGGCTGGGTTCACACGTGGCGTTTTTTTCGCGTTTCCGCGGCTGTTTTAACCGTGCGATTTTGCCGCGAAAAATAAGCATCCCATGCATTCCTATGGGATTCCGCAATGCTGTGCTAATGCTGCGGTTTTTACCGTGGCGGAATCGCTTCGCGGTAAAAACCGCAGCATGCTCATTAATTTGCGGAATCGCGGTGATCCCGCACCCATAGGAATGCATTGTTCCGCTTATTTCCCGCATGTGGCTGTGCACACCATGCGGAAAGTAAGCAGAACTTTTGCGGATGGTACCCACGGTCCGGAGGAGAGGAGACTGTCCTCCGGGCTTTGGGTACCATATCCCTGTAAAAAATAGAATTTAAAATAAAAAATATTGTTATTCTCACCCTCTGACGTCCCGCGCAGTCTTTCCGCTTCTCTTCACGCTCCGGTCCCAGTAGTCCTTTGCGAAAATGCCCGCGATGACGTCCGTTCTCGCGGGATCGCGAAGTCTCGCGGTCATTCGCGCGGCGTCATCGCGAATAACCGCGATACATCGCGATCCCGCGAGAACGGACGTCATCGCGGGCATTTTCGCAAAGGATTACTGGGAACGGATGCGCGGGAAGTCGGAGGGTGAGAATAACACCGTTTTTTATTTTTTTTACATTTTATCTTTTACTACTGATGTTGCATAGGCGGCCTCAGTAGTAAAAAGTTGGTCACACTTGTCAAACACTGTGTTTGACGAGTGTGACCAATCTGTCAATCAGTTCTCCCAGCGATGCTACAGATCGCTTGGAAAACGCTAGCATTTTGCAAGCTAAATACGCTTGCAAAATTCTAGTTTTTCCGCGGGAAAATCGCGGGAATTTAAAATGCGGTTTTCCCGTGGACTGGAATTCCGGAACTCTCGTGGTAATTTCCGCGAGAGTTCCGGTACGTGTGCACTTAGCCTAAGAAGTGCACAAAGACCTTTAGCCAAGGGAAAAATCTGAGAAATTTGAATACCAGTTGCATGCTCAGACATTTAACCACCATGCACTTGCAAGCGTGGATGGACTACCAAACCTCACGAACCACATGTGCACCTGCTCCGAATGAAGGTAGTCAGCAACGCTACATTGCTTCCCCCACTGTAAGTCCACCGGTTAGCACACCACCAGCAGCAAATGTCGAGGTGTCATCGCAAGGGAAAAGCAGTCATGGAATCACAATGTTATTGCTACGAAAGACTGAATCTAGGCCATCACTAACACCACCAACACCATCACCAACCCTCTCTCAGTCCGCCATGTCCACCGCTAGTTCCACCATATGCAGCTCTCAAGTCCAGCTCACCCTACCAGAGACTCTGAGTAGGACAAGAAAGTACTCATCCTCTCATCCGCGTACACTGGCTTTGAACGCCCACATTGCCAAGCTAATCTCGTTAGAGATGATGCCCTAATGGTTGGTTGAAAGCAAAGCTTTCTGCGAGCTCATGGCCTATGCAGTACCACTCTATTACCTACCCAGTCGGCACTTCTTTTCACGAAAAGCCATCCCAGCCCTCCACGTGCATGTTAAAAACCGCATTGTGCATGCACTCAAGCAATCAGTGAGTGGAAAGGTGCACCTCACAACAGATGCATGGTCCAGTAGGCATGGCCAGGGCCGTTACGTTTCCATCACTGCGCACTGGGTTAATGTGGTGGATGCAGGGTGCACAGGGGACAGCAGTAGTGGGACAGTGCTGCCTAGCCCACGGTTTAGGAAACAGTTGGCTGTAGGCATTCGACCCTACTCCTCCTCCTCCAGAATTGAAAGCTTGTCCACAGAGCACAGTCGCACGAGCACTCCATCAGCAGCTGCCAGTGTTGCACACGAGGTGTCCCACTATCGATCAACTAGTGGTAAGCGTCAGCAGGCTGTGTTGAAGATGATGCATTTGGTCGACAACAGACACACCGCGGAGGTAATGGCCAACTACTTGCAGCGACAAACTGAGTCATGGCTGGGCAGTCTACATCTTGAGGCAGGCAAGGTAGTTAGTGATAACGGCCGGAATTTTGTGGCAGCCATAGCACTTTCAAAACTCAGACACATACCTTGCCTGGCTCACTCCTTGAACCTGGTGGTGCAATGCATCCTCAATAATTATCCGGAGTTAACAGCCCTGCTCCATAAGGTGCGAAGACTGTGCTCGCACAGCCGCCGGCCGCCCGTACACTCCAGTCATATGTAGAAGCTGCAGCGATTGCTCCACCTTCTCAAGCACCACCTAATTATCAACGTTGCAACATAGTGGAACGCCACCCTGCACATGGTTCAGAGGCTGTGCGAACAGAGGCAGGCTGTAATGCATTTGTGGGAGGATACACGGGCAGGCAGTTTGAAGGCAGACATGGAGTTTTCTGTTGTGCAGTAGTCAAAGCTGAAAGACATCTGTAAATTCCTTCAGTGTTTTGAAGAATGCACATGGCTGGTAAGCGCAGACGACGCCATCATAAGCATAAGCATCCCACGTATGCGTCTGCTCATGCAAACTTTGACGCACATTAAGGAGCAGGCGTCTGCAGCCGAGGAGGAGGGAAGCCTTGATGACAGTCAGCCATTGTCTGCTCAGGGAACTCTCCTGGACGAGGTGGAGGAAGAAGAGGAAGAGGAGGAGGATGATGGGGATGATTATTTAGGGGAGGAGGATGCTTCTCAGGGGGCAAGAGAAAATGTTGGCTTTGCAAGGTCTGGTACAGGGTTTGTGCGTGACTGGAGGGATGTTGATTTGTCAGAAAGTGCTCCTCCACCCAGCACTAGCAGTGCATCATAGACACGTGGAACATTGGCCCACATATGTGATCATGCCTTGCAGATCCTAGAAAGGGACCCCCGAATTGCCAAAATAATGAACAATGATGACTAGAGTTGAGCGACTTTTGGTTTTTTAGGGTCCAGTTTCGTTTCGTGAAACCCGACTTTTCCAAAAGTCGGGTCGAGCAAGATCGGCCGATTATAGGGAAAAGTCGGGATCGTCCCGAAACACGAAACCCAATGTAAGTCAATGGGGAATAAAAGTCGGCAGTGAGAGGAGGACAGGAAACACACCTACAGTGCCCATTTGAATGCCAAAAGCATCAATTCTTATTACTTAAGCTTGTCAACCTTAATTTACTTCATAATACTAGTTACGCACTGAAAAATGGGGGTTATTTGGCTAAAGTTGTGGGGGGGTAGGGCTGGCTCCAGATTTTCATGTGCCCTGGGCGAAAGAGCGCCCCTTTAACACATACCACAACTCCTGATGCTCCGATACGGCAGAGAAATAGCGGTATAGTACAATGAAAAATACTTCACTTTTTACATCTCATGACGAGGCCCATCTATTTCTCCATACAGAATCATTGGTCCCATATAATGTTTGAAACAGTATATGATGTGCTCCACATAATGCTACAGTATATGTTGGTCCCCATGGATGAAGCTCCACTGTCTTATGGGCCCAAATAATGCTCCAAACATAATGGGCCCCATTTCTAATGCTGTAGTGTATAATGGGCCGTGTAAATGCTGCTCCAGTGTCTGATGTCCACCTTTGGAATGTTCCAGTGTATGGTGGGCCCCATCTATCATTCTCCAGAGTATAGTGCTCCCCAAAAATTGCTGTCCCAACATTGAAAACAATCAAATAAGTCTCCTCGCTAGGGAATCCCTGTACTAGTCTGGACTCCTCGTCGTCCCCATCTTCCATCTCACTGCACAGTATTTCAACCTTGCAAGTGCTGTGATCCTGAGAAAGCAGGGGGGGCCCACTCGTTGGCGACGGCACTGGCACAGGGCCCCTGATAGTACGGTGGTGTGTCTGATGGCGGGTGGGCCGAACCTGCACTTTCATCTGCAGCTTCCTCTTTGTCACCGTGTAAGATGGAACTGTATATGGGAAGGGTAACCTGAGTTTAATCAGGGTCAGATTCAGGCCGGGTAGCGTGCGAGGGGAATGTAGTGGTCTGGGTCAATGTACCAGCAGATTCATCGAGCAGTGGCTGGGCATCAGTGCACTTGTGTCGCCCCCAGGAGTACGGTCGCCACAGTGGCATTACCTTCCTCCTAGGGAGTGTGATGTCATGCTTGGGAGCAACGAAGGATCTCTCTAGCAGGTTAACTGATTGGGCGGCGTTATTCCCACGTGTCATGACCCTCCAAACAGCGTTCATGAAGGCAAAGTGTTTGTTTTACATGGGCAGTATGGTTGCAAAGCTGAACCTTAAAGGAATGTCCAGAAGGGCACCACCAGGAGTGGAGCCGACGGTTAAATTAGACTCCACCTGGGAAACCTCAACCATGCCAGCTACAGAAAAGATGCACACATTGCAAGCTTAATTCCGTTAACGAACGAGACTCCGTCATGCCCCGCGGTCCGAGTCCGGCTTACTAGAGGGACACGTGAGGCTCTGGCACATGAGATTGGCCAATAACTGGTGTGTCATGCCCTTACATGTCCGTGGCTGCATGTGCGCTACACTGAAAAGGCCAGCGTTTGTCGCTTACAGGTGCAGATAACCCGCTCAACAACGTTAGTGATGGGGATCTGTGATTACAATTATTACCCGCGAACGATGATTTCCCAGTAAGTGCAGGTCAACCGCAGTTCCGGAATTAGGCCTAACCGTCATTCCTGAAAAAATGAAAAACTTACGTGTGCAAACCATAGGTGCTGTAGCTTGCTTAACAGCTCGCCAGCCGTTCTCACGCCCAGTATGGATTACACGTGATTGCACAAAGGTGAGAAAGGGTACCGTATCCCCGGATAACATGTATGGATAGCGTACACATTCAAAATATATGTCTATACATCAGGAGGCAGGCTCAGACGGTGTTAGGCATAGTATGGATTGCACGTGATTGCACAAATGTTAGAAAGGGTACCGTATCCCCAGATAACATGTATGGATAGCGTACACATTTAAAATATATGTCTATACATCAGGAGGCAGGCTCAGACGGTGTTAGGCCCAGTATGGATTGCACGTGATTGCACAAAGGTTAGAAAGGGTACCGTATCCCCAGATAACATGTATGCATAGCGTACACATTCAAAATATATGTCTATACATCAGGAGGCAGGCACAGACGGTGCTAGGCCCAGTATGGATTGCACGTGATTGCACAAAGGTTAGAAAGGGTACCGTATCCCCGGATAACATGTATGGATAGCGTACACATTCAAAATATATGTCTATACATCAGGAGGCAGGCACAGACGGTGCTAGGCCCAATATGGATTGCACGTGATTGCACAAAGGTTAGAAAGGGTACCGTATCCCCGGATAACATGTATGGATAGCGTACACATTCAAAATATATGTCTATACATCAGGAGGCAGGCACAGACGGTGCTAGGCCCAGTATGGATTGCACGTGATTGCACAAAGGTTAGAAAGGGTACCGTATCCCCGGATAACATGTATGGATAGCGTACACATTCAAAATATATGTCTATACATCAGGAGGCAGGCTCAGACGGTGTCAGGCACAGTATGGATTTGACGGCCCAGACTACACAGCGGAGGAGCAGGGAGAGGTAAAGATTGCAAATGCTGGGGCCCTGCCCAAGCAAGGGGGGCCCACTCGTAGGCGTCGGTACTGGCACTGGGCCCCTCATAGTATGGCGGTGTGTCTGACGGGCACCACCACCGTCAGAGACACTTGATTGCACTATGAGGGACCCTGTGCCAGTGCCCGCGCCCAAGAGTCGGCCTACCCACCTGTCCAGGGCAACGGCACTCGCACGGTGACGTGCGCTACGTGGTGACCCCGGCCATGGGGGGGAGGCAGCACAGTTAGGGAGTTTTAAAAAGTGGCATATGTTGATGTTGGACATTCAGCTGATGCAAAAGGTGAAATAGGTCAAGTCCCAGGAAGAGGTGGACCAAAGCAAGCCATTTTTCTGTCACCCTATGTGTCATCAGGGGAAGGTGGGACAAAATCCTTGGAAACCCATGCGTGGTTCATTTTAATGAAGGTTAGATCATCCACATTTTGGGTTGACAGACGGGTCCTTTTTTCTGTCAGGATTGATCCAGCTGCACTGAAGACTCTTTCCGATAGCACACTTGCAGCTGGGCAGGTGAGCTCCTGTAAGGCATATTGTGCCAATTCAGGCCAGGTGTCCAGATTAGCGGCCCAATAGTCAAAGGGGAATGACCTGTGTGGTAGAACATCGATATGGGAGGAAAAGTAGTTTGTAACCATAGTTGACAACTGCTGTCTCCTGTCACTTTCCATCGATGCAGTATTACCAGTTGTGTGAGCGGTACTTGAAAAATCAGTCCACAACATTGTCATGAAACCCCTGTCTCCAACGCCACTTCTGCTGTGTGCACCACGAACACCTCTGCCAAGCTGCCCCCGGCCCGTACGGCTCGTGTGAGAACCATCACCGCTGCTGTGTGCTGGGAATGCCTCAAGCAACCGATTTACCAGAGTTGCTTGTTTATTAGCCAATATTAGGTCAAGGTTGTCCTGTGGCATGATGTTTTGTAATTTGCCTTTATAGCGTGGATCCAGGATGCTGGCCAACCAGTAGTCGTCATCGTTCATCATTTTGGCAATGCGGGGGTCCCTTTTTAGGATCAGCAAGGCATAATCTGACATGTGGGCCAATGTTCCCGGGGTCAATGATGCACTGCGAGTGGTGGGTGGAGGAGCACTTTCTGGAAAATCCACATCCCTCCAGTCACGCACAAACCCTGTACCAGACCTTGGCACGCCAACATTTTCACTTGCCCCACGAGATGCATCCTCCTCCCCTAAGTAATCATCCCCATCATCCTCCTCCTCCTCCTCCTTTTCTTCCTCCACCTCGTCCAGGAGAGGTCCCTGAGCAGACATTGGCTGAATGTCATCAAGGATTCCCTCCTCCTCTTCCTCCTCAACAACATTGGCTGCAGAAGCCTGCTCCTTAAGGTGCGTCAAAGTTTGCATGAGCAGACGCATAAGTGGGATGCTCATGCTTAGGATGGCGTCGTCTGCGCTTACCAGCCGTGTGCATTCCTCAAAACACTGAAGGACTTTACAGAGGTCTTTCAGCTTCAACCACTGCACCCCTGTCAACTCCATGTCTGCTCTCAAAGTGCCTGGCCGTGTATCCTCCCACAAATGCATTATGGCCTGCCTCTGCTTGCACAGCCGCTCCACCATGTGCAGGGTGGAGTTCCACCTTGTTGCAATGTCGATAATGAGGCGGTGGTTGGGAAGGTGGAGCAATCGCTGCAGCTTCTGCATACGAACGGAGTGTACAGGCGACCGGCGGATGTGCGCGCCCAGTCTTCGCACTTTCTGGAGCAGGGCTGTTAACTCCGGATAATTTTTGAGGAAGCACTGCACCACCAGGTTCAAGGTGTGAGCCAAGCAAGGTATGTGGCTGAGTTTTGAAAGGGCTATGGCTGCCACAAAATTACGGCCGTTATCACTAACTACCTTGCCTGCCTCAAGATGTACACTGCCCAGCCATGACTCAGTTTGTCGCTGAAAGTACTCGGCCAGCACCTCGGCGGTGTGTCTGTCGCCCAAACACATCATCTGCAACACAGCCTGCTGATGCTTTCCACTAGCTGCTCGATAGCGGGACACCTCGTGTGCAACAGTGGCAGCTGCAGATGGAGTGCTCGTACAACTGCTCTCTGTGGACGAGCTTTCGCTTCTGGAGGAGGAGGAGGAGGGTCGAACGCCTACAGCCAACTGTTTCCTATACCGTGGGCTAGGCAGCACTGTCCCACCACCGCTGTCCCCTGTGGACCCTGCATCCACCACATTAACCCAGTGCGCAGTGATGGACATGTAACGGCCCTGGCCATGCCGACTGGACCATGCATCAGTTGTGAGGTGCACCTTTCCGCTCACTGACTGCTTGAGTGCATGGACAATGCGGTCTTTCACATGATGGTGGAGGGCTGGGATGGCTTTGCGAGAGAAGAAGTGGCGACTGGGTAGGTCATAGCGTGGTACTGTATAGGCCATGAGTTCGCGGAAAGCTGCGCTTTCCACCAACCGAAAGGGCATCATCTCAAACGAGATTAGTTTGGCAATGTGGGCGTTCAAACCCAGTGTACGCGGATGAGAGACTGAGTACTTTCTTGACCTACTCATAGTGTCTGGGAGGGTGAGCTGGACTTGAGAGCTGCATATGGTGGAAGTAGCGGTGGACAGGGCGGACTGAGAGAGGGTTGATGATGGTGATGGAGTTGGTGTTCTTTCTGATGGCCTAGAATCAGTCTTTCGTTGATATAACAGTGGGATTCCCTGACTGCTGTGGCCTTGCAACGACACCTCAACATTTGCTGCTGTGCTAACCGGTGGGCTTACAGTGGGGGAAACAATGTAGCGTTGCTGACTACCTTCGTTGTGATCAGTTGCACATGAGGTTTGGTGTTGTGTCCACGCTTGCAAGTGCATGGTGGTTAAATGTCTAGCATGCAACTGGTATTCAAATTTTTCAGATTTTTCCCTCGGCTAAAGGTCTTTGCGCACTTCTTACAGATAACCTTGGCCTGATCATGAGGATTTTGGTCAAAAAAGTGCCACACTGCACTCTTCCTACTTTGGCAGACATTTTGCGGCCTAGCACGCTGTGATCTTTTGACCCTCTGGACAAGCTGTCCAGCAACTCTTTTGATGTTTGGAACCTGTCTTTGGAGTGCTCCAGGCCTGCCAGATAACAGCTGATGCGATGTCGATGCCTGCTGTGGATGCTCCTCATCTGAGCTATTGTAAGCAGCACCCTCTTCCCCCAATGGATGCCAATCTGGGTCAGCAACTGTGTCATCCATCACCTCCTCTTCAATGTCATGTGCACCTTCCTCTGTGTCACCGTGTATGGTGGTATAGTGTGCGGGAAGGGGCACCTGAGTCTCATCAGGGTCAGAATCTGGCTCTGTACACTGCGAGGACAATGTAGTGCTCTGAGTGAATGTACCAGCAGAATCATCCATCAGCGGCTGTGCATCAGTGCACTCCATGTCAGATTCATCTTGGCCTGGGTAATTCACCATTTGACTTGATAATCCAGGCATGGTATGTGAAAACAGCTCCATGGAGTAATCAGTAGTATGGCCTGCGTCATCCTTCAATCTTGGTTGGGGTGAAGGACACAAGGAAAGGTGTGGTTCATGAACATGAGCCTCCAATGACGACTCAGTGCTTTTACTTTTTACAACTGAAGAAGAGGAGGCGATAGAGCTGGAGGCTGAGTCAGCAATGTAAGACAAAACTTTTTCCTGATGCTCTGACTTTAAAAGCGGTTTGCCAACTCCTAGAAAACTAAGCCTTCGAAGGCTTATGGAGCCAGACGATGACGCAGGCTCAACACCTCCTGCATTCGGTCCTATTTTGCTCTTGCCACTACCATCAGATCCACCACCAACACCATCATTACCAGCTGCCAACCCTCGCCCAATTCCACGGCCTCTTCCACCAGACTTCTTCATTTTTTGTAGAAATGTAGACAAAATCCAACAAACTATATAGTAATGTAAAACAAGGTACAAGGTGTCTATAGGACAGGGGAGATTTTGAATTTCTGCAGACACTTGTGGACACTGGACACTTTTGGATTGTGTGAGGCCCACTGATATCTGAACGCTATGTCACAGGCTCGATGGCACAGCTGTGACAAAAGTGACTAGAGGATAAGGGAGATTTTGAATTTCTGCAGACACTTGTGGACACTGGACACTTTTGGATTGTGTGAGGCCCACTGATATCTGAGCGCTATGTCACAGGCTCGATGGCACAGCTGTGACAAAAGTGACTAGAGGATAAGGGAGATTTTGAATTTCTGCAGACACTTGTGTACACTGGACACTTTTGGATTGTGTGAGGCCCACTGATATCTGAGCGCTATGTCACAGGCTCGATGGCACAGCTGTGACAAAAGTGACGAGAGGATAAGGGAGATTTTGAATTTCTGCAGACACTTGTGGACACTGGACACTTTTGGATTGTGTGAGGCCCACTGATATCTGAGCGCTATGTCACAGGCTCGATGGCACAGCTGTGACAAAAGTGACGAGAGGATAAGGGAGATTTTGAATTTCTGGTCAAAAGATCACAGCGTGCTAGGCCGCAAAATGTCTGCCAAAGTAGGAAGAGTGCAGTGTGGCACTTTTTTGACCAAAATCCTCATGATCAGGCCAAGGTTATCTGTAAGAAGTGCGCAAAGACCTTTAGCCGAGGGAAAAATCTGAAAAATTTGAATACCAGTTGCATGCTTAGACATTTAACCAGCATGCACTTGCAAGCGTGGACACAACATCAAACCTCAAGTGCCACATGTGCAACTGATCACAACGAAGGTAGTCAGCAACGCTACATTGTTTCCCCCACTGTAAGCCCACCGGTTAGCACAGCAGCAAATGTTGAGGTGTCATTGCAAGACCACAGCAGTCAGGGAATCCCACTGTTATATCAACGAAAGACTGATTCTAGGCCATCAGAAAGAACACCAACTCCATCACCATCATCAACCCTCTCTCAGTCTGCCCTGTCCACCGCTACTTCCACCATATGCAGCTCTCAAGTCCAGCTCACCCTCCCAGACACTATGAGTAGGTCAAGAAAGTACTCAGTCTCTCATCCGCGTACACTGGGTTTGAACGCCCACATTGCCAAACTAATCTCGTTTGAGATGATGCCCTTTCGGTTGGTGGAAAGCGCAGCTTTCCGCGAACTCATGGCCTATGCAGTACCACGCTATGACCTACCCAGTCGCCACTTCTTCTCTCGCAAAGCCATCCCAGCCCTCCACCATCATGTGAAAGACCGAATTGTCCATGCACTCAAGCAGTCAGTGAGCGGAAAGGTGCACCTCACAACTGATGCATGGTCCAGTCGGCATGGCCAGGGCCGTTACGTGTCCATCACTGCGCACTGGGTTAATGTGGTGGATGCAGGGTCCACAGGGGACAGCGGTGGTGGGACAGTGCTGCCTAGCCCACGGTATAGGAAACAGTTGGCTGTAGGCGTTCGACCCTCCTCCTCCTCCTCCAGAAGCGAAAGCTCGTCCACAGAGCGCAGTCGTACGAGCACTCCATCTGCAGCTGCCACTGTTGCACACGATGTGTCCCCCTATCGAGCAGCTAGTGGAAAGCGTCAGCAAGCTGTGTTGCAGATGATGTGTTTGGGCAACAGACACACTGCCGAGGTGCTGGCCGAGTACTTGAAGCGACAAACTGAGTCATGGCTGGGCAGTGTACATCTTGAGGCAGGCAAGGTAGTTAGTGATAATGGCCGTAATTTTGTGGCAGCCATAGCCCTTTCAAAACTCAGCCACATACCTTGCTTGGCTCAAACCTTGAACCTGGTGGTGCAGTGCTTCCTCAAAAATTATCCGGAGTTAACAGCCCTGCTCCAGAAGGTGTGAAGACTGTGCGCGCACATCCGCCGGTCGCCTGTACACTCCGTTCGTATGCAGAAGCTGCAGCGATTGCTCCACCTTCCCAACCACCGCCTCATTATCGACATTGCAACAAGGTGGAACTCCACCCTGCACATGGTGGAGCGGCTGTGCGAGCAGAGGCAGGCCATAATGCATTTGTGGGAGGATACACGGCCAGGCACTTTGAGAGCAGACATGGAGTTGACAGGTGTGCAGTGGTCGAAGCTGAAAGACCTCTGTAAAGTCCTTCAGTGTTTTGAGTGTCACGTCCGCCATGTCTGTTTGTCTCAAGAACTCCTGGAGCGATGTGCATGCTCATGTTTTGTCTGCTGTCCTGCATGTTCGCTAGAGCTGTGTGCAGACTCACCTCATGTCTGAGCTGCAGGATCCCTGCGTTTCTGCTCTGCCTTCTGTGATCTTCTCGTCATGTCTGGAGTCCTTGATCATGTGATGTTTCTTAAGATCCTGCACTGTCTGGTTCTGCAATCATCTCGTCATGTCTAGAATCCCGGATCATGTGTTCTTCCTAGGATCCTGCACTGGTTGGTTCGGTGATCATCTCGCCATGTCTGAAACCCTGATCATGTGACGTTTCCAAAGATCCTGCACTGTCTGGTTCTGCTATCATCTCGTCATGTCTAGAATCCCCGAAGTTCTCCCCTGGTCCTGACCTGGAGGAGGAGGTGCTATGCCCTATATCAGGCCGCCTCTTCCTATGCTCAGGGCCTGATTATTGTGTTGCTTCCCTGCAAGGTTCTGGGTCTGTGGGGTTGCTCCCTCTATTCTGTGCCCTTGCACTTTGCTCTGTAGTGCGTCTCTGCACACGCTCCGTGCTCGTATTCCGCCTCTTGTCTTGTGCCATGTCTTGTGTTGTCTCTCGTGCCATGTTTGTCTTTGCCTTGCTTTGCCTTGTAGTCCTTCTGCTGTTCTTTGTCTTAGTCTGTTTTGCTATGTCTCGCCTTAGCTATGCTTTGACTTGTAGTCCTTCCTGTGTTCTCTGCCTCGCCTGTTTTGCTATGTCTTGCTTTTGCTATGCTTTGACTTGTAGTCCTCCCTGTGTTCTCTCCCTTGCTATTCCTTGCTTTGTGTTCCTCCCTATGGTCTCAGTCTTTGCTTGCTCTGCCTCGCTCTCTCCTATGGTGCTCTGTAGTGCTCCCTGGCACACGCACCATTTCTCCTCTCCTTAGTGCTCGTTTCTTTGTCTAGTCCCAAGGTCTTCCCTTGGCCCGGCTCTGGGCTTCTGCCTACGCTCCGCTGCTAGACTCTGTCCTCTCTCTGACCTGGCTCTGTTTCTGCCTGTATTCCTTGCCTTGTTCCCTGCCTTGTCCTTGCATTGAACCCCGGCGTGGGTTCCCCTTGGCCGTCTCCTGTGCCGTGGTAAGTGCCACGTGTTTGTGTACAGCCGTGTGTACTGGCCAGTGTGGCGTGCCCCCTGCGTGGCTCCTAGCATGCAGCCCTTCCTTGTGCCCTGGCGTGGCTCCTAGCACGCACCCTGCCTTGAACCCTGGCGTGGCTACTAGCACGCACCCTGCCCTGAACCTGGCGTGGCTCCTAGCACGAAGGTTCCTTTGCCCCCTCCTGTGCCTTAGTCGTGCCTCGTGCTGGCGTTACAGCCGTGTGCATTGGCCAGTGAGGTGTGCGTCCCTGCGTGGCTCCTAGCACGCAGCCCTTCCTTGTGCCCTGGCGTGGCTCCTAGCACGCACCCTGCTCTGAACCCTGGCGTGTCTCTACACGCACCCTGTCTTGTGCCTTGGCGTGTCTCTACACGCACTCTGTCTTGTGCCTTGGCGTGTCTCTACACGCACTCTGTCTTGTGCCTTGGCGTGTCTCTACACGCACTCTGTCTTGTGCCTTGGCGTGTCTCTACACGCACTCTGTCTTGTGCCTTGGCGTGTCTCTACACGCACTCTGTCTTGTGCCTTGGCGTGTCTCTACACGCACTCTGTCTTGTGCCTTGGCGTGTCTCTACACGCACTCTGTCTTGTGCCTTGGCGTGTCTCTACACGCACTCTGTCTTGTACCTTGGCGTGTCTCTACACGCACTCTGTCTTGTACCTTGGCGTGTCTCTACACGCACTCTGTCTTGTACCTTGAACCTTGGCGTGTCTCTACACGCACTCTGTCTTATACCTTGTACCTTGGCGTGTCTCTACAGGCACTGTCTTATTCTATGCTTTGGCGTGGCTACACACGCACCCTGTCTCGTTTGCGAACCTTGGCGTGTCCCCTACACATGCACCTCGCTTTGAACCCTGGCGTGTCCCCTACACACGCACCTTGCCTTGCACCTAGCCTTGAACCCTGGTGTGTCCCCTACACACGCACCTAGCCTTGGACCCTGGCGTGTCCCCTACACACGCACCTAGCCTTGGACCTTGGCGTGTTCCCTAAACACGCACCCTGCTTGGATATCTGTCGTGCCTCCTTGCCTGAACCCTGGTTTGCCTGCCGGATGCCCGGAACCTGCCGACCGCTGCCAGAGGTCCGGAACCAGATGACTACGGCCTGATGTCCGGAGCTGACGTCCGCAGCCTGATCCCTGGACGCTGTCGGTTTGCCAGCAGTCCGGAGTCCGATGCCATCTTGCCATTACCTGTGCCTAGGCGTGCCATCTGGCACGTACCATGTTATGGACCTTGGCGTGCCCACGCGCGCACCTTGCACGTTTTGCTTGTTTTCTCTGTATGTGATCTTGTGTTATTCTAATGAAGATACCTTGCACCTACGTCTAGTCTCGTCTTGCTTCCTGCTTGTCGTCAGACACTTGTCTAGTGTCCCCTGAGCCGGCCGTCTGGTCCCAGCAGTCGTGGTGGCTCACCCCCTTGGTCTTGCCCCTGACACTCCCTGTATAGGGGGTGGATTCTCACAAGGTCAGCTCGCCCTCGGTGGGTGGGTGCCACGACCCAGAGGGTCCACTCAAAAAATGGGCTCAGCAGGAGCTGAGTCCGTCACAGTTAATCAGGCCATGGACTCCGCTGGTACCTCGGCTACCCGTCTGATGACCCGTCTGTTATAGAATCTGATCTGCTCTGTCTCTTGGACTCTCCTGAATATGGCGGTACCCCGGCCACTCTTCTGATGTAAATCAGACCTGGCCCTTGACCTCTGGACTCATTTGGAAATGATGGCAGCCAGAGTAAGAAGACTTGCTTGTCTAACCGCAGTCCTCCCCACTGGATCTTCATGTCTCGTTAGCGGCTCCTGTGTCTTGACCGGTGCAGGTGTCCGTTTCAGATGTCGGATCAACATTGTTGGAGTGGTTTTGTACTAAACTCTGGTTTCTGCCGAAGAAAATTTTTTTTTTTTCTTCTTTCCAGCCCCGGTGAGAGGGGGCTTAAAGAGGGGGGTACTGTCACGTCCGCCATGTCTGTTTGTCTCAAGAACTCCTGGAGCGATGTGCATGCTCATGTTTTGTCTGCTGTCCTGCATGTTCGCTAGAGCTGTGTGCAGACTCACCTCATGTCTGAGCTGCAGGATCCCTGCGTTTCTGCTCTGCCTTCTGTGATCTTCTCGTCATGTCTGGAGTCCTTGATCATGTGATGTTTCTTAAGATCCTGCACTGTCTGGTTCTGCAATCATCTCGTCATGTCTAGAATCCCGGATCATGTGTTCTTCCTAGGATCCTGCACTGGTTGGTTCGGTGATCATCTCGTCATGTCTGAAACCCTGATCATGTGACGTTTCCAAAGATCCTGCACTGTCTGGTTCTGCTATCATCTCGTCATGTCTAGAATCCCCGAAGTTCTCCCCTGGTCCTGACCTGGAGGAGGAGGTGCTATGCCCTATATCAGGCCGCCTCTTCCTATGCTCAGGGCCTGATTATTGTGTTGCTTCCCTGCAAGGCTCTGGGTCTGTGGGGTTGCTCCCTCTATTCTGTGCCCTTGCACTTTGCTCTGTAGTGCGTCTCTGCACACGCTCCGTGCTCGTATTCCGCCTCTTGTCTTGTGCCATGTCTTGTTGTCTCTTGTGCCATGTTTGTCTTTGCCTTGCTTTGCCTTGTAGTCCTTCTGCTGTTCTTTGTCTTAGTCTGTTTTGCTATGTCTCGCCTTAGCTATGCTTTGACTTGTAGTCCTTCCTGTGTTCTCTGCCTCGCCTGTTTTGCTATGTCTTGCTTTTGCTATGCTTTGACTTGTAGTCCTCCCTGTGTTCTCTGCCTTGCTATTCCTTGCTTTGTGTTCCTCCCTATGGTCTCAGTCTTTGCTTGCTCTGCCTCGCTCTCTCCTATGGTGCTCTGTAGTGCTCCCTGGCACACGCACCATTTCTCCTCTCCTTAGTGCTCGTTTCTTTGTCTAGTCCCAAGGTCTTCCCTTGGCCCGGCTCTGGGCTTCTGCCTACGCTCCGCTGCTAGACTCTGTCCTCTCTCTGACCTGGCTCTGTTTCTGCCTGTATTCCTTGCCTTGTTCCCTGCCTTGTCCTTGCATTGAACCCCGGCGTGGGTTCCCCTTGGCCGTCTCCTGTGCCGTGGTAAGTGCCACGTGTTTGTGTACAGCTGTGTGTACTGGCCAGTGTGGCGTGCCCCCTGCGTGGCTCCTAGCATGCAGCCCTTCCTTGTGCCCTGGCGTGGCTCCTAGCACGCACCCTGCCTTGAACCCTGGCGTGGCTACTAGCACGCACCCTGCCCTGAACCTGGCGTGGCTCCTAGCACGAAGGTTCCTTTGCCCCCTCCTGTGCCTTAGTCGTGCCTCGTGCTGGCGTTACAGCCGTGTGCATTGGCCAGTGAGGTGTGCGTCCCTGCGTGGCTCCTAGCACGCAGCCCTTCCTTGTGCCCTGGCGTGGCTCCTAGCACGCACCCTGCTCTGAACCCTGGCGTGTCTCTACACGCACTCTGTCTTGTGCCTTGGCGTGTCTCTACACGCACTCTGTCTTGTACCTTGGCGTGTCTCTACACGCACTCTGTCTTGTACCTTGGCGTGTCTCTACACGCACTCTGTCTTGTACCTTGAACCTTGGCGTGTCTCTACACGCACTCTGTCTTATACCTTGTACCTTGGCGTGTCTCTACACGCACTGTCTTATTCTATGCTTTGGCGTGGCTACACACGCACCCTGTCTCGTTTGCGAACCTTGGCGTGTCCCCTACACACGCACCTCGCTTTGAACCCTGGCGTGTCCCCTACACACGCACCTAGCCTTGAACCCTGGTGTGTCCCCTACACACGCACCTAGCCTTGGACCTTGGCGTGTTCCCTAAACACGCACCCTGCTTGGATATCTGTCGTGCCTCCTTGCCTGAACCCTGGTTTGCCTGCCGGATGCCCGGAACCTGCCGACCGTTGCCAGAGGTCCGGAACCAGATGACTACGGCCTGATGTCCGGAGCTGACGTCCGCAGCCTGATCCCTGGACCCTGTCTGTTTGCCAGCAGTCCGGAGTCCGATGCCATCTTGCCATTACCTGTGCCTAGGCGTGCCATCTGGCACGTACCATGTTATGGACCTTGGCGTGCCCACGCGCGCACCTTGCACGTTTTGCTTGTTTTCTCTGTATGTGATCTTGTGTTATTCTAATGAAGATACCTTGCACCTACGTCTAGTCTCGTCTTGCTTCCTGCTTGTCGTGAGACACTCGTCTAGTGTCCCCTGAGCCGGCCGTCTGGTCCCAGCAGTCGTGGTGGCTCACCCCCTTGGTCTTGCCCCTGACACTCCCTGTATAGGGGGTGGATTCTCACAAGGTCAGCTCGCCCTCGGTGGGTGGGTGCCACGACCCAGAGGGTCCACTCAAAAAATGGGCTCAGCAGGAGCTGAGTCCGTCACATTGAGGAATGCACACGGATGGTAAGCGCAGATGACGCCATTCTAAGCATGAGCATCCCACTTATGCGTCTGCTCATGCAAACTTTGACGCACCTTAAGGAGCAGGCGTCTGCAGCCAATGTTGATGAGGAGGAAGAGGAGGAGGGAATCCTTGATGACATTCAGCCATTGTCTGCTCAGAGACCTCTCCTGGACGAGGTGGAGGAGGAAGAAGAGGAGGAGGATGATGGGGATGATTACTTAGGGGAGGAGGATGCATCTCGTGGGGCAAGTGAAAATGTTGGCGTGGCAAGGTCTGGTACAGGGTTTGTGCGTGACTGGAAGGATGTGGATTTGCCAGAAAGTGCTCCTCCACCCAGCACTCGCAGTGCATCATTGACACCGGGAACATTGGCCCACATGTCAGATTATGCCTTGCAGATCCTAAAAAGGGACCCACGCATTGCCAAAATGATGAACGATGACGACTACTGGTTGGCCAGCATCCTGGATCCACGCTATAAAGGCAAATTACAAAACATCATGCCACAGGAGAACCTTGACCTAATATTGGCTAATAGACAAGCAACTCTGGTAAATCGGTTGCTTGAGGCATTCCCAGCACACAGCAGCGGTGATGGTTCTCACACGAGCCGCACGGGCCGGGGGCAGCTTGGCAGAGGTGTTCGTGGTGCACACAGCAGAAGTGGCGTTGGAGACAGGGGTTTCATGACAATGTTGTGGACTGATTTTTCAAGTACCGCTCACACAACTGGTAATACTGCATCGATGGAAAGTGACAGGAGACAGCAGTTGTCAACTATGGTTACAAACTACTTTTCCTCCCATATCGATGTTCTCCCACACAGGTCATTCCCCTTTGACTATTGGGCCGCTAAACTGGACACCTGGCCTGAATTGGACCAATATGCCTTACAGGAGCTCGCGTGCCCAGCTGCAAGTGAGCTATCGGAAAATGTCTTCAGTGCAGCTGGATCAATCCTGACAGAAAAAAGGACCCGTCTGTCAACCCAAAATGTGGATGATCTAACCTTCATTAAAATGAACCACGCATGGGTTTCCAAGGATTTTGTCCCACCTTCCCCTGATGACACATAGGGTGACAGAAAAATGGCTTGCTTTGGTCCACCTCTTCCTGGGACTTGACCTATTTCACCTTTTGCATCAGCTGAATGTCCAACATCAACATATGCCACTTTCTAAAACTCCCTAACTGTGCTGCCTCCCCCCACAATGGCCGGGGTCACCACCTAGCGCACGACACCGTGCGAGTGCCGTTGCCCTGGACAGGTGGGTAGGCCGACTCTTGGGCGCGGGCACTGGCACAGGGTCCTTCATAGTGCAATCAAGTGTCTCTGACGGTGGTGGTGCACACCCGCCGTCAGACACACCGCCGTACTATGAGGGGCCCAGTGCCAGTACCGACGCCCATGAGTGGGCCCCCCTTGCTTGGGCAGGGCCCCAGCATTTGCAATCTTTACCTCTCCCTGCTCCTCCGCTGTGTAGTCTGGGCCGTCAAATCCATACTGTGCCTGACACCGTCTGAGCCTGCCTCCTGATGTATAGACATATATTTTGAATGTGTACGCTATCCATACATGTTATCTGGGGATACGGTACCCTTTCTAACCTTTGTGCAATCACGTGCAATCCATACTGGGCCTAACACCGTCTGAGCCTGCCTCCTGATGTATAGACATATATTTTGAATGTGTACGCTATCCATACATGTTATCCGGGGAAACGATACCCTTTCTAACCTTTGTGCAATCACGTGCAATCCATACTGGGCCTAACACCGTCTGAGCCTGCCTCCTGATGTATAGACATATATTTTGAATGTGTACGCTATCCATACATGTTATCTGGGGATACGGTACCCTTTCTAACCTTTGTGCAATCACGTGCAATCCATACTGGGCCTAACACCGTCTGAGCCTACCTCCTGGTGTATAGACATATATTTTGAATGTGTACGCTATCCATACATGTTATCCGGGGAAACGGTACCCTTTCTAACCTTTGTGCAATCACGTGCAATCCATACTGGGCCTAACACCGTCTGAGCCTGCCTCCTGATGTATAGACATATATTTTGAATGTGTACGCTATCCATACATGTTATCTGGGGATACGGTACCCTTTCTAACCTTTGTGCAATCACTTGCAAGCCATACTGGGCCTTACACCGTCTGAGCCTGCTTCCTGATGTATAGACATATATTTTGAATGTGTACGCTACCCATACATGTTATCCGGGGATACGGTACCCTTTCTAACCTTTGTGCAATCACGTGCAATCCATACTGGGCCTAACACCGTCTGAGCCTGCCTCCTGATTAGAGTTGAGCGACTTTTGGTTTTTTAGGGTCGCGTTTCGTTTCATGAAACCCAACTTTTCCAAAAGTCGGGTCGAGCAAGATCGTCCGATTATAGGGAAAAGTCGGGGTCGTCCCAAAACACGAAACCCAATGTAAGTCAATGGGGAATAAAAGTCGGCAGTGAGAGGAGGACAGGAAACACACCTACAGTGCCCATTTGAATGCCAAAAGCATCAATTCTTCTTTCATAAGCTTGTCAACCTTAATTAACTTCATAATACAAGTTACGCACTGAAAAATGGGGGTTATTTGGCTACAAACTGTGGGGGGGGAGGGCTGGCTCCAGGTTTTCATGTGCCCTGGGCGAAAGAGCGCCCCTTTAACACATACCACAACTCATCATGCTCCGATACGGCAGAGAAATTGCGGTATAGTACAATGAAAAATACCTCACTTTTTACATCTCATGACGAGGCCCATCTATTTCTCCATACAGAATCATTGGTCCCATATAATGTTTGAAACAGTATATGATGAGCTCCACATAATGCTACAGTATATGTTGGTCCCCATGGATGAAGCTCCACTGTCTTATGGGCCCAAATAATGCTCCAAACATAATGGGCCCCATTTCTAATGCTCTAGTGTATAATGGACCCTGTAAATGCTGCTCCAGTGTCTGATGTCCACCTTTGGAATGTTCCAGTGTATGGTGGGCCCCATCTATCATTCTCCAGAGTATAGTGCTCCCCAAAAATTGCTGTCCCAACATTGAAAACAATCAAATAAGTCTCCTCACTAGGGAATCCCTGTACTTGTCTGGACAGGTGATGTAGCTTGCTTAACAGCTCGCCAGCCGTTCTCACGCCCAGTATGGATTACACGTGATTGCACAAAGGTGAGAAAGGGTACCGTATCCCCAGATAACATGTATGGATAGCGTACACATTCAAAATATATGTCTCAGGAGGCAGGCTCAGACGGTGTTAGGCCCAGTATGGATTGCACGTGATTGCACAAAGGTTAGAAAGGGTACCGTATCCCCGGATAACATGTATGGATAGCGTACACATTCAAAATATATGTCTATACAGCATGAGGCAGGCTCAGACGGTGTTAGGCCCAGTATGGATTGCACGTGATTGCACAAAGGTTAGAAAGGGTACCGTATCCCTGGATAACATGTATGGATAGCGTACACATTCAAAATATATGTCTATACAGCATGAGGCAGGCTCAGACGGTGTTAGGCCCAGTATGGATTGCACGTGATTGCACAAAGGTTAGAAAGGGTACCGTATCCCTGGATAACATGTATGGATAGCGTACACATTCAAAATATATGTCTATACAGCATGAGGCAGGCTCAGACGGTGTTAGGCCCAGTATGGATTGCATGTGATTGCACAAAGGTTAGAAAGGGTACCGTATCCCGGGATAACATGTATGGATAGCGTACACATTCAAAATATATGTCTATACAGCATGAGGCAGGCTCAGACGGAGTTAGGCCCAGTATGGATTGCACGTGATTGCACAAAGGTTAGAAAGGGTACCGTATCCCCGGATAACATGTATGGATAGCGTACACATTCAAAATATATGTCTATACAGCATGAGGCAGGCTCAGATGGTGTTAGGCCCAGTATGGATTGCACGTGATTGCACAAAGGTTAGAAAGGGTACCGTATCCCCGGATAACATGTATGGATAGCGTAAACATTCAAAATATATGTCTATACAGCATGAGGCAGGCTCAGATGGTGTTAGGCCCAGTATGGATTGCACGTGATTGCACAAAGGTTAGAAAGGGTACCGTATCCCCGGATAACATGTATGGATAGCGTACACATTCAAAATATATGTCTATACAGCATGAGGCAGGCTCAGACGGTGTTAGGCCCAGTATGGATTGCACGTGATTGCACAAAGGTTAGAAAGGTTACCGTATCCCTGGATAACATGTATGGATAGCGTACACATTCAAAATATATGTCTATACAGCATGAGGCAGGCTCAGACGGTGTTAGGCCCAGTATGGATTGCACGTGATTGCACAAAGGTTAGAAAGGGTACCGTATCCCTGGATAACATGTATGGATAGCGTACACATTCAAAATATATGTCTATACAGCATGAGGCAGGCTCAGACGGTGTTAGGCCCAGTAAGGATTGCACGTGATTGCACAAAGGTTAGAAAGGGTACCGTATCCCTGGATAACATGTATGGATAGCGTACACATTCAAAATATATGTCTATACAGCATGAGGCAGGCTCAGACGGTGTTAGGCCCAGTATGGATTGCACGTGATTGCACAAAGGTTAGAAAGGGTACCGTATCCCTGGATAACATGTATGGATAGCGTACACATTCAAAATATATGTCTATACAGCATGAGGCAGGCTCAGACGGTGTTAGGCCCAGTATGGATTGCACGTGATTGCACAAAGGTTAGAAAGGGTACCGTATCCCTGGATAACATGTATGGATAGCGTACACATTCAAAATATATGTCTCAGGAGGCAGGCTCAGACGGTGTTAGGCCCAGTATGGATTGCACGTGATTGCACAAAGGTTAGAAAGGGTACCTTATCCCCGGATAACATGTATGGATAGCGTACACATTCAAAATATATGTCTCAGGAGGCAGGCTCAGACGGTGTTAGGCCCAGTATGGATTGCACGTGATTGCACAAAGGTTAGAAAGGGTACCGTATCCCTGGATAACATGTATGGATAGCGTACACATTCAAAATATATGTCTCAGGAGGCAGGCTCAGACGGTGTCAGGCACAGTATGGATTTGACGGCCCAGATTATACAGCGGAGGAGCAGGGAGAGGTAAAGATTGCAAATGCTGGGGCCCTGCCCAAGCAAGGGGGGCCCACTCGTGGGCGTCGGTACTGGCACTGGGCCCCTCATAGTACAGCGGTGTGTCTGACAGCGAGTGTGCACCACCACCGTCAGAGACACTTGATTGCACTATGAGGGACCCTGTGCCAGTGCCCGCGCCCAAGAGTCGGCCTACCCACCTGTCCAGGGCAACGGCACTCGCACGGTGTCGTGCGGTAGGTGGTGACCCCGGCCATGGGGGGGGAGGCAGCACAGTTAGGGAGTTTTAGAAAGTGGCATATGTTGATGTTGGACATTCAGCTGATGCAAAAGGCGAAATAGGTGAAGTCCCAGGAAGAGGTGGACCAAAGCAAGCCATTTTTCTGTCACCCTATGTGTCATCAGGGGAAGGTGGGACAAAATCCTTGGAAACCCATGCGTGGTTCATTTTAATGAAGGTTAGATCATCCACATTTTGGGTTGACAGACGGGTCCTTTTTTCTGTCAGGATTGATCCAGCTGCACTGAAGACTCTTTCCGATAGCACACTTGCAGCTGGGCAAGCGAGCTCCTGTAAGGCATATTGGTCCAATTCAGGCCAGGTGTCCAGTTTAGCGGCCCAATAGTCAAAGGGGAATGACCTGTGTGGGAGAACATCGATATGGGAGGAAAAGTAGTTTGTTACCATAGTTGACAACTGCTGTCTCCTGTCACTTTCCATCGATGCAGTATTACCAGTTGTGTGAGCGGTATTTGAAAAATCAGTCCACAACATTGTCATGAAACCCCTGTCTCCAACGCCACTTCTGCTGTGTGCACCACGAATACCTCTGCCAAGCTGCCCCCGGCCCGTACGGCTCGTGTGAGAACCATCACCGCTGCTGTGTGCTGGGAATGCCTCAAGCAACCGATTTACCAGAGTTGCTTGTTTATTAGCCAATATTAGGTCAAGGTTCTCCTGTGGCATGATGTTTTGTAATTTGCCTTTATAGCGTGGATCCAGGATGCTGGCCAACCAGTAGTCGTCATCGTTCATCATTTTGACAATGCGGGGGTCCCTTTTTAGGATCCGCAAGGCATAATCTGACATGTGGGCCAATGTTCCCGGTGTCAATGATGCACTGCGAGTGCTGGGTGGAGGAGCACTTTCTGGCAAATCCACATCCCTCCAGTCACGCACAAACCCTGTACCAGACCTTGCCACGCCAACATTTTCACTTGCCCCACGAGATGCATCCTCCTCCCCTAAGTAATCATCCCCATCATCCTCCTCCTCCTCCACTTCTTCCTCCACCTCGTCCAGGAGAGGTCCCTGAGCAGACAATGGCTGAATGTCATCAAGGATTCCCTCCTCCTCTTCCTCCTCATCAACATTGGCTGCAGACGCCTGCTCCTTAAGGTGCGTCAAAGTTTGCATGAGCAGACGCATAAGTGGGATGCTCATGCTTAGGATGGCGTCGTCTGCGCTTACCAGCCGTGTGCATTCCTCAAAACACTGAAGGACTTTACAAAGGTCTTTCAGCTTCGACCACTGCACACCTGTCAACTCCATGTCTGCTCTCAAAGTGCCTGGCCGTGTATCCTCCCACAAATGCAATATGGCCTGCCTCTGCTCGCACAGCCGCTCCACCATGTGCAGGGTGGAGTTCCACCTTGTTGCAATGTCGATAATGAGGCGGTGGTTGGGAAGGTGGAGCAATCGCTGCAGCTTCTGCATACGAACGGAGTGTACAGGCGACCGGCGGATGTGCGTGCACAGTCTTCGCACCTTCTGGAGCAGGGCTGTTAACTCCGGATAATTTTTGAGGAAGCACTGCACCACCAGGTTCAAGGTGTGAGCCAAGCAAGGTATGTGGCTGAGTTTTGAAAGGGCTATGGCTGCCACAAAATTACGGCCGTTATCACTAACTACCTTGCCTGCCTCAAGATGTACACTACCCAGCCATGACTCAGTTTGTCGCTGAAAGTACTCGGCCAGCACCTCGGCGGTGTGTCTGTCGCCCAAACACATCATCTGCAACACAGTCTGCTGACGCTTTCCACTAGCTGCTCGATAGGGGGACACATCGTGTGCAACAGTGGCAGCTGCTGAAGGAGTGCTCGTACGACTGCGCTCTGTGGACGAGCTTTCGCTTCTGGAGGAGGTGGAGGAGGAGGAGGGTCGAACGCCTACAGCCAACTGTTTCCTATACCGTGGGCTAGGCAGCACTGTCCCACCATCGCTGTCCCCTGTGGACCCTGCATCCACCACATTAACCCAGTGCGCAGTGATGGACACGTAACGGCCCTGGCCATGCCGACTGGACCATGCATCAGTTGTGAGGTGCACCTTTCCGCTCACTGACTGCTTGAGTGCATGGACAATGCGGTCTTTCACATGATGGTGGAGGGCTGGGATGGCTTTACGAGAGAAGAAGTGGCGACTGGGTAGGTCATAGCGTGGTACTGCATAGGCCATGAGTTCGCGGAAAGCTGTGCTTTCCACCAACCGAAAGGGCATCATCTCAAACGAGATTAGTTTGGCAATGTGGGCGTTCAAGCCCAGTGTACGCGGATGAGAGACTGAGTACTTTCTTGACCTACTCATAGTGTCTGGGAGGGTGAGCTGGACTTGAGAGCTGCATATGGTGGAAGTAGCGGTGGACAGGGCGGACTGAGAGAGGGTTGATGATGGTGATGGAGTTGGTGTTCTTTCTGATGGCCTAGAATCAGTATTTCGTTGATATAACAGTGGGATTTCCTGACTGCTGTGGTCTTGCAACGAAACCTCAACATTTGCTGCTGTGCTAACCGGTGGGCTTACAGTGGGGGAAACAATGTAGCGTTGCTGACTACCTTCGTTTTGATCAGTTGCACATGTGGCACTTGAGGTTTGGTGTTGTGTCCACGCTTGCAAGTGCATGCTGGTTAAATGTCTAAGCATGCAACTGGTATTCAAATTTTTCAGATTTTTCCCTCGGCTAAAGGTCTTTGCGCACTTCTTACAGATAACCTTGGCCTGATCATGAGGATTTTGTTCAAAAAAGTGCCACACTGCACTCTTCCTACTTTGGCAGACATTTTGCGGCCTAGCACGCTGTGATCTTTTGACCCTCTGGACAAGCTGTCCAGCAACTCTTTTGATGTTTGGAACCTGTCTTTGGAGTGCTCCGGGCCTGCCAGATAACAGCTGTTGCGATGTCGATGTCTGCTGTGGATGCTCCTCATCTGAGCTATTGGAAGCAGCACCCTATTCCCCCAATGAATGCCAATCTGGGTCAACAACTGGGTCATCCATCACCTCCTCTTCTATGTCATGTGCACCTTCCTCTGTGTCACCGTGTATGGTGGTATAGTGTGCGGGAAGGGGCACCTGAGTCTCATCAGGGTCAGAATCTGGCTCTGTACACTGCGAGGACAATGTAGTGCTCTGAGTGAATGTACCAGCAGAATCATCCATCAGCGGCTGTGCATCAGTGCACTCCATGTCAGATTCATCTTGGCCTGGGTAATTCACCATTTGACTTGATAATCCAGGCATGGTATGTGAAAACAGCTCCATGGAGTAATCAGTAGTATGGCCTGCGTCATCCTTCAATCTTGGTTGGGGTGAAGGACACAAGGAAAGGTGTGGTTCATGAACATGAGCCTCCAATGACGACTCAGTGCTTTTACTTTTTACAACTGAAGAAGAGGAGGCGATAGAGCTGGAGGCTGAGTCAGC
This sequence comes from Dendrobates tinctorius, assembly GCF_039654945.1. Classification (NCBI taxonomy): domain Eukaryota; kingdom Metazoa; phylum Chordata; class Amphibia; order Anura; family Dendrobatidae; genus Dendrobates; species Dendrobates tinctorius. Next base: position 18,415,212 of record NW_027361818.1, read on the forward strand.
AATGTAAGACAAAACTTTTTCCTGATGCTCTGGCTTTAAAAGCGGTTTGCCAACTCCTAGAAAACTAAGCGTTCGAGGCCTTATGCAGCCAGACGATGACGCAGGGTCAGCACCTCCTGCATTCGGTCCTATTTTGCTCTTGCCACTATCATCAGATCCACCACCAACACCATCATTACCAGCTGCCAACCCCCGCCCAATTCCACGGCCTCTTCCACCAGCCTTCCTCATTTTTGGTAGAAATGTAGACAAAATCCAACAAACTATATAGTAATGTAAAACAAGGTACAAGGTGTCTATAGGACAGGGGAGATTTAGAATTTCTGCACACACTTGTGGACAGTGGACACTTTTGGATTGTGTGAGGCCCACTGATATCTGAGCGCTATGTGACAGGCTCGATGGCACTGCTGTGACAAAAGTGACTAGAGGATAAGGGAGATTTTGAATCTCTGCACACACTTTTGGACACTGGACACTTTTGGATTGTGTGAGGCCCACTGATATCTGAGCGCTATGTGACAGGCTCGATGGCACTGCTGTGACAAAAGTGACTAGAGGATAAGGGAGATTTTGAATTTCTGCACACACTTGTGGACATTGGACACTTTTGGATTGTGTGAGGCCCAATGATATCTGAGCGCTATGTGACAGGCTCGATGGCACAGCTGTGACAAAAGTGACTAGAGGATAAGGGAGATTTTGAATCTCTGCACACACTTTTGGACACTGGACACTTTTGGATTGTGTGAGGCCCAATGAATATCTGAGCGCTATGTGACAGGCTCGATGGCACAGCTGTGACAAAAGTGACTAGAGGATAAGGGAGATTGGATTGCTTTTAAAAAAGCAGTTTGCGGAGCAGTGGGTAAACAGCAATGCCAGCCTGTCAGGAAGCCTTAGAAGGCAGCCCAGCAACCAACACCAATGATACACCACTATATAGCCTCCCCTTGCACTGCACACACAGTGACTGGTGTGTTGTGCAGGCCAAATCGCTAGCAGCAGAAGCAGTTTTTTTGTCTTCTTCCCTGCCTAACGCTCTCCCTACAGAATCAGCAGCAACCTCTCCCTATACTAAGATCGGCAGAAGTAAGATGGCGGTCGGCATGCACGCCCTTTTATACCCCCTGTGACGCCCACCAAAGCAAGCCAATCACTTGCATGCCCTTCTGAAAGATGTTGGTGACCCGTGCCTATGTCATCACGTTGCCCACAGTGTCCGTGGATCCTGATTGGCTGAAAAAGAGCGCAAAACAAACTTTTGAAACGCGACTTTGGCGCGTAAGTCGCCGACCTCGTGGCCGACCTCATCCTAGGGTCGGGTTTCGTTTCATGAAACCCGACTTTGCAAAAGTCGGCGACTTTTGAATTTTTTCGACCCGTTTCGCTCAACTCTACTCCTGATGTATTGACATATATTTTGAATGTGTACTCTATCCATACATGTTATCTGGGGATACGGTACCCTTTCTCACCTTTGTGCAATCACGTGTAATCCATACTGGGCGTGAGAACGGCTGGCGAGCTGTTAAGCAAGCTACAGCACCTGTGGTTTGCACACGTAAGTTTTTCATTTTTTCAGGAATGACGGTTAGGCCTAATTCCGGAACTGCGGTTGACCTGCACTTACTGGGAAATCATTGTTCGCGGGTAATAATTGTAATCAGTGATCCCCATCACTAACGTTGTTCAGCGGGTTATCTGCACCTGTAAGCGACAAACGCTGTCCTTTTCAGTGTAGCGCACATGCAGCCACGGACATGTAAGGGCATGACACACCAGTTATTGGCCAATCTCATGTGCCAGAGCCTCACGTGTCCCTCTAGTAAGCCGGACTCGGACCGCGGGGCATGACGGAGTCTCGTTCGTTAACGGAATTAAGCTTGCAATTTGTGCATCTGTTCTGTAGCTGGCATGGTTGAGGTTTCCCAGGTGGAGTCGAATTTAACCGTAGGCTCCACTCCTGGTGGTGCCCTTCTGGACATTCCTTTAAGGTTCAGCTTTGCAACCATACTGCCCACGTAAAACAAACACTTTGCCTTCATGAACGCTGTTTGGAGGGTCATGACTCGTGGGAATAACGCCGCCCAATCAGTTAACCTGCTAGAGAGATCCTTCGTTGCTCCCAAGCATGACATCACACTCCCTAGGAAGAAGGTAATGCCACTATGGCGACCGTACTCCTGGGGGCGACACAAGTGCACTGATGCCCAGCCACTGCTCGATGAATCTGCTGGTACATTGACCCAGACCACTACATTCCCCTCGCACGCTACACGACCTGAATCTGACCCTGATGAAACTCAGGTTACCCTTCCCATATACAGTTCCATCTTACACGGTGACAAAGAGGAAGCTGCAGATGAAAGTGCAGGTTCGGCCCACCCGCCATCAGACACACCACCGTACTATCAGGGGCCCTGTGCCAGTGCCGTCGCCAACGAGTGGGCCCCCCCTGCTTGCTCAGGATCACAGCACTTGCAAAGTTGAAATACTGTGCAGTGAGATGGAAGATGGGGACGACGAGGAGTCCAGACAAGTACAGGGATTCCCTAGCGAGGAGACTTATTTGATTGTTTTCAATGTTGGGACAGCAATTTTTGGGGAGCACTATACTCTGGAGAATGATAGATGGGGCCCACCATACACTGGAACATTCCAAAGGTGGACATCAGACACTGGAGCAGCATTTACAGGGCCCATTATACACTAGAGCATTAGAAATGGGGCCCATTATGTTTGGAGCATTATTTGGGCCCATAAGACAGTGGAGCTTCATCGATGGGGACCAACATATACTGTAGCATTATGTGGAGCTCATCATATACTGTTTCAAACATTATATGGGACCAATGATTTTGTATGGAGAAATAGATGGGCCTCGTCATGAGATGTAAAAAGTGAGGTATTTTTCATTGTACTATACCGCTATTTCTCTGCCGTATCGGAGCATGATGAGTTGTGGTATGTGTTAAAGGGGCGCTCTTTCACCCAGGGCACATGAAAACCTGCAGCCAGCCCTCCCCCCCCACAACTTTAGCCAAATAACCCCCATTTTTCAGTGCGTAACTTGTATTATGAAGTTAATTAAGGTTGACAAGCTTAAGTAAGAAGAATTGATGCTTTTGGCATTCAAATGGGCACTGTAGGTGTGTTTCCTGTCCTCCTCTCACTGCCGACTTTTATTCCCCATTGACTTACATTGGGTTTCGTGTTTCGGGACGACCCCGACTTTTCCCTATAATCGGACGATCTTGCTCGACCTGACTTTTGGAAAAGTCCGGTTTCACGAAACGAAACGCGACCCTAAAAAAACAAAAGTCGCTCAACTCTACTTGTGGACACTGGACACTTTTGGATTGTGTGAGGCCCACTGATATCTGAGCACTATGTCACAGGCTCGATGGCACAGCTGTGACAAAAGTGACGAGAGGATAAGGGAGATTTTGAATTTCTGCAGACACTTGTGGACACTGGACACTTTTGGATTGTGTGAGGCCCACTGATATCTGAGCGCTATGTCACAGGCTCGATGGCACAGCTGTGACAAAAGTGACGAGAGGATAAGGGAGATTTTGAATTTCTGCAGACACTTGTGGACAATGGACACTTTTGGATTGTGTGAGGCCCACTGATATCTGAGCGCTATGTCACAGGCTCGGTGGCACAGCTGTGACAAAAGTGACTAGAGGATAAGGGAGATTTTAAATTTCTGCAGACACTTGTGGACACTAGACACTTTTGGATTGTGTGAGGCCCACTGATATCTGAGTGCTGTGTCACAGGCTCGATGGCACAGCTGTGACAAAAGTGACGAGAGGATAAGGGAGATTTTGAATTTTTGCAGACACTTGTGGACACTGGACACTTTTGGATTGTGTGAGGCCCACTGATATCTGAGCGCTATGTCACAGGCTCGATGGCACAGCTGTGACAAAAGTGACTAGAGGATAAGGGAGATTTTGAATTTCTGCAGACACTTGTGGACACTGGACACTTTTGGATTGTGTGAGGCCCACTGATATCTGAGCGCTATGTCACAGGCTCGATGGCACAGCTGTGACAAAAGTGACTAGAGGATAAGGGAGATTGGATTGCTTTTAAGAATGCAGTTTGCAGAGCAGTGGGTAAACAGCAATGCAGCGGTCAGGAAGCCTTAGAAGGCAGCCCAACAACCAACACCACTGATACACCACAATATAGCCTCCCCTTGCACTGCACACACAGTGACTGGTGTGTTGTACAGGCACAATCGCTAGCAGCAGAAGCAGTTTTTTTTCTTCTTCCCTGCCTAACGCTCTCCCTACAGAATCAGCAGCAACCTCTCCCTATGCTAAGATCGGCAGAAGTAAGATGGCGGTCGGCGTGCACGCCCTTTTATACCCCCTGTGACGCCCACCAAAGCAAGCCAATCACTTGCATGCCATTCTGAAAGATGGTGGTGACCCGTGCCTATGTCATCACGTTGCCCACAGTGTCCGTGGATCCTGATTGGCTGAAAAAGAGCGCAAAATAAACTTTTGAAACGCGACTTTGGCGCGTAAGTCGCCGACCTCGTGGCCGACCTCATCCTAGGGTCGGGTTTCGTTTCATGAAACCCGACTTTGCCAAAAGTCGGCGACTCTTGAAATTTTTCGACCCGTTTCGCTCAACTCTAATGATGACTACTGGTTGGCCAGCATCCTGGATCCACACTATAAAGGCAAATTCCAAAACATCATGCCAAAGGAGAACCTAGAGCTAATATTGGCTAACAAATAAGCAACTCTGGTAAACCGTTTGTTTGAGGCATTCCCAGCACACAGTGGCGGTGATGGTTCTCCCACGAGCCGTAGGGGGCAACATGGAAGAGGTGTTCATGGTGCACACAGCTGAAGTTGTGTTGGACACAATGGTTTCATGACCATGTTGTGGACTTATTTTTCAAGTACCACTCACACGACTGGTAATACTGCATCGATCGAAAGCGACAGGAGGCAGCAGTTGATAACTATGGTTACAAACTACTTCTCCTTCCATATCGATGTTCTCCCTCACAGGTAATTCCCCTTTGACTATTGAGCCTGTAAACTGGACACCTGGCCTGAATTTGCACAATATGCCTTACAAGAGCTCGCTTGCCCTGCTGCTAGTGTGCTATCCGAAAGAGTCTTCGGTGCTGCTGGATCAATCCTTACAGAAAAAAGGACCCGTCTGTCGACCCAAAATGTTGATGATCTAACCTTCATTAAAATGAACCATGCATGGGTTTCAAAGGATTTTGTCCCACCTTCCCCTGCTGACATGTAGGTTGCCCGAAAAATGGATCACTTTTGTCCTCCTCTTCCTTGGACTTTTCCAATTCCTCCATTTTCAGCTGCTGAATATCCAACATCAACATATGCCATTTTTTCAACCTCCCTAACTGTGCTGCCTCCCCCCACAGGGCCGGGGTCACCACCCGGCGCACGCACCCGTGCGAGTGCCCTTGCCCTGGACAGGTGGGTGGGCCCACTATTGGGCGACGGCACTGGCACAGGGTCCCTCATAGTACAATCAAGTGTCTCTGATGGTGGGGGTGCACACCCGCTGTCAGACACACTGGCGTACTATGAGGAGCCCTGTGCCAGTACCGCCGCCCACGAGTGGGGCCCCCCTGCTTGCTCAGGGCCCCAGCTCTTGCAATACTTACCTCTCCCTGCTCCATCACTGAGTAATCTGGGCTGTTAAATCCTTCACTGGGACTGCCAATGCAAATTTGGTGAACTGATAGATGATGGTTAAGACGTAGCTATGCCCTGTCCTTCTGGGCTCTATCTTCAGATGTTCAATGGCTTCCATTTGTTATGGACGTCGACTCACGATGAGATGCAGTGTTGGTTTATCATCAGCTTTCACGGTTTTCCGACTCACAGACGTGTGACATTCCTGCCCACATTTTTAAATGTGTCCTCTCATGCCAATCCAATAGAATCGCCTACGGCCTGTGGCTTCTGTCTTTTGCACTCCAAAGTTACCTGACAGATCATGATAGGCAGTGAGGACAATGTCTACATCTCTCCCTGTGATCACAATTTGATAGAGATGAGTAACGGTGATGGGATCCATGGTAGTGCGATGCAGCAAACCTTTCTTCACAAGAACTGTTTTCGCTGTCTCCACAGACAAAGTAATTGAGGGTCAGCATCGCCTCTGAGAATTCTCCCGGGAGTTTTTCCCGTGATTTGTAATTCAAAAATTTCTGCAATCACTTGACTTTCCGTCTGTACTTGTATCCATCTCGTTTCCTCTTGTGGAGAGTCTGGACTGTCTTACTGAGACTGAAATATATATGAAGATTGAAAAATACCCCAACAGCGTATACTGGTGTACGCCTCGAACACATTACCCTTTTTCTACTTTTTAGATTCTTGTCTAAGCCATACTGAGGCTTTGAGTGTCTTTGTCAGACTACGGAAATATACACGGAGAATTTTAATGTATAAACTATGCTATATATACCTGGTATCCAGTGATACTGTACCCTTTCTCAACTTTCTACAATCTTGTCGAATCCATACAGGGCCTGAGACCGTCTGAATGTGCCTCCCGATATATAGACATAGATTTTTAATGTGTAAACTATGCTACATGTATACCTGTTATCTGGTGATACTGTACCCTTTCTCAACTTTCTACAATCTTGTCGAATCCATACAGGTACAATCTTGTCGAATCCATAGTGGGCCTGAGACCTTCTGAGTCTGCCTCCTGATATATAGACATAGATTTTTAATGTGTAAGCTATGCTACATATATACCTGTTATCCGGTGATACTGTACCTTTTCTCAACTTTCTACAATCTTGTTGAATCCATAGTGGGCCTGAGACCATCTGAGTTTGCCTCCTGATATATAGACATAGATTTTTAATGTGTAAACTATGCTACATGTATACCTGTTATCTGGTGATACTGTACCCTTTCTCAACTTTCTACAATCTTGTCGAATCCATACAGGTACAATCTTGTCGAATCCATAGTGGGCCTGAGACCCTCTGAGTCTGCCTCCTGATATATAGACATAGATTTGTAATGTGTACACTATGCTACATACAGTATATACCTGTTATCCGGTGATACTGTACCCTTTCTCAACTTTCTACAATCTTGTCGAATCCATAGTGGGCCTGAGACCGTCTGAGTCTGCCTCCTGATATATAGACATAGATTTGTAATGTGTACACTATGCTACATACAGTATATACCTGTTATGCGGTGATACTGTACCCTTTCTCAACTTTCTACAATCTTGTCGAATCCATACTGGGCCTGAGATCGTCTGAGTCTGCCTCCTGATTAGAGATGAGCGGTGTTCGAGTCGACCTGTTCGCCAAGTTCAAATTCAAGCTGTTTTGGGCGGTGTTCGAGCCGTTCATCGAACTCAAACACTTTGCTTAAAATTCGGCTGTTAGAGGTTCCGTTCGAGAACAGTTCGTTCACCAAAAGCGTAACTTTATTTTCACATTAATAATGGTTTTAAATGTTAATAGACAGTTTCATGGCATAGTAGCGGTGTCTGGTAGCCAGCGGTGTAGTGCACCTGTCAAGGGTCTGCAATCCACTTAGTTACCAACCTCTCTGGTTTTCTGTGGCTTACCTTGGTCTTGCTTTCCTCCTCGGTGACCCAACCATAACAGAATCACCAGCCTAAACCGCAGATTCTAGTGTACTCAAAAGCAGAAGAGAATTGTAAAAAAAAAAGAAAAAAAAAGTGTCAGAATTTTTTTTTTAAATATATATTTTTTCCACTTTTTCTCTGGGGCCGTAAGGAGGATTTTTTTTTCTTTAATGGAGATTAAGCAATTGTCTGTTGAGCAGCTCGCTTCTGAAGTGCGGGGAAAATCCACCTATCTCACTCAATCACCTGCTGTTGAACCAAAAATCCCTACTCCTGATGTGTTTTCTGGGGATCGGTCTAAATTTTTGAACCCCCAGTTTTGGACCCAGGTGATTATGCGGGTCGCCCCGGACCACCAAGAAAATTGTAAATTTTTGGTGCTGCACAATTTGCATGATACTATTGTTCTGGGTTTTCCCTGGTTGCAAACTCATAATCCTGTTTTGGATTGGAAATCTGTGTCTGTGGTGAGTTGGGGTTGTCAGTGTGTTCTTAATGACACTCCTGTTTTCTCCACCTCTCCCCAGTCTCATGATATTCCTGATTATTTGGCTGATTTTTCTGATGCATTTAGTGAGAGTAAGGCTGGTTTCACACTAGCGTTTTTTTGTGCTGTGTTTTTGCGCATACATGCGCATGCATCCTTTTCCCCTATCTTTAACATGGGTGTGCATGGTCTAGCATTTGCACGAGTTCGTACGCGTTTTACATGCGCATGCGTTTTTTTGTAGTGTGCTCCCAAGCGCGCCGGACGCAACCTGTTGCATTTTTGGTCCGTCCGACCTGTCTCAAAAAAAAGAATGCGCACGGAATGTGCACAGAATGCGCAAAAAAACACATTACAGTCTATGGGAACGCAGATGTGCGCATGGATATGCGCATGACTGCGTTTAAAAATGCATGCGTTTTAAGAATAAAAATGACTAAAAAATGGTCAAAACACATGCACAAAAAAGCAGCAAACACATACAAAATGCATGATGCGTTTTTTGTATGCATTTGCACTGCGCAAAAACGCAGTGCAAAAAAACGCTAGTGTGAAACTAACCTAAGTCTGCGTCTTTGCCTCCTCATAGGAGTTATGACTGTGCAACTGAGTTAATGCCCAGGTGTAAATTTCCCAAGGGTCGGCTTTTCAACTTATCGGTACCCAAACATGATGCTATACGATCTTATATCAAGGAGTCATATTAGACCATCCTCTTCACCCTTAGGTGCTGGGTTTTTTTGTGACCAAGAAAGATGGTTCATTAAGGCCTTGTATTGACTATTGTTCCCTTAACAAATTCACTGTTAAATATCAGTACCCGTTACCCCTGATTTCTGATTTATTTTCCAGAGTTAAAAGTGCCTGCTGGTTTATCAAGCTTGACCTCAGGGGGGCGTATAATCTTATTCGCATCAAGCATGGGGATGAGTGGAAGATGGCGTTTAATACTCCGGAGGGACATTTTGAGTACCTGGTGATGCCTTTTGGGCTCACTAATGCCCCTTCTGTCTTCCAATCCTTTATGAACGATATTTTCCGGGGCTTTGTGGATAAGTTTTTGATCATTTATCTGGATGATATTTTGATCTTTTCCAGTTATTGGGATTCTCAGGTGGAACATGTCCGGACTGTGTTCCGGATTTTGAGGGAAAATTCCCTGTATGTTAATGGATCGAAATGCTGAAGTGCCTCTTTGGTGTAAAGAGGATTTCATTTTTGGGATTTATTTTGTCTCCATCGGCTATTGAAATGGACCCAGCCAAGGTACAGGCCATTTATGATTGGGTTCAGCCCACTTCTTTGGAGGCTCTCCAGAAGTTTTTGGGTTTTGCTAATTTCTATCGTAAATTTATAGGTAATTTTTCTGATGTTGTCAAACCACTGACTGATGTGACCAAAAAGGGCGCTGATGTGGTAAATTGGTCTCCAGAGGCAGTCTCGGCATTGCAGGAGCTTAAGCTGGGATTAACTTCTGCTCCGGTTCAATGGCAACCTGATGTTTCACTTCCATTTCAGGTGGAGGTAGATGCTTCTGAGATTGGTGAAGGAGCTGTTTTGTCCCAAAAAGATCCGGTGACGTATAAGATAAATCCCTATGCCTTCTTTTCTCAAAAATTCTCCCCATCTGAACGTAACTATGACGTGGGGGATCGGGAATTGTTGGCCATGAAATGGGCATTTGAAGAGTGGAGACATTTGTTGGAGGGAGCTAGGCATCAAGTTGCGGTCCTCACTGACCACAAGAATTTGATTTATCTTGAATCAGCCAAACGTTTGAATCCTAGACAGGCTAGGTGGGCCTTGTTTTTCACGTGTTTTAATTTTGTGGTCTCTTTTCTCCAGGCCCTAAGAATGTTAAGGCGGACGCCCTTTCTAGGAGTTCCATTGCGGATTCTCTTATTGTGACCGAGCCTACTGCCATTCTAGGTGAGGGGGTAGTTCTTTCCGCCATCTCACCAGATTTGAGACGTGCCCTGGAGGAATTTCAGGAGGACAAACCTGAGCGTTGCGCTATCGGAAAATTGTATGTTCCTGACCAGTGGAGGAAGAGAGTAATGTCTGAAATTCATTGCTCTGCGTTGGCTGGTCATCCAGATATTTTTGGTACCAGAGATTTGGTGAGTCGGTCTTTTTGGTGGCCTGCCTTATCTCGTGATGTCAGGAATTTTGTGCAGTTCTGTGGGACTTGTTCTCAGCCTAAACCCTGTTCTCGTTCTAGTGGATTGTTGATGCCCCTGCCAGTGCCCAAAAGGCCATGGACCCATATCTCAATGGATTTTATTTCTGATCTTCCTTTCTCTCAGAGAATGACTGTTATCTGGGTGATTTGTGATAGATTTTCTAAGATGATCCATCGTGTACCACTCCCAAAGTTGCCATCTTCTTCAGAGTTGGTGCCCTTGTCTTTACAACAGGTGGTTCGGTTGCATGGGATTCCTGAGAACATTGTGTCGGACAGAGGAGTCCAGTTTGTTTCCAGATTTTGTAGAACTTTTTGTTCCAATCTGGGAATTCAGTTATCTTTCTCCTCTGCGTTTCATCCTCAGACAAATGGGCAGACTAAGAGAACAAACCAGACTTTGGAGTCCTATTTGAGATGTTTTATATCTGCTGATCAGGATGACTGGGTCTCATTTTTGCCCTTGGCCGAATTCGCGCTAATCAATAGAGCTAGTTCTGCCACTTTGATGTCGCCCTTTTTCTGTAACTTTGGGATTCATCCTCGATTTTCTTCAGGGCAAGTATAATCTTCGACCTGCCCAAGTGTGGACACTGTGGTAGAGAGAATGCAGCAGATTTGGGACCAAGTGGTGGATAAGTTGTCCCTCTCTCAGGAAAAAGCCCAACGGTTTTCCAACCGGCATAGGACCATTGGTCCCTGGTTTAAAGTGGGTGATATGGTTTGGTTGTCGTCAAAGAATATTCCTATGAAGGTTGCGTCTCCAAAGTTCAAGCCAAGATTCATTGGACCTTATAAGATTTTGGAGATTCTTAATCCTGTTTCTTTTCGATTTGTGCTTCCAGTTACGTTTAAGATCCATAACGTGTTTCATAAATCTCTGTTGAAGAGGTTTGTGGAGCCAGTAGTTCCTATGGCAGCACCTCCTGACCCTGTATTGGTTAAAGGCAATGTGGAATATGAGGTAGAGAAAATATTGGATTCTCGTTTGGCTAGATGGAGACTCCAGTACTTGGTCAAATGGAAGGGTTATGGCCAGGAGGATAATTCTTGGTCTCTGCTTCTGACATTCATGCTGATAGATTGGTTTGTGCTTTTCACCGGGCCCATCCTGATCGGCCTGGTAGCGTGGATGATGGTTCGGTGACCCCTCCTCAAGGGGGGTACTGTTGTTAATTCAATTTCTGGCCTTCCTCTGGTTACTAGTGAAGGTAGTGGAGCTGGTTGTATTGACAGAGGGGTCGCGAGTTCTCTTTCCGGACTCCCTCTGGTGGTTGCAGGAGGTAATGGAGCTGATCTAATTGACAGAGGTCTGCCACCTGATAATGAGGAGGACGATTGGACATCTGGAGTTTCTGATTGGATTTAAGACAGCCGACTCCCTCTGTCCCTGCTGGTGATTTTTTGCCTCCTGAGGTCTTAGTTTCCAGCTCAGTCCCTGCATGCTCAAGCTAAGTGTTCTGTGCTGAATTTCCATCCTTGTGTTACTGTTTGTGTCAGTTTGTTTTTGTCCCTTATTGGATTGGCCTCTCATTGCTCTGCTTTTAGAACATACCAGAGTGCTGATATAGTGGGCGAAGTCTAGTGACTTCAGTGTTTTTTCTATCAGACGTGTTGGGCATTTTTTGCAAGGTTTTTTGCGTGATTGCAGACAGTGTCTTTCCTTTCCTGTCCTGTCTAGTTAGTTTGGGCCCCATCGTTCGCTCAGCCTATTTTCCTACCTGCGTTTGTGTTTTCATCTTGTCTCACCGACAATATATATGTTTGGGGGCTATCTATTCCTTTGGGGTCTGCTCTGGGGCAGTTTAGGTCTCCAGACAGGTTCATATCACTGCCACAAAATGACAACATGGGATACAGCGGGCTGAATCACATTCAGTGTTAGAGTTTGTGGATAGCACCGAAAGTAAAATATGAGAAGGTGTGATCGCAACCCAGGGTCCACCTTGCAGTGATGGGAAAACTGCAGCTAGAGGACAATAGCGGAGCATAGCTGCGAGCAAGCACCGCAAACACACTGAGTTAGCGTTGCTTGGTGTGAACAGAGTGCAGCGTGCCTGACTCTTTGTACTGCCCTGTGGAGTAACAAACTGAGAGCATTCTAAGCTATGCCCTGTTAGACGTCACAGGAGCATAGAGGAATTGACATTAGTTGGGGTCTCTATAACTCTTCCCCCACTATGCTAGTGATTGAACCTGCACTGACACACGGTGGCTTTTGAGCACTGCGCCTGAGGATGCCTGGTGCAGATGCTAAGTTCAAGCTGGGTTTTCAACCATACATTGCCCGTCTAGAAGCACACTCATGGTGCTATTAGTGGCACTCGTGCATACAGGGTAGAAACTGTCCCACCTACACACACACACAGCAAATACACATGATCTTAGCGCACCAACAGGCGTGCCAAAGATCTTTTTATAAACTGTGCCAATCAAACAGGACCTTGCTTGCGGTTCAATCCGGAGCCTGCACAGGACCTGAGCAGCTGATGATCGACCACCAATGAGAGGTCGCCACCTCACGAGCATGCTCAGTAGATCTAATCCTGGACTTTGTCTCAGGAATGACTGCCTGCCGCTGTATATTGTCAGTTACCATAGCTGAACTTGGAGAAGAAGCGGTAACAATGCGCAAAGCCCAAGTCTGAGCAAGACGCCGAGACCGACGTCTTTGCTGAGCAGCATCCACCATTGTCGAGTCTGAATGGGAGACCACAGAAGAAGTTAAGACTTGGGATCCTTCCTGTGCAGGGGGAGGATCCCGGCACCTAACATTACCCCCATCCTAGCGCCCCCTGCGAGCCTCACCACGCTGAAAGGCAGCAATAAGCTGAGGGGCACTAATGTGCTCAACCGGCTCCCAGGTCCTATCCTCTTGCCCATGACACTTCCAGTCAACCCCAAAAATTTTTTTGCCATGCACCACCTTGGAACCAGCAATTATGTTCACCTCAAACTCATTCAAAGACGTACCCACAGTCCCGGCAGAAAACCGGGACATGTGAACAGGTTTCATTAGGGAACCGTGAAAGGTGTCAGTAATATTCAGGAGCGGCAGAAGGGACATGCGATATACTACAGGATTTACCTGCTCAAGGACTTTGAAAGGACCTAGATAGCGGGGAGCAAACTTAGTGGACACTACGTGCAGCTTGATTTTACAAGCTGAGAGCCACACCAAGTCGCAGAGTGCGAAGACAGGAGCGGGGTGATGATGCGCGTCAGCAGAGACCCTTATTCTCTCCTTAGAGGCCTTGATGGCATCCTGTGTGAGGTCCCAGATGTCACGAGCCTCCACAGCCCAATCCTCCACCATAGAGATGGAAGACGAGATGGGAATGGGGACGGGAACACATGGATACTGACCGTAATTGAGGAGGAACGGTGTCTGCCCTGTAGAATCGGTAAGGACGACCAGTTGTCATGCCTGGCAGAGACGAAATGCCGTAGATACATGACCAGGGTCTGATTGTCCCTCTCCACCAACCCAATCGTCTTGGGATGATATGCCGAAGAGAGGTTAAGCTCAATACTGAACAGCCTACAGATGTCACGATCCATTTTTTGATCTGTGGTAGATTTGGTGCTTCATACTAAAACTTTTTTCCTTTCAGGCCATCGGAGGTTAACGTCAGTTTTTCCTCCCGGTGGCCACTGGTGTAATTACATTGCTGCTGAGTTTGCCGATGCAGGTAATGACCACTCCCACTTGCCTTCAAAAGGAAGCGTAATGCATCAGCTGACTGTTGGTAATACAGGTCCTTTTGGATACCAACCATGCTAAAGACAGGAGGTTGCTGGTGTCGTAGCGCTTCAGCTGAATGCTGTTATCTGCTGTGCATTGCATCAGAGAAAGCTAAGTGTTGTTTTTGTGTTTCCCATTTCCTGTGGTGCTTGTCTTACCTTACCTTGTGTTGTCTTAGTGCAGCTGTGGGACCAGTGTCTTCACTTGCCAATTCCCTACTTAGGGATAGAAGCAGGGCAAGTGAGGGTTTAGGTATCCTGCTCGGCGACGGGTTGAAAAAACCCTTATAGAGATGGGAATAAGAGCAGGACACATTTTCAGGTGAGTGCAGGAGGTGTACATTCCACCATTCCCTATCGCAGGGCCCACAGTTGTTAAAATTTCCCTGGTGTTTCCTGGTGTGTTTTTGTTTTGCCGTTTAGTGATGGACTAATTGGTGGGTCGTGTCACACTGGGCCAGTCACTCCGTGACAACAGAGCTCTCTGCAGACCTGAGAAGTGAACTGGGGACCACGGCCACTGACCATTTTGTCAGGCATCCCGTGAAGACAGAAGACATACTTCACGAATAACACAGCCAAAGCCCATGCTGACAGTACGTGCAGAAGAGGAACTAGATGTACCGTCTTGGAAAAATGGTCGGTGACTACCCAGATGACTGTATTCTTAAGGGGCTTGGGCAAGCCCACAGCAAAGTCCATTCCGACCATTTACCAGGGCCTTCTGACATCGGCAGAGTGTGTAGCAAGCCTGCAAGCCTCTGCCGGGAAGGCAGATTCTGGGCACAGGAAACACATGCCAGAACATAATCCCTAACATCAGGCACCTCCGCAGCTACCAATATGACCTCACCAGGAGTTCAGTAGTCCTCTTGGTCCCAAAGTGCCCACCCAACTTGGACATGTGAGACCAGAATAGAACCTCCGGCCGCAGGTTTGCTGGTACTAGGGTCTTGCTCGAGCCACCATTCACAGACTCTCCGAAGGGACAATCTGCCGCGGCTCATCCCCCTCCTCAGAAGGCACTATGGAACTGGACAAGGCATCAGTCTGTAAATTCTTCTCCCTGATTGTAAGTGAATGGAGAATTTGAATTGGGAGAAGAAAAGAGACCACCCAGCCTGGCGAGAATTTAGTCATTGAGCCTTCTGCAGATAAAGCAGGTTTTTATAGTCTGTGTACACCTGGAAGGGATGCCGAGCTCCTTCCTGGAGATATCTCCATTCGGAGAAAGCCATCTTCATGGCCAGAAGCTCCCTGTCCCCAATGGAATAATTCCTCTGGAGAAGTGGGCAGCAACTAACAGAATGTTTTTAACAGGGAAAAATGCAAAGTACTACATCTGGGCAATAAAATTGAAAAAAAGCATATACAGAATGGGAGGAATAGGCCTAAGCAACAGCACATGTGAAAAAGACTTGGGTATACTAATAGATCACAGACTGAATATGAGTCAACAGTGTGATGCAGGAGCAAAAAATGCAAATGCAATTCTAGGATGTATTAACAGAAGCATACAGTCTAGATCACGTGAAGTCATTATTTCCCTCTACTCCTCTTTGGTCAGACCTCATCTGGAATATTGTGTCCAGTTTTGGGCACCACATTTTAAAAAAGACATCAACAAACCGCTTTAAGGGAATGTGGCTCCTGCCTCTTCAACACTGATTCCACCTTGGAAGGATACATAGCCAAACCCTTGGCTGAGATGATATAGCCAAGGAATGGTAAAGACACCTGCTCAAAGAGACACTTCTCCAGTTTGGTGTGCAGAGAGTTGGCATGCAAAAGTTCAATAACTCTGGCAATGTCCCTACGATGAGCATCCAGATCAGGAGAAAAAATAAGAATGTCATACAAGTAGTCAACAACAGAGGTGGATAACATCTCCCGAAACATGTCATTGACGAAGTCTTGGAAGACGGTTGGGGCATTACAGAGACCGATTGGCATTACCAAATATTCGTAATGCCCGTCCCGGATGTTAAATGCCATCTTCCATTCATCACCCTCACGAATGCATATTAGATTATAGGCGCCTCGCAGATCTAACTTGGTAAATATCCTCGCACCCCATAGTCTGTCAAACAGCTCAGAGATAAGAGGCAGCAGTAACAATGCGCACAGCCCGTGTCTGAGCAAGGCGCTGAGACCGACGTCTTTGCTGAGCAGCATCCACTGTGGACAAGACTAAATGGGAGACCGCAGGAGTAGATAAGACTTGGGATCCATCCTGTGCAGAGGGAGAATCCCAGTGCATAACCTTCAGCAACAGAATTTTTTTTTTATGTGCCTTAGATCTGCAGACAGTTTCATATCACACAGCACTAAATTGCAAGATGGGATACAGGAGGTTTTTTCACATTTAGTTAGTACAAAATTATTATTTAGAATGCTATACTCTTTTATGGAGCACAACAAATGCAGTGCACAACACACTTGTAGGACATGTACCCTGCTGGCTTTGTCTGTTGACCTCAGTAATGACAAAATAAATGCTGGAAGGTAAATTTAACAGGCACACTGGACACTAGCTAGCTACCCTATCTCACTGATATACAAACGCCCTAGTTAACTAGCTAAAATCTGGGATACAGCAGGCTTTTTCAAAATTAGCTAGTGAAAAAATATTATTTAGAATGCTATACTCGGGCATGGAACACAATAGAAGCAGTGCACATCACGTACCCTGCTGACTTTCATTGTAGACCTCAGTAATGTCCAAAAAAGAAAAAGAAGTGCTGGAAGGTAAATTTAACAGCCACTCTGGACAGAAACAAGCTACACTATGTGACTGATATACAACCGTCTAACTAACTAGGTAAAATCTTTCTGATAACAGTGCCAGCGTCAAGAGCAGCCTCTCTGCACTATTACAGTGTCAAAATGGTGTTAGAACAAGATGTTTGCTATTTATATGGAGAGGGACATGAGATTTCCGCAGCCAAGGTTGGATAAGTGGCCACATCATCGATCACGTCGTCTTCCAATTCCTCAATCTGATCCTCCTTCTGAGGTGCGATTTGAGGCTGACCTGATGGCAAATCTGCCTCATGATTATCCTCCACCTCTTCAGACATTAATTGACCTTACCTAACGTGCCTTTCTCCTGGCTGTGGTGCTCAAATATTTGGGCATTAATGCTCTCCACCTCCTCATGACCCTTTTTAATGGTGCAGGTTGAGAGGCCTGACAAATTACAAGGGAGCATAAACAGTTCCTCAGGGTGGCCAGCATTGGGTTCATATGTCTCCTGGGACTCTTGTTGGGAGGAAGAAAGACTAGGTTGAGAATTCATAGGTGCAGCCTCTTTGCTACTGAGACTGTACCATGTGGAAGACTTTGTAGTGCTGTTTGACAAAACACTGTAGCCTTTGTCTGCCATCCAACCCACAATATCATCCCACTTGTCTGGGTTCATTAGTGGTGTAGCCTGCTTAACAAATTTTGACAGGAACCTAGAATGAGATACATTCAGCTTCGGATTTGTCACACGGCCTTGGCGGGCACCACCACATCCACGCCCCTTAACGTCACCCTCTCGCATCTTGAATGCGTTATGCTTATGAAACAAAAAGTACTGGCTTTATTTTTCACAAGCACCCTTACAAAGGTCTTATGTACAAATTCACTGTATTTAGCAATATGTGGCTATTATTTTGGAGATTGTCTTGCTGACACACTTCAAATGCCGATTATTTAAGATTGATTCCCCTGCTAAATTGACACGTACTATTATCTCTTCCCAGATTGTGGTAGTCGCACAACTGCTAGATAAAGATACGCTATTTTTCAGAACAATAGAAAACTGCAATATTTTTAAATCGGCTTGCTGACACATTGCAAATACGGAGAAATGAAGATTATTGCCCCTGATAAATTGTCAAGTATGCTTATCTGTAACCGGATTGCACAACTGCTAGATAAAGATATGCCATTAAATTTTCTAAATTTGTGTCCTTACCAATAAATGTTGGTGGGGTATTGGACAGTTTCTGTACATTTTAACCATGTCTAAGAGACTGAGATAATTTGCTCCACAGACCTGTTCAGGCGGCAGTCTTACACATATTGGAACATGGTCATTGCCACGCTAAGGCCTTTACCTGAGCTCTGTAGCACTGAATGTCACCTGAGTAATACACACCACAGGTCTTGACACGCTCTTGGACATATCCTGTAATTAATCCATCGCTGCTCAAAACCATGTGAAAGATACATTTTGCCATATTGGGTAGTTTCCAGAAGAACTGCATAGGCTTCTGCAGATTGGACAATGGCACTCCCATCTCTTTCCCTTGAGGAGGCTGCGTAAAAAGGAAATTGAGGCTTGTATATGATCCTAGTATGGTTTTCATGCATGACAGACTGACCACAATATAGGCACTCGCTTGCATAGATTGTATTTCAAATTTATTTCTAATAATTTTAGTATCTGGTAGAATCCAATTAACAGACATTGATCAAACACCTCCCCAACACTCCTGTATTATGCTCACCTTACAGCAGCTTCACCCGTTTTGACAGTGGCTCCATTGGGTTCCGATGGCCAAAATGAACTGTGGAGCTCACAAAACCCAGATTTCACGGTACCTGCTGGCCCTCTGAAAATGTGAAGTGAGGGTTGCATAATGACATGGCTGTGAATATGGAAGTGGTGGCAGGCGAAGCCCAGAATTCAAATGAACATGTATCAACTGGCATTGTAAAGGGATGGGGAATATGTATTCCACAATCTTGCTAATTACATGGAATGGGGAAGGGACCTCCCAAATGAAGGAGAGAGAGTTCTCCCAAATGTATGATGCAGGGCTACCTGCCTAAACTTATTTTTCACTGCACCTGCTGGCCCACTTAAAATGTGAAGCGACGGCCACATAGTGACATGGCAGTGGGCATTGGATTTTGTGGTGGGTGAAGCCCAAAATTCAAATGGGCGTGGTTTAACTGGCATTGTAAAGGGATGGGGAATATGTATTCCACTATCCTGCTAACTACTTGGAATGAGGGAGGGACCTTCTAAAATTGGAGTGAGAGCTCTTCCTATTGTTTGATACAGGGAAACCTGAGGTCCCTTCCCAAACTCATATTTCACAGCACCTGCTGGTTATAACGGGTTGGGTGGTGGAACCACTGTGCCAAAGCCCAAAGAAGAACTGGAGGGGCATGAGTAGGAGCCTCACCCAATCTGACCATGGACATGCAGCAGCTAACAACACTGAGGTCTGTGGAAAGACAAGGGAAGTGATCCAGGTGCTATTCTAGGACTGACCTTCGGTAGATGGTAGCTGACCCCTAGGAACGGGTAGCTGGGATGACCAGGCGGAATGACCAACAGATGTAGGCAGGCAGAAAAGATGACAGGAACCACAGGTACAGACAGGACAGTCAGACAGAGAGATGAGCACTGGTGGGTGCAGTATGCTCGGCTGCCGCTGAGGTGAGCACTGGCAGGTGCAGCAAGCCCGGCTGCAGTTGAAGTGATCACTGGCGGGTGCAGCTGGCTCTTCTACTGTTAAGGTGAGCACTGGCAGGTGCAGCTTGCTCGGCTGCCATTGAGGAAAGCACTGGGGGGTGTAGCAGGCTAAACTACAAAAACTGGAACCTGAGAACTAACAAGAGTGTTAGGAACAAACTCACAACATTGCACAGGCAACACCATGTTGAAAGAGGCGCTTAAAATAGTAAGTGACCTACAGCTATTTGCTGGGGACATTTTAGAGAAATGCATGCAACCCCTTTAAGAAAGAGGAAGTGTGCGCGCACGTGCCCTAAGCACAGTGTCTGGAGACCTGCTATGAGTTCACGCACCCCGTGAAGCAGCAGACCTGAAAGCAGCAGGACAGGAGCCTCAGCAGTGAGTTCGTTGGTGTTTCTGCAGGGAGAAAGGGACTGCAGGTAGAGATGCGGGCGCTACACGAGCCCTCTGAAAATGTGTAATGTGTAGTGAGGGTCGCATAATGACTCCAAAATCTATGATACAGGGCTACATGAGGGCCCTTCCCAAACTCGGGTTTCACAACAACTGCTGGTCCTCTGACAATGTGAAGTGAGGGCCACATAATGACATGGCGGTGGACTTCATGGTGGTGGCGGGCGAAACCCAAAAATCAAATGAGCATGTTTTAATTGGCATTGCAAAAGGATGAGGAATATGTATTACACTATCTAGGTAACAATTTGGAATGAGTGAGGGAGGTCCCAAATATAGGAGTGAGAGCTCGCCCAAATTTTAAATGAAAAACCAAAACCAAAACGCTCTGTGCAAACATATGCTAAAGGGGAGGTATACATTTTATTTTTTTATTTTTTTAGTTTCATTTGGCATTATATACATGTAATTATGAAGGAAAAAAAATGTTTCTTATCATTCTTCCCTTTTAAAAAAAATTAGGTTTAGTTTGGTAGGTCTTTTTAGAAATCCATAAAGCCAGTGCAATAGTCTGACAACATTATTCCCAGATGCCATATGTGAGTGAGAGAGGCATGCCGGCATCTTCTCCATGCTGTTCCCCTTTAGTTTTAGCTGTTTCCCATCCATTTCAGCTTTTTTCTTGTGCCCCTATACCTGTTTGCTGGGTCCAGCAGAAAAAAATTCGGCTTTCCCATTGACTTGCACTGGAATCGTTATTCGGTACGAATACACGGATATCAGAAATTATTCGTGATGATTTTCTTGAATCTGAATATTTCACTATTTGCTCATCACTGCTTCTAAATTAAAATTAGTGATATCAGAAACTGCAAATTTCTGATATTGTCATTAATAAAGGCAAATATTAACCATGTGAGTTTGCGACAAGGAAGTATAAAGTGTCACAAAAATAATCTCAGAATCACTAAGATTGGTAAATCCAAATAAGGTGACATCAGATATAAAAAAATCGAGATCTGTCATGAAGGTAGTAAGCTTTCTCTATATAAAACCTGAAAACCCCAATAATCACCTCTCCCCATAATCATCTTTTGAGGTACGCTACTTGTAGATTTAGGAACAATAAAGAAATAAAAAAAATATATAAAAAAGCGAAAATGAAAGCTTAAAGAAATATCATATGCTATCAAACTTTTTCTTGTTCTTCATGTAAAACTTTTAAACAGTATAATAGTCTATTTTTTTTTCAAAATCAAACTAGTAAAAGTATTAACTTTATGTTTATGTGTAAGAAAACAAAGGAGACTCTAGAGAGAAAGGCAAGCAAATCTCTCAAGACTTACGGCACACATTTCCTTGTGTATATAAATTTCGGTTGCGGCTCATTCATCTGCCCGACGGCCACATTACACCGCGACTTTGCTGTTAAACCTTTCAGTTATTTCCCACTGGAGCCATTCTTCACCAAATAATCATTGAGATTAATAGAAGAACCTTAAAGCGCAAAAAATATATGATGTAAGTATTCTAAGGAAATATGTGTGACTCATCGGATGCTAAATTCCACTAAAGTGTCTGAAATACAATGTCTTCTTATAAAATAATAAATATTATCATGTATGTGCTCCGAGGATTTTAGACCTAATTTAGAATTTGACTTTCAAAAAGAAAAATGTGGCCACTGAAATGTAATGGATAATTTTCTATTTTTTTCTTTTACAAGCTCTGCAATTTAATTTGAGGTGTTTGTATGTTCTTTCTACCATTGCGCATTTTTGAGGAAAAGGGAAAAGCTCTAAATTTTGAATGAACCCCGGTTTGTATCCGGGTCACGGCATCTTAAATTTTGAATGAAGAAATATATTTGATGCAGTGACGCTGCTGGATTTCATTTTTCGCTCTTGTTTCTTCTAGATTTCCTGGAAAAATCCCGTTTTGACTCTAAATATAAATGACTAACAATGGATTCAAATGAGAGGAATTCTAAGGTGCAAAGAAATGTGTAAAACTTTAACTTGTCCCTTTTCTTTGTTTTTCCAATGTGATTTTTGTGCTTTACTTTCTTTTAATTTTGGATAGTTAAATTAGGCCAGAAAGCCGAAACAATTCAGGTCCCAGTTACTTAGGGCTTTCATTCTGTTTTTATGATTTAAATTAACTGGACATTTTTAGCAAAAAGATTTATATTTTCATTTCAAGTTGCAGGGGTTTTTTTATTACATATAAATGTATTTTACTTGTCTTTTTTATATATTTTTTATACTTATACTCAGCTTAATAAAAATAGGCACAGTATATGTATTTAGTTTTTACTGGAACAACACATAACTATCATTATTAGTTTAATTGTGATACGACTTGTGGAATGGACTTGTAATATGACAATTACTTGTGGAGCTTTTAAGGGTTTATTCAACATGATTAATTCCAAGACCACAAGAATCAATAGCGGGCAAATGGCTTTAAAGCTATACTAAATGCACTTTGCCATGGATTAAAGATTAGGACCACTTGTCATAAACATACATTTTTATACAATATATTAGGGTACATTATGTAATCTGTAGTGAAAAAAAATAAGTTTAAACATGAATTTGAATAATTTGAATGCTTATTAAATATGTCAGAGCTAATATTTCTTCTCTACACAGGAGAACAATCTGACTGTGATCACAGAATTGTTCCTTTTAGGATTTCAAGTCAGTCAAGGTTTAAGAATTTTCCTGTTCAGCTTTCTGCTTGCGATTTACTGGGTGACAATATGTGGGAATCTCCTGATCATTACCCTGGTGTCCACCAGCAGGAACCTCCACACTCCAATGTACTTCTTCATCTCACAACTGTCCATCAGTGACATCTTGGTGATCTCAGATATTGTCCCTAAGATACTTCACATCCTACTGAATAATGGGGCAACCATTTCTTTTGCTGACTGCATCACTCAGTTTTATTTTTTAGGTGCCTCAGAAACAGTTGAATGTTCTCTCCTTGGTATGATGTCTTATGACCGATATGTGGCCATATGTAATCCTCTCCGTTACTCCACCATCATGACTAGTAGATATTGTGCAATATGGACTGTCATCATATGGGTGTTTGGATTTTCTATTGTTTTGATTTACATCATAACTACAGCAAAACTAAAATTTTGTGGCCCAAATATCATTGACCATGTGTTCTGTGACATTCTCCCTTTACTAGAACTTGCCTGCTCTGATACCCACATGGTTCACTTGGAGATTTATTTAATCTGTATTCCAATTGTCTTAGTTCCAACCACAGTCATTGTAGTGACTTATACTTACATTGTATGGGAAATCTTAAGGATCCCATCCAGTACCGGTAGACAGAAAGCCTTCTCCACCTGTAGCTCCCACCTCACTGTGGTCTCCATATTCTACTGGACCATGTTCAGTGTTTATATTTTCCCATCAAAAGGTCGTACAATCACCACGAGTAAGATCCTATCACTGCTATATACAGTGTTTACCCCTTTGATCAACCCCATTATATACAGTCTGAGAAATAAAGACATCATAAAAGCAGTACAGAATGCAGTATATAAGTGCATAGTCTAGTAATTTACCAATAATACTGCTTATATCACTTAGACTATAGCTCAATATACTCAGCCTAATTGTTATCCTTTACATTATCTTGTAAAGGTTCATTAAAAATGATATATTTGGAAAATTATTGATCTTAACAGACGTGTCTTTTTTTCAAATGTGAGTAGTACAGAACAGATTTATGATGGTGAGCAGTGCGAGCCCCGAGTCTGCAGTGATATCTTCTGACATTGCTGCATTAAAGCATCTTTTCTTGTAGAATTAGCAGGAGCAGGCCTGGTCTCCAGATATGAAATAGAGCTGAAGACCATATGGAGTGCCTGTAAGTCATTTATTATCATTTATGCACGATCTTTTCCATGATAAATAGCGTACAAGTAGTGATATGTAGAACAAAGAAGAAGAAGTGTTGATACATCAATCGCCAAACATAAATTCGGCACGAATATGGCATTCTTGTAAACAGCCATTTTTTTCCCTAACTTTGTGTATTCATATTGCGGATAGCCAGTCAGGTTCTGACACAATGGCTTGTGTCATTGGCTGCTGAAATCACATGTCACTCTCAATATAAATAGCGGACATCTTGTTTTAGCGCCGTTTTAACACTGTAACAGCGTAGAGAGGCTGCTCCTGATAGGTGGTTGTATATCAGTCAGATAATGTAGCTAGCTACTGCCCAGTTTGGCAGTTTTACAAATTTACCTTCCAGCATTTTTTTTGTCCTTACTGAGGTCCACAGACAAAGCCAGCAGGACACATGACCTACAAGTGGGTTGTGCACTGCTTCAATTGTGCGCCATGCACGAGTATAGCATTCTAAATAATATTTTTTTCACTAGCTATATGTGAAACAGCCTCCTGTATCACACCTTGTCATGTTGTGCTGTGGTGATATAAAACTGTCTGCAGACCTAAGGCACGTTAAAAAATTCTAATTTTCCAGTTGCAAAAAGTTAGACAGCCCGCCGTATCACACATTGTCATTTCGTTAGATTGAAATTCAGCTGTTGAGGTTTGATCCAGAGGCCACAAAAAAAATCTTCTGTTCCTAGTGTCATACAGTAGGAAACATGACTTTCAAATAGTTTGCACCATCTGGTGTTATAGAGGCCTGACTCAGAGGCCACAAATTTTTTTTTTGTTCCTAGTGTCATACAGTAATGGACCTGACTTTCAAACAATTTGTAGCACCTAGTGTGCTATAGGGCCTGATCCATAGGCCACCAACAAATCCTTCTGTTCCTACTGTCATACAGTACATAAATCTGTCTTTCAAAATTGTTTGGAGCATATCTTCTTTGTCATACAGGCCTCATCCACACTCAAGCAATTCTTTCTGCTGTGACTAACATGATACAGCACGCCATATTTCACCTTGGAATTTACTGCCACTGAAATTCACCTGTTTGCAGAGGTGGTGCAGAATTTAAAATCTATTTTTTGGTGCTAAAACTATGCTCCTACCACACTATGTGAGCAACATGACTGGGAAAATGCAGTCGTGGAAGGGAAATTAGGTTTGGTGTTCAAGGTGTACATGGGGTAGGTGATAATGTTTGAGAAACCACTAGTGAACTAACGTTACGTCCTATGCAAAGACAGCTGACAACCTGTGTTACTGGACAGGCTACTCAACTACCTTTCTTTGTTACACCTTGTTGATTAGGCCCATAAAGAGCATTTGCTCAAATGGATGGCAAGGGCAGCTTCAAGTGGCCTTTCCTCCTCTTCCTCCACCTCAACATCTCGCCCAGTACAGTATACAGAGGTGGCACTCAAATTCCCCTTGCTTCCCCTCACGTCCCAACTCTTCAACTGTACAAATGACTGTACAAAACCACAGATGGGTGAGACTGAGGAGCTGTTCACACATTCTATGCAATGATCAACAGAAGTGTTCTCAAAAGCGTCACAAATTCATGAGGAGGAAATCTGCACCGATGCCCAAAATTTTTTTAGCTTGGATCTGGGGCAGAACAAAGTAGGGTCCGAACAGCATCCTGACCCTCATCATCAGATGTTAACCCCTGGGAGGAGGTGATGCTGATGAGACTCAGATATCTGAGTC
The DNA here is from genome assembly GCF_039654945.1 of Dendrobates tinctorius. Lineage (NCBI taxonomy): Eukaryota > Metazoa > Chordata > Amphibia > Anura > Dendrobatidae > Dendrobates > Dendrobates tinctorius. The sequence goes on from NW_027361818.1 coordinate 18,440,781, forward strand.
TCACACGGTCTTTACTGTGCTTTCAGGTCCGGAAAAGGAGGATAATGACACCAAGAGCCAGGAATGTGATAACACAGAGGATGATGATGATGATGAGGTGTTAGATCTCAGTTGGCATGAAGGCAAAGGCACACAGCTGAGTAGTTCATCTGAGGAGGAAGATGAGGAGCTTATGTTGCGCTGTACGTCGCAGAGACGTAGTGATGCAGCCACGAAGAGCAATGCATCCTCAGCCACAACTGTGGCTGTGACCAGCGACATCTGCGAGTTTGCAGCTCGCAGGGGTAGCAAGGATTGCCTGGTTCTTTTTTGACACTGCAAAGGATGAGCCAACTCACGTAATCTGCCAACTTTGCAAAAAAAGTGGAGGTAAAAGGTGCAATAATTTGACTACTACATATATGAACCTTCACATGTGCAATTAACATGTGTTACTCTGGGAATCCCACTGCACTAAAATACAGACTAGTGGACCTCCACAACCATCAGCTGTCCCATCAATCGCACCTGCTGCTTCTTTGTCCTCTTCTATTACTATGCCAACTATTAAGACGCAGGTCTTCAACCACAGAGCCTCGGTCCTTTACCTGCTCCAGTCGCGCTGATTGAGATGCTGCCGTCAGCTGTATCAGAAGCGGACGTACCTGCTGTTTTTGATCAATCTCAGAGAACAAGCACATTACAAGCTTCTCAATCCACTGTAACATCTTCGCCTGCACCTCTCTCATGGTCCAGAAGTTTGTCTGGATCACCATTCTCCACCCTCTCACAGCACTGCAGCCAGCCCACGGTTACGCAGTTGTGGTCACATAAAAGATTGTTTCCTCCTACGCATGACAAAGCTAAGAGGTTGAAGGTTGAATTCCACCATCTCCAATCTGTTGGCCACCGAAATGATGCCTTTCCGCCTGGTAGATACAGACAGCCAGGATGTGTTTCACTACAAACACTTGGACTAGTAAGCATGGCCAAAGGCATTACATTTCACTGAGTTGGCACTGGGTGACTGGTGGCTGTGGGGGCAGGCACTGCTCCACAAGTCTTGGAATCCCCAAGGCTTGCAGGACAAACCTCTACATTTAACACTTCATCCACTGCTTCCACCTCCTCTACCTCCTCTAGGGCCTTCACCTGTGCCCTCAACCTCTGCCTTAATGAGACATGCATTCCAACAGTGCAGAGTGAATCACCATCACCTCTGTACTTCGCAGGCAGAGCTTACCGCAATCAGGCAGTATTAAAATTGATATGCCTTGGAGATCGCAGTCATACATCTGAAAAGCTGTGGACAGGTCTCCAGGCTGAGTTTGATCAATGGCTGTCTCCATTGAACCTACATCCAGGGAAGTCCGTGTCTGATAACAGTTCGAACCTGGTGGCGGCCCTACAGCAAGGCAAGCTCACACACGTGCCTTGCATGGCTCACACCTCAACCTGGTGAAACGGGCATTTTCGCCGCCATTATCCTGGCCTGGGTAAGCTATTCCAGAAAGAGCATAAGCTCTCTTTGTCCATGCCAGTTAACAGATTGATATGTGATGTGCCGACATGGTGGGATTTCACTCTGCACATGTTGCAGCAACTGTGGCAGCAGCAACGAGCCCTGACGCAGCATGTCATGTTGTATAGCCTGGGTAAACGAAGTACCGATGTGGCGCATATCAGAGTGGGCATAGATTAAGGACCTCTGTTCCCTTCTAAACATTTTCGAAATGGCTACTAAGAAGGTTAGTACTGAAAACACCATCATCAGCATCACTATTTTAGTCATCTATATACTTGATCAGACTTTGAATAGCCTGCAGGAGGAGATGATGATCCCAGAAGAAAAGGAGGAAGCAGTGGAGGATGCGGAAGGGATAACATTAACATAGTAACATAGTAAGGCCGAAAAAAGACATTAGTCCATCCAGTTCAACCTATAAAATTCTGTCAGAATAAATCCCCAGATCTACGTCCTTCTAAAGAACCTAACAATAACTGTAAGATACAATATTGTTACGCTCCAGGAAGACATCCAGGCCTCTCTTGAACCCTTCGACTGAGTTCGCCATCACCACCTCCTCAGGCAGGGAATTCCAGATTCTCACTGCCCTAACAGTAAAGAATCCTCTTCTATGTTGGTGGAAAAACCTTTTCTCCTCCAGACGCAGAGTATGTCCCCTTGTGACCGTCACCTTCCTTGGTATAAACAGATCCTCGGAGAGATATTTGTATTGTCCCCTTATATACTTATACATGGTTATTAGATCGCCCCTCAATCATCTTTTTTCTAGACTAAATAATCCTAATTTTGCTAATCTCTCTGGGTATTATAGTTCCCCCATCCCCTTTATTAATTTTGTTGCCCTCCTTTGCACCCGCTCTAGTTCCATTATATCCTTCCTGAGCACCGGTGCCCAAAACTGTACACAGTACTCCATGTGCGGTCTAACCAGTCTCTAAATTCCAGACTGTCGTCATACAGATGGACGCAGCTCCTCTGCCTTGGGTCCTGCTCCTGTGACCAGATACCATGTGTGCATTTCCCTGTGGTCTGTAACACTAACAGGCTCAGCGTTTTTGTATGTTCATGTTGCGGCGCCTCTGTGTGTGAACAGAGCCCGCTTTGCGCACATCGGGTGAAGTCTAACCCGTGCGCATTATACTGCCATATTGCTCGTCTGTAGAGATGAGCGACTTTGCCTTTTTTCGGGTCGAGTCGGGTTTCATGAAACTCGACTTTCGCAAATGTCGGGTCGAGCGAAATCGGCCGACTATAGGGAAAAGTCGGAGGCCGACTGAAACACGAAACCCAATGCAAGTCAATAGGGAAGCAAAGTTGGCAGGGAGTGGAGGACAGTAAACACACCTACAGTGCCCATTTCAATGCCGAAAACATCAATTCTTATAACTGAAGCTTGTCAACCTTAATTTACTTCCTAATGATAGTTACACATTGAAAACTGGGGGTTATTTCGCTAAAGTTGTGGGGGGGTTGGGCTGGCTCCAGGTTTTCGTGTGCCCTGGGCCAAAGAGTGTCAGTGCGCCCCTTTAACACATGCCACAACTCATGATGCTCCGATACGCAACAGAAATATAGGTATAGTACAATGACAAATACTTCACTGCTTGCATGACATGACTGATCTATTTTAAATTGTACAATAGCTCAAAAACAGGACAGTTTATTACTCCATACAGTGTTATGGCCACAACATTGTGCGCCATACAGAATAATGAGCCCCATATATTTCTCCATACCAAATAATTAGTCACATATAATGTTCCATACAGTATCTGATGAGCTCCACATAATACTTCATATATAATGGGCCCCATTTGTAATGCTCCAGTGTATAATGTGCCCCTTAGATGCTGCTCCAGTGTCTGATCTGCCCCATTTACATTGCTCCAGTACATGATGGGCCTCATGAATTCATGGATAATGCTCCAGTGTCTGATGGGCTCCAATAATGCTCCATATATAATGGGCCCCATTTGTAATGCTCCAGTGTATAATGTGCCTCTTAAATGCTGCTCCAGTGTCTGATCTGCCCCATTTACATTGCTCCAGTACATGATGGGCCTCATGGATGATGCTCCAGTGTATGATGGGCTCCAATAATGCTCCATATATAATGGGCCCCATTTGTAATGCTCCAGTGTATAATGTGCCTCTTAAATGCTGCTCCAGTGTGCGATCTGCCCCATTTACATTGCTCCAGTACATGATGGGCCCTATTTTTAATTAACCCAGGCATGGTATGTGAAAAGAGCTCCATGGAGTAATCTGAGGTGTGTGCTTCCACATCCTTCACTTTTGGTGTGGGTGAAGGACGCAAGGAAAGGGGTTGCTCCTGACCAAAAGCCTGCAGTTACGACTCAGTGCTTGCATTTTTTACAACTTTAGAATAGGAGGCGATAGAGCTGGAGGCTGTTTCAGCAATGTAAGACACAAACAGTTCCTGACACTCCGACTTTAAAAGCAGTCTACCTACTCCCAGAAAAGGGAGCCTTACTGGCCTTCCAGAGCTACACCATGACGCAGGCTCAACACCTCCTGCCTTAGCTGCTATTGTGTTTTTGGCACTACCAGCAGATGCACCACCACCACCACCATCAGTACCAGGTGGCCCTCCACGCCCACATCCGCGTCCTTTTCCACCATACTTCCTCATGTTTTTGAAAATGGACCCAAAATACCAGCAGATATATGGTACTGTATCAGAAGCGTACCGCTCTATACAGTCTATGGATAAGAGTAAATCTCCGTATATATTACATGAGGCATACACAGATGCCCACAGGCTCAGTATGGATTACCCAATAAAATAACAAGTTGAAAAAGGGTACAGTATCACCAGATACAAGGTATATATAGTACAGTGTAAACATTCTGATTCTCCGTATACATTTCTGGAGGCAGACTCAAACGCTGTCAGGCCCAGTATGGATTGCACAAGAATATGAAAAGCTGTAAATGGGATATGTAACACAAGTGTACAGCTGTATACAGTGTTGGGGTAATCTTAAAGTTCCAAATATATTGCCGGAGTAACAGACAGACGTTAACCGTTTTCAGAAGAAGTACTTTAAGCCCAGCAAAACCACCCACCCTTGTTAAGCAATTGACACTGGTTGTAGCAGCATGGAAAACATTAACGCTGGTGATCTATTGGGATCGGATGATGAGACGTGGAGGAAGGCCTAATTTAAAACTATGCCCAATGTAAAGGAGCGGGTCTCCTAGACGCACGTCCCTTAGAAACCCAATGTGTACCTTAGTTACCAGCTCCCTGCATCAGTGCGCTGGTAACTAAAGTACACAGTGACGCCGCGTGCTCGGCGTCGCTGGTCCTGATCGCTGGTGAAGCTGTCTGATTGACAGCTCACCAGCGATCATGCAGCAACTCACCAGCGATCCTGACACGTTGATATCATTGTCGGGATCGCTGGTGTGACGGGGCCTGACAAACATTTCCCCTGTGGGGTACACCTCCACCTTTTCCATAACAAGTATTTTATGCCCTGAAAAACCACCCACGCTTTTTTGGAATTCGACACTGACTGTAGTAGCATGGAACATGTTAACGCTGGTTATCTAGTGGTGACAGATGTTGAGACGTGGAGGAAAGCCTAATTAAAAACTATGTCCAATTTAAAGGAGCGGCTCTCCTAGACTTGGAATGCCAATACACTTAGTGCATGGACTGTCAAACATTTTCCCCCGTGGGGTACACCTCAACCAATTTCAAAGCACGTATTTTACGTACAGCATAACCACCCACCCTTGTTAATAATTCGACACTGGCTGTAGTTGCACAGAACACGTAAACCCTTTCGATCAAGTGGCGGCAGATGATGAGATGTGGAGGAAGGCCTGATTTAAAACTATGCCAAATTTAAAGGAGCGGGTCTCCTAAACTTGGAATGCCCATACACTAAGTGTATGGCCTTGCAAACATTTCCCCGTGGGGGTAGATATCAGCATAGTGTGTACATTTTTTTAGGGGCATCATAAACACAACTGTAACGTGGTTTCCTACACAGTTGTTGCTGGGAAGATGCATGTTTTTAATAACAATATGGTGGACAAATCACTGGATGAAGTGATCTGGAAAAGGGGCATGGTGATGGCAGGAATGGGAAAGTACATGATTAATAACAACAGTGGCTATAAGGCTGGTTTCACACTTGCGTTTTTTGCGCTGTTTTTTAGCGCAAAAAAAGCATGCTTTTTTTCCCCTATTTGTTACATGGGTGCACATAGGTGCACGGTGCGCAGCGCAAAAAAACGCAAGTGTGAACGTAGCCTAAGCGCCGTAAACTGGCCAAACTTTAAAATGTATGGGATGTATTTTTTTTAATTTTTTGGCTAAATACTGCTGTATATAAGTACAGTGACAGCCAGGACAGAAAAAGAAAACCACTGTAAACTGGCCAAACTTTGAGCACACACAGATATGAGCTGGCACGGAGATACCACTACGACAAATGTGTAGACTGTATTCCAATTACACCGAGGGCTAGCTATATATGGCCAATATATCCTACAGGTAGCAGCAGCACCAGAACACAGGAAGGAAATGGACCCTCTTGATGTATGCAATGATCTATATACACACATACAGTGCCTGCAGGCCTTGCACTGATGGGTGTAGAGCGACGTACACTACCCTGCCTACCTAACACTGGAACCTATACACACTGCACGACCACAACAAAGATGGCTGCGGTGTTTCATTGCCTGGCAGACAATCTCTGCATCGTGATTGTGTCTCTGAAGTCCGCCAAAAAAGCATGGTGGAGGCCCGAATTCCCGCCGAGTAATCCCAGAAATGCTTGGTGCTCGCCGAGTACACCGAGTACTATGATACTCGAGCAGTGGCTGATTATGAGGTCAATCTGGGCGGTAGCCCAGGGCCCAGTGGTGTGGGGGGACCCGACTGCCCCAGTGCTGACTCCCCCCGCCTCCGCATTGAACTATACCAGCGTCACAGATGCCGGTACAGTTCAAAGCAATGATGAAGGAGAGAGTGTCAGCTGATGCTCCCTCTCTTTCCCGCTCTGCCTCTGACACGCGATGATGTCATTGCGCACTCACTGTGTACCAGGCAGAGCAGGAGACAGGAGCCGGGAGCAGGGCGGGCACCAGGAGAAAGTGAGGAGTGTTTTTTTAATCAATGTGAGTAGTGAACGGTGGGGCCATTCTTGGGGGGCTGTGCAGTATACCATGCTGGGTTGTATACCATGGTGGGCTGTATACAATGGTGGGCTGTATACCATGCTGGGCTGTATACCATGTTGGGCAGAATACCATGCTGGGCTGTATACCATGCTGGGTTGTATACTATGGTGGGCTGTATACCATGCTGAGCTGAATACCATGGTGGGCTGAATACCATGGTGGGCTGTATACCATGCTGGGCTGTATACCATGCTGGGCTGAATACCATAGTGGGCTGTATAGTATGCTTGGCTTTGTACCATGGTGGACTGTATACCATGCTGGACTGAATACCATGGTGGGCTGTATACCATGCTGGGCTGTATACCATGGTGGGCTGTATACCATATTGGGCTGTATACTGTGCTGGGCTGTATACCATGCTGTGCTGTATACCATGCTGGGCTATATACCATGCTGGGCTGTATACCATGCTGGGCTGTATGCCATGCTGGGAGGGGTTTAGAAGAGGATCAGGATAGGAGTCTATCCAGCAGGCCCAAATATTATAGGATGATTCCAGAATGTCAGTCTTTGTGGCTTCAATGCACTACATCATTATTTAATTTTCTTTTGACTGGGATAAGAAAAAAACGAGTTTTGCATTGTGCAGCAACATGGATTCTGTTACATAGAAAAGGCAAGTTTTGTCTAATCTGGAGGTGTTTCTATTTCTCTTGCATGTTGGCTCCAGGTTAGGATTGGTCTCTTGGAGTGTCGTCTTTTCCCCGTGTTTGATGTTGACCAGTCTCTATTAACACCCCTTGGTTGAAGGTTAAATTAACATATAGCATTTAGTACTGATATACCAGAAACTATTGGTGCTGTGCTTGAGTTTAGAAATTTTGAGAAGATACTTTGATCTATAGTTTCTGGTTCTGGCAGCTTTTGAAATGTGTGTGTATAAGTAATATTTTATATTTATATAAGTTATGCATTGACACTTTTGTCATTGATTTGACTGTTTGTATTGTAATGTAAATATGATACTTTAAATGTTTTTTCAACTGTTTTGCTTTGCAATTTTGATGAGAAACTTGCGAAAATTGGCAGCAGTCTTGCTTACAGATTAAAATTGGACTGTTCAATACTGTGGCTTAAAGTGGTTTTTTTTCTATTTGAAGGGTAAATTGACTAGATCAATGGATGTTTGACAGGTTATAGTTTCACTCAGAAACTAATTTTTTGGAATAATCTGTTTCAGATATATGATGACCCCATCGCATGACCCCGTTGCTTGACCCCGTCATATGATCAGGGGTCTCACAGAGTCTGAACACCCCGAGGCCCTGGCTACCCTTATTCCACCCCTGTACTCGGGCAAGTAACGAGTAGTGACAAGCATGTTTGCTCATCACTAGATAAGACCATGTGATATTTCAGTTTTTCTTTTTTAATAAATTTGCAAAAATTTCTACATTTCTGTTTTTTCAACTCAAGATGGGGTGCAGAGTGTAAACTTAAAGAAAAAAAATGAACTTTTTTGAATTAACCAAATGGCTGCAATGAAACAAAGAATGAAAAATTTAAAGGGGTCTGCATACTTTCCATACCCACTGTATAATTAGATAACTATAGGATTAGTAATGGATAGGTGTCTTATAGATGCCTCTTCATTACTAAGCCGTGGACTTGATGTCACCTGACAATACTAAGGTGACATCAACCCCACAAGTATGAACCCCACTTTCCACCGCTACAGGGCAAGTGGGAACAGCCAGGCAAAGCACCAGAATTGGCGCATCTAGTAGGTGCACCATTACTTTGCAGCTGTGGGCTGCTCTTTTTAGGCTGGGGCCCTATTTCCATGGCCCCTTACCAGCCTGAAGATAAAAGCCCCCAGCTGTGAGCTTTAGCATGGCTGGTTGTCAAAAATGGGAGGGACCCCATGCCGTTTTTTTATTTACTTATTAAAATAATTTAAAAAACAGCGTGGGACCCCTTTATTCTTGATAAGCAACCTTGCTGATGCTGACAGCTGAGGGTTGCAGCCCCAGCTGTGAGTTTTGTCTGGCTGGTTAAAGAAAATAAGGTGGAACCTAGACCAGGTTTTTCATTCATTTATTTTGTTATATCGCAGGCAGCGAGTGAGGAATACCCTGATCATCTGCTCCTGCTGTCATTGTTCTTAGTGGCAGTAGGTGTCGGATGATGGGAGTAATAGTCCCAAAAGACCCCACATGCTGTCATCGTTCTGACTTGAATATAACTCTCATCATTCTCTTCTGCTCGTGCCATTCATCAGCAGAGCAGGGGAAAATGATGAGAGTCATCTTCAGCACCCGCCGCCGGGGAACAGCGCATACTGTAGTTCTTCTTTCCTGGTGGCCGTCCATGTGGTACTGATGCAGCACACGTGCAGCACATAACTGACACACAGACACACGGATATCTCCGGTACCATTGTTTCCGGTACCGGAAATATCAGGATGTGTGAAACCGGCCTTACTGTGACGCTCAATTGAAAGCTGTAAATGCTGTTCCAGACCATGATACCTTATGACTGGCTGATTGCAGCAATGCCATGCTAAAATTTGTATTGTGGGTGAATTGAGGCCACTTTCCTGGTGTCTGTCCCTCATTTGATGTGTTTTGGCAAACTATTTTTCAAGTCAGATCCCTTACTGTATGACGTTAATAACAGAAGAATTTGTATGTGGCCTCTGGATCACACGGGCGGAGACATTCATCTCAATAGCTACCCTGCAAAACTCACTGACTGTGACAGCAAATCAAAATAGCAAAGATTGAGACAGAGAGACTCATTGCCAGAGAAAGTAAAAATAATCCCAAAATATTCTTTAACTACATAAATAGTAAGAAGCTAAAAAATGATAGTGTTGGTCCCCTTAAAAATAGTCTGAGTGAAATGGTGGAGGAGGATGAGGAAAAAGCCAATATGCTAAATGCCTTTTTTTCAACAGTATTTACACAAGAAAATCCCATGACGGATAACATGATCAGGGATAAAAATTCTCCATTAAATGTCACCTGCTTAACCCAGCAGGAAGTACGGCGGCATCTAAAAATCACTAAAATTGACAAATCCCCGGGCCCGGATGGGATACACCCCTGAGTACTGCAGGAATTAAGCACAGTCATAGATAGACCATTATTTTTAATCTTTAAAGATTCCATAATAACAGGGTCTGTACCACAGGACTGGCACATAGCAAATGTGGGGCCAATATTCAAGAAGGGGACAAAAACTGAACTTGGAAATTATAGGCCAGTAAGTTTAACCTCAACTGTGGGTAAAATCCTGGAGGGTTTTCTAAGAGATACTATACTGGAGTATCTGGAGAAGAATAACCTCATGACCCAATATCAACATGGGTTTACAAGGGACTGTTCCTGTCAGACTAATCTGATAAGCTTTTATGAAGAGGTAAGTTCCGGACTGGACCAAGGGAATGCAGTGGACGTGGTGTACATGGACTTTTCAAAAGCTTTTGATACGGTGCCACACAAAAGGTTGATAGATAAAATGAGAACAATGGGGATAGGGGATGTAACGGGGTCTACCCAGGCTGGAGTACCTCTTTCAGTACCACACCGTGTTTTCGGAGGTCCGCTCTGTGTTGGCTGGAGTCTGAATGAATGACGCTGCCTGGAATTCCTTGGTTACATGGGCGCATATAAAAGATCACTGCTTCTCCACGTATTTCCAGTCTGACAACACTTTACTCACAGGACACACACAGATACAGAGGGCAGGCCAATAGAAAAGCGGCAGGCAAGACATGCATTACAAAAGCCGCATGTGGCCGGAGCCTGCCGATGTTTACTGTGGGAATTACAAAGGTGGGGGGAGGGTGGACAAAAGGAGAATATCGTGCCCCCTCTGCCCAGGGGCGCAGACTGTGGGCTGATGCATTAGGGACATGCATCTCACATAGAACCTATTATAAATACATATAACTGCACAACATATTCTGGGTGCTAAGTGGTTCTGTAACACGTAACACGGCTCCCCTTTTCAGCGACGCGATCGGCATACACAGTCTGGTCCTCAACAGATCGGTTTGGGGATGACTGAAGTTTATGGGATTGGTACAAGTTCTGTTTGTCGACTTAGTCCATCGGCGTTACCATTTTGTTTGCCGGGTCTGTGGTGGATGGTGAAGTCCAGAGGTTGTAGGGCTAAACACCACTGCAGCAATCTGGCGTTGTCTCCGGAGACCCGATTAAGCCAGACTAGGGGATTATGGTCCGTTAGGAGGGAAAACTGTCGTCCATACAAATATGGTTGCAACTTCTTGAGTGCCCATACTACCGCCAGGCACTCCTTCTCGATGGCCGCATAGCTTACTTCACGGGGCAGTAGTTTCCGACTTAGGTAAGCTACCGGGTGTTCTTGGCCGTCTGGCCCGACTCGGCTCAGTACTGCCCCAATCCAAACATAGAAGCGTCTGTGTGAACAAGGAAACGTTTAGTTGGATCGGGTGCGGCCAATACAGGGGTATTGGTGAGGGCGTCCTTTAGTTGGCGGAAGTCTTCCTCACACTCTGAGGTCCAGGTTACCTGGCGGGGTTGGTTCTTTCGGGTCAAATCAGTGAGGGGCTTGGCTACGCTGCTGTATTTGGGAACAAATTTCCTGTAATACCCTGCTGTCCCTAGAAACGCCATGACCTGGGTTTTGGTGCGTGGGATGGGCCATTTGGCTATGGCCTCAATCTTGGCTGGTTCTGGTCACTGTTTCCCACTTCCCACCCAATGCCCTAAATACTGAACCTCTGCTTTGCCCGCATGACACTTGTTTGGGTTCAGGGTGATTTCGGCCTGGTGGATCCTGTCCAATACTGTCTCTAGGTGATTTAGATGCTCTTCCCATGTCGCACTGTAGATGGCGATGTCGTCCAGGTAGGCACAAGCATAGTCCTGGAGACCATCCAGAAGCTGGTCAGACAGCCTTTGGAAGGTCGCCGGGGCACTCTTCAACCCAAATGACATAACTCGAAACTGGAATAAGCCGAACGGGGTGACAAATGTCGACTTGGAAATAAAAAAATTTTCAGGATTGAGAGTCCTCAGTAGTTGATACCTTTTAATGGCTAACTGAAAAGATGGTAACACATTGCAAGCTTTCGAGACTACTCAGGTCTCTTCATCAGGCTAGACTAATACAAAATCTGAAGTCACATATTTATGCACAATACAGCCTAGAAAAAATGCAATAGATAAAACAAGTGACGTGAAGCAGAACTATCAATATGGGAGAGGGAGAAACATAAATATAAACATTGACCAGTTCATAGATAAGGAGTCCGGATGTTTTATGGTCCTCTGATTGTGGTCTAGTTCTGTGTTGCGATGCCCCCACACGGTTTTAAAAGGAAATTCCTTAATTGATGTAAAAAGACATAAATCCATGCGACACATTCATTCCAGCACTGAGAGTGTCAAAGTTCGTCTTAAATTTGTACTCCCAAACTCATCTCTCTCTCTGAGAATTGAAGTTACCTTTTAATACCAGTAATTTCATAATTTCATATCCACGCTGCTGTGATCAGGGATACAGAAATGTTTTGCCACAGGTGGATCCATTCTTTTTTCTCTTATTGTGTGACGATGAGCATTCATCCTTGTTCTAAGCTTTTGCCCTGTCTCCCCCACATACAGACCCCCAGTTGGACATTTAGTACGAGTTTGGGAGTACAAATTTATGACGATCTTTGACACTCTCAGTGCTGGAATGAATGTGTCGCATGGATTTATGTCTTTTTACATCAATTAAGGAATTTCCTTTTAAAACCGTGTGGGGGCATCACAACACAGAACTAGACCCCAATCAGAGGACCATAAAACATCCGGACTCCTTATCTATGAACTGGTCCAATGTTTATATTTATGTTTCTCCCTCTCCCATATTGATAGTTCTGCTTCACGTCACTTGTCTTATCTATTGCATTTTTTCTAGGCTGTATTGTGCATAAATATGTGACTTCAGATTTTGTATTAGTCTAGCCTGATGAAGAGACCTGAGTAGTCTCGAAAGCTTGCAATGTGTTACCATCTTTTCAGTTAGCCATTAAAATGTATCAACTACTGAGGACACTCAATCCTGAATATTTTTCTATCTACTGGCTAACATGGTACAAAGATATACATCTTTCCTGTATCGACTTGGAAATAGCGTCAGGACTGAGGGGAATCTGCCAGTAGCCTTTGCATAGATCAATGGTGGTCAAATACTTTGCCCCCTCCAGCCGGTCTAACAACTCATCCACACGCGGCATGGGGTATGCATCCGTCACTGTTTTCTCATTGAGCTTACGATAGTCTACACAAAACCGTGTAGTCCCATCCTTCTTGGGCACTAACACTGCGGGGGATGCCCAGGGACTATCTGACTCTTCAATGACCCCTAAACGCAACATCTCTTGTATCTCTTGTCGCATCCCCTCTCGTACAGACTCAGGGACGCGGAAGGGGTTTTGTCGCAGGGGGTCTGATCCTGGGTCTCAACCTTGTGTTGTGCCAGGAGAGAGTACCCCGGTCTCTCTGAAAACATCCTCTGTTGCAGCCTCAACAACGCCTCCGCCTGCTGTCTCTCCCGGGGGCCTAGGTCTTCACCCAAGTGTACCTGGTCCCATGTTTTAGACTGAGTCCTTTCCCCTAAGACATCCGGCAAGGGAAGTCTGGCTAAATCCTCTGCTTCAGGTGCACAGATGGCCACTACCTCCTCAGGGTGCTCCCGGTAGGGCTTCAGCATATTCACGTGGAACATGCGGATAACCCTGGGGTTGTCACAATCGGCGACATTATAGGTTGTGTCGGCTATTTTCCCCACTACCTGGTAGGGCCCCTGCCATGCAGCTTGAAACTTATTCTGCTTAGTGGGCTCTAACACCAGGACCTTCTGTCCTATTTCCAAAGTGCGCTCTCTGGCCCTCCGATCGTACCATATGCGCTGGCGCCGCTGTGTCGCCTACAGGTTCTCACGTACAACCTGGGTCAGCTCTTGTAGGCGGTCCCGAAATTCCAGCACACAAGGTACAATAGGTACCCCTTCTGTGAGGCCCTCCCCTTCCCACTGTTCCAGCACTAAGTCTAGGGGTCCCCTTACCCGTCTAACGTATACCAGCTCGAACAGGGAGAACCCCGTGGATTCTTGGGGCACCTCCTGATAGGCAAACAGGAGGTGTGGCAAGAATTTCTCCCAGTCCCTGTAGGTCCTGGTAAAAGTCCCAATGAGCTGTTTTAATGTCCCGTTAAAGCGTTCACACAACCCATTGGTTTGCGGGTGGTACGGGGCGCTTATAATGGACTTTATGCCGCACAGCTTCCACAGTTGGTTGGTCACCTCTGCTGAAAACTGGGTACCCTGGTCCGAGATAATCTCCCGGGGAAATCCAACCCGTGAGAAAACCTGAAGCAGGGCGGCCGCCACCGTCTCTGCCAGTATGTTAGGTAATGCAACCGCCTCTGGATACCGTGTGGCAGAATCTACCACTGTCAATATATACTTTTTCCCTGACGGACTGGGTTTGGCTAACGGCCCTATCAGATCGACCGCTACTCAGCTAAATGGTTCCTCCACAATGGGGAGGGGGCGTAATTTGGCCTTCCATCGATCCCCCCTTTTGCCAATGCGCTGACAACTGTCACAGGTCTGGCAGTACTAACGAACATCATAGGTTACCCCCGGCCAAAAGAAGTTTTGTGTCAGACGATGCCTGGTGCGACAGACGCCGAAGTGCCCGGCCAAGGGTATATCATGAGAGATTCGTAGTAACTCCTGCCTATACTTCTTGGGAATTATCAACTGTTGTTTTATAGTGGGGCTCGTCCCTGTGTGGTGCTGCTCTGTGATCCGGTAGAGGAGTCCCTGCTTCCATACAAACTGTTCCCCTTCCAGTACTCCTCTCCCCTCCTGTGCCTTCCCACGATATCCTTCTAATGAAGGATCCTCAAGTAACTCCCTCTTAAATTCATCTGGGGTGGGCCAAGAAATGTGTCTGGCTATGGGAATACGTGCAGGGCTGGGATGTCTTACCTGGGCCTCCTCTGAGTGTGATTCCGCCTCCGCAGCTCGAGCTTGTCTCCGGGTGGTCACAGGATAGGTCTCAGCTAGAGGGGCCACCGAGAATGCAGACAACATGGGCCCCAAGTCATTTCCCAGCAAGACGTCTGCAGGCAAATCTTCCATCAAGCCGACCTCAACAAGGCCATCCCCGACTCCCCAGTTCAGGTGAATCCTGGCAGTGGTTAGTCGATGTATAGCTCCCCCTGCTACACGGACTGCCACTGTCCGGTCCATCTTCTCTTGGTCCCGGACGAGATGAGGCTTCACAAGGGTCAAAGTTGATCCGGAATTTCTTAGTCCCTGCATAAGTTTCCCATTAACCCACACGACCTGTCGATGCTGTTGTCGATTATCTGCCCAGGCTGCCTGCATGGGGTCTACTTCATGCAGCACTTCCTCCATCTCTTTCACCCCTTGGTTAGTCGTAGCCCCCAATACCGGGTCAGCTTCGCCTTGGTAGCAGTGTACAGCAGCCCGGCTGAAGGTAGCTGTTCCCGCCTTTGGCCACTGGGTATGCTGAGTCCGGTTGGGACATTGTCTTTGCAGGTGGCCCAGCTGACGACAGGTGTGGCATCGCGCCCCAGGGGGACTGTGGTAGGCTGGGTTTCTAGCTGGTCCCCCTACAATCTTCGGTGGTTTGGGGCCCTCCAGGTCCGTGGGCGGGCAACAAGTGACCATCTTTGATCCGGACAACTGCGGCCTCCTGGCATCATGATGTTCATTGGCCAGACGAGTGGCTTCCTCAAGAGTCGTTGGCCGCCTGTCCCAAAGCCATTCCTGTGTCTCAGGGTTTAGTCCATTAAAGAATTGTTCTAACAGGAAGAGCTGGAGGACGTCCTCCTTAGTGGTTGCTTGGCTCCCTTGTACCCACTGTAGCAGTGACCGCTGTAATTTACAGGCCCATTCAGCGTGGGTATCGGTTACGCGTTTTATAAGTCCGCGGAACTTTTGACGGTAGGCCTCTGGTGTTAGCGCATACCGGGCCAAGATCGCTTCTTTGATCCGCTCATAGTCCATACAGTCCTCATCAGGTACCGTGCTATAGGCGTCCGCTGCCCGCCCTGTCAGCTTGCTGGCCAGAATCTGAACCCATTCCTCCGGCTTCACACACTGCCGCTCAAAGTCCTGCAGAAAGCCATCAATGTCTTCCTCTGCCTCCCCCAACTGTCGGAAGGCATTATACTGGATCTTTTTGTGGCTTACTCCTGAAGAAGCTATGGCGTAACGCGCGTAGGGGAGGCAGGCAGCGGCAGCACTTTTGTCACTTCATGTAAGTTCATCTCAGCACCTTAAAATTACTTGATGCTCGTTCTATTTATACTTATGTAGTAAGACTTTCTTCATGCTGTGAAAACTGTTCATGGCATTCATGCCTTTACATGTACTATATAACAGCGGGCTAGCTCTTGCTCTGATATTAACAACAGCAGGTTAATCCCTGCTATTAGGTGCTGGGTTAACTCTTGCTCATAGATTAACATTTAGGGGGCTAATCCCTGCTACTATGTGTACTATTTAATTATGCTAATGTGACTAATGCAGTGGAATCTACTTACCGCACTTATGCTGTTACATTTATAATAGCGGGCTAACTCCTGCTCTTAGATTAGCGGGTTAATTCCTGCCCTTATATTAACGAGCTAATCCCTGCTAATCCCTGCTATTATGTGCACTTTGTAAATATGTTAATTTGATTAACAGGTGAGATACATTACTATGCACTTTTTGTAATACACTTAGACAGATTTCCCTTACTTACTAAAGTGTTGTTCAATTTACATACTATTGGCTATAATATAATATAAAATAAGGGGATTTTTTCACTATTGAATGTATACATTCATTTATTTAGGTGCAATTTTGTGTTACTTATGCCTGTCTATGCCTGCATTAGCAATGATGCTCTGTTTTTAATTATTGTGTAATAAAATTTATTATGTTTTGCTAAAACTCTTTGGATCCCTAATTCTTGCTTAATTGTCTAGACAAAGGGAAATTTGGTGATATTTACTGTTGAAGGTACCTGGTCGAAGGCCAGAGCTCCCCCTGCTCGCTGGCTCTCCTCTTTCCGCTCTGCCATCTCCATCTTGGCCAGCTCCACTTTGGTCCACTCTGCCATCTCCATCTTGGCTAGCTCTATCCTGATCCGCTCGGCCATCTTTTCCTTCAGATCAGTACGCACATCAGCCATCACCTCTCGTATGATCTCTACTGCAGGGTTTAGGCCATAGAACGCCAGTCTGTTCTTTACCTCCCTCTGGAATTCGGTCTCCTCCACATTCACATTGGGGGGCGCTGCACTGTCGTGTTCCATGATGGCCGCTTTTGTTTTGTTGCTGGCGATCAACCCTCGGGCTTCCAACAGATCTTTTAATGTAGTCTTCTTTAACTTCTGGTAGTTATTTTCCATTCATTCCTTTCCTCCTGTAGAAGGGGTATCAAATCCCGCCGTCTGCCACCAGTGTAATGGGGTCTACCCAGGCTGGGGTACCTCTTTCAGTACCACCCCGTGTTTTCGGAGGTCTGCTGTGCGTTGGCTGGAGTCTGAATGAATGATGCTGGCTGAAATTCCTTGGTTACATTGGCGCATATAAAAGATCACTGCTTCTCCACGTATTTCCAGTCTGACAACACTTTACTCACAGGACACAGAATATATCACACAGATACAGAGGGCCGGCCAATAGAAAAGCGGCAGGCCAGACATACATTACAAAAGCCGCAGGTGGCCGGAGCCTGCCGATGTTTAATGTGGGAATTACAAAGGTGGGGGAGGGCGGACAAAAGGAGAATATCGTGTCTCCTCTGCCCAGGGGCGCAGCCTGTGGGCTGATGCATTAGGGACATTCATCTCACATAGAACCTATTTTACATACATATAACTGCACAACATATTCTGGGTGCTAAGTGGTTCTGTAACACTTAACAGGGGAAAATATGTGTAGGTGGGTTAAGAGCTGGCTGAGGGATAGGAAACAAAGGGTGGTTATTAATGGAGCACACTCTGACTGGGTCACGGTTAGCAGTGGGGTACCACAGGGGTCAGTATCGGGCCCGCTTCTTTTTAACATATTTATTAATGACCTTGTAAGGGGCATAGAGAGTAGAATTTCAATATTTGCAGATGACACTAAACTCTGCAGGGTAATCAATACAGAGGAGGACAATTTTATATTACAGGATGATTTCTGTAAAATAGAAGCTTGGACTGATAAATGGCAAATGAGCTTTAATGGGGATAAATGTAAGGTCATGCACTTGGGTAGAACGAACAAGATGTATAATCATGTGCTTAATTGTAAAACACTGGGCAAAACTGTCATTGAAAAAGACCTGGGTGTATGGGTGGACGACAAACTCACATTTAGTGGCCAGTGTCAGGCAGCTGCTGCAAAGACAAATAAAATAATGGGATGCATTAAAAGAGGCATAGATGCTCATGAGGAGAACATAATTTTACCTCTATATAAGTCACTAGTGCGACCACAGAATACTGTGTACAGTTCTGGTCTCTGGTGTATAAGAAAGACATAGCTGAACTGGAGCGGGTGCAGAGAAAAGCAACCAAGGTTATTAGGGAACTGGGGGGTCTGCAATACCAAGACAGGTTATTACACTTGGGGTTATTTAGTTTGGAGAATCGAAGGCTTAGGGGTGATCTTATTACAATGTATAAATATATGTGGGGACAGTACAAAGACCTTTCTAATGATCTTTTTACTCTTAGACCTGTGACGGGGACAAGGGGGCATCCTCTACGTCTGGAGGAAAGAAGGTTTAAGCATACTCACAGACGCGGATTCTTTACTGTAAGAGCAGTGAGACTATGGAACTCTCTGCCATATGATGTTATAATGAGTGATTCCCTACTAACATGTAAGAAGGGACTGGATGCCTTTCTTGAAAAGTATAATATTACAGGGTATATACACTAGTTTCCTTAATGTTGCGTTGATCCAGGGAGCTAGTCTGATTGCCGTATGTGGAGTCGGGAAGGAATTTTTTTCCCCAATGTGAAGCTTACTGTTTGCCACATGGATTTTTTTTTGCCTTCCTCTGGATCAACATGTTAGGGCAAGTTAGGATAGGATATGGGTTGAACTAGATGAACTTAAAGTCTCCCTTCAACCTTAATAACTATGTTACTATGCTACTATCCCAGCCACTGTGAGCCACAATCAGGGCTGCCACCTTCAGATTATCAGTGCATGACAGGCACAGGCCACATCTAGCCCATTTGTGTCTAGAATGGAGTTGCTCCTGTGAGGCATGACATCAAGAGAAAGGGAGGAGCCTCATGGATTACACCGCTGTGCTCATAACAAGAAGTTGATGTACTCATGTGAGGGGAAGAGAGGAGTGAGGTGAAAATGAGAGGAGTGAGGTAAAATTAAGATGAGTGAGGTGAAAATGAGAGGAGTGAGGGGAAAATTAGAGGCGTGAGGTGAAAATAGTGGAGTGAGGGAAAAATAGTGGAGTGAGGGGAAAATTAGAGGCGTGAGGTGAAAATGAGAGGAGTGAGGGGAAAATAGTGGAGTGAGGGAAAAATGAGAGGTGTGAGGGGAAAAATGAGAGGATTTAGGGGAAAATAGTGGAGTGATCGGAAAATGACAGGTGAGAGGTCAATATGACAGGTGTGAAGGGGAAAATTAAAAGTATGAGGGGGAAAATGAGAGGAGTGAGGGGAAAGTGAGAGATATGAGGGGAAAATGAGAGGCGTGATGGGAAAATTAGAGAAGTGATGTGCTGCTGCAGTATGTGGCTGTGTATAGAGAAGAGTGAGGCACTGCAGGTGGAGGCTGGGTATAAGGCCACATTCACACGTTCAGCATTTGGCCAGTAGTTTAAATCAGGATTTCTAAGCCAAACCACGAGTGGGAGAAAAATACAGAAATGGTGACGTGTTTCTAATATACTTTTCCTTCGATTGTTTTCCTCCAAGTTTTAGCTTACAAATGCTGAGGAAAAATACTGACCAAATAACATGCAAATAACATGTAAACGAGGTCTAAAGGAGAAAAGTGTGGTGCTGCAGAAGATGTAGGCTGTGTATACGATACGCTTTATTGCAATTAGTGCAATTTCTCTTGGGATCAAGTGTTTCCAATTGCATGTGGAAGAAGAGTGTGAAGGGCTGCCGGAGGAGGTGATTATTAAAACAGAAAAGCTGTGCTGCAGAAAAATGCTGTGTATAAAGGAGGAGCATGAGGTGCAGGAGGAGTCTGTGTATAAAGGAGGAGCATGAGGTGCAGGAGGAGTCTGTGTATAAAGGAGAAGAGTGAGGTGCAGGAGGAGTCTGTGTATAAAGGAGAAGAGTGAGGTGCAGGAGGAGTCTGTGTATAAAGGAGAAGCGTGAGGTGCAGGAGGAGTCTGTGTATAAAGGAGGAGCATGAGGTGCAGGAGGAGTCTGTGTATAAAGGAGAAGCGTGAGGTGCAAGAGGAGTCTGTGTATAAAGGAGTGTGAGGTGCAGGAGGAATAAGGCCTCTTAGCTGCCGCTGTTAAAAGTTGGATAATCATTTTGTTAATTTATGTTGCAAATCGATAGTGTTGAATATAAGATGTGAAATATAATCATTAGAATTTGTTATAACTAGCCACAGCTAGGTACTATGCCCGGGCAACACTGGGACCTTCAGCTTGTGCTTAATGAAAATAAAAAAAAATAAAAACATATAAATACAGAAAAATAAATATATGTATATATAAAATGTATAGACTAGTATAATGTATATTGGATTTGAATTTGTAAGATCACCAGAATAGGTGTTACTGGTGTGTTGCCAGTTTAATTAATTTAATTAGCAAATCATCTTTTCTTAAAAAATAAATTATAATATAAAATAACTAAAAAAATTCAAATTTATTTTTCTCACTTCTTGAATTTTTCACCAGTCTCTTGAACATTCTTCACATATCCTATCTTCCATGTGGCACATTTGCAACACACCATCAACACCCATCCTGGTAACATGATCTCACAAGTTCAAATCCGACATGCATTACCCTATTCTATACATTATACTGTATATATATTTATTTTATGTATGCTTCTATTTTTATTTGTTTTATTAAGCATGTTATTCTTTTAATCTACGTTCTTTCTCTATTGTCTATATGTTATTTCTACCTATACTTTTAAACAAGCATTGGGTGAAACAGTCATTATAAGCTTTGACATATCATGGGGTCTTTTTTTGGCACCAAGACTTGAATCCATTATACAAATGCTATTACACCCTGCCAACTTGCATAAAAGTTTTTTTTAATCCTGATGAAGAAGTAAGGCACTTCAAAACGTATATACACTATTAAAAACTACCATTTTACCGCCGAACCTTATGTGCATTTGGATTTGTCATCGCCTTCATCAGTCTCCACTACAGCTTACTTCTACATATGTGCATCTGGTCGTAAGACCCATGGACTTGCAGCAGCTGGAATATATGCTTTCATGTTTTTGCGTGAACACAACAATACCAGATTGGTATAACCTTTTCTACTCATTCATTATTTATTTGGATAAAACCCTATTGTGGGTCTGTTTGTGCTCTAGTTTTTTTCTTTCCGTCGTTATCTTGATTGTATCGAGCTTTTCTCCTTGCCTTTTTCTTTCTATTCTTCCAAACATTCTGTCTTTCTCCAATGGTCTTCTTATGATGTGTCCAAATTACGCAAGTCGTAGCTTGGTGACCGTTGCTTTGAGTGACATGTCTGGCTTGATTTGTTCCGGAATGGCTTTGGTTGTTCTCCTTACCATCCATGGTATTGATAACATTCTTCTCCAGCTGCACATTTTGAAGGTGTTGATTCTTCTTCTATATTGTTTCTTTATCATCCAGGTTTCACACCCATATGTTACCACAGAAAAGACCAGAGAGCACTTACTCTCTTTAAAAGGTGGGAAAGGTTGTATGTGGTTAACAAACTATACATTTAGTGTAAATGGATGAATTCGAAAATCCTTTTCGTCCATTAGGTGTAGATCTTATTGGTACATTGGAACATTGGTAGTCCAGTCAAAATACGGTTTGACAAATTCCAAAAAAGCGTTTTATGATTTTTTTTATTACTATTTTACGTGGGGAACAACATATTAAAAGTTTTCCAAAAATTGATCACCACAAAGGTCCTAACTATGACTTTTTTTTGGAAGTGCATTGAGCAGCAAGGTGGTGTGCTGGTGAAAGGGGAAAAAAAAAAAAAAAAACTCTTTTAAATCTTCTTCCTGAGCGAGTGTGAACGAGCTGAGTGTGACCTGAGCGTAAGTGCGAACTGTGGTAAGTGTGTGACTTGAAATTCAGTGACTTTAGATTCAGAGAGTTTCCAAGGGAGGTCTTACTGAATTGCTGTTATAGTAATACTTTTTTTTTTTTTTTTTTTTTTTAATTTATTTTTGCTTATCTTATTGTCTGGTGCAATCCCCATTAGGATGTGCTCCACTATTGCCAATGCCATCCAGTGCACGTCTTGCCGCATGTATGCAGTCCTTGAACAGCCGGTCGAGGGTGCATACTGCTGTGCAAGATGTGAGCACGTTGTGCATTTGGAAGCCCAGATACTGGATCTAAATGTGCAGCTGGCAACACTGAGATCCATAGACAATATGGAAAGGAGTCTTCTGCTCACTGAGCAGACGCTCTGTGGGATAGATGAGGGGGTGGGGATGCTAGGTTGGAGCTGCAGGACAATGAAGCAGCTAGCTGGGTGACAGTTAGAAGGCGGGGTAGAGGGAAGAGCACCAGGGAGGCTAGTCCTGATCTGGCACACCCCAATAAGTTTGCTAAGTTGGCAGATGAGGGGAGTGTTAGTGCAGGAGTAGCACTGCTGCAGCAAGGCATGTCCTCTGAAAGCCGGAGGAGTGTCTGCTCCAGTAAGGGGGGAAATAGGAGAGCAGGGCAGGCCAGACAGGTTCTGGTAGTGGGAGACTCAATTATTAGGGGAACAAATAGGGCAATCTGTCACAAAGACAGGGATCGTCGAACGGTGTGCTGCCTACCTGGCGCTCGAGTCCGACACATCGCTGATCGGGTTGACAGATTACTGGGAGGGGCTGGTGAGGATCCAGCGGTCATGGTGCACATTGGCACAAATGACAAAGTTAGAGGTAGGTGGAAGGTCCTTAAAGATGATTTCAGGGAATTAGGCTGTAAACTTAAAGCAAGGACCTCCAAGGTGGTATTTTCGGAAATACTTCCTGTACCACGTGCCACGCCAGAGAGGCAACGGGAGATTAGGGAGGTTAATAAGTGGCTCAGGAATTGGTGTAGGAAGGAGGGGTTTGGGTTCCTGCAGAACTGGGCCGACTTCTCAGTTGGCTACAGGTTCTACGCTAGGGACGGGCTGCACCTCAATGGGGAGGGTGCAGCTGTGCTGGGGGAGAAAATGGCTAGAAGGTTGGAGGAGTGTTTAAACTAGGGACGGGGGGGGGGAGGGTATTCCTTTTATAGGAGGGGAAGACAGTGCAGATAGAGACCTGGGCACAAATAATGACATTGGGGGTGGGGGTGGCATGGGGGGTGGGGTTAGAACAGTTAATAATTTAAGAAAGAATAGAGGTACAGAGAGATACATAAAGTGCATGTATACTAATGCCAGAAGCCTCGCCAACAAAATGGAGGAATTGGAGTTAATGTTGTTGGAACATAATTATGACATGGTGGGGATATCTGAGACATGGCTGGATGAGAGCCACGACTGGGCAGTTAATTTACAGGGCTATAGTCTGTTCAGAAATGACCATACAAATAAGCGAGGGGGAGGCGTGTGTTTATATGTAAAATCATCCTTAAAACCCATCCTTCGTGATAATATATATGAATATAATGAAAATGTAGAGTCCCTGTGGGTAGAGATAAGGGGAGGGGGGAAAAATAATAAATTACTGATAGGGGTTTGTTATAAATCTCCAAAAATAATGGAAGCTACAGAGAATATCCTCATAAAGCAAATAGATGAAGCAGCGACTCAAGGAGAAGTCATTATTATGGGGGACTTCAACTACCCTGAAATACATTGGGGAACCGAAACCTGCAGTTCCAGCAAAGGTGATAGGTTTTTGACTACTATGAGAGACCATTACCTTTCACAACTGGTTCAGGACCCAACAAGAGGGGGGGCACTGCTAGACCTAATATTAACCAACAGGCCAGACCGCATATCAAATGTAAGGGTTGAGGGTCACTTGGGTAATAGTGATCACAAATTAATAAGTTTTCATGTATCCTTTAATAAGATGTGTAGTAGAGGGGTTACAAGGACACTAAACTTCAGGAAGGCAAATTTCCAACGGATGAGAGATGATCTTGGTGCAATTAACTGGGACGATATCCTGAGACATAAAAATACACAAAGAAAATGGGAGACGTTTATTAGCATCCTGAATAGGACCTGTGCACAATATATACCGTATGGGAATAAACATGCGAGAAATAGGAGGAAACCACTATGGCTAAATAGAGCTGTAAAAGGGCACAATAAGACATAAAAATAAAGCATTTAGAGAATTAAAGCAAGTAGGTCGTGATGAGGCATTAAATAAATACAGAAGATTAAATAAATTCTGTAAAAAGCAAATCAAGACAGCAAAGATTGAGACAGAGAGACTCATTGCCAGAGAAAGTAAAAATAATCCCAAAATATTCTTTAACTACATAAATAGTAAGAAGCTAAAAAATGATAGTGTTGGTCCCCTTAAAAATAGTCTGGGTGAAATGGTGGATGAGGATGAGGAAAAAGCCAATATGCTAAATGACTTTTTTTCAACAGTATTTACACAAGAAAATCCCATGATGGATAACATGATCAGGGATAAAAATTCTCCATTAAATGTCACCTGCTTAACCCAGCAGGAAGTACGGCGGCGTCTACAAATCACTAAAATTGACAAATCCCCGGGCCCGGATGGGATACACCCCCGAGTACTGCAGGAATTAAGCACAGTCATTGATAGACCACTATTTTTAATCTTTAAAGATTCCATAATAACAGGGTCTGTGCCACAGGACTGGCGTATAGCAAATGTGGTGCCAATATTCAAAAAGGGGACAAAAACTGAACTTGGAAATTATAGGCCTGTAAGTTTAACCTCAACTGTGGGTAAAATCCTGGAGGGTTTTCTAAGAGATACTATACTGGAGTATCTGGAGAAGAATAACCTTATGACCCAATATCAACATGGGTTTACAAGAGACCGTTCCTGTCAGACTAATCTGATAAGCTTTTATGAAGAGGTAAGTTCCGGACTGGACCAAGGGAATGCAGTGGACGTGGTGTACATGGACTTTTCAAAAGCTTTTGATACGGTGCCACACAAAAGGTTGATACATAAAATGAGAACAATGGGGATAGGGGAAAATATGTGTAGGTGGGTTAAGAGCTGGCTCAGGGATAGGAAACAAAGGGTGGTTATTAATGGAGCACACTCTGACTGGGTCACGGTTAGCAGTGGGGTACCACAGGGGTCAGTTTTGGGCCCGCTTCTTTTTAACATATTTATTAATGACCTTGTAGGGGGCATAGAGAGTAGAATTTCAATATTTGCAGATGACACTAAACTCTGCAGGGTAATTAATACAGAGGAGGACAATTTTATATTACAGGAGGATTTATGTAAACTAGAAGCTTGGGCTGATAAATGGCAAATGAGCTTTAATGGGGATAAATGTAAGGTCATGCACTTGGGTAGAACGAACAAGTTGTATAATTATGTGCTTAATTGTAAAACACTGGGCAAAACAGTCACTGAAAAAGACCTGGGTGTATGGGTGGACGACAAACTCACATTTAGTGGCCAGAGTCAAGCAGCTGCTGCAAAGGCAAATAAAATAATGGGATGCATTAAAAGAGGCATAGATGCTCATGAGGAGAACATAATTTTACCTCTATATAAGTCACTAGTGCGACCACACTTAGAATACTGTGTACAGTTCTGGTCTCCGGTGTATAAGAAAGACATAGCTGAACTGGAGCGGGTGCAGAGAAGAGCGACCAAGGTTATTAGGGAACTAGGGGGTCTGCAATACCAAGACAGGTTATTACACTTGGGGTTATTTAGTTTGGAGAATCGAAGGCTTAGGGGTGATCTTATTACAATGTATAAATATATGTGGGGACAATACAAAGACCTTTCTAATGATCTTTTTACTCTTAGACCTGTGACGGGGACAAGGGGGCATCCTCTACGTCTGGAGGAAAGAAGGTTTAAGCATACTCACAGACGCGGATTCTTTACTGTAAGAGCAGTGAGACTATGGAACTCTCTGCCATATGATGTTGTAATGAGTGATTCACTACTAAAATTTAAGAAGGGACTGGATGCCTTTCTTGAAAAGTATAATATTACAGGGTATATACACTAGTCTCCTTAATATTGCGTTGATCCAGGGAGCTAGTCTGATTGCCGTATGTGGAGTCGGGAAGGAATTTTTTCCCCAATGTGAAGCTTACTGTTGCCACATGGGGTTTTTTTGCCTTCCTCTGGATCAACATGTTAGGGCAAGTTAGGATAGGATATGGGTTGAACTAGATGGACTTAAAGTCTCCCTTCAACCTTAATTACTATGTTACTATGTTACTATGTTACTATGATGACAGCCATCGCACTAAAAATAACGAATATTTCCCTATTTCAAAGCTGTAGCTTTAGGTTACAGAAGAGTTTGCATTTTGTATACTATATATTTTCATATAACAATTTTTATACAAAGTTTTATACTAACTACATGGACAGGCGAGGTCATGGCGTCATCAATGACGTCATGACATATATGTACATTTCTAGAAATTATAGAATTAATACACAGTGCATTTTAAGACCTACTTCATCACTGAATAAGCGTGTCAAGTCAATAGCCACTATTTTCATCATCAGACACTGCTTCCTCACTCATATTGTCACAATGCCCTTCTTGACATGGTCCGCATACCAGTGAACAGGTAAGTCCGTGTCTTTTGCAAGTGCACCGAAGTGTACTACAAGCACGAGAACAATTGCAGTGAATTATTTTCAGAAGTGTTTCTGGCGTGGGTGAAGTATCCATCATCACTGGAACTAGACTGTTGTTCTGCAATTCCCATCCCCATTCAGTAGTGTCCATGGCCTCACCATTGTCCATCCAAAGCATCACTTGGAGGTAACTCAGAAGGGCATGATACTTCGTTGCAGAGGAGGTTGGTGGCAGTCGTTCAGGTGTAACAAAGATTTTGGCTGAACCAACTTTTTTGCAGAGAGAATACCTCATTGCAGACAGATTGTCTCCAGGTTTGCCTCCGAACAATGCCACAATCATTTTACACCCAGCGTCTTCAATCTCAGCTCTGTTTTTGTTAGGTGTGGAAAAGATTTTAGCCCAACTATTTGAGACCGAGTCTCCCTTCAAAACCTTGTGTAGACCGAGTTTTTTTCCGATTCCAAAAACCGCGGAAGTGGTATCGCAACCCGTGAATGCATGAAGGAACAGAAGATTGCTGCAGACATGGTTTCCCATGAACTTCTTCATAACCTTAATGTCATATACTGTTGCAGGACTCCCTTTATCCGAGTAGAAATAAAGCTTGTTGCCATGGCTGGTTGACGCGTGATGAAGTAACAACACCAAAAGATCTGTATCTTCGCCAATGAGACTAGTACTTTTGTTGGATGACATTGACACTGCTGCCTTAACAATCTCCACATCTGCATCACCCTCTGATTGTATTACGTGGCAACCTCTGTCATTCATGCGCTGTGAAACAAGATTGATAAGAGACTGTTTGTTCTCCACATTCGAAAGGAAGTCCTCCTTTTTCCTGACAAATTTCATTCCTTCAGCAATGTTCACTTTGTTACTTATTCGTTTTTTTCCCCGTCGCTGATGGGTAATGTCCTTAGTGTTTGGTCCTCCAATGTAACCATCAAATACTATCGTAGCCTTAATATAGTGCTTTAGTGTGAAAGATGCATAGTCTTCAGCAATTGAACAATATGTCTTTCCTTCTGACCACTTCAGTCGATGGAGAAGAGAACCTCCATCAAGAAAATAATGTTCCACTTCTGGTACATCCTTGAGTACTGCTTCATCTGAACTCTGTTCTTTTATAGCAGCCATCAGTTGTGCTTTGTTTGGTTTGCGTAAGAGATGCTTTGCCTCAAAAAGGGACGGTGGGTATAGTGAAAGTTCATAGGCCATCACCTCATCAAGGGAAAGATCAGCAGTTTGAGACACCACAAGAAACCTTTGGAACAAAAGAGCGGGGTCTATTGTTTTGTTCTTAGCAATGTCAATAGCCTCACTGGATGCCAGGATCTTGGCTTTCATTGACCGCAGAACTTAACTGAAAACAGTGATTGACCCTCCATTGTTGCCACTATTTCTCTGCCAATGGTGAACAGGTTATGGACATTCACATCCTTATTTGCATTGACACCGGTGATAATGTTGTGAAGAGACACTTCATCAGAGAAAGGTGAAAAGGTCTCGAGTTTATCTGCAATTTTCTCCAGGTCTTCATGATCTCTTCATGTCCTTGACGTTCTTGCCTCCTTGTGTTGTTCACTGGTGACAAAGCTCTGGCGAGTGAAACCCTGCATTGCATCACTGTAGGAAGAGGACACTGGCACAGACAGAGTCCACAAGGCCCTCTGATGTTCGGACATTCCTCTGGTGAGTCCTCCTGCAGTTTTTAGGGAGCGCATCAGAGCTTGCTCGATGACTAGGTCGCAACCCAGGCCTGCCCAGTACTGATCAGTCCGCCTTACAACATGCAAGCCATTCATAAATCTAAGGAAGACTGATGGCATATCATCTTGATGATGATGGAGCTGGACTGCTAACCCAAGCTGCAATGGAGCTACTACAGCCCTGGGACGTACAGCTTGAACAACTGATTGTCCAATGCTTGCGACCTTCCTGTGAATGTCCTTTCCAACAAAGAGGGTTTCAAGCAAGCAAAGCAAACTCAGGGGGAGATAATCTAAGGCAGACTGACATTCAAGCGAAGAAGTCTTCGGATATTCATCGGTTGAAGATGGGATCTTAGACTTGATATCGCTCTTGATTAGTTTGGCCGCAGTCTCTATGAGGGCTCTCTTCTGGGCTTCTTCAGTCCCTCAGGATTATTCTGGTCTTTTCACGGAACTTTACAATGTTAGGCAACCCTTCACACTCTGCTATGAATAGCGAATCGCCATACCTCTCCTCCAGCCTATACCTCAGCCATTTATTACAATTGGCAGCACTGTCTCCTACAAGATACTCCATCATTTTCTTTGCAAGATCTGTGTCAGTCAGTTGCTCTTCATCGTTGTCCTCGAGAAATGCACACATTCTGAAGAACACTTGCTCTTGGTCCATGTTCATCGGCCTCCCTACCTTCCGCGGTTTCTTTGTAGTAGATCCACCACCATGACGCATAGGAATTCTGTAATTTGTCCGAAAGTTAATGTCACATGAACGATGATACAGACAGTCTGCAGCATGTAACTCCTTCCCAAAGTACGCGATTCTCCCTTGAATGGTGATTGCCCAGTCATCATTACGCTGTTTGCAATGTGACAAGATGGACCTTACAAATCCATCCGTTTTAGCAAAGCTATAGTCATCGAAATCACTACTAGATCTTGTCTTCACCACTTCATGTCCACAGAACAAACACTGTGTCGTGCTATCATAGGATCCAGTAGACACCTGAGTACCTCTCTTGGCAGGTGAATGATGAACAGAAGTAGCTTTCTTATGCAAGGCTATTTGCTTCTTCTTTATGTAGTTCATACGACATCTCTTGTGCACCACTGCTCCAGCAGCTACCACAGTGCTAACGCCCCTCTCAGTACTGGCTTTATTGATCCCTTCAGCTCCTTTCGCACCAATCACCACTCTTTCTCCGTCATCTTCTACTTCATGGCTGCATAAGGGGCAAGTTTCTTGACTTTCTATCATTCTCAGCTCTGTAAAAGAAGATAAATAGTTAAATAATAATAGTAGTAATTGTAAAACAAATATGATAGACACGGAAAGGCGAGTCGCATTTAACATTTTACAGCTTTGGCGGCCATATTCTTTTACGTCACATTTGGACCCTTTGTGGTAACCCTATCTTGGTAAACTTTTAGTATGTCTTTCCCTACATGTAATACTACCAAAAAAAACAATAAAACGCTTTCTTGGAATTTGCTCAGGGTAAAGGATTTTTTGTTCGCCTTTTGACTGGACTATGGAATCGATATGCATTTAAGCCGTTTTAAAAGTGAAGTCAGACTAATTTTAAAAATTAAAGGCACTAGCACCTCTGGACCTGAACAAAAAGAATAATTTTTTGCTACATTTATGATGTCTCCTTTTGTAAACCTATAGACTTTATGTGATAAAAAAAATCAGCTTTTTTGTTTTTTCTTATTATGGGTAATTGTTAATTAATATGCAAAACTTTAAGTAAATCAGGGCAGTAAAAAATGGGTTGAAAAAAGCCAGTGTCATCTGTAAAAAATATTAAAATAACAAACAACCGATATACTCCCTGATCCGCAGAAATCCACGAGTGTCCCACGACGATCTCCCTTGGAGAACAGCAGCATCAGCTTATGCCACTGCTCTCTCTAGGAGCCCCAGGAATACAATGACGGGAGGTAGGTATCCTTCCACACTGTATTCCTCCGCCACTGTAAAAAAATAGTCCCTAGTCTCACTTTTGGCATTGCTGTGTGAGAAAGTTCAGATGCAGCTTTTGCCATAAAGTGAGACCAGTGAACTATAGTAACCTCTCAGTGATGCACTGCAGGAGATCGTCGTGGGACACTTGTGGATTTCTGCGGATCAGGGAGTATATCGGCTGTTTGTTAATTTAATATTTTTTACAGTAAGATGTCACTGGCTTCGGGGATCAAAGTGACAAGTGATGGTGAGTATGTACTCTATGTTATATGAACTGTATGTCTATATGTATGTATTGTATGAATGTATGAATGTATTGTATGTAGTATGTATGTAGTATGATTGCAGTATATATGTAGTATGTATGTAGTATGTATGTTGTATGAATGTAGTATATATGTAGTATATATGTAGTATGTATGTATGTATGTTGTATGAATGTAGTATATATGTAGTATGTATGTAGTATGTATGTTGTATGAATGTAGTATATATGTAGTATGTATGTAGTATGTAGTATGTATGTATGTATGTTGTATGAATGTAGTATATATGTAGTATGTATGTAGTATGTATGTTGTATGAATGTAGTATATATGTAGCATGTATGTAGTATGTATGTATGTTGTATGAATGTAGTAAATATGTAGTATGTATGTATGTATGTTGTATGAATGTAGTATATATGTAGCATGTATGTAGTATGTATGTATGTTGTATGAATGTAGTATAGATGTAGTATGTATGTATGTATGTTGTATGAATGTAGTATATATGTAGCATCTATGTAGTATGTATGTTGTATGAATGTAGTATATATGAAGTATGTATGTAGTATGTAGTATGTATGTTGTATGAATGTAGTATATATGTAGTATGTATGTAGTATGTATGTAGTATGTGTGTATGTTGTATGAATGTAGTATATATGTAGTATGTATGTAGTATGTAGTATGTATGTACAGTATGTTGCATGAATGTAATATGTATGATGTAGTATGTATGTTGTATGAATGTAGTATATATGAAGTATGTATGTAGTATGTATGTGTGTATGTTGTATGAATGTAGTATTTATGTAGTATGTATGTGTGTATGTTGTATGAATGTAGTATTTATGTAGTATGTATGTAGTATGTATGTTGTATGAATGTAGTATATATGTAGTATGTATGTAGTATGCATGTGTGTATGTTGTATGAATGTAGTATGTATGTAGTATGTATGTAGTATGTATGTTGTATGAATGTAGTATATATGTAGTATGTATGTAGTATGCATGTGTGTATGTTGTATGAATGTAGTATTTATGTAGTATGTATGTAGTATGTACAGTATGTTGTATGAATGTATATATGTAGTATGTATATAGTATAGCTATGAGTAAGGACCCTCTAGTCCGAAACGCGTAAGCGTCTGCCACATTGGTGAACCATATGTTTTTCATGCATCTATTCTGTTTTTAATCATTTTTTTGGAATAAAGTCTTTTGATTTTAACCATCCTTTGGTCGAAGTTGCTGGAACATCTCCTAAGTATTGTGCCTACAAGATTTTCTGGAATCCAAGTTCCCTGCACCGCCCAGGATTGATTGCATTCCTCCAGACTTCGCATTTGCTACGGTTTGGTGAGCTGACAAAAATTTTTTTCCTTTATGTATATAGTATGTATGTTTGTTTGTTGTATGAATGTAGTATATATGAAGTATGTAGTATGTATGTTTTGTTTTTTTTTACATTCAACACATTAGCCAGATGATGGGACTACTACTGTCTCATCATTGGCTAATGTGTCAATCACTGGAACTTGTAGCCCCATCGGACGATGCCTGCACACACACACAACCCCCGGCAGGCCCGCACAGACCCCCAGCAGCCGGCACAGACCCCCGGCAGGCCCGTACAGACTCCCGGCAGCCCGCACAGTCCCCCGGCAGGCCCGTACAGACCCCCGGCAGGCCCGTACAGACCCCGGCAGCCCGCACAGACCCCCTTGCAGGCCCGCACAGACCCCGGCAGCCCGCACAGACCCCCGGCAGGCCCATACAGACCCCGGCAGCCCGCACAGACCCCCTTGCAGGCCCGCACAGACCCCCGGCAGGCCCGCACAGACCGCGCATCATGATGAGCACAGACCGCGCATCATGGTGACATCAATTCAGCAGCCAATCACAGCCACAACACTGGCTCATTGCATTATGGGAACTTCCGATTCCGGTATTCGGTATTGTAAAAATATCGGTACTCGGTATCGGAATTCCGATACAGCGAATATCGGCCGATACCCGATATTTGCAGTATCGGAATGCTCAACACTACTATCAGTTCTTCTGAGGACTAATAAAGCTACATAGATATCAGTGCTAGGCAGGCAGTGTATGTGGCAGACTGCAGTGCATATAGCAAGAGAATTCATTCCAGTTCTGTCTGCTCCTGCTGCCTATTACAGCTATTTCTAGACCCTTTTGGAAGGAGCAACAATGCGAAACGCACATTAGGGGGTTCCCATACGTGGTCCTTCAGTACTGAACTTGTGGTGTGTTGCTCTGAGGCTCATATATGTCTTTGATATGAGGGCTGCCCTGCAGTAGTTGTAGTAAAGTTATTTTGTACTAGTTGTGGTAACGTTATTTTGCACTATGGATACACTTTGAAATTAGCTGTTTCACTATGCACTTTATTTGATACCTTAATATATTTATAAATATAATTAAATAGTGCTTGGCACTCTCTGTAATACATATATAAGGATCTGTAGGGAGGACTGTAAACTAAAATAGGTATTTATGAATTATTTAGAGGAGAATATTCTATTTTTGTACCACCAGATGGCAGTATAATAAAAAAATATATGAATACATGATGATTTTTTTCCATGATTTTGAATAAACTGTGGAAATTAATTGCATAGACTTATAAATGCATACATTCCCCTTTTAGTATATCAGTATGTCAATAAATTAATGTGGATAATTAGTATACAGTATATAGTTCCATACTTATATGCAAAGGACGACTTTTTTGTCAGAATAATTGTGTCCAAAGAAATTTTTTTGTGTTATTTTTGATACCACTTTTTTATCTGAGAGTCCCATCTACTGCTTTTTAATGTTTATGTTTTATTAATTGGTATTGTATTCAATAAAGATTTGTCCATTATCTTTTCAGTAGAGTTCCCCAGTTTCTTTTTTTAGAATGCTTTAGATATTTCTAGACATAGCCCCAGGTGTCAGGGGCCAGGAAAATTTTTTTTATAGGCCAGCTATTTCAGATTGTGGTTTGTCCGTCACATGGATCAGAAATGGAAAGTGCACTCAAAATTCTGCAATTTCTGGCCTCCCATTAAATTTTGTTGCAGGGTGTTAGTGAAGTTATTGACACCAGTTTGCTGGTAAAAATAGTTACCTACAGACCAGCTATTTCAAACTGTGGTTTGCCCGTCACACGGATCACATATAAGTTCATTCCAAATTCAGCCATTTGTAGTAAACGTGGAAAATATTGTCCTCCATTTAAAATGGGCATGGTGTGTGTCAAGGGACGAGGAATTGGACCTGCTGGTGATGGTGCATGCAAAGGAGGAGACCAAGGCTGTGGCCGTGGGCAAGCTGAAATTGTGCCACAACAAACACCCACATCTTCTCACTTGACCTTCCTGTCTGAATTACTAGGGCACCGCAGCACATCACTATTGAACCCTGAGCAGTGTCAAAAGGTTGTTGTTTGGATAGCGGATAATGCTTCCAGTCACTTTGCTACCACCACCACCACCCTGTCTTCCACGCAGTCATGTCTTAGTAGCTGTGAGTCTCGACCGCATATTCCTCCCCCTGATCCTCCTTCCTCCCATCTTGCCAAGTGCCCAGAGACAACTGATCCCACACTTGGACACTCCAAAGAGCTGTTCATTTTCCATTTATAGATTCGGGCCTCTCGCCTGGTCGACTAGAAGCAAGGCAAGAGAAATTTGCATGTAGCAATGCCCAAATATTTGAGCAGCCACGTTCACACGAAGTCGATGGTTGGAATGTGTCACAAGAGGTGGATGATGATGAGACACAATTGCCAGAAAATCAGGAGGAGGACCAGGGTGCGGGAGTGGAAGAAAAGGTGGTGGATGATATAGTAACTGACCCAAGCTGGCAGGAGGACACACAGATCGAGGACAGCAGTACACAGGGGGAGGGAGGCGCAGCACACCAACAGGCAGGAAGAAGCAGTGTGGTGGCCACAGACAGAAGGTGGGCAACCTTTCCCCATAACACCAACACGCCGGAAGTTGCCAATCCAACTGTTTGGTCTTCCCAAGTCTGGTTGTTTTTTTAAAGACTCTGCCGATAACCCCAAACAGGCCATTTGCACCAACTGCCAGGCCAGCATCAGCAGGGATAGTAAAGCTACCAGCCTGAACACCACCAGCATGATCATGCACTTGACAGCAAAGCACCCAACTTTGAGGGCCAAACCCCAGGTTTCAGGAACAGTGTCTGCGGGTTACACCACTGCTTCTTCTGCTGTTGCGCTTGCAAGCCAATCCCCTGTCATTGATGCATGTGAAGATGCCTCCTGCCTTGCACCTGTTGTTGCACACACTCAACTAGCACCATCAGCAAGCATGTCCACATTCTTATACAGGTGCAGCATTCAGTTGTCCAGACCCCAGTCCTTGGAATGCAAGCGCAAATTTGGAGCCAACACCCCACAGGCCACACTACTAAATTCCCACATTCCAACATTTCATGACTGCTTGCTCTTGAAATGTTGCCTTTTAGGCTCGTGGAGACTGAAGATTTCCGCAACCTGATGGCGGCTGCCATCCCTCGGTATTCGGTCCTCAGCTGCCACTCTTTCTCCTGGTGTGCCATCCCCGCATTACACAAGCACGTATCCCACAACGTTAGCCATGCCCTGAACAATGCAGTTACTGAGAAAGTCAAACTAACCATGGACACGTGGACAAGTGATTTTGGGCAGGGATGGTACATCTCGCTGACAGCACACTGGGTTAACATAGTGGAAGCCGGGACCCATTGGAACCTTGGGATGGAACATGCCCTCCCACGCTGAGGATTCCGGACCCTAGGTCAATCAGAGTTGCCCCGACAATGTACAGCTTCTGAACCTCCTTCTCCTCTTCTACCTCTATGTCTGAAATGAGCACATCAGTCACAAGCTGGAAGCACTGCAGTACTGCCTCAGCCTAGCAGCAAAAGGCTGTGCTGAAGCTAATATGCTTAGGTGACAAACCGCACAATGCTGAAGAGTTGTGGACAGCTCAGAAAGAGTCGGCAGATCTGTGTCTGACACTGCTGAACCTATAGCCAGGCATGGTCATGTGTGACAATTTCAGGAACCTGGTGGCAGCTCTGAGGCAAGGCGATCTCACACACTTACCATGCCTGGCCCATTTGCTTAACCTCATGGTTCAGTATTTTCTCAAAACCTACCCTGAGCTGACGGATCTGTTTGTGAAAATATGCTGCCTGTGTGCCCATTTTAGAAAGTCAGGTACAGCTTCTGCTGCCCTTGCCGTGCTTCAGCAGCGTTTGCAACTTCTGGATCTCTGACTGGTGTGTGATGCCCCCACGCGTTGGAACTCTATACTGCAGATGCAATTTCTCCTGAGTACATCAATACCCCATAAGTGGTTAAAAACTACTTTTGAGGCACAGTGCAAAGCTCAGAAAGGAAGAAGCGCCAAATTACAGTGCAGATTTTGTTGTACTAGTTTGAGGGTGTCATATCACATTGACAGAGCCCCTGTTCTTCCAGAAAAACAGAAACCTCCATAAGGGACCCGATTTTTAAAAACTAATTCTTAATGAATTCATCTAGGGGTTACATTTTACCCCAAAAAATTGTCTTAGCCCCAGATTTTACATTTTCTCACAGGAAAATCTGTTAAAATGGTGCCAAATTGTGTCAAACAATTTCTGTTGCATGTGTCAATACCCAATATGTGGCTGCACAGTACTGCTTAGCCTTACAGTGAGACTCTTGCGTAAAGGAGTGCTATTTATCTCTTGGTAAGCAAATTATTGTTGAATAGTTTGTGGACTCCATATACAGAGGTCCTAAATACCAGAAGAGCAGAATCCCCTCTCAAATTACCCCATTTTGGAAATTACACCCCTCTGGGAATTTATCTACTTGTGTAGTGATGATTTTAACTCCAAGAGTATTTTCAAGAATCAAGCAGCAGTGGATGTTGCTGAGTGAAAATTGCAAACTGCCGTTGTAGTGACCAGTATGCTGCAGTGACCAGTACATCATAGTGACCAGTACATTGTAGTGACCAGTACATTATTTCTAGCTCAAACTTCGGGAGACATTCACCCATAAATTAGGTGACCTCTATTCACTACAGAAATGCCAAACGAGGTTTAGGCACACTGAGAAGGGAGGGGGCATTTGGATTTGGGATTGCAGATTTCGTTGGATTTCTTTTGGGGGTCTAGGAGACATAGCGCTTTTACAGAGACTTTGTACTTCTAGTAATGTGGAAGCCCCCTATATTTCTGTTAACAGATGATGAACCTGAGTGGGGACTTTTTGTGGATTTAGCTAAAGCTTTTATTGGGAACATCTTACATAACACTTTGGGTCACATTTATCCTGCTCTTTACACTGAAAATTTACTTTATGGTTTCCATATAAATTCAGATTCAGATGAAAATCCTGAGGGATCCATTTACTATAATGAGGCAGGAGAGTTACTTTGGACTCCGACTCGCCTCTGTTCAGTGTTGTCCTTCTTTTCAGAAGTGCCCAAAACTAGCAGACTGTGCTTTTATGTATGCCTAAAAAGACAGATACTGCTGTATCACAGATCAGACAGCGTCCACAGTGCCTCCATCTGCCTCATTATATGGAGTTTTATACCAGGGGTTCCATCTGATTCACATATTTAATAGATTTACACAGAAACCCCAGTGTAAGTGCTCAGTGCAGGATAGATATGAACTACGCTTTACTGCGATCTTTTGGAGGCAGAAAGGACAAATCAACAGCAGGTGAAGAATTGGTTTTATTTATTTTTATCACTGTTCCTCATGCAGTATAAGTGAATAGGTGACTATATTCTTTGGGTTGGTGCGGTTACAGTGATACCAGATTTGTATTGGGCTTATATGCTAGGCTGCTGTCACACACTGAAAGACACTTTTTTTTTAACAAAAACAAGTTTTTGCATTGCCATATTTAGATAGCTATAATTTTTTCATATTTCTGCAGAGTTATGTGACAGGTGTTTTTTTACAGGACAAGTTGATGTTTTTATTAGTACCATTTTTGGTTACATTACTTTTTTATCACTTTCAATTCTGATTTTTGGGAGGCAGAATGCACATAAACAGGATTTTTTTTTTTTTTATTGCCGTTCAGCGTGTGGTAAAATTGATAAGGCCACTTTATTTTTCAGGTCAGTACGATTACAGCAATGCCTTATTTATATTTTTTTATGTTTTGCAATGTTTACACAATAAAATCTGTTTTCTAGTAAAAATAATTATTTTTTTCATTGTTTTATTCTTAGAGCTGTAACCTTTTTTTCACTGATGAAGCTGTAAGGTGTTTTTTGTTGTGGGACAAGATGATGTTTCCATTGCTACCATTTTTATTTCCATTTGTCTTTTTGATCGCATTTTATTCTACTTTTTGTTTGGAGCATGAAGTCTTTTGTTAATTCTTTTATGGTGTGCAGCGAAGGAGTTAACTAGTGTGACAGTTTTATAGGTTGGGTCATTCTGGAAGCAGCGATACAAATACATACGTTGTTAGGGTTGGTGGATTGCACTAAAAAAAAAAAAAATAAAGTGCAATCACAACCCAGAATCCACCGTGCAGAAATGAACCTGCTGCTAGTAACAACACTGTTTTAACACCACATAGTGTGATCCGAACACTGAGTACCAAGCTCAGTTACTTCACAGAGAGGTACTGCACAAGAAAGCTAAGTACTGTAACCTGTTACCTTCACAGGGAAGAAGCATAAGGGTTGAGCTTGCTCTATAACTGAACAGTGCTACCCGCACATATGAGCGAAACAGATGCTAAGCCAAGCGGCTAGTTACCCCAGTCCTGATGATACTAAATTTGTGCCTAACCAGCACCCTAAGCATATAGCAGACTAGAGACTCAGGCGTTGAGCCATGGGTACAAAACGGCATATGTGTGCTACCTGCCTGCCAATGTGTACGGTCTTTGAGCACAGACAGACACACACAAACTTGCAGACAGAGTGGTAGAGTAACCACCCACTCACACATAAATGGCACTATCCCAAGTGCGCCGCTGAGAGCCTTTTATATGCTAGGCTCCACCCCAAACACTCACGCCCAGTCAGTCGAGACATCGCCAGTGGGCCAATTCGGAGCTGCCACATCACCAGAGCAGCTAATATCCGACCACTAATAAGACAACACTACATCAGGGACATGCTCAGGAAGGTGAACTCTGGACTTAGATTCCTGAGTGTAAGGATGCTCCAGCATATCGCTAATAACCATAGACTTGGCTGAAGAGCCAGGGGTAACCAAATGCATACCACAAGCCTGTGCTGAGCAGCAATTGCAGCGACTGGACTTAAATGGGAGACCACAGCACCAGATAATGCATGGAATCTATCCTACAGAGCAGGAGGATCCCGATGCCTAACACACATCATCAAAATTGTTGGTACCCCTCATTTAATGACAGAAAAACCCACAATGGTCACAGAAATAACTAGAATTTGATGAAAGTAATAATAAATAAAAAATATGTACAAATGAAAGTCAGACATCCGCTTCTACAGAATTTTTTTTAAAACTAAAACTCATGAAATAGAACTGGACAGAAATGATGGTTCCCTTAACTTAATATTTTCTTGCACAGCCTTTTGAGGCAATCACTGCAATCAAACGATTCCTGTAACAGTGATACTTCTGCACCTCTCGACAGGTATTTTGGTCCACTCCTCAAGAGCAAACTGCTCCAGTGTCTCGGGTTTGAAGGTTGCCTTTTCCAGATGGCATGTTTCAGCTCTTTCCAAAGATGCTCAACAGGATTTAGGTCAGGGCTCATAGAAGCCACTTCAGAAAAGTCCAATGTTTTCCTCTTAGCCATTCTTGGTTGCTTTTAGCTTTGTGTTTTGGTCATTATCCTGTTGCAAGACCCATGACCTGCGACTGAGACCAAGCTTTCTGACACTCGACAGCACATTTCTCTCTATAATCCCTTGATAGTCTTGAGATTTCATTGTACCCTGCACGGATTCAAGACACCCTGTGCCAGATTCAGCAAAGCAGCCCCAGAACATAACATGTTTCACAGTAGGGACAGTGTTCTTTTCTTGATATGCTTCATTTTTCCGAACATAGAGCTAATGTGCCTTGCCAAAAATTTCCATTTTTGTCTCATCTGTCCATAGGACATTCTCCCAGAAGCTTTGTGGCTTGACAACATGTAGTTTGGCAAATTCCAGTTTGGCTTTTGTATGATTTTTTTTTTCAACAATGGTGTCCTCCTTGGTCGTCTTCCATGAAGTCCACTTTGGCTCATACAATGACAGATGGTGCGATCCGACAACATTCGTATTATCCATATATTTGATATGTCATCAATTTTCCTCCTGCGGCCACGTCCAGGGAGGTTGGCTACAGTCCCATGGAGCTTACGTTTCTGAATAATATGTGCAACTTTAGTCACAGGAACATCAAGCTGCTTGGAGATAACTTTTACCTGTAACATGTTTGTCTATAATTTTCTTTCTAATCTCCTGAGACAACTCTTTCCTTCGCTTCCTCTGGTGCATGTTGAGTGTGATACACACCATGTCACCACACAGCACAGTGAGGATCTGTAGCCTCTATACAGGCCACTCACTGACTCCAGGATTGTAGACACCTGCTATGATAATTAGTGGACACACCACGATTTAACAAGTTTTGTCACATTATTTTCAAAGGTACCATCATTTCTGTCCAGGCCTATTTGAGTTTTACTTTTTAAAAAATTCTGTGGAAGCATGGTTGAAAAGCAACGTCTGATTTTCATTTGTTCAATTTCAGAGATTTTTTATTACTCAGATTCAAGTTATTTCTGTGACCATTGTGGGTATTTCTGTCATTAAACGAGGGGTACCAACAATTTTGACCAAGTGTGTAAGTGTACTTTTTTGTTTCTGCGTTAATATTCGTATTTATTAGTTTAATATTTTTTCTTTTTTTTTCTTTATTTTGTGATTTTTTTTATATTTTTAACATTTTTGTTTTACTTTTCTACTTGGTCCCTGTATGCTACTACAATTTTTATTTTTCTGATCACTGGTCTCATGCATTGCCGATCGCAGCGTCTAGAAGATAGTAAAGGGTTAACATAATTGGGACCTGAGCCAATCAGGTCCTGATGATGTCACCTGTTAGTGTTATCGCTCTGCACCAGAATAGCAGGGCATGCAGGACCCTGGGAGTCCTGAGCGCTGCAAGACCACTGGCCATTGATAAATGTCAGCACAAAGCCTGTTTACCTTCAGTGGTGGACAGTCGGGAAGCGTTTAAAGTAAACAACTCTAGGGAAAAGCTTTTTGTTTGCGGCAGTCGAGGGGTGAATACTCAGAAGAATGGATAGCCACAGGCAGCAGTGAAGGGGCATATTTGTAGCTAGAGAAAGATCGCACATGTGAGAAACACGGCCGCAGGTTAATACTCGGCACTGCCGCCGGTACTCAGGAGCGGAGCGTGTGGCTCCTTGTATTGCTATGTGGCCGCACGCTCCGATCCAAGTGCCGGCGGCAGTGCCGGGTATTAACCTGCGAGACTTGGCCATGTTCCTCGCATGTGTGTTCCCGAACAAACGCTGATACTGCAGCTGTCATGATACTGGTGGAACAGCTGGAATTTGATGGCTGGAGTAGCACAAGCAGGGTAACTCAAGCGGTAGTAGAAATTTTTAGACATAGGAAATGGGGTTGTAGACATGATTCAGAAAAGAATAAGAACTGATTTGGTAAGACCGGAACTAGGCTACTGATTAACTGCTTTAAGGGTAATGGTACCAAATACTAATGAAATGTATGTAAACTTTTGACTTTGCAGTAAGTAATAAAAATGCCTTGAAACATTCTCTCTCTCTCTTATTATTCTGGCATTTGGCAAATATTAATAATTATAGTAATCCTAATTGACCTAAAACAGGAAAGGTTTATTCTGATTTCATGTCAGATATTGAGAAAAACCTGCATATGGGTCTTTATATAGAGTGGATGGAAACCTCTGGTTTCAACTGTAGATGACTATAATGCCCACATTCCACCTTGAAGACAAATGTATTGCCATAATGTTTAATTTGTATTGTGATGTACTTTATTGGTTAGAATGTTGTGTTTGACAGATTGTAGGGAGAGTTAGGGTTAATGTCTGAAGCTAGCCCAAAATGGGAAAGACTAAAATGTAGAAACAGAAACAGTTTCCTGTCAGGAGGACAGATAGTGCTCAGCCTGCAGTGAAAGCAGACCTAAGGTCTGACTAGTCAACAGAGCTGAGTGACATGGGTGTCCCAAACGTAAGTGGAGACAGAGGCAATAGATCGCGAGATTCAGATTAGGGACAAGGAAAACCAACAGCAATACAAGAGTGATGCACTGGATACAGGTCCTAGGACCGGAAGACTAGAAGT
Source organism: Dendrobates tinctorius (assembly GCF_039654945.1). Classification (NCBI taxonomy): domain Eukaryota; kingdom Metazoa; phylum Chordata; class Amphibia; order Anura; family Dendrobatidae; genus Dendrobates; species Dendrobates tinctorius. The sequence continues at coordinate 18,482,800 of NW_027361818.1, forward strand.
ATGGCACCCGACTTTGCAACTTGGAGACCTAACGGGCCCGGACGGAACAGGGAAAGTGAGATGAATAAAGTACGATGTGCAGGAGTTCTAAGGCGTCATCAAGCAGAGAAGCTAAATAAAGGCCATTAGTGGCAACCTAGCTTCTCTAAAGGAAAATGAAGGAAGTGGAACCGCGAAGTACAGGACTTCTACTTTTTGGAAATTATTGAGGACTGGAGAGACTCCTGAAGTATTGTGATTTAGATGTTAGATGAGGTAGAGGCAAGTGAGCCTAGAGAAGGAAAGCAAAAAACGTGTGTGATGATGCGCTTTGCTCTAAAAGAAGCATTTGTGACGTTATGCACCCACTATCTACTGTACTTAGTTCCCACCAAGTAACAGTTCAGTAAACAACTGCTTATCATTGGATGGTGGTCTCCCTCATTGAATCTTTCAACATCTAGTCCTGGCCAGCCGAAATCACTGGCATCTTGCAGCTTGCAAGGGTGTACCACACACATTGATGAAGCCCACAAACACAGCTAGAATCTCCATTTTGGTCAACTGGTGTGTCCCCAGCAGTCAACGACTAGGCTATCCTCTTTGCAGGGAACCCAACCTAACATGTTCCTCTCCTGGGCTGATAGCCTGCTGTGATGGTGTGATATGTTATGTGGATGTCATTTTTTGTATATTCCTATTTTTAACAATTCCAGTTATTTTCATAGTGTTTTTCTTATTACATTGTAAGTCTACAGCCTCACTGTATCTGTCTCTTGATGACCCCCTGTAGTGCATTAATCCCTAAGGCCTTTTGTTCTTCTCTGGGAGGCAACTTGTTGGACTACCCCTGGACAAGGAAGGAGGTGGGGGGAAGAACGGTAGCTGGACAAGTCAGTTCCGGTAGAGACAAGATGGTGAAAAGGCTGCATTTCAGAGAGAAGGACCCATTTTTATCCTCTGGTGCTAGAGTTTTGAAATCTCGTTTCCCTGGACATTTTATCCTGATACTGGACTGCATTCTTATTCTGGACTATCTTATCCTTTGTGTGGTGGACTGAATATGGACCTTTTCATATTTTTGCCTGAATAAAGGTCTTGGAATTGTTCACTCTTCGCTTGCTCTGTTGATTGTGTGATACCAGAGAAGGACCCCGTGACAACTGGTGGCAGCAGGGGGATCAACAGAGCGTTACCCAATGGAGAACCACCCACAGAGTGAGTACAGAAATTGGACTACAAGCAGTTTACAGGAGAGAGCCAGAGACCTGGGCCTGAACTACCAGGGACTGACTAAAGAGGCCTTAATCGATCTACTGGTGGGCGCTAGCCCGGCCACCTCCTCCCTGATGTCTGAAGGACGAGCACTGGAGACAGGGATCCCCATCCAGAAAAGCCAGTGGTTGGTGTGGTATGAAGAAGAGATGGCGGTTCTGGGCCCCGGCGTCTCTCAGGAGTACAAGGAGGAGGCTGCCCGCCGGGCACAGCGGAGACAGGAAGCAATGGAGCTTGAAAAAGGGAGTAACGCAATGTGGAGTGTAACCCCAACAATCCGGGAGCCTGTACGGATCACCCGGACAGAGTTTAAGCCATTTGATGAGGCTTCTGGAGATGTGGAGGGGTTCTTCAAAGACTTTGAGCAGCAGTGTGCTGTGATGGAGGTGCCCCACTCTAGCTGGATGCGTTTGTTAGTGGGGCTCCTGAACGGAAGCTTGGCGGAGGCTTACCGAACCATTGATGCACTGTGGAATCGGGATTATAACATTGTAAAGCGGACTATCCTGGATTACCATGCTATCACCCCAGACTCATATAGGGCCAAGTTCCGAGACCTCCCATGTACCACGGGGGGATCGTTTAGGATGTATGCACATAAGATGTCCGAGGCATGTCGGAGATGGCTGGAAGCAGAAAACGCCTTTAGTGTGGAAGATGTTATACAGGCGTTCCTTATAGAACAATTTCTTGCCAAGTGCCCTGCAGAGGTATGGGAATGGGTCCGGGAGCGCACGCCGTGTACCGTGGATAGAGCTGCAGCCCTGGCCGATGAAGCCCTTACTATCCGGCCGCAATGGAGGAGGCTTCTGGACAATGAACCACGGCCTGCTCCCGCGCCCCGTCCCCCTCCAATTATATCTGCCCTTCCACCTAGTCGCAAGCCGATGACAATCACGCCTCACAATCCTAGGCCCCAACAGTTCCGACCACGACCTGGGGGTATCACAGAGAGGAGGTGTTATGGGTGTGGGCAACCTGGACATTTGCAGTCTGGCTGTCCCTCCAGGATTCGGAGGGAGCCCCACGCAGCCCCACCTCATCCAGTGCATCTTGTACATTCCACCACATCTGAGGAAGAGCTACCACCACCCCCACAAGAGTGGACCACCGACCACGGCACCATAGATACCCCTTCTGGAGTGTACGGACTCCGACCTCTGTCCTTTAGCTACTCAGAGCAATGGCAATGCCATCTGCAGGATGTCTTTATTGATGGATACAAAGTGTCAGGATTTAGAGACACGGGGGCATTCTTGACTATCGCTGACCCCCGTGTGGTTCTGCCCGAAGAAATTTACCAGGGTCCGGGAATTCCCATTGTCCTGGCGGGCGGTGCCCGCAAATATATACAGCGAGCTTCTGTGCGTTTGGATTATGGTTGTGGAGAAAAACTGTGTTGGATTGGAGTAATGGGAGGACTTCCTGCAGATATCCTCCTTGGGAACGACATTGGGGAGTTACAGTGCCAATTTGTGGGAGCAGTCACCCGACTACAGGCCCTTCAAGCACTACGTCATCCTGACCCCACCGGGGAGCAACCACCACGAACCGCATCAGAGTCGGTAAGCAATACTTTCGCTGCTTCTACATTGGGAGAGTCTTGGGACAGAGAGGAGTTTAGGAGAGAAATAGAGGGTGACACTACCTTAGCAGCCCTTAGGCGAAAGGCAGAAACTGGGCACATGGGAGATAATGGGGATGGCTTCACTCGAGAAAACGGACTGTATTATCGTGTAACAAAGGGCAGTGACCAGGGCAACCCCGACGCAACGACCAGGCAACTCATTGTCCCTCAGAAGTACAGGGCACAGCTACTTCAATTAGCCCATGATATCCCCTTGGCTGGGCATCAAGGGAGAAAAAGGACTGAAAAGAGACTCACCCAAAGTTTTTACTGGCCGGGCGTCTCGCAGTCGGTAGCCCATTATTGCCGCACCTGTGATGTGTGCCAGCGAATGCGGTATCCAGGAGCTCGACATAAGGTACCCCTGCAATCCCTGCCAATAATTGAGGAACCATTTCAACGTGTAGCCGTCGACATCATAGGTCCTCTGTCCCACTCCAGCAGGTCAGGGAAAAAATATATCCTGACCGTGGTGGATTATGCCACTAGGTATCCTGAAGCTGTGGCCCTGTCCAGTATTACAGCAGTAAAGGTAGCCGAGGCCCTTGTTACCATCTTTACCCGGGTATGGTTTCTTAGTGAAATATTGTCGGATCAAGGCACTCAGTTCATGTCAGATCTGGTCCAGTCCCTATGGCATACCTGTGGTGTTCGAGGCATTCGCACCACCCCATACCACCCGCAGACCAACTGACTATGTGAACACTTTAATAGAACCCTAAAAAATATGCTGAGGGCTTTTGTTGACGTTGAAAAAGACTGGGAAAAGTACCTGCCACATCTCCTCTTCGCCTATCAGGAGGTTCCCCAAGAGTCCACAGGGTTCTCTCCCTTCGAACTACTGTTTAGCCGGAAGGTCCGTGGGCCTCTCACTCTTCTGAAAGAACATTTGGAGGGAGACATCTCAGATACCGGAATGCCCATCGTTCCCTATGTTCTAGAGCTCAGAGACCGTCTCGCCCAGCTAGCTACCTTCGCTAAAGAACATGAGCGAATGGCCCAGTCTAGACAAAAAACCCGGTATGACCGTAATGCCAGGAATCGGGAATTTATGGAAGGACAGCAAGTGCTCATGATTACTGCTTCCCCTGCCAACAAGCTTCAAGCAGTGTGGGAAGGCCCTTATCAGGTTGTCAAGAAAATTAATGACACTAACTATGTTATTGCCCTGGACTCTAGTGGTCGACGACAGAAAACTGTCCACATTAACATGCTGAAAGACTACCACGACCGATCTCTGCCTGTTCTAGCTGTCTACCACCCCCCTAGTGATACCGCCGTCAACGAGTATCTCCCAGATCTCCTCCAGGTTGCCCAAGCGGGAGGATCACTGGAACAAGTGCCCCTGGGCTCCCATTTATCGGATATACAAAAGGACGATATTGTCGCCGTACTAAGGCCAAGGGCTGCTGCTTTCTCCTCAAAGCCGGGGAAGACTACCCTCACCAGTCACCATGTGGAAACCCCCGGACAACGCCCCATCCAGCAGGCTGCCTACCGGGTTCCAGAGGCTGTTCAAGGCATGATAAAGAACGAACTGGAGGAGATGAAACAAATGGGAGTTATTCAGCCATCTCACAGTTCTTGGGCCTCTCCTGTCGTCCTGGTCCCCAAGAAGGATGGTACAACACGATTCTGCGTTGATTACAGACGACTAAATAATGCCACCAAGAGTGATGCTTATCCCACGCCCAGGATTGATGATCTATTGGATCGTCTGGCCAGTGCCCAATTTGTGACCACGTTAGACTTGAGCAAGGGGTACTGGCAGATACCCCTAACGGAGGACGCTCGGGAGCGCTCAGTCTTTATTACTCCATTTGGGCTTTATGAGTTCCTGGGAATGCCCTTTGGGATGAAAACTGCCCCCGCTACTTTCCAGAGACTGGTGGATCGACTGTTACAACAATGTCAGGACTTTGCCTGTGCTTACTTAGATGACATCGCCATTTTTAGCACAACCTGGGAGGAACATCTTAAACACTTGGGCATAGTGCTGGACTGTATCCTTACTGCAGGACTGACCATTCACCCTGATAAGTGCCAAATAGGGATGGCTGAGGTGCAGTACCTCGGGCATAGAGTAGGGGGTGGGACACTAAGGCCTGAGCCTGCCAAGGTGGAAGCCATTAGCAACTGGTGTAGACCCCAGACTAAAAAGCAGGTACTTGCGTTTTTAGGAACTGCTGGTTACTATCGCAAATTTGTTTCTAATTTCAGCACCTTGGCCAAGCCCCTAACCGACCTGACCCGCAAGAACATGCCTAGGAATGTGACGTGTACGACGGCATGCGAGGATGCCTTTTCAGCGTTAAAGACTGCCCTCGTCACTGCTCCTGTCTTGGCTGCCCCGGATTATAAACGCAGGTTCCTCGTGCAGACAGATGCATCCACCTTTGGGATTGGGGTAGTACTTAGCCAAGTGAACGCCGCCGGAGAAGAACATCCTGTTGCTTTTGCCAGTCGGAAACTACTGGATTGGGAAGTTGCCTATGCCACTATTGAAAACGAGTGCCTTGCCATCGTATGGGCGCTAAAAAAATTGCAGCCCTACTTGTATGGCAGAAACTTTACAATTGTTACAGACCACAACCCCCTCACATGGCTGAATCGCGTATCAGGGGACAATGGAAGATTGCTGCGGTGGAGCTTGTCCTTACAACCCTACAGCTTCTCCATCCAATACAAGCGAGGAAGCCAACACCAGAACGCCGATGGACTGTCTTGACAAGAAGAACCATAGGCTCCCCAGGCCGACCTACCCCTGCCACTGTACAAGGAATTATAAATAACTGAGCAATGTGGACTAAAGTGAGCAGGCCAGAGGTCTGTGTAGACCTCATGGCGTGCTCACTTACTATGGGGGGAGAGGTTGTGATGGTGTGATATGTTATGTGGATGTCATTTTTTGTATATTCCAATTTTTAACAATTCCAGTTATTTTCATAGTGTTTTTCTAATTACATTGTAAGTCTACAGCCTCACTGTATCTGTCTCTTGATGACCCCTTGTAGTGCATTAATCCCTAAGGCATTTTGTTCTCCTCTGGGAGGCAACTTGTTGGACTACCCCTGGACAAGGAAGGGGGTGGGGGGAAGAACGGCAGCTGGACAAGTCAGTTCCGGTAGAGACAAGATGGTGAAAAGGCTGCATTTCAGAGAGAAGGACCCATTTTTATCCTCTGGTGCTAGAGTTTTGAATTCTCGTTTCCCTGGACATTTTATCCTGATACTGGACTGCATTCTTATTCTGGACTATCTTATCCTTTGTGTGGTGGACTGAATTTGGACCTTTTCGTATTTTTGCCTGAATAAAGGTCTTGGAATTGTTCACTCTTCGCTTGCTCTGTTGATTGTGTGATACCAGAGAAGGACCCCGTGACACCTGCAATCATGGGTAGGAAGGATCGTGCTGTAATTAAAACTACCTGAGGTTGATGCATGGAGTGGTCGCTCAGAGAACCTATGTATAAATATCAAAGACTGACCGTCACTTCCAGAGAACAGGTGTGAACAGGTGCATACGAAGAGAAGCCACCTCCATATATAACTAACTAATAAAGTTGCACTATGTAATGGTACAGCAAGCAAATATGAAGTATATGAAATTGGAAATGCATTACTGCTCTAGAAAATAGAAAAATAAAACCAAAAGATACTTAAAGCATAAATTGGCCAATGCATGTGTGCCCATCAGACAATGAAAAGGCGATCCTCTTTGCTCGGAATTAACTTAATATGTACCTCTCTTGGGCTTCTGGGCGCACATGAATGGGTCAATTTAGTCACTATGTATCTTGTTTTATTCCCTTTTTTCTAGAGCAGTAATGCAATTCCAATTTCATATATATTTCGTGTTTGTATGCTATAGCGCTACAGACTGCAGCTTTTTTTGTTCGATATTTAGGGAGGTGGCTACCCTTAGCATGCACCTGTTCAGACATGTTCTCTGTTTGGAAGTGATGGTCAGACTTTGATACACGTTACAAATCTTTCAGACATTTTCTTCAAATTATGGCTCGACAGAAAAAAATAAAGTGCAAACGACAAAAATGATAATATGCCTAGAAAAGATAGAACATAGTTTTATCGTAGGATCTAAGATGATCCTGTAATAAGCATCGCTTGTGTCTTCAAACTTATAATCATTGCATTTTTTGGTACCATGATGTGTACCACATTGAAAGCTAAGGCTACTTTCACATTAGCGTTTTTTAGCGCTGCGCTTCGTGTGCAATAGAAACGCATGCAAAAAACGCATCATGCGTTTTGCACGCGTTTGCGTTTTTTAGGCGCATGCGTTTTAACCAGTTTCTAGCCAGGTTAACTCTTAAAACGCATGCGATTTCAAACGCAGGCATGCACATGTCCATATGCACACCTGCGTTCCCATAAACTGTAATGTGTTATTTTGGTGCATTCCGTGCGCAAGCGTGCACATGCATTTTTTGTACGCCGTTGGACGGACCCAAAAATGCAACAGGTTGCATCTGGCGTGCCTAGGCGCACACTACAAAAAAAATCATGCGCACGAAAACGCATACGAACGCTTGCAAATGCCAGACCATGCGACCGCCATGATAAACATAGGGTCACATGCGCATGGACGCGCATGATGCGCAGCGCTAAAAAACGCTCGTGTGAAACCAGCCTACGGGGTAAGTTCTCAGAATATAAAGAAAACTGTAGACAAACATTTAAAAGGCAAAGGTTATAAGACCATTTCCAAACAGCTTGGTGTACCTATTACTTCAGCTACACATATATTAGAAGTAGTGATGAGCGAGTATACTCTTTGCTCTGGTTTTTCCTAGCATGCTCGTGTGAAGTCCGAGTATTTTGGCGTGCTCGGAGATTTAGTTTCTGTTGGCGCAGCTGCCTGATTTGCGGCTGCTGGACAGGCTGAACACATGTGAGGAATGCCTGTTTGTTAGGGATGCGCATGTGCCCCTATGTTTATCATGGCGTTCATCACTAATTAGAAGTTTTAGGTCTATGGGAATGTAGGAAGCCTCTGTGGTTGAGGCTGCAAGAGAAAAATTGATGAAAAATTGAAGAAACAGATAATACAAATGGTAACCAAATATCCCAGAACAATTTTCAAAGAGATTGGAGGTGAACTCTAAAATGACGGTACATCAGTATCAGATCGCACTACGCGCTTGGCGTAAGTGGACTTTATGGAAGACGACCGAGGAGGAAACCACTGTTGAAAGTAAAGTGGGCTGGAATTTTCAAAAATGAATATTAAAAGCCACTGAGAGAATGTCATTTGGACAGATGAAGCAAAAGTGAGGACTATTGGCAAGTCACATCAGCTTTAAGTTCACAGACAGAAACAAATCTGTTCAGGTTGCAATGAAATCTCGAGACTATCAGTTAATTCTGAAATGAAATGTGCTGCCCAGTGTCAGAAAGCTTGGCCTGAGCTGCAGGTCATGAGTCCTTCAACAGGATAATAACCTGAAACACACAGCTAAAATCATCCATGAATGGAGAAGGTGCCTTCAAACCTGAGACAGCTGCAGCAGTTTGTTTGCGAGGAGTGGGCAAAAATACCTGCAGATAGGTCCAGAAGTCTCACTTTGAGTTACAGAAAGCATTTGTTTCCAGCGATCGCCTTAAAAAGCTGTACAACAAAACATTAAGTTAAGAGAACCATCATTTTTTCACCAGGTCATGTTCATTAGGTGTTTTTTTTCATAGTGTTGGTGGTGAACCAAAATTCAAAAGCATTGTCTGGTTGTCATTAGTTGATGCTGCTTTAATAGGAGGGTACCAACAGTTTAGTCCACGAGTGCAGGTTTTGCGCGGACCTCACCACGTGGAGTCCATACTAATATTATAAATATTTTTCAATGTTGATTTTGTTATTGCAGCAGCCATGGAAAATACTGAAGCTTATGATCACTTCTTTGAAACCAGACTTCCCTGTTGCCCATCACCAATTCCTGGCCAACACCTTACAGTTTGAAGCACTTGTCTAAAATAAAATTACACTGTGCATTTTCACTAAACCAGAACCACATGTGTCTATGGGAAAGGTCTGGGGTGGTCGATCATCTATAAACAGGTGGACTGCCATCAAGAACCGGGCTAACAAATAAGAGATATACAAGGTCAGCCATTACTAGCCACCAGCTGCAGGAACCAACCTGTTACCTGTAAAGTTTTGTTATATACAGATATGGAAACACGGACTCCACTCAAATGCAATAAATTTATTTAAAATATTGAAATGAACTCAGTACAGGCAGAACATTCAGAAAACATCAATATCCTCTACTAGATCATTAATCTTATTCATAAAATCAAAGAACGTGTGAATCTTTATGTGATCTTACATAAAAAGTGTTAATTTGTAACCAATAATCATCACCGACTGGTAAATTTTCTGCACTGAGAACATTTGGTCAGCTGGAAAAGCCCCGATATTCCGGTGTGTTTGTATCCCAAGGAAACTTCACACTGAAGTCTTCCATTTCTGCCTTGTAGATCTTGTCGAAATATTCATTTTGAGCCACAGTAAAATGATTTTTCCAATCTCCGACTATTCCTGTAAATCACAAGTGGTGACAAAATATTTAAATTTATGTTTAATAGATCTGTTATATGCACATAGTAACCCCTAAAATAATATAATCCCCAAAACACAATACTGAGGAAGTATAAAGAAATGAATAATGTGGAGACTGTGGCAGAGTCCAGACAAAACTGGATAAGGCCAAAAAGAATTTCATCAAATAAACATAAACTGCAGGTTTCTGTGTTGTACTGATGTCTTCCGCAGATATATCCAAAAAAAGGAGCTATAGATGGGATAAAAAGACGGAACACAAGTCTAAAGTCTAATCATGAAATCAATAGTAAAACATTTCATACAGACTTAAATCCTTGAAAAATAGTCAATATACAATAAAAAACCACATGATCAAGTAGAAACAGGTCATCAGTATCTGATCAATAGGGATTCAACAACCTGGCCTACCAGCTGCTACCATCGCCGTCTGGAAGTTCTCAGAAGATGCCGGGAATACAGAAGCTCTGTAAGAATTATAGTGACCACAGTCCGGTACTGCACATTGACCCCCTATCCATTTAAATAGATGTTAGATCTGCAGTATCCAGCTGCAGCCGCTATAGGTATGAAGCAGTGGCTGAGTTCTGGCAGCGTCTGAGAACTTCCAGCCAACGCCGATAACAGCTGATCGGTGTGAGTGCCGGGTGTCGCACCCCGCAATCAGATATTGATGGCCTATTCTAACATTAGGTCAACAATACACATGTAGTGGCCAATTCATTTATTACATTGCAGTGATAGTAACATAGGCACTACACGTGAAAACATATTATTAATATTGAAAAAATTCCTAAAATAAAATCCTGCACTTCACTGAAAAAGGGTGCAGGAAAAATTATATACATATACATCAGTGCTGTGGTCATCATGTGTGGAGGGGGATCAAGAGCTGAGTCCCTGTCACTGAGGTTATCCATAGAGTTGTAGATGTGGATATATGACACGAGCATTTAAATGGAGAAGTTGCCGGTGCACGTGCGCTGCCTCCTGTCAGCCCTCTGCAGCATGACAGCTAGGGACCTGCTGAAGGTGACATTGCTGACATTTTGGTACTTATGTGAGGCTCGGCCACAGGCTGAAGTTATTAGGAGACTGCAGTTTTCTCTATACACTGTAATTTTGCAGTATTGCAGATACGATATAAGCAATTGGATGACCACATGTTCAAGACCCCTAGAGGGATTCAAAATAGTAAAAAAAAAGTTTAAAAATATAAAAATTCAAATCACAACTTTTAAATTAAAAATAAACATATTTGGTATTTCCATGTCCATAAAAGTCTGGTCTATTAAAATATGACCCATATGGTAAATGCCATAAAGAGGAAAAAAAATCAAAACTAATTGCATTTTTTCAGTAACCATATCTCCTTATAACAGTTGGGGCATGGCTTGCAAGTTGATGGTGCCAAGTGCTTGACCCTGAGCTCCGGCGTTCATGGACTCCAAAGACACCAAACCAGCGACCTTCCAGTAAAGTATTCTCCTCCCCATGTGTGTCGCTCTAGTAATCTCTGGTGAGCTGAGCGAGGTACAATACAGAGGGACAAGTCTCGCATGCAGGCGTCCTCAAAAAAGCTTAATAATTTTTTTCATCTGACAGACAATTCCAGCTGCGGCGCTTCCCTTTCACTCGATGTCTCTCCGCATTCTTCTCCCAAGATAATAGTAAAAACAGCAGATGACTCTTACAAAAAAGACAATCTGAGAGATATGCTCATGGAACTGAAAGGGACGTTGATTATGTGGAGAACCACTAAGCAAATATCGAGACAAAAATGGCGGAATATGCCAGTTCATATAATGATCTAAGGCTAGGTTCACATTTGCGGATGGCCGAGCTGCGGAGGGCTGTTGACTTCCTCCGTGAAGTCCGCCCACTGCCACACCTCCTCCGGTAAGCTCCGCCTACGTCCGCATGCAGCCTGCGTACCTAGCTTTAGCATTAGGTACACAGGCCATGCAGATGTATGCATATGCCTCCGCATGCGTCTCTTTGACGATGTGGCGACCCGCATCGAATGCAACAAGTAGGAATTTCAATGCGGTCGCCGTATCATCAAAATGTCAGGTACGCAGGCCACATGCAGATGTAGGCGGAGCTGACCGAAGGAGGTGCGGCATTGGGCGTAGCTTCATGGAGGAAGTCTGCAGTCCTCCGCAGCTTCACCATCTGCAAATGTGAACCTAGCCTTATAGATGCTAATGCAGCCCTAGAAAAGGCAACTTTATCTTAAAGGTAGGATTTGTGATGTGGAAGATCGATCACACAGCAAAAATGTTCAGGTGAGGGGTTTTCAGGGACTATTCAAGACACAGAACTTACTATTCACTTTTGTAAATTGCAGTAGATCATCGCTCCAGAACACGGCCACAGAACTTGATGATAGACAGAATCCATAGGGTTTCTAAGCCTAAAAATCTTAACTCAGCTTTGCCACAGAATATTTTGGCTTTTTGCATTCACTAGGTATGTAACCATACTTTCCACACTAACTTTCCTTACCTCTGATTCTTGCATCCACTCGGTATGTTTTTCAACTAACCCCTGCTATACCCCCATTGTTGCTTATGACCTTATTTAGTCTGCCTTGATCATATGATTCTGCATCTGGCTCACTCTTAATTATCTGAACAAGGTGAGCACAGACCACTTCTCTCTGCTCCACACCTGAATGCACGTTCTAGCAAATGTATTGCAAACCGTACATCTGCAAGACATCAGCCTGCCCAGTGCATCACATAAGTGTATCATAGAAGTATGTGGAGCTATAAATTAAACCAGAATTGGACCAGAAGGGAACTGAAGGTAACTGGATACTGTCACTTCAAGCAATGTTTCTGTTTGTCTTCGCTCTGACCCCTATAAACCATCACTTTCTGGTAAACCCCAAAATCCCTACACCTAGTAAGGAACTGTTCCTCTCTTGTTCAATCCACCCCATCCATCTCACCTCCTCCTCAGAACTGATCCTCAATTTACAATCCTCTGTCTCCATACAAAGACAGCCCCCTCATGTCCTCTTCTGCTCCCACCTGCTATCACTTTCTCTGCTCTTTCTGACTGCCGGTGATATCTTTCCAAATCCTGGTCCTCCTCAACACATCCCCACAGTAATTTCTACTTCCCATCCACACTCTATAACAAATTCCCATAACCTCTCTAACCATATACCCATTCTCCCAGCCCCCGCTTCCCCAGTCCCACTAACAGGGGCTCTGTGGAATGCTAGCTCTGTGTGCAACAAACTTTCCTACATCCATGATCTTTTATTTACTACCAAACTTTCCTTCCTCATGAAAACCTGGCTCACCCCTTCTGACATAGTCTCTCCAGCTGCATTTTTGTATGGTGGACTCCACCTTTCCCACACCCCCCACCTCATCAGCAAGCATGGCAGAGGAGTTAGTTTTCTCCTGTCAGATAGCTGCTCCTTCAAATAAATTCCACTGCCACCCCCTGTTACCCTCCCTTCCTTTGAGGTGCCCTCTGTGCGAATCTACTCCCCCTCCAACCTCCAACTGGCTGGAATTTACCACCCCCCAGAGCCAGCCACCACCTTATTTGACCACTTCATCACCTGGCTACTTAATTTCCTCTCTGCTGAGATCCACACTATCATCATGGGTGGGTGACTTCAACATTCCCTTTGACACATCCATCTTAGTTGTCACTAAACTTCTTTCTCTCACTTCCTCCATCAGCCTTGCTCAATTGCCTTCTGCAACCACTCACAAAGATGACCACATATGGGACCTCATTTTCACCCGCATCTGCTCCCTATCTAACCTCTCTAACTCACAGCTCCCTCTTTCTGACCACAATCTACTTACATTCTCTTCCCTCACCTCTCCTTGTCCACAACCTCACTCCACGAAATTGTACACTCTCGCAGAAATCTTGAACACCTTGATTTACACTCACTTTCTGAATCCCTCTTCCCTCTTACAGACAAAAGTTCCCTACACAATGCGGATGTCACTCCTCCTTTATATAACACTACAATAGCTGTAGCTTTGGAATCAGTTGCCCCTCTCACACATACCAAAGCTCACAAAATCAACAGACATAGCACACCAGCCGGATCAAAAGAACTGAGACGGGTACAAGGGTTGCTGAGCAGAGAAGGAAAAGATCCCACTCCAATGAGCACTTCATCGCATTCAAATAGTCCCTCACTACTTTCAAAACCACACTCGCTGCAGAAAAACAAATCTACTTCTCATCTCTCATATCCTCCCTATCCCACAACCCTAAACAGCTATTCAACACTTTCAATTCTCTCCTCTGTCCCCCAGCACCTCCCCCTCATCTCATTTAAAGACTTTGCCTCATTCCTCAAGCAGAAAATTGGCAACATCAGAGAAAGTTTTGCACAACAACCCCCAGACCCCTTTCTCCTAACTACTCAGCCCTCCTCCTCCAAAACCAACTTCTCCATTACAGAAGATCGACTCTCCACTCTGCTCTCAAGATCACATCTCAACACCTGTGCACTTGACCAGATTCCATTTCACTTCATCCCAAACCTCACCAAAGTCGTCATCCCATCCCTAACCCATCTCTTCAACCTATCACTAACAACTCGTATTTTCCCCTCATGCTTCAAACATGCCTCATTAACACCCATCCAAAAAAATCCCTCTTCTTGACCCATCCTCTGCATCTAGCTATCGCCCCATATCACTTCCCTATGCCTCAAAACTACTGGAACAACACATCCATCTTGAACTGACCTCCAACCTCTCCTCCTTCTCTCTCTCCGATCGATTAAAATCTGGCTTCCAGCTGCATAAATCCACTGAAACTGCCCTAACTAAAGTCACCAATGACCTATTAACTGCCAAAGTCAAACGACACTAGTCTGTTCTCCTCCTCCTGGATCTGTCCTGTGCCACTGACACAGTGGACCATTCCCCATTCCTATAGACCCTCTCATCTGTTGGCATCAGGGCCACCATTAGGGCATTACTGCCGTTTCTGGCATATAGGGCCCGATGAGCAGAGGGGGCCCGCAACGGGTCCCTTCTGCTTTTCTCAAATGGCCCCAGCAACAGGATTCTGCCAGCTCAGTAACTGCCTGTGCTTCCCCAGACGCACGGGCAGTTAACAGACGCCAGAAAATCACAGGCCGGCAGCTGACGTCAGCGGGCAAGTAGCTGGCATATGATGTCACTGTCATATGCCAGAATGATGCTGCGCGCCTCAGATCCATTAACCGGAGGACACTGCTGGAGCTTGGCCTGCTGAGGAGAAACTTTTTTTTTTATAAAACTGTGGAATGGGGTGCATTTTACTGGTATGGGGATGTATTATACTGGCATAAGAGTGCATTATACTGGCATGGGGATGCATTATAATGACATGGGGGTGCATCCTACTGGCATGGGGGTGCATTCTACTAATATGGGGTGCCTTATACTATGTGGGTGCATTATACTATGTGGGTGCACTATACTAAGGAGTGCATTATACTACTATGGGGCTGCATTATACTGCTATGGGAGTGCATTATATTATGGGGTGCATGATAGTACTATGGGGCTGCATTATACTGCTATTGGGTGCATTATATTATGGGGTGCATTATACTGCTCTGGGAGTGCATTATATTATGGGGTGCATTATAATACTATGGGGCTGCATTATACTATGGGGGTGCATTATACTACTATGGGGCTGAATTATACTGCTATGGGAGTGCATTATATTATGGGGTGCATGATAATACTATGGGGCTGCATTATACTGCTATTGGGTGCATTATATTATGGGGTGCATTATACTGCTCTGGGAGTGCATTATATTATGGGGTGCATTATAATACTATGGGGCTGCATTATACTATGGGGGTGCATTATACTATGGGGGTGCATTATACTACTATGGGGCTGAATTATACTGCTATGGGGTGCATTATATTATGGGGTACATTACATTATGGGGTGCATTATACTATGAGGTGCATTATACTGCTATGGGGTGTATTTTAGACCTTTTAGAGTTTACTTTATGCTTTTTCAGGCTGGTTATGTAGCATACCAAACTGAAAAAGCTTAAAAAGCTGAGGAGATCTGAAGAATGGGCTGGCCACATCTTTCAGCTACTTTGTGGCTTTTGAGGCTTGAATTTGAAAGAAGTTATAAACGATGGGACCTATGAACAGCAAGCTATTTTAACATTGCTGTGCACATAATTTTTTTAAGCTTTCCAGCCAAATTCCAGGTGGAATCCGCCAGACAGAAATACTGTGTGTGCATATTTTCAATCTGACTTGCCAGGAGAAGGCATGACAGAAAGTGTCTAGTGCAGAAAGAACGCAAGATATGACCTTGACTGTACTTTTTTTTTCTCAATATGGTGATCAGTTTTTACCTTTTCTATAAAATGGGCCTTTCTCATGGTCCATTTCATCAGGTGGCACGAGACTGTAGTTAGCCATATCGTTCTGTTTCATGTTCTTAAAGGAAGCATTTTTCACCACAGAGTCCACTGCTTCGTCATCTAGCTCCTTCCCAAGAAATTTGCAAATCTTAATCACGCTTCCTCGTAGGTCCTGTTCACAATTAGGAAAATCCAATATTGAGAATAATAAATATGCAGATTGAAATTAAATATTTATACTTCTACTGCGAGTGGACACATGAGTACAAAACTCCATTCATGATTTTTGCCAACTGGGCCCGGAAAGAACCTCAATGCATGATGAGCCATAGAGTGTGGCTTTATCTTAAGGGTATGTTTCCACGGGCCGAGTTGCCTGAGCTTTGGACGCTGCGGAAACCCCGCTACGCCCAAAGCACTGCCCCCTTTTTGCACGTGATGTGATATTTTCTATGTGTTCATTGAACACATTTGGCATCACCGTATCCTATCCATAGACTGGGCTATTTATGTTGCTGAAATGGAGTGTCTCCGCAAGATAATTAGACATGCTGCGGTCTATAAAGACGTGCCCCATATCCGGATACGAAGGGCCAACGGATGCGGCCCTGCACGCATAGTGGAGACAGGATTTCATAAAATCCCCTCCGCTATGCTGTAACATCTAGACTCTGTGGATTGGATGGTGCGGATGAACACAGCATCCAATCCGCAGCAATTCCTGATGTAATCCGGCTCGTGGAAACATACCCTAACACTGCACTTACATCTTACAAGCTACTACCTTCATTACTGCATGTCTAGCTGTATTCTTGCTCGGCTCCATGATGACATGCTATGATGTTACACATCAGTTATTCAGATTATCTAGCTGAATTCTCATGTAGTCTAAAAGCTATTTTCATCTCCATTAGGGATGAGTGGATTGATGGAGGTTCAGGTTCTGGTACCCAGCGGAACTTTTTTCTCTCTTTTTCTCCCTTTCTCTCTCTCCAGACACCCAAAATGTAAAGTAGACGTCTAGGAGAAGTCTGTATTTGGAGTTTAGAATAGGACGCAAGGTGTCCAGTGAGAACCTCAAACTTTTCAACTCGAGTTTGCTCATGTCTAGTCTTCATCATCATAGGTTCATGCTACAGCTTTGTTTCTCATTGTTCAGATTGGTCACAAATTTACTAGGAATTTGATTTGTGGAGATTTTGTTATTTTAGTATAGAATGAATACAAGTAGTAAGAAACAGAACTACCAGCAATAAAAATGCATAACTAGAGTTGCATAAACTTTTGACAACTAATCAACACTTTTTTATTTTGAGGATGGGACAACTTCTTTAACCCCTATACCCCTGAAGTTGGTTTGGATGTTAATAACCAGGCTAATTTTTAAAATTCTGACTACTTTCAATTTATGAGGTAATAACTCTGGAACGCTTCAACGGATCGTACTTACTCTAAGATTGTTTTTGTGTCACAGATTGTACTTCATGACAGTGGCAACATTTCATTGGCATGATTTGCATTTTTTATGAAAACAATGGAATTTTGGGTGCTAGGCTGAGCTTAGAATGGAAAGAGCGCCATTTGAGCTTTTGAATGCAAAACTTGTTGGAACAATTGGCATATGCCATATCACGCTTGGAGAACCTCTGATGTGCCTGAACAGTGAAAATCCTCCACAAGTAACACCATTTGGGAAACTAGACCAGTCAGGGAACTGATCTGGATGTGTGGTGAGTACACTGAAACCTCAGGTGCTTCACAGAAGTTTATGGCGTTGAGACATTAACCCCTTCACCCCCAAGGGTGGTTTGCATGTTCATGACCGGGCCAATTTTTACAATTCTGACCACTGTACCTTTATGAGGTCATAACTCTGGAACGCTTCTATGGATCCCGGTGATTCTGACATTGTTTTCTCATGACATATTGTACTTCATGCTAGTGGTAAAATTTCATTCAAATAACTTACGTTTATTTGTGAGAAAATCGGAAATTTGGCAAAAATTTTGAAAATTTTGCAAGTTTCCAACTTTGAATTTTTATGCCCTTAAATCACAGAGATATGGCACCCAAAAAACTTGATAACTAACATTTCCCACATATTTACTTTACATCAGCACAATTTTGGAACCAAAATTTTTTTTGTTAGGAAGTTATAAGGGTTAAAATTTGACCAGCGATTTCTCATTTTTCAACACCATTTTATTTTTACGGACCACATCACATTTGAAGCCACTTTGAGGGTTATATATGATAGAAAATACCCAAAAGTGACACCATTCTAAAAACTGCACCCCTTAAGGTGCTCAAAACCACATTCAAGAAGTTTATTAACCCTTTAGGTGCGTCACAGGAATTTTTTTGAATATTTAAAAAAAAATGAACATCTAACTTTTTTTCACAAAAAAGTACTTCAGGTTCAATTTTTTTTATTTTACCAAGGGTAACAGGAGAAATTGGACTGCAAAAGTTATTGTGCAATTTGTCCTGAGTACGCTGATACCTGATATGTGGGGGGGAACGACTGTTTCGGCGCATGGCAGAGCTCAGAAAGGAAGGAGCGCTGTTTGACTTTTTCAATGCAAAATTGTCTGGAATTCAGATCGGACGCCATGTCACGTTTGGAGAGTCCCTGATGTACCTAAAAAGTGGAAACCCCCTACAAGTGACCCCATTTTGGAAACTAGACCCCCCAAGGAACTTAGCTAGATATGTGGTGAGAACTTTGAACCCACAAGGGCTTTACAGAAGTTTATAACGTACAGCGGTACAATTAAAAAATCATATTTTTTCCACAAAAATGATCTTTTCACCCCAAATTTTATTTTCCCAAGGGTAACAGGACCCTAAAAGTTATTGTGCAATTTGTCCTGAGTACGCTGATACCCCACATGTGGGGGTAAACCACTATTTGGGCGCATGGCAGAGCTCGGAAGGGAAGCAGCGCTATTTGACATTTTGGGCTGGAATTGAGATCGGACATCATGTCGCGATTGGAAAACCCCTGATGTACCAAAACAGTGGAAACCCCCCACAAATGACACCATTTTGGAAACTAGACCCCCTAAGGAACTTATCTAGATGTGTGGTGAGAACTTTGAACCCCCAAGGGCTTCACAGAAGTTTATAACATAAAGCCGTACAATTAAAAAATCATATTTTTCCACAAAAATGATCGTTTCACCCTCAATTCTTATTTTTCCAAGGGTAACATGACCATAAAAGTTATTGTGCAATTTGTCCTGAGTACGCTGATACCCCACATGTGGGGGTAAACCACTATTTGGGCGCATGGCAGAGCTCGGAAGGGAAGCAGCGCCATTTGACTTTTTTGGCTGGAATTGAGATCGGACACCATGTCGCGATTGGAAAACCCCTGATGTACCAAAACAGTGGAAACCCCCCACAAATGACACCATTTTGTAAACTAGACCCCCCATGGAACTTATCTAGATGTGTGGTGAGCACTTTGAACCCCCCAGTGCTTCACAGAAGTTTATAACGCTCGGGCGTGAAAATAAAAAATTCGTATTTTTTCCACAAACATGATCTTTTAGTCACCATTTTTTTATTTTCCCAAGGGTACCAGGAGAAATTGGACCCCAAAAGTTGTTGTCCAATTTGTCCTGAGTATGCTGATATCCCATATGTGGGAGAAAACTACTGTATGGGCACACGTCGGGGCTTGGAAGGGAAGTAGTGACGTTTTGGAATGCAGACTTTGATGGAATGGTCTGCGGGTGTCATGTTGCCTTTGGAGAGCCCCTAATGTACCTAAACAGTCGAAACCCCCCACAAATGACCCCATTTTGAAAACTAGACCCCCTATGGAGCTTATCTAGATGTGAGGTGAGCACTTTGAACCCCCAAGGGCTTCACAGAAGTTTATAATGCCCGGGCATGAAAATAAATCGTATTTTTTCCACAAACATGATCAATTAGTCCCCAATTTTTTTATTTTCCCAAGGGTAACAGGAGAAATTGAACCCCAAAAGTTGTTGTCCAATTTGTCCTGAGTACGCTGACGCCACATATGTGGGAGAAAACTACTGTATGGACACACGTCGGGGCTCGGAAGGGAAGTAGTGACGTTTTGGAATGCAGAATCATAGAATCGTAGAGTTGGAAGGGACCTCCTGGGCCATCTGGTCCAACCCCCTGCTCAAAGCAGGATTCGCTAAATCATCCCAGTCAGATGTCTGTCCAGCCTCTGTTTGAAGACTTCCATTGAAGGAGAACTCACAACTTCTCGTGACAGCCTGTTCCACTCATTGATCACTCTAACTGTCAAAAAGTTTTTTCTAATATCTAATCTGTGTCTCCTCCCATTCAGTTTCATCCCATTGCTTCTAGTCTTTCCTTGTGCAAATGAGAATAAAGTTGATCCTTCTACAATGTGACAGCCCTTTAGATATTTGTAGACAGCTATTAAGTCTCCTCTCAGTCTTCTCTTTTGCAAACTAAACATTCCCAAATCCTGCAACCTTTCCTCATAAGACAGGGTTTGCAGACCGGTCACCATTCTGGTCGCTCTTTTCTGAACTTGCTCCAGTTTGTTGATGTCTTTTTTAAAATGTGGTGCCCAAAACTGGACACAATATTCCAGATGAGGTCTGACCAAAGAGGAGTAGAGGGAAATAATGACTTCACGTGATCTAGACTGTATGCTTCTGTTAATACATCCTAGAATTGCATTTGCCTTTTTTGCTGCTGCATCATACTGTTGACTCATATTCAGTCTGTGATCTATTAGTATACCCAAGTCTTTTTCACATGTGCTGTCACTTAGCCCTATTCCTCCCATTCTATATATGCTTTTTTCATTTTTTATTGCCCAGATGTAGTACTTTGCATTTCTCCCTGTTAAAAACCATTCTGTTAGTTGCTGCCCACTTCTCCAGTTTATTTAAATCTTTTTGAATCCTCTCTCTCTCTTCTCTAGTATTAGCTATCCCTCCTAGCTTTGTGTCATCAGCAAATTTAATCAGTTTACCCTCAATTCCTTCATCTAAATCGTTGATAAAGATATTGAACAATACAGGGCCCAGGACAGCGCCCTGTGGTACCCCACTTGAGACATTCTTCCAACTGGATGTGCAGCCATTTACGACCACTCTTTGGGTCCGATCACTAAGCCAGTTATGAATCCACCTAACAGTTGCCTTGTCCATTCCATACTTAGTCATTTTTTCAATAAGGATTGTATGAGAGACTTTGTCAAATGCTTTGCTGAAGTCATAGAATCGTAGAGTTGGAAGGGACCTCCTGGCCATCTGGTCCAACCCCCTGCTCAAAGCAGGAAGTCAAGATATACTATATCTACAGCATTTCCTTGATCCACCCAATCAGTGATTCCGTCATAGAAGGAAATTAAGTTAGTCTGACATGACTTATTAGTTACAAACCCATGCTGACTCTGTTTAATCACTTCATTCTTATCCAGGTACTGACATACATGTTGTTTAATAATTTGTTCAAAGATCTTTCCTGGTATAGAAGTCAGACTCACCGGCCTATAGTTGCCTGGGTCCACCTTCTTCCCCTTTTTGAAGATAGGAACAACATTTGCTCTCCTCCAGTCTTCTGGCACTTCTCCTGTTCTCCAAGAATTTTCAAAGATTATGGAGAGTGGTTCAAAAATTTCTTCTGCTATCTCCTTCAGTACTCTGGGGTGTAATTCATCTGGACCTGGAGACTTGAATTCATTTAAGTTAGCTAAGTGTTTCCTCACTATCTTTCTGTTTATAGATATCCTGGATTCTTCTATTCCCTTAATAGGACAGTGAATAACAGTTGGTGTTACATTTCCTTTCTGAGAGAAAACAGATGCAAAATAGGAATTTAAAAGTTCAGCCTTCTCAACATCCTGTCTTACCATTTCATCATTTTCATCCTGTAAAAATCCTATAGCATCTTTGACTTTTCTTTTACTTTTGACATATCCCCAAAATCCTTTATTATTGCTTTTGACATCTCTTGCAAGCCTCAATTCATTTTCAGCTTTAGTAATCTGATTTGTGCCCTGCAGGTTCTGCAGACAGCATTATATTCTTCTTTAGATATGCCTCCCTCTTTCCATTTTATAAACATTTTTTTCTTCCTTTTTAGCATGTGCTTAAGTTCTGTGTTCACCCATCCTGGTTTCCTTAAATGCTTCCTATTCTTCCCTCTTTTCGGAATTGTTAACAATTGTGCTTTGAGAATTTCATTTTTCAAGATTTCCCATCCTTCCTGGACATTTTTGTCTTTAAGGATATCCAGCCATTGGATCCCTCCAATTATCTTTCTGAATCCCTTAAAATCTGCCTTTCTGAAATCTAACCTTGACGTCTGAGTCTTCACAGGTCTTCCGCCTCTAGTTATCCAAAATTCTAAAATAGCATGGTCGCTACCTCCTAGGGTCCCAGCTACTTTTACCTCCTCAACCATTTCCTCCCTGTTTATAAGGATTAGATCCAAGGTAGCAGTTCCCCTTGTTTTCTCCCCTACCTTTTGGAAGATAAACTTGTCAGCAAGAGAGGATAAGAATTTCCTTGACCTGTTAGTTTTGCCTGAGAGAGATTCCCAACAAATGTCTGGATAGTTGAAATCTCCCATGACAACTATGTCATATTTTTTGGAGAACTTGGCCATTTGATGCATAAAGAGTTCATCCATATCTTCAGCTTGCACAGGCGGCCTGTAGTAAATGCCTACAATGGTGTCCTTTCCATTGTTCTGTCCTTGTATTCTTACCCAAACAGTTTCCACAAAACTCCCAGTCTCTGAAGCTTGGATCTCTGTGCAGATATACGCGTTTCTAACATACAATGCGACACCTCCTCCTCGTTTATCAAGTCTGTTTCTTGCAAATAAGTTGTATCCTTCTAGTCTTGTATTCCAATTATGTGTATTGTCCCACCAAGTTTCAGTGATTCCAATGACATCATATTTCTTTTCCTGTGATAGTAGTTCCAATTCTCCTTGTTTGTTGCCCATGCTTTGTGCATTAGTATAGAAACATTTTAGTTTGTGATTGGTTTCTCTTTCTCCAATATTTTTATTAATTAGATTCTTTCGTCTTTGTTCTTCCTTTCCACTTCTAATAGCAGAGTTCTCAATAGCATTTGTCAGGTGTATGGCTTTTTCTGGTCTTTTGCTTCCCTTCCCATGTTGTTCTAGTTTAAAGCTCTCCTTACAAGTGTAGCAAGGCGACTTCCAAATACATGCTTTCCAGTCTTCGTAAGGTGCACCCCATCTCTAGCAAGTAGTCCATCGTATAAGTAGTTCACTCCGTGATCCAGAAATCCAAATCGTTGCTGACGGCACCATCAACATAGCCAGTTGTTCACCTGCAGAATCTTATTCCACCTCCTTGTTCCATGGCTATCCACTGGGAGGATGGAAGAGAAGACCACCTGCGCTCCCAGTTCTTTCACTTTCTTGCCTAAGTCTTCAAAGTCTCTGCAGATTGTTTCCAGGTCGTTTCTTGCAGTGTCATTTGTCCCCACATGTAGTAGCAGGAATGGGTAGTCATCTGTAGGTCTGAAGAGTCCTGATATCCTGTCAGACACATCTTTAATTTTTGCACCTGGAAGACAGCACATTTCTCTTGAAGTTATATCCGGTCTGCAGATAGTGGCCTCTGTTCCTCTCAACAGGGAATCCCCCATGACCACCACTCTCCGTTTCTTCTTCACAACATTTTTCTTTCTCCATCCAGGAGGACTCTGAAGGCGTACAAGGTTGCTGTTTGTTGGCAAAGTCTTATCCTGATGTATTTCTTCATCGTTTTCCTGGGTGAGAGCCTGGTACTGGTTTCTGAGCAGTATGGGTGCTGACTGCCTCCTGATCCTCCTGCTTCTCTGGGTCACATGTCTCCATTCCTCTGTTTCTTCAGGTGCACTTCGAATTTCTTCTCTTTCTGTAACATGAAGAGATAATTCTGCTCTGTCCAAGAACTCTTCACCTTCCTTAATGATCTTCAACGTAGCTAACCTCTCTTCGAGATTTTGCAACTTTTCCTCCAACAGGGACACAAGCTTGCATTTGTGGCATGTGAAGTTTGGCTTTTCCACTGGTAAATCTGTGAACATGTAGCAAGAAATGCAGCTCACCAAATGGCTCCTGGCCTCGTCCATCTTGAGATTTCTTAAAAACAATGAAAGATGAGCCAAAATTCCGATTTCCTCTTTTCAGCTGCAACGGCCAAAACCCAGTGATCGTTGAGCTCGCGGAGACTCTTCACTTATCCCAGAAGTCACTGGGAATATGCAAATGATCTCCTCAAGACTCTTCCCCTGGAAGGAAGAGGGAATGTTCTGCGGGTGACATGTTGCCTTTGGAGAGCCCCTAATGTACCTAAACAGTGGAAACCCCCCACAAATGACCCAATTTTGGAAACAAGAACCCCTAAGGAACTTATCTAGATGTGTGTTGAGCACTTTGAACCCCCAAGGGCTTCACAGAAGTTTATAATGCCCGGGCATGAAAATAAAAAAATCATATTTTTTCCACAAACATGATCAATTAGTCCCCAATTTTTTCATTTTCCCAAGGGTAACAGGAGAAATTGGACCCCAAAAGTTGTTGTCCAATTTGTAATGAGTACGCTGACATCCATATGTGGAAGAAAACTACTGTATGGACACACGTCGGGGCTCGGAAGGGAAGCAGTGACGTTTTGGAATGCAGACTTTGATGGAATGGTCTGCGGGTGTCATGTGCGTTTGGAGAGCCCCTGATGTACCTAAACTATTGAAACTCCCCAAAAGTGACCCCATTTTGGACACTAGACCCCCCCACCTAACTTATCTAGATGTGTGGTGAGCACTTTGAACCCCCAAGTGCTTCACAGAAGTTTATAACGCTCGGACGTGAAAATAAAAAAATAATTTTTTTCCACAAAAATGATATTTTTGCCCCCAATTTTTTATTTTTCTAAGGGTAACAGGAGAAATTGGACTCCAAAAATTGTTTTGCAATTTGTCCTGAGTAGGCTGATACCCTACATGTGGGGATAAAACACTGTTTGGGCGCATGTCAGAGCTTGGAAGGGAAGGAGCACCATTTGACTTTTTCAACTCAGAATTGGCTGGAATTGAAATCAGAGGCCATGTTGCATTTGGAGATCCCCTGATGTGCCCAAACAGTGGAAACCCCCAATTCTAACTCCAACCCGAGCCCCAACACACCCCTAACCCTAATCTCAGCCCTATCCCTAACCTTAGCCCTAACCCTAGCCCTAACCCTAGCCCTAACCCTAACCCTAACCCTAGCCCTAACCCTAACCCTAACCCTAACCCTACCCTAACCCTAACCGTAATGGAAAAATGGAAATAAATAAAAAAAAAATATTTTATTATTTTTCCCTAACTAAGGGGGTGATAATGGGGGGTTTGATTTACTATTTATGGCGGTTTTTATGTTTGGCGGCTGTCGCACGCTAAAAGACGCTTTTTATTGTAAAAATAGTTTTTGCATCACCACATATTGAGAGCTATAATTTTTCCTTATTTTGACCCACCGAGTCATGTGAGGTCCTATTTTTTGCGGGACGAGTTGACGTTTTTATTGTACCATTTTCGGGCACATGATATTTTTTGATCGCTTTTTATTCCGATTTTTGGGACGCAGAATGAACAAAAACCAGCGTTTCATGAATTTCTTTTGGGGGGGTGCGTTTACACTGTTCCGCGTGCGGTAAAATTGATAAAGCGGTTTTATTCTTCGGGTCAGTACGGTTACAGCGATACCTCATTTAGGTCGTTTTTTTATGTTTTGTCGGTTTTATGCAATAAAAACTATTTTATATAAAAAATAATTATTTTTGCATCGCTTTATTCTGCGAGCTATAACTTTTTTATTTTTTCGCTGATGATGCTGTGTGGCAGCTAGTTTTTTGCGGGACAAGATGATGTTTTCAGCGGTACCATGGATATTTATATGCGTCTTTTAATTGCGCGTTATTACACGTTTTGTTTGGCGGTATGATAATAAATCATTATTTTTTGCTTCATTTTTTATTTTTATTTTTTAAGGGGTTCGCTAAAGAGGTTAACTAATGGGACAGTTTCATAGGGCAGGTCGTTACGGACGCGGCGATACCTAATATGTGTACTTTTATTGTTTGTTTTTTTTTATTTCTAAAAAATGGATTTATTTGGGGGAATATTTTTTTTTTTTTTGTAATTTATTTGGCGATTTTTTTTAAATTATTTTAACACTTTTTTTAATTTTTTTTTTTACTTTATTAAATAGTCCCAGGTGAGACATCACTGTTCTGTGACAGATCGCTGATCTGTCACATCACAGATCACTGTGACAGATCAGCAATCTGTCACAGGCACTGCACAAGGCTTCCTCATGCCTGCGCTTTGCAGGCACTGAGGAAGCCAGCTTCCTGCAGGCCCCCGAAGGCCCCCGTCGCCATCTTGGATTCGGGGGCCTGCAGGAAAGGAGCCCCCGGCAGCAGCGCTGCACATTGCGCAGCCGTGGGGGGCTCAGGGAAGCACGGAGGGAGCCCCCTCCCTGCCGATGCTTCCCTTTAACCCCCAGTACACCGCAATCATGTTTGATCGCGGTGTGCAAGGGGTTAACATGTCAGTGGCTGTCCGTGACCGCCCCTGACACATTGTGCCGGGTGTCAGCTGTGATAATCAGCTGACACCCGGCCGCGATCAGCGGCGCTCACCACGTGGGCGCCGCTGATCACGGTAGACGTACTATCCCGTCCATGGGCATAGGGGCCCGGGTCCCATGGACGGGATAGTACGTCTGATGTCAGGAAGGGGATAAAATAAATAAACTGAAATTTTTCCCAGAAATATGTTTCCACCCATATGTTGCATTTTCATAAGGGTAATAGGAGAAATTGCACCATACAATTTGCTGTGCAATTTCTCTTCAGTATGCTGATATGCCGATACCCCATATGTGGGGAAATACTACTGTTTGGGCGCACGACAGGATGCGGAAGGAAAGGGGTGCCATATAACTTTTTGAATGTAAAATGTCCTGGAATCATTAACGGATGTCATGTCCCATTTGGAGAGCCCCTGATGTGCCTAAACAATGGAAGCCCTCCACAAGTGAACCCATATTGTAAACTTGACCTCTCAAGGAATGTATTTAGATGTGTTGTGAGCACATTGAACGCCAGGTGCTTCACAGACGTTTGTAACGTTGAGCCGTGAAAATAAATGAAATCACATTTTCGCCACAAAAATGTTATTTTAGCCCCAAATTTAGCATTTTCATAAGGGTTACAGAATTAATGGATGCCGATACCTATTATTAGGGGGAAAATTACTGTTTAAGCACACAGCAGGGCTCGGAAGGGAAGAAGTTTCATTTGACTTTTTGAATGAAAGATTTCTTGGACTCATTAGCGGATGTCATGTCCCGTTTGGAGAGCCCGTGATGTGCCTAAACAATGGAAACCCTCCACAAGTGACCCCACATTGTAAACTAGACCTCTCAAGGAATGTATTTAGATGTGTGTTGAGCATATTGAACCCCCAGGTGCTTCACAGACGTTTAATATGTTGAGCCGTGAAAATAAAAAAAGCACATTTCCCCCCAAAAAATATGATTTTGACCCAAAAATGTTGCATTTTTCAAGGGGAACATGAGAAATTGCACCATGTAATTTGTTGTGCAATTTCTTCTAAGTGCACTGATACCCCATATGTGGGGGAATACTACTTTTGAAGCACAGTGCAAAGCTCAGAAGTGAAGAGGCGCCATATTGGAGTTCAGATTTTGCTGGAATGGTTTGAGGGTGCCATGTCATATTGGTAAAGCCCCTGAGGTACAAGAACAACAGAAACTCCCTATATGTGAACTGATTTTACAAACTACACACCCTAATGAATTCATCTAGGGGTTCAGGGATCATATTCACACCACATGTGACTCACAGAATTATTTACAATTGAGTGGTGAAGAAAGAATAAGTTACATTTTTAAGACTGAAATGTTGTTTTAGCCCCAAGTTTTTAATTTTTCTAAGGGCTAATAGGAAATTTTTTTTACAACAAACTGAGGTCCATTTTTTCCTGAGTGCCCCATTACCCTACATGTAATAGGGAAATATTTTTCAGGCACAGTACAAATCTCAGAAGGCAACGAGCACCAGATTTTACTGTTATGGTTTGCTGGTGCCATGACCCACTAGGAGAGCCCATGAGATGAGATAATACAGCAGAACTTCCACAACTGACCCCATTTTACAAACTACACCTCTCAATGAATTCATCGAGGGGTGAAGTGGTCATATTGACACCACGGGTGTGTCACAGAATTTTACACCATTAGGCAGAGAAGAAAAAATAATTACATTTTTACCACCAAAATTTTGTTTTAGCCCCAGATTATACATTTTCACACAAAAAGTGAGTAAGAATGGCACCATAATATGTCTCACAATTACTACTGAAAGTGGCAATAAACCATACGTGGCTGTACAGTACTATTTAGCCATATGGAGAGACTCTGGAGGAACGGAGTGCTTTTTGCCTCCTGGAGCGAAGATGTTCCTAGAACAGTTTGCACACTCCATATACAGAGCCTCTAATTGCTAGAAGAGCAGAATCCCCCATCAAGTGACCCCATTTTAGAAATTATACTTCATAGGGAATTTATCTACATGTGTAGTGACGATTTTGACTCCATGGGTGTTTTCAAGAAACAAGCAGCAAAGAATGTTCCTGAGTTAAAATTGCAAACTGCCATTGTAGTGACCAGTACCATATGCCCAGCCCGCGCTTCTGGAAGCATGCACCTGTAATTTAGGTGTGCTCTCATCACATCAAAAATGCAAACTTGGATGCTATATGTGGTTTAAGTACACTGTGGGGCTCAGAAGAGACTGGGGGCATTTGGATTTGGGAGCAAAGAATTTGGTGAATTTCTTTTGGCGGGTGAGGAACAATTTTTATTTTTCAGAGCCTTTCTACTTCCAGTAACGTAGCAGCCCCCTATAATTCCATTAACAGATGACAGACCTGATTGGGGACTTCCTTTTTTTGTGGATTGAGTTGAAGTTTTTATTGGGAATATTTTACATAACGTTTGGGATCATATTTATCCGGCACTCCACGCTGAGCACTTACTTTGAGATTGTGAAGGCACAGCATTGTATCTTAATTAACCAGAAAACTATTTTTAGCAAGACAGAAAGGATAGACTGTTATCTATACTTTTGCTTGTATAAGCCTGCAATATTGACTTGTATTGTGTGCTTATCCTTAATGACCAGTCATGTTGACTGATTTGCTAATTAATCATTCTCTAGGCCAGTTAGTTTGTGGATTTTTAAAACACAGCAATAAAATAAATGCAAATGGATCACATATTCAAACAAGGCAACTTGGTTGGCACCATTCTTCCCCTTATCTGAATGGCTAGACTGAAGGACACTTATTTAAACATAAAAAGAGGTGATATGCCTTTGTATAGTCTGACAGAGACAGAGAGAGGCAGCCAAAGATTCTGCCAATATGTCCAAACATCCAGGGGACCCTACAGGACTGCTGCCAATTCATCATGGCCCCATCTCAAAGGACACAGACTTTTCATTCTACAGGAAACAACCTAGGGTTTTTCAGCCCCGGTTGGAAAAATACAGATCTGCTCCATTGACCATTGCTGAACCATGGATACATTTGGAGAAAGCCAAGATTGGGACACACCGGTCGCCTGGCTCCATGGAGATGTTCGGAGAACCCAGGTTGTGACCATTGGGTCAACTGCTCTTTACCTGAATGGACTGTCATCTCCCTATGCTTGTCATTACCTCCTCTTTGTGTGCATGCCACAGGTTGGATAGCTGACCCTGGGAGCTCTGAAGTAACAGCTGCCATTATCCCAGTGAGTCAGCGGAAGGGTCAGTCTCTGTAATGTGCATCATCTTGGGATATTTTGCTGGGACTGTTCTACATGTTATCTGCCTGGTTTGTGGTTCAATAAAGCATTGACACACTGTTTTACTCTCACCCTGTGTTGTCTGATTAGCATTATGCCCACATTAACAGGCGAGAAGACGTTCAGCGTAACGATCCCTGGTTCATACGGATTCGGCTAGCAGACCTGGGAGCCTGCCAATCCCCCCGTGTCTCCACAGGGGTTTCCATCAAAATCTCTGAGTGATGTGGTTCAGATGAAACTCCCGAGGGATTCGTTAACTATAGCTAGGCAGCACAGATACTCTGGACTTTCATCTGGCCTCTGTTCAGAGGTGTCCTTCTTTTCAAAAGTGCACAAAACTGGCCGATAGCACTTTCTTGCAATCTTAAAAAGATGGACAGAGATCAGACGGCATCCACAGTGCCTCCATCTGCCTCATTATAGGGAATCTTCCTACAGGAGCTACATCTGAATCACGTGTTTCAGAGATTTACAAGGAAGACTCGATGCAAGAGCTCATCGCAACGTGCAGGATAAATGTGCGTCAAGCCATACTGCGATCTTTGGGAGGAAGTATGAAAAAATAGCAGGTAAAAAATTGGTTTTATTTATTGTTCCTTGTGCCGCATAAGTGACTAGGTGACTTTATTCTTCTGGTCGGTTCAGTTACAGCGACACCAGATTTATATCGGGTTTTTATGTTTGGCTGCTGTCACACACTAAAAAACTAAAATATTTTTTGCGTCACCATACTTTGCGAGCTATATCTTTTCCATATGTTCGCCCATAGAGTCATGTGAGGGCTTGTTGCTTGCAGGACGAGATGACGTTTTTATTTCTACCATATTTGGGCACATGACATTTTTTGATCACTTTCTTTTCTGATTTTTAGGAGGCAGAATGAACAAAAACCAGCAATTGAGGTAAAATTGATAAGGTAGTTTTATTCTTTGGGTCAATACGATCAAAGCAATTTTTATCACTTTTTTGTTTTTGCGTTTTTATACAATAAAAACAATTTCATAAAAAATAAATATTTTTGCATCACTTTATTCTGAGAGCTATAAATTTTTTATTTTTCCACTGATTGAGCTGTACGGTGGCTTGTTCTTTGCAGGACAAGATGACGTTTTCAGCGGTACCATGGTTATTTAAGCCATCTTTTTTATCACAATTGTATTCCACTTTTTGTTAGATGATAAAGCATTTTGTATGATGATAAAGTATTTTTTTGCCTTGCTTTTTATTTTTTTTCTGGTATTCACAAAAGGGGTTATCTAGTGGGAAAGTTTTATAGGTTGGGTTGTTGCGGACACGGCATAACCAAATATGTGTACTTTTATTGTTTTTAATTTTTATACAAATATTTATTTTATGGAAACAATATCTTTGATTTTTTTTACTTTTTTTACTTTGTCTCACCATGGGACCATCATTTTTTGCAGTCTGATTGCTTGTACAACATGGGGATGCAGCAGCATCCCCATGTTGTATAAACTCTCAGCTCTGCACTGAAAGAGAAAGTTTCTTATCATATACTGCGCATGATTAAGCAACTTTCCTACAGTGGGGGAAAAAAAGTATTTAGTCAGTCAGCAATAGTGCAAGTTCCACCACTTAAAAAGATGAGAGGCGTCTGTAATTTACATCATAGGTAGACCTCAACTATGGGAGACAAACTGAGAAAAAAAAATCCAGAAAATCACATTGTCTGTTTTTTTTTCATTTTATTTGCATATTATGGTGGAAAATAAGTATTTGGTCAGAAACAAAATTTCATCTCAATACTTTGTGATATATCCTTTGATGGCAATGACAGAGGTCAAACGTTTTCTGTAAGTCTTCACAAGGTTGCCACACACTGTTGTTGGTATGTTGGCCCATTCCTCCATGCAGATCTCCTCTAGAGCAGTGATGTTTTTGGCTTTTTGCTTGGCAACACGGACTTTCAACTCCCTCCAAAGGTTTTCTATAGGGTTGAGATCTGGAGACTGGCTAGGCCACTCCAGGACCTTGAAATGCTTCTTACGAAGCCACGCCTTCGTTGCCCTGGCGGTGTGCTTTGGATCATTGTCATGTTGAAAGACCCAGCCACGTTTCATCTTCAATGCCCTTGCTGATGGAAGGAGGTTTGCACTCAAAATCTCACGATACATGGCCCCATTCATTCTTTCATGTACCCGGATCAGTCGTCCTGGCCCCTTTGCAGAGAAACAGCCCCAAAGCATGATGTTTCCACCACCATGCTTTACAGTAGGTATGGTGTTTGATGGATGCAACTCAGTATTCTTTTTCCTCCAAACACGACAAGTTGTGTTTCTACCAAACAGTTCCAGTTTGGTTTCATCAGACCATAGGACATTCTCCCAAAACTCCTCTGGATCATCCAAATGCTCTCTAGCAAACTTCAGACGGGCCCGGACATGTACAGGCTTAAGCAGTGGGACACGTCTGGCACTGCAGGATCTGAGTCCATGGTGGCGTAGTGTGTTACTTATTGTAGGCCTTGTTACATTGGTCCCAGCTCTCTGCAGTTCATTCACTAGGTCCCCCCGCGTGGTTCTGGGATTTTTGCTCACCGTTCTTGTGATCATTCTGACCCCACGGGGTGGGATTTTGCGTGGAGCACCAGATCGAGGGAGATTATCAGTGGTCTTGTATGTCTTCCATTTTCTAATTATTGCTCCCACAGTTGATTTCTTTACTCCAAGCTGGTTGGCTATTGCAGATTCAGTCTTCCCAGCCTGGTGCAGGGCTACAATTTTGTTTCTGGTGTCCTTTGACAGCTCTTTGGTCTTCACCATAGTGGAGTTTGGAGTCAGACTGTTTGAGGGTGTGCACAGGTGTCTTTTTATACTGATAACAAGTTTAAACAGGTGCCATTACTACAGGTAATGAGTGGAGGAAAGAGGAGACTCTTAAAGAAGAAGTTACAGGTCTGTGAGAGCCAGAAATCTTGATTGCTTGTTTCTGACCAAATACTTATTTTCCACCATAATATGCAAATAAAATGAAAAAAAAAACAGACAATGTGATTTTCTGGATTTTTTTTTCTCAGTTTGTCTCCCATAGTTGAGGTCTACCTATGATGTAAATTACAGACGCCTCTCATCTTTTTAAGTGGTGGAACTTGCACTATTGCTGACTGACTAAATACTTTTTTTCCCCACTGTATCTCTGGTTACCCAGATGTCATCATGATGACATCGGGTCACCATGGCAACTCTCGGGAGCCTGCGTCAAGCCGCGAGGGTCTCTCATCCAAGGGCAGAGAGCCTGTCATCCCTCTGCCGACTCCCAGAATGATGCAATCACATTTAATTGCAGCATTAATGGGGTGAAGGTGCTTGGACCGGAGCGTGACCTCTCCTGGCACTTAGTGCCCAGTGTCAGCTGTCAAAATAAACTGACACTCGGCGGCAATCGTCCATGCACAGGGCGAACACAATGACATAATAATCCGTCCCTTGTCAAATAGGCTCAGGGCACAGGGACGTATCATTGCGACAAATATCATAAAGGGGTTAATATGTTTTTCTTTACATAATAGTCATATATATCAAACCACACTGATTGGAAGGAGTCACCAATGACTATTTATCATGGTAAGACGGCCGTAGGACTTTGGCTCTTTTGCTTAGCTGGTGCCAAAGACTTTAAATGCAGAGAACTATAGTCATGTAAAGAGAACCTATTAGCATGATTTGTAATGTAAAGTAAAGACATGGCTGTAATACTGCAGTAACACTAATTGAATTTAACCCTTTGGAAAAAATGCAAATGATCTCTACAGAGAGTAAGAGGACTAGAATTCTAGAGTCACCGATAAGAAGAAGCCATTCTACAAGTCAATGTCGACCCTTTAACGAGTCTTGTCACATGACTTAGAATAAAAGCCAAAACCAGAATCTCAATTTGCAGACACTGTGTTTCAAGGTACTGTCTCTTATTAGTGCAAAGTGTGAGATTTGGTTTGGCTGTGTGAGAGGCGTCTGACCGGGATCCAAGAGGTATCGTTTCTCCTTGCGGAGAGTGACATGTCAAGCATGTTGAGCTGAGGAGATTTTCAAGCTGCAATGCTCTACTGGGAAATAAGCAAATTGTCTCGAGGCATATTTACCAGAGGAGCATTGCGGCTTGAAAGTCTCCTCATCGTGGTATGCTTGACATGTCACTCTTCACAAGGAGAAATGATACCCCTTGGAGCCCTACTTTTGACTTTTGACTTTGTTTTTCTTTTTTAATCGCCATTTGAAGTTTTCTGCTAAATAGGTTTTGGTGCACAGGGCCAGACTGAATGCTGGGTCTTCTCGTTACTATCTGAGATTCTTTGGATTCTTCACTTATCTTTTTTTATGACCTTTTTTATCTGTTTGAAATGCCCACTTCAGAAAGAGGAAGCAGGCAAAGGAGCCAGAGAACAGACAGTGAGGAGAACACCCAGTGCACAGCCCGGCCCCTGTGCACCAAAACCTAATAAGCAGAAAAATTCAAATTGTGATTAAAGAAGAAGCAGAAAGTGGATTTCTTCACTAGAGATGAGCAAATATTTCAATGTTCGGTTTGGATTGCGGTCGCCAAATTTGCAATATTCACTGAATTTTCACCAAAAATAACCAAACACCATTAATGTCTATGGGAGGAAAAAAGAAAAGCATGCACAAAACCTTATAACGGCCCCAAATGCTGCCAAAAAACATTAAAAGAGGGACAGACACAAGGAAAGTAGCTTCAATTCACCTACAGTACAGATTTTAGCATGTCACTGCAACAATCAGCCAGGCATGAGGTATCGGGGTCTGGGACAGGATTTACAGCTTTCAATTGAACATCACATTAAGATAAAGTGGGTGAGGGATCGGTGTAGGACTCCTTTACTGGGAGCCCTGATATCACATGCAACACATTTACCTGCATTCATGCTGAGCCACACTCAGGTGGCACAAATATCAGTTTTGTAAACTACCATTGTCAGAATAATTTAAGGATAGTAGCACGGGTAGGTGAGTCCAAGGAAGTGGAGACCTTACAGTCTCAGAGGCCTACTGCTACAGGCAACACGCATGAAGGAGACCCAACCTGTAGTGTACACATTTAAACATAT
Source organism: Dendrobates tinctorius (assembly GCF_039654945.1). Taxonomy (NCBI): domain Eukaryota; kingdom Metazoa; phylum Chordata; class Amphibia; order Anura; family Dendrobatidae; genus Dendrobates; species Dendrobates tinctorius. The sequence continues at coordinate 18,517,635 of NW_027361818.1, forward strand.
GAGGCCCTACACCACAGAAGTGGCATCAATTTCACGACAGTAGAAAAAGTATAATAGGGATGACAGGTCTTGCACTACACCCGATGTTATAATAATTGTAATAAATGTTCATTCTATTTGATATATATATATATATATATATATATATATATATTATATATACTGCTCAAAAAAATAAAGGGAACACTAAAATACCACATCCTAGATATCTCTGAATGAAATATTGCAATTGCAAATTTGTATTCATTGCATAGTGGAATGTGTTCAGAACAATAAAACACAACAATTATCAATGTAAATCAAAATTAATATCCCATGGAGGTCTGGATTTGGAATGATACTCAAAATCAAAGTGGAAAATCAAATTACAGGCTGATCCAACTTCAGAGGAAATGACTCATGACAATGAAGAGATGCTCAGTATTGTGTGTGGCCTCCACGTGCCTGTATGACCTCCCTACTGTACAATGCCTGGGCATGCTTCTGATGAGGCGGCGGATGATCTCCTGAGATCTCCTCCCAGACCTGGACAAAAGCATCCGCCAACTCCTGGACATTCTGTGGTGCAATGTGACGTTGGTGGATGGAGCGAGACATGATGTCCCAGATTTGTTCAATCGGATTCAGGTCTGGGGAATGGGCGGGCCAGTCCAAAGCTTCAATGCCTTCATCTTGCAGAAACTCCAGCCACATGAGGTCTGGTATTGTCTGGCATTAGGAGGAACCCGGGCCAACTGCACCAGCATATGGTCTCACAAGGTGTCTGAGGATCTCATCTCGGTAAGTAATGGCAGTCAGGCTACCTCTGACAAGCACATAGAGGGCTGTGCGGCCCTCCAAAGAAATGCCACCCCACACCATTACTGAGCCACTGCCAAACCGGTCATGCTGAAGGATGTTGCAGGCAGCAGAACACTCTCCACGGCGTCTCCAGACTCTGTCACATCTGTCACATGTGCTCAGTGTGAACCTGCTTTCATCTGTGAAGAGCACAGTGTGCCAGTGGTGAATTTACCAATCGTAGTGTTCTGTGGAAAATGCCAAGTGTCCAGCACGGTTTTGGGCTGTGAGCACAACCCCATCTGTGGACGTCAGGCCCTCAGACCATCCTCATGGAGTTGACTTCTAACCGTTTGTGCAGACACATGCACATTTGTGGCCTGCTGGAGGTCATTTTGCCGGGCTCTGGCAGTGATCCTCCTGTTCCTCCTTGCACAAAGGCGGAGGTAGCGGTCCTGTTGCTGGGTTGTTGCCCTCCTATGTCCCCCTGCATGTCTCCTGGTGTACTGGCCTGTCTCCTGGTAGCGCTTCTAGCCTCTGGATACTACGCTGACAGACACAGCAAACCTTCTTGCCACAGCTCGCATTAATGTGCCATCCTGAATGAGGTGCACTACCTGAGCCACTTGTGTGGGTTGTAGTTTGTCTCATGCTACCACAAGTGCGAAAGCACAACCAACATTCAAAATATATGAATGATTGCATATATGACATTTCTGTGCCTAGCCTTAGAAACTCTATTCAGCTGACGTATTGTAATGACATGGGCTTAACTTTTTTGAATGCTAAGTTGGCTATCCTCTTCTTACGTACAAAAAAAACATTTATATGCTGCATGTGTACCAACTCAAACCAAGCTCAATTTTTATGTTTTTTTCTTTGTATTTTTGCATTCTGAGAAAGCCGGGGTGTGGCCTCCCTCTCCTGAGCTGGAAATTGTATTTAAAGGCTTCCCCTGACTGGTGTCCACTGACTGGGACCCGGTCCTTTTGTCTGCCTTATTCACACACGGACGTCAACTTTGACACGTGATAAGGTTTTTAATATTAGACGGTGTAGGACCGTCCCGACCACAGAGTCACCTTATCGATGGTGGGACGGCTTTTATGCTATGTTTGATCAAATACAGTATTACTAAGAACTCTGAATTATTTAAATGCACTTTTACTTTTTCTTTATTTAATTACAGCAGGGTTTTTCTCATTTTGTCTTTTGTAGGTTTTGTATGCTTTATGGCCAATGTGAACATGCATTTATATGCTGCATGTGTTCCAACTCAAACCAAGCTCAATTTTTGTGTTTTTTTTTCTTTGTACAAATAAAAGTGTCATCCCTTTCTCTTCTCTGGTAATGTAGATCAGGGAAGCTGAGAGGCAAGCATATTCCTACATATGAACTATTCTGCAAACTTTTTATTTGGAACGCCCTTCTGTTGTTCTATTTAAACTCAATCAATCTGTATTAGGTCAGACAGGTGACCGCTCACATCTGGTTTATCCGTCATTCTCTCTCCATGCCGGTGTGATCAATAAAGAACAAATCATCTTACTTATTCAGGCATGGACGATTTCTAATTGGAAAACTAAAACTCCTATTGGCGTTTGGTGCATTAACCAGGAAATCCAACATTTTTCCCTCACCGGTGAGGAGTGTAAACCGTGCATGGGGGAGTCCTGGAACTCTTCGAAGTAAGTCTTTCATCTTAACATTAGGCATCAACAGAGGCATTATCAGTTATCCCGGACTGAGGGGAAGTGACGGACTTTGTATAGACCAAGAATCTCTGGGAATCGTCAGTATCTGAATACAGGTTAAAACATTTAATAATTTTCATTATATTTAGTAACCTTGTTAATCGAGTATTAGTGTTATTGTAGGAATTGATTTGGGGACTGCGATTGTGGACAATTCCAATAGGAGTTTGTAGGCTCCTGTAAGTTGGAAGTTGTTGACATGCAATTGGGGCTGTAAAACTCCTGTAAGTTGCGAAGCTCCATAGATGTGATTGGCGTTTGTTAGTTCTTGTAAGATTTTCCATAGAATTGGTGCAAAGCCAGTGTGAGAAGGCTACTGTGGAATAAAAAACTCTGTGTACACGTTAAATTTATCTAGACGGGAGAATCGAGGGAGATTCTAGGGGATTGAGGAATCTGCTGGATTAACCTAAAATAGAACCCAGCATAAGATGAATTTTTGCCTGGATTCTGTTTTGTCTTCCGTACTTTGTTGACTGATGTTTTCTGTTAAATGTGCTGTTTTGTCTGTCTTTTAAAATTATGGAGCTAAAACACCATAAATATATGTTTTATGTTACACATGAGACTCCTTGAATGTTCTCTTGAGTGAATGTATAAGGATTGAAATATAAAATCCTCAGTTAATAAGGGAGTCAGTTAGGTGTGGTTGACAGTTGAATAGATAAGCGTGTGCACAGCTTTAGTAGGTGCCAGAGTAGGTTCCCACACCATTAACATATATTAAGAGACTCGGCAATCAACATACGTGATCAGATAATTTAATGTTGTCCACACTGGTAGTAAGCAAAATGTTTCGGTCTTACATCAGACCTTCATCAGTTACAGAATAAAGTAAGGTTATTAGGTCAGGTGCACTAATAATCTTGGTTGAAGATCACTAGATCATTAAACATTCTGTGTCATGAAAAAGTAGGTCAAGGGTTGTCAGACCTGTGCACATATAGGGTTAAGTGTGCTGTGCCTCAGTGGCATGTACAGATGCTGGACCAGCAGTGGACACTGCGTCTGTACATATCACTGAGGCACAGCACACATCAGCATATCGGAACATGCTGACACACAGAATGGCAGTCACTATGGCCATCTGCTCGCTTGCATTCCAAGGACCGGATGCGGCGGGTCATTTCCAGGAGGGAGGAGGAATAAGTCCGTGTGCCGCATTTCCATGATAGTTGCAGCGTTGCACATGACTGTATTGTGCAGAGTTCATTGGATAGCGGTTGGTTATAATGTCAGGTCTCCCTCTTCCCCAACACGTCCCCTGAAGAAGTGTGGACGAAATGCGCGTCGGGGTGGAGGGACACGGCACGGACTCCACATACCATGTAAGTCAGCTTATGCTGGGCTCAATTTTTTTTATGTATATGGGCTAATATGCAACAGATGGTGAATCCTGCTTTGAGCAGGGGGTTGGACCAGATGGCCCAGGAGGTCCCTTCCAACTCTACGATTCTATGATTCTATGATTCTATGATTCTATGATTCTATCTGCAAATATAACAGAGTGATCTTAGGATATTCTAGGTTACTGGTTTTTTTTTTTTTATATTTCCCCTCTGCACTTTGCACTTTAGTATGTTTATATATGGGCCTTAAACAGTACAGCATATCTTATATGATAGTATGAATGATGGAGCAAGTAGCTTGATGTGTCCCTCAATGTATCAGATTACAGTTGATTTGGAAACTAATCAAAATTGTGGTCAATAAACATTTTCTATGACATTATTAAGAAGTTTGTGTTGATTCTGACCACTTCCCTTAAGAGGAAATTTTGTGGTACGGACGAGTTTTCACATGGAGTACTCTGTACAGTTTTGGGCACCAGTACTCAGGAAGGATATGATGGAACTAGGGCGAGTACAAAGGAGGGCAGCAAAATTAATAAAGGGGATGGGGGAACTACAATACCCAGAGAGATTAGCAAAATTAGGATTATTTAGTCTAGAAAAAAGACGACTGAGGGGCGATCTAATAACCTTGTATAAGTATATAAGGGGCCAATACAAATATCTCTCCGAGGATCTATTTATAGCAAGGAAGGTGACGGTCACAAGGGGGCATTCTCTGCATCTGGAGGAGAGAAGGTTTTTCCACCAACATAGAAGAGGATTCTTTACTGTTAGGGCAGCGAGAATCTGGAATTCATTGCCTCAGGAGATGTTGATTGCGAACTCAGTCGAGGGGTTCAAGAGAGGCCTGGATATCTTCCTGTAGCGTAACAATATTGTATCTTACAGTGATTAGGTTCTTTAGGAGGACGTAGATCTGGGGATTTATTCTGACGGAATATAGGCTGAACTGGATGGACAAATGTCTTTTTTCGGCCTTGCTAACTATGTTGCTATGTTACTATGTATAGAGCTGACGTATTGTGAAGACATAGGTGTAGCTTTTTTGAATGCTAAGGTGGCTTTCCTCGTCTTATGTACAAATAAAGGTGTCATCTCTTTCTCTTCTCTAGTAATGTAGATAAGGGAAGCTGACAGGCAAGCATTTTCCTACATACAGTTTGTACTAGAGTTGAGCGACTTTTGGTTTTTTAGGGTCGCTTTTCGTTTCGTGAAACCCGACTTTTCCAAAAGTCGGGTCGAGCAAGATCGTCCGATTATAGGGAAAAGTCGGGGTCGTCCCGAAACACGAAACCCAATGTAAGTCAATGGGGAATAAAAGTCGGCAGTGAGAGGAGGACAGGAAACACACCTACAGTGCCCATTTGAATGCCAAAAGCATCAATTCTTCTTACTTAAGCTTGTCAACCTTAATTAACTTCATAATACAAGTTACGCACTGAAAAATGGGGGTTATTTGGCTACAGACTGTGGGGGGGGAGGGCTGGCTCCAGGTTTTCATGTGCCCTGGGCGAAAGAGCGCCCCTTTAACACATACCACAACTCATCATGCTCCGATACGGCAGAGAAATAGCGGTATAGTACAATGAAAAATACCTCACTTTTTACATCTCATGACGAGGCCCATCTATTTCTCCATACAGAATCATTGGTCCCATATAATGTTTGAAACAGTATATGATGAGCTCCACATAATGCTACAGTATATGTTGGTCCCCATGGATGAAGCTCTACTGTCTTATGGGCCCAAATAATGCTCCAAACATAATGGGCCCCATTTCTAATGCTATAGTGTATAATGGGCCCTGTAAATGCTGCTCCAGTGTCTGATGTCCACCTTTGGAATGTTCCAGTGTATGGTGGGCCCCATCTATCATTCTCAGACGGTGTTAGGCCCAGTATGGATTGCACGTGATTGCACAAAGGTTAGAAAGGGTACCGTATCCCCAGATAACATGTATGGATAGCGTACACATTCAAAATATATGTCTCAGGAGGCAGGCTCAGACGGTGTTAGGCCCCCAGTATGGATTGCACATGATTGCACAAAGGTTAGAAAGGGTACCGTATCCCCAGATAACATGTATGGATAGCGTACACATTCAAAATATATGTCTCAGGAGGCAGGCTCAGACGGTGTTAGGCCCAGTATGGATTGCACGTGATTGCACAAAGGTTAGAAAGGGTACCGTATCCCCGGATAACATGTATGGATAGCGTACACATTCAAAATATATGTCTCAGGAGGCAGGCTCAGACGGTGTTAGGCCCAGTATGGATTGCACGTGATTGCACAAAGGTTAGAAAGGGTACCGTATCCCCAGATAACATGTATGGATAGCGTACACATTCAAAATATATGTCTCAGGAGGCAGGCTCAGACGGTGTTAGGACCAGTATGGATTGCACGTGATTGCACAAAGGTTAAAAAGGGTACCGTATCCCCAGATAACATGTATGGATAGCGTACACATTCAAAATATATGTCTCAGGAGGCAGGCTCAGACGGTGTTAGGCCCCCAGTATGGATTGCACGTGATTGCACAAAGGTTAGAAAGGGTACCGTATCCCCAGATAACATGTATGGATAGCGTACACATTCAAAATATATGTCTCAGGAGGCAGGCTCAGACGGTGTTAGGCCCAGTATGGATTTCACGTGATTGCACAAAGGTTAGAAAGGGTACCGTATCCCCGGATAACATGTATGGATAGCGTACACATTCAAAATATATGTCTCAGGAGGCAGGCTCAGACGGTGTTAGGCCCAGTATGGATTGCACGTGATTGCACAAAGGTTAGAAAGGGTACCGTATCCCCGGATAACATATATGGATAGCGTACACATTCAAAATATATGTCTCAGGAGGCAGGCTCAGACGGTGTTAGGCCCAGTATGGATTGCACGTGATTGCACAAAGGTTAGAAAGGGTACAGTATCCCCAGATAACATGTATGGATAGCATACACATTCAAAATATATGTCTATACATCAGGAGGCAGGCTCAGACGGTGTTAGGCCCAGTATGGATTGCACGTGATTGCACAAAGGTTAGAAAGGGTACCGTATCCCCGGATAACATGTATGGATAGCGTACACATTCAAAATATATGTCTATACATCAGGAGGCAGGCTCAGACGTTGTCAGGCACAGTATGGATTTGACGGCCCAGATTACACAGCGGAGGAGCAGGGAGAGGTAAAGATTGAAAATGCTGGGGCCCTGCCCAAGCAAGGGGGGCCCACTCGTGGGCGTCGGTACTGGCACTGGGCCCCTCATAGCACAGCGGTGTGTCTGACGGCGGGTGTGCACCACCACCGTCAGAGACACTTGATTGCACTATGAGGGACCCTGTGCCAGTGCCCGCGCCCAAGAGTTGGCCTACCCACCTGTCCAGGGCAACGGCACTCGCACGGTGTCGTGCGCTAGGTGGTGACCCCGGCCATGGGGGGGAGGCAGCACAGTTAGGGAGTTTTAGAAAGTGGCATATGTTGATGTTGGACATTCAGCTGATGCAAAAGGCGAAATAGGTGAAGTACCAGGAAGAGGTGGACCAAAGCAAGCCATTTTTCTGTCACCCTATGTGTCATCAGGGGAAGGTGGGACAAAATCCTTGGAAACCCATGCGTGGTTCATTTTAATGAAGGTTAGATCATCCACATTTTGGGTTGACAGACGGGTCCTTTTTTCTGTCAGGATTGACCCAGCTGCACTGAAGACTCTTTCCGATAGCACACTTGCAGCTGGGCAAGCGAGCTCCTGTAAGGCATATTGGGCCAATTCAGGCCAGTTGTCCAGTTTAGCGGCCCAATAGTCAAAGGGGAATGACCTGTGTGGGAGAACATCGATATGGGAGGAAAAGTAGTTTGTAACCATAGTTGACAACTGCTGTCTCCTGTCACTTTCCATCGATGCAGTATTACCAGTTGTGTGAGCGGTATTTGAAAAATCAGTCCACAACATTGTCATGAAACCCCTGTCTCCAACGCCACTTCTGCTGTGTGCACCACGAACACCGCTGCCAAGCTGCCCCCGGCCCGTACGGCTCGTGTGAGAACCATCACCGCTGCTGTGTGCTGGGAATGCCTCAAGCAACCGATTTACCAGAGTTGCTTGTTTATTAGCCAATATTAGGTCAAGGTTCTCCTGTGGCATGATGTTTTGGAATTTGCCTTTATAGCGTGGATCCAGGATGCTGGCCAACCAGTAGTCGTCATCGTTCATCATTTTGGCAATGCGGGGGTCCCTTTTTAGGATCCGCAAGGCATAATCTGACATGTGGGCCAATGTTCCCGGTGTCAATGATGCACTGCGAGTGCTGGGTGGAGGAGCACTTTCTAGCAAATCCACATCCCTCCAGTCACGCACAAACCCTGTACCAGACCTTGCCACGCCAACATTTTCACTTGCCCCACGAGATGCATCCTCCTCCCCTAAGTAATCATCCCCATCATACTCCTCCTCCTCTTCTTCCTCCACCTCGTCCAGGAGAGGTCCCTGAGCAGACAATGGCTGAATGTCATCAAGGATTCCCTCCTCCTCTTCCTCCTCATCAACATTGGCTGCAGACGCCTGCTCCTTAAGGTGCGTCAAAGTTTGCATGAGCAGACGCATAAGTGGGATGCTCATGCTTAGGATGGCGTCTGCGCTTACCAGCCATGTGCATTCCGCAAAACACTGAAGGACTTTACAAAGGTCTTTCAGCTTCAACCACTGCACACCTGTCAACTCCATGTCTGCTCTCAAAGTGCCTGGCCGTGTATCCTCCCACAAATGCATTATGGCCTGCCTCTGCTCGCACAGCCGCTCCACCATGTGCAGGGTGGAGTTCCACCTTGTTGCAATGTCGATAATGAGGCGGTGGTTGGGAAGGTGGAGCAATCGCTGCAGCTTCTGCATACGAACGGAGTGTACAGGCAACCGGCGGATGTGCGCGCACAGTCTTCGCACCTTCTGGAGCAGGGCTGTTAACTCCGGATAATTTTTGAGGAAGCACTGCACCACCAGGTTCAAGGTGTGAGCCAAGCAAGGTATGTGGCTGAGTTTTGAAAGGGCTATGGCTGCCACAAAATTACGGCCGTTATCACTAACTACCTTGCCTGCCTCAAGATGTACACTGCCCAGCCATGACTCAGTTTGTCGCTTCAAGTACTCGGCCAGCACCTCGGCGGTGTGTCTGTCGCCCAAACACATCATCTGCAACACAGCCTGCTGACGCTTTCCACTAGCTGCTCGATAGGGGGACACATCGTGTGCAACAGTGGCAGCTGCAGATGGAGTGCTCGTACGACTGCGCTCTGTGGACGAGCTTTCGCTTCTGGAGGAGGAGGAGGAGGAGGAGGGTCGAACGCCTACAGCCAACTGTTTCCTATACCGTGGGCTAGGCAGCACTGTCCCACCACCGCTGTCCCCTGTGGACCCTGCATCCACCACATTAACCCAGTGCGCAGTGATGGACACGTAACGGCCCTGGCCATACCGACTGGACCATGCATCAGTTGTGAGGTGCACCTTTCCTCTCACTGACTGCTTGAGTGCATGGACAATGCGGCCTTTCACATGATGGTGGAGGGCTGGGATGGCTTTGCGAGAGAAGAAGTGGCGACTGGGTAGGTCATAGCGTGGTACTGCATAGGCCATGAGTTCGCGGAAAGCTGTGCTTTCCACCAACCGAAAGGGCATCATCTCAAACGAGATTAGTTTGGCAATGTGGGCGTTCAAACCCAGTGTACGCGGATGAGAGACTGAGTACTTTCTTGACCTACTCATAGTGTCTGGGAGGGTGAGCTGGACTTGAGAGCTGCATATGGTGGAAGTAGCGGTGGACAGGGCGGACTGAGAGAGGGTTGATGATGGTGATGGAGTTGGTGTTTTTTCTGATGGCCTAGAATCAGTCTTTCATTGATATAACAGTGGGATTCCCTGACTGCTGTGGTCTTGCAACGACACCTCAACATTTGCTGCTGTGCTAACCGGTGGGCTTACAGTGGGGGAAACAATGTAGCGTTGCTGACTACCTTCGTTGTGATCAGTTGCACATGTGGCACTTGAGGTTTGGTGTTGTGTCCACGCTTGCAAGTGCATGCTGGCTAAATGTCTAAGCATGCGACTGGTATTCAAATTTTTCAGATTTTTCCCTCGGCTAAAGGTCTTTGCGCACTTCTTACAGATAACCTTGGCCTGATCATGAGGATTTTGTTCAAAAAAGTGCCACACTGCACTCTTCCTACTTTGGCAGACATTTTGCGGCCTAGCACGCTGTGATCTTTTGACCCTCTGGACAAGCTGTCCAGCAACTCTTTTGATGTTTGGAACCTGTCTTTGGAGTGCTCCGGGCCTGCCAGATAACAGCTGTTGCGATGTCGATGTCTGCTGTGGATGCTCCTCATCTGAGCTATTGGAAGCAGCACCCTCTTCCCCCAATGGATGCCAATCTGGGTCAACAACTGTGTCATCCATCACCTCCTCTTCTATGTCATGTGCACCTTCCTCTGTGTCACCGTGTATGGTGGTATAGTGTGCGGGAAGGGGCACCTGAGTCTCATCAGGGTCAGAATCTGGCTCTGTACACTGCGAGGACAATGTAGTGCTCTGAGTGAATGTACCAGCAGAATCATCCATCAGCGGCTGTGCATCAGTGCACTCCATGTCAGATTCATCTTGGCCTGGGTAATTCACCATTTCACTTGATAATCCAGGCATGGTATGTGAAAACAGCTCCATGGAGTAATCAGTAGTATGGCCTGCGTCATCCTTCAATCTTGGTTCGGGTGAAGGACACAAGGAAAGGTGTGGTTCATGAACATGAGCCTCCAATGACGACTCAATGCTTTTACTTTTTACAACTGAAGAAGAGGAGGCGATAGAGCTGGAGGCTGAGTCAGCAATGTAAGACAAAACTTTTTCCTGATGCTCTGGCTTTAAAAGCGGTTTGCCAACTCCTAGAAAACTAAGCGTTCAAGGCCTTATGTAGCCAGACGATGACGCAGGGTCAGCACCTCCTGCATTCGGTCCTATTTTGCTCTTGCCACTACCATCAGATCCACCACCAACACCATCATTACCAGCTGCCAACCCCCGCCCAATTCCACGGCCTCTTCCACCAGCCTTCCTCATTTTTGGTAGAAATGTAGACAAAATCCAACAAACTATATAGTAATGTAAAACAAGGTACAAGGTGTCTATAGGACAGGGGAGATTTTGAATTTCTGCAGACACTTGTGGACACTGGACACTTTTGGATTGTGTGAGGCCCACTGATATCTGAGCGCTATGTGACAGGCTCGATGGCACAGCTGTGACCAAAGTGACTAGAGGATAAGGGAGATTTTGAATCTCTGCACACACTTTTGGACACTGGATGGACACTTTTGGATTGTGTGAGGCCCACTGATATCTGAGCGCTATGTGACAGGCTCGATGGCACAGCTGTGATCAAAGTGACTAGAGGATAAGGGAGATTTTGAATCTCTGCACACACTTTTGGACACTGGACACTTTTGGATTGTGTGAGGCCCAATGAATATCTGAGCGCTATGTGACAGCCTCGATGGCACAGCTGTGACAAAAGTGACTAGAGGATAAGGGAGATTTTGAATCTCTGCACACACTTTTGGACACTGGATGGACACTTTTAGATTGTGTGAGGCCCACTGATATCTGAGCGTATGTGACAGGCTCGATGGCACAGCTGTGACCAAAGTGACTAGAGGATAAGGGAGATTTTGAATCTCTGCACACACTTTTGGACACTGGACACTTTTGGATTGTGTGAGGCGCAATGAATATCTGAGCGCTATGTGACAGGCTCGATGGCACAGCTGTGACAAAAGTGTCTAGAGGATAAGGGAGATTTTGAATCTCTGCACACACTTTTGGACACTGGATGGACACTTTTGGATTGTGTGAGGCCCACTGATATCTGAGCGCTATGTGACAGGCTCGATGGCACAGCTGTGACCAAAGTGACTAGAGGATAAGGGAGATTTTGAATCTCTGCACACACTTTTGGACACTGGATGGACACTTTTGGATTGTGTGAGGCCCACTGATATCTGAGCGCTATGTGACAGGCTCGATGGCACAGCTGTGACCAAAGTGACTAGAGGATAAGGGAGATTTTGAATCTCTGCACACACTTTTTGACACTGGATGGACACTTTTGGATTGTGTGAGGCCCACTGATATCTGAGCGCTATGTGACAGGCTCGATGGCACAGCTGTGACCAAAGTGACTAGAGGATAAGGGAGATTTTGAATCTCTGCACACACTTTTGGACACTGGACACTTTTGGATTGTGTGAGGCCCAATGAATATCTGAGCGCTATGTGACAGGCTCGATGGCACAGCTGTGACAAAAGTGACTAGAGGATAAGGGAGATTTTGAATCTCTGCACACACTTTTGGACACTGGATGGACACTTTTGGATTGTGTGAGGCCCACTGATATCTGAGCGCTATGTGACAGGCTCGATGGCACAGCTGTGACCAAAGTGACTAGAGGATAAGGGAGATTTTGAATCTCTGCACACACTTTTGGACACTGGACACTTTTGGATTGTGTGAGGCCCACTGATATCTGAGCGCTATGTGACAGGCTCGATGGCACAGCTGTGACCTAAGTGACTAGAGGATAAGGGAGATATTGAATCTCTGCACACACTTTTGGACACTGGATGGACACTTTTGGATTGTGTGAGGCCCACTGATATCTGAGCGCTATGTGACAGGCTCGATGGCACAGCTGTGACCAAAGTGACTAGAGGATAAGGGAGATTTTGAATCTCTGCACACACTTTTGGACACTGGACACTTTTGGATTGTGTGAGGCCCACTGATATCTGAGCGCTATGTGACAGGCTCGATGGCACAGCTGTGACCAAAGTGACTAGAGGATAAGGGAGATTTTGAATCTCTGCACCCACTTTTGGACACTGGATGGACACTTTTGGATTGTGTGAGGCCCACTGATATCTGAGCGCTATGTGACAGGCTCGATGGCACAGCTGTGACCAAAGTGACTAGAGGATAAGGGAGATTTTGAATCTCTGCACACACTTTTGGACACTGGATGGACACTTTTGGATTGTGTGAGGCCCACTGATATCTGAGAGCTATGTGACAGGCTCGATGGCACAGCTGTGACCAAAGTGACTAGAAGATAAGGGAGATTTTGAATCTCTGCACACACTTTTGGACACTGGACACTTTCGGATTGTGTGAGGCCCACTGATATCTGAGCGCTATGTGACAGGCTCGATGGCACAGCTGTGACCAAAGTGACTAGAGGATAAGGGAGATTTTGAATCTCTGCACACACTTTTGGACACTGGATGGACACTTTTGGATTGTGTGAGGCCCACTGATATCTGAGCGCTATGTGCCAGGCTCGATGGCACAGCTGTGACCAAAGTGACTAGAGGATAAGGGAGATTTTGAATCTCTGCACACACTTTTGGACACTGGATGGACACTTTTGGATTGTGTGAGGCCCACTGATATCTGAGCGCTATGTGACAGGCTCGATGGCACAGCTGTGACCAAAGTGACTAGAGGATAAGGGAGATTTTGAATCTCTGCACACACTTTTGGACACTGGACACTTTTGGATTGTGTGAGGCCCAATGAATATCTGAGCGCTATGTGACAGGCTCGATGGCACAGCTGTTACAAAAGGGACTAGAGGATAAGGGAGATTGGATTGCTTTTAAAAAAGCAGTTTGCGGAGCAGTGGGTAAACAGCAATGCAGGAATGTCAGGAAGCCTTAGAAGGCAGCCCAACAACCAACACCACTGATACACCACTATATAGCCTCCCCTTGCACTGCACACACAGTGACTGGTGTGTTGTGCAGGCCAAATCGCTAGCAGCAGAAGCAGTTTTTTTGTCTTCTTCCCTGCCTAACGCTCTCCCTACAGAATCAGCAGCAACCTCTCCCTATACTAAGATCGGCAGAAGTAAGATGGCGGTCGGCGTGCACGCCCTTTTATACCCCCTGTGACGCCCACCAAAGCAAGCCAATCACTTGCATGCCCTTCTGAAAGATGGTGGTGACCAGTGCCTATGTCATCACGTTGCCCACAGTGTCCGTGGATCCTGATTGGCTGAAAAAGAGTGCAAAACAAACTTTTGAAACGCGACTTTGGCGCCTAAGTCGCCGACCTCGTGGCCGACCTCATCCTAGGGTCGGGTTTCATTTCATGAAACCCGACTTTGCCAAAAGTCGGTGACTTTTGAATTTTTTCGACTCGTTTCGCTCAACTCTAGTATGTACTATTCTGCAAACTTTGCATTTTGAACGCCCTTCTGTTGCTCTATTTAAACTCAAAGAATCTGTATTAGGTCAGACAGGTGACTACTCACATTTGGTGTAGCCGTCCTTCTCTAACCATGCTGGCGTGATCAATAAAGAACAAATCATCTTACTTATTCACGTCTGGATGATTTCTAATTGGAAGACAAAAACTCCATTGACACCCAATCCAGCAGATGGACAACGAACCAGAAGCGTTCAAATTTGATGTTGATTTGATTTAATGTTTTGGTGTTGACGAACTGAAGTTCCGGAGGTTGGATGTCTACAGCTGAGATGCAAACTTTATGAATTAAAAAAAAAATTGTTTTATAATGTGGATCTAACAGAGTGGCAACCCAGTAGTCTGCAGTATTCCTAATCATAACTATACGGGGATCATGTTGCAGCAAGAAGGCACTCATATATCGGGCTCCACCATGAGGTCCAAGCCCATGCTGTGTTAGTGCCTGGGTAACAAGGAGGCTTGTTTCCTCCATCCCCTCCTGCTAATCATGAGCAACAGATAGGGAGGATTATCCTCTTCATCTGACAGTTGCTCGCCCATTACATCTTCCTCCTCCATTTGTTCCTCGGATCTTGCACCTTCGATAACAATTTGTCTGTTATCACCAGCACCCCTTGATCAAAGTAATCCATCCTCCCTTGGTACCCGCCTGTGTGACAACAGTCTTGAACTTAGAGACAATGTTATCCCTTCCGCATCCTCCTCTGCTTCCTCCTCTTCTTCTGGGACCACCTTCTCCTCCCACAGGCTACTCAAAGTCTGCTCCAGCATATGGATGACTGGAATAGTGATGCTGATGATGGCATTGTCAGCGCTAACCATCTTAGTAGCCATTTAGAAGATGTGCAGAAGGATGCAGAGGTCCTTAATCTGTGCCCACTCTGTAATTGTGATATGTGCCACGTACGTACTGCACTGGACCAGGCAATATGACATGACATACTGCATGAGAGCTTATTGTTGCTGCTACAGTCACTGCAACATGTGCAGAGAGGAATTCCACTGTGTCAGCACATCGCATATCAACCTGTTAACTGGCATGAACAAAGACCTCTGTATCGATCTAAATCAATAACCAGAAGGGGTGCGAACAGCGGAAATGAGCAAACAGCTTACTGGCTTCCTGAAGCAGCTCACCCAAGCCTGGGTAGTGGCGGAGAAAATGCTGTACTACCAAGTTAAGGATGTGAGCCATGCAAGGCATATGTGTGAGCTTGCCTCACCGTAGGGCCTCCACCAGGTTTGCACCATTATCAATTTTAATACTTCCTGATTGCACTTGCAGTCATCATTGACCCCTATCTCCTCCCTCTTATGTCCTGATTCTGCATTGAAGCATTACAATGAAACACTTCAAAGTGCCCTGGATGAATTTGCACCCCTATAAATAGAACACCACAACACAGATGGCGACAACCCTGACACACCCTGCAAACACGTTTCCTGCAGAGGTGTTCCAGGTGCGCTGAACGTGTGTGGAGACAATCCAATCTACACGAAGATTTCATCCATTATAAGTTTATGCTTAGAACATACAACACTGCCCTTCACCTCTCAAAGCAAACCTATTTCAACACCCTCATCACCTCATTGTCCAATAACCCGAAACGTCTCTTTGACACTTTTCATTCTCTACTCAACCCAAGAGTACAGGCCCCAACCATGGAGCTCCGAGCTGACGATCTGGCCAATTACTTCAAAGAAAAAATTGACCAGATTTGACAGGAAATTATCTCCCAATCACCTCATACCATGCACTGTCCTCCCTCCCCCACTGCATCTAGCTCACTCTCTGATTTTGAACCAGTCACAGAAGAAGTAAGCAGGCTCCTTGCATCTTCTCACCCAACCACTTGCACCTGTGACCCATTTCCGTCACATCTCCTCCAGTCCCTTTCCCCTGTTGTCACCCCTCACCTAACTAAAATATTTAACCTCTCTCTCTCTTCTGGTATCTTTCCCTCCTCATTTAAGCATGTCATCATACACTCACTACTTAAAAAGCCATCCCTCGACCAAAACTGTGTCGCTAACTATAGACCTGTCTCTAATCTTCCCTTCATCTCTAAACTCCTAGAATGCCTGGTCCACTCCCGTCTTATCCGCTATCTCTTTGATAACTCTCTTCTCAACCCTCTCCAATCCGGTTTCTGCTCTTTACACTCTACTGAAGCTGCCCTCACTAAAGTCTCTAATGATCTACTAACAGCTAAATCAAATGGTCATTACTCCATGCTAATTCTCTTGGATATCTCTGCAGCATGCGGCACTGTGGATCATCAGCTCCTCCTCACTATGCTCTGTTCTATTGGCCTCAAGGACACCGTTCTCTCCTGGTTCTCCTCCTATCTCTCTGACGGCTCCTTTACTGTATCTTTTGCCGGTTCCTCCTCCTCTCACCTTCCACTTACTGTTGGGGTTCCTCTAGGATCGGTTCTAAGCCCCCTCCTCTTCTCCTTGTACACTGCGCCTACTGCCCAGCCTTTCTAGAAAACACCGGCGATTGTCTAAACACTGTGTCTAACATCATGTCCTCACTATATCTGAAACTGAACCTGTCAAAGACGGAACTCCTTGTGTTTCCTCCCTCTACTAATGTACCTACACCCGACATTACCATTTCTGTGCGTGGTTCCACTATTACTCCCCAGCAACATGCCCGCTGTCTTGGGGTCATACTTGACTCCGAGCTTTCCTTTGCCCCCCACATTCGATCACTGGCTCGCTCTTGTCATCTGCACCTCAAAAACATTTCTAGAATTCGACCTTTTCTTACTTTTGACACTGCAAAAACTCTTACTGTTTCTCTTATTCATTCTTGTCTCGACTATTGTAACTCTCTTCTAATCGGTCTCCCTCTTACCAAACTCTCCCCTCTCCAATCTGTCTTGAATGCTGCAGCAGGATCATATTCCTCACGAATCGTTACACCGATGCCTCTACCTTGTGCCAGTCATTACACTGGCTACCCATCCACTCCAGAATTCAGTATAAACTTATTACGCTCACCCACAAAGCCCTCCATGGCTCAGCACCACCCTACATCTCCTCCCTTGTTTCAGTATACCACCCTACCCACGCCCTCCGTTCTGTGATGACCTGAGGTTAGCATCCTCAATAGTCAGAACCTCCCACTCCCGTCTCCAAGACTTTTCACATGCCGCGCCAATTCTTTGGAATGCACTTCTCAGGTCAATACGATTAGTCCCCAATCCCCACAATTTTAAGCGTGCACTGAAAACGCATTTATTTAGACTGGCCTATCGCCTCAACACATTAACCTAATCTATCCCTGTGTGGCACAGACAAAAGTTTTACCATAACCAGGTTCCTCGCATCATGTTCCCACATGCTTTATGCATCCATTAGCCCTCTGTGCCTGTACTGTTACACATTTAACATTATGGCTGGTCCATACAATCAGGGCAACTGTTACCACCCACCTTTCGTGTCTACCTCTTTCCTCATAGACTGTAAGCTTGCGAGAAGGGCCCTCATTCCTCCTGGTATCTATGATCTATGTGATTATTGTTATGCTGTAATGTCTATTGTCTGTACAAATCCCCTCTGAAATGTAAAGTGCTGCGGAATATGTCGGCGATATAGAAATAAAATTTATTATTATTAATTTATTATTATTATTTGCTCCTCACCCAATCACTTCCAGGATTTCTCTCGAATATCCCCCATTCTCTGGCAATCTGTGCCCCAACACGTGCGGTTATCCACCAAATTTGGATCCTTCAGATCGAGCCTGAAAACCCATCTCTTCAAAAAAGCTTACAACCTGTAATGACCACGTGGCCACCTCAACACCATTGGAATCACTGCAACCCCTGACCTACTGTCTCCTTCCCCACCATCCTGTAGCATGTAAGCCCACAAGGGCAGCGTCCTCTCTCCCCTCTGTATCAGTCTGTCATTGTTAGTCTGTTTACTGTAAGTGATATTTGTATTTTGATGTAACCCCTTCTCATGTACAGCACCATGGAATCAATGGTGCTATAGAAATACATAATAATAATAATAATAATAATAATAATAATCACCACAGCACAAAATGACAAGGTGGACATTTAGCTACTGAAAAAATATTAGAATGCTATACTCGTGCAGGAGCACAACGGAAGCAGTGCACAACACACTTGTATGAAATGTATCCTGCCAGCTTTGACTGTGGACCTAACTAATAGCCAAAAAAAAGTGCTGGAAGGTAAATTGAACAGCCACACTGGACACTAGCTAGCTACACTCTCTGACTGATATACAACTGCTTAGCTAACTAGATAAAATCTTGCTGCTAACAATTCCAGCAACAAGAGCAGCCTCTCTGCTCTGTTACAGTGTCAAAATGGCGCTAAAACAAGATGTCCACTCTTTGTATGGAGAGGGACATGTGATTTCAGCAGCCAATGACACAATCCGTGGTCTCAGGACATCGTGGATGTTTACTGCACCCTGATTGGCTAGCCGCAATGTGCACACATAAAGTTAGGGAAAAAAATGACTATTTACAAGAACGCCGCACCTCTGAACTCTGCAACCCCTTCCCCTCATCAAACACGTGCCAAACGCTCATGATACACCACCATTATCATTGCTAAAATGCTGAAAATGCTTTTGTGGCATCGCAAATATTTTCTCACCCTTTTTACCGAATGTTACCGATTTTATAATATTTTGCTCGTGTTTCCGATCACGAATCCAATCTGCCATATTTGTGCCAAATTTATGTTTGGCGAATGTTTTCCAAATCAATTCACTCATTACTATTCTTCACTAAAGGCATTAATGTAATTTGTATTTCTGCACCATTACAGCCATATATTTACTTTACATTACAAAATCCTGCTAACAGCTTCTCTTCAATCACACATTTGGATGACAAAACCATTCTCCTGATATTTTGGTTTTGCAAAGGTGGGATTTAAATCTATTACATTTTTAACCTTTTTTATGAGGTTTGTTTCTATACTTAAATTGGATATTCATAAGAATGTTTAATCTACATGTCACTAATTTCATATTAAAGATTTACCTTCCGAAGATCCTCATAGGTGTGAAACATAAAGTTATCTTTTCCCAGCAATTCCATCCATCCCTTGACATGATTAAACCAAGATCCATAAGGCACTGCAATGGATAAAATATGACAGCGGACAATATGCTTATAACTGACAATTTAGATTAATTTTAGTTACTTACTGTTTCCAGTTAAGAATTCTTTTAGAAAACTATCCATATTTTCTGGATCTTTGAAGACTGCACACATTATTGAAAAATAATAAAGGGACACTGCAGCATCTTTAGGGTGTCTGATTGTATATATGACCTAAAAAAAATTTCAAAAACAAATCAAAAATTTATATTGTTATATGATTGTTTATACAATTTTATGTTTGACTACTTACTTTTAAGATGTATTTCTGCAATGGTAATGTAAAATATGACGTAAGATTCCCTGGATTATCACATTGCAGAATCTTCTTTTTACACACTGAACTATGCTATGTCAGTGTGGGTGCTTGACCCCCCCTTCCTTTCCTTAGCTTGTCACACATTGCAGACTCTGCCTGCAGCTTCACAGCTGTAACACGACACTCAATCCTTCCTGCTCTTCCCCCCTCCCTTCCGAAAAGAATTTTCTTTGCCTAAGCCATGTGTGTGGATGCAAGTGTGGGAAATATTAAAGAGGCCTTAGCTCTGGCTCTGTCAGCGACAGAAATATGAAAATTACATGTCTGTGATGTGCACCAACCCAGCTTCCTGGTCCATGTTTTTCACGGTCCCAGAACCCATGGAAAAGGAGAAATGGATTTCTCCTGAATGGTGTGAAATAACTAGTTCAAGTTTAGTCTTGAATTAATGCCAGCGACAAGCTGTAAAAGTTGATACTATGTGCGTGTCTATACGAGGTACCCTCTGCGAGTTATGGTTATTATAAGTTTAGGAACCAGTTTTATAACCCTGAGATAGGGGGAGGACTGTCACAAGCCAGTCCCTTTAGTGAGGTCACAGGTCCCAAGGTATAAGGTATTTTCCCCTATCCCCTCCTTCATGCTAGCCTGGGATGCCGTGCCAATAGGATCTCAAATGCATTGGGACATCTGGCTCCAACCCCAGCATGGTTCTGCCTGAAATTATCTAAGCCATTATGTAAGTGTATTTTCTATATTAATCTTGTATTTTATTTGTAATTGTATTGTACATACTACTATTGTCTCATTTCGTAAAGCCTTTTTATCATCTGTAAACACTGCCTATCTTTCAGGAATAAACTATATAATTGTTTAGTTCTGCCTCATTGCTCTGTGGCAAATTTAAACGTGCCTATAAGCTAATTGTGCTACTGATTCGGGTTTGCTTCAAAACTCCTCTATTAATTTTAAATATTAATCAGATCAATCTGGAGCTGGTGGCAGTGAAGTGTGTTCTGGCCAGGTGGGTTGCTGGCAGTGACTGAGCTGGTTTTATAAGCTGATTGGGTGGCTGTGGCCAAAGCATTTATAACTCCCTCATTGCAAGCGGGCCTAACAACCATTGCACAACATGCAGCCCGTCCGGCGACTAATTATCCTAGGTGTAGTTCCCTGACTGACCTGAGGATAAGGTGGGTGCCAGAGAGCTGCAAGTTCCAAAGTGGAACTGGAAAGTGGCGTATCATAAATCCCGACAGCTTGTAACATATTGTAGCAGTGATGGGAGAACTAAAATAAACCCCCCTGCAGTAAATTGTTAGGGCCAGACTAGCTTGCTGTTTTTATCACATGATGCCAGTGGTGGGATAATAAAGATAAACCCCCCTGTGCCTGTGATAGCCGTGTGCGGCCAAAGCTCACGTACCCCCGATCGTGACCGATTGGTGGCAGCAGTGGGATCGTGACAGTTTCCTGTATAAAAGAAGGGATGGGATTTCTTTCAAAATGGTGTCAAAACTAAATTAATCCTCCCCAGAGGCCTAGAGTTGTCGGGTGATATAATATATCTTGATATTAATAACTGGCTTCTATATAATCTAATAGGATGTTTTTCCTAATGGGGAACCAAAACACAACACTGGATCACAACAGTTTAAGAAAGAACAAAACAGGAACTGATACTAATTATAAAATAGTAGTTGAGTTGTGATATAATGCACACCTTCATACTGTAACGCTTCCACCCCTTAGTGTTGTGAGTTCATTTTCCCCTTCACCATTGAGGTCTGATGAACTCCCTCTTCTGGTGAAGGAAGGTAGTGAGGCTGATTACAAAGCACCTGAGCAGAATGATGATGACTGGGTGACTGGGATTGCTGACTGGATATAAGGCAGCTGACTCCCTTCTGCCTTGCGGGTGATTACTCTGAGGGATTCTTGGAGTCCAGTCTGATTCCTGCTCCTCAAAAGCTAACTTTTCTGCTCTACTTTTTGCATTTGTGTTTTGGTTTTGTTTTGCCTTGTTTTTCTGGATTTCTGCCTTTCCCTGCTGGGTGAGCTGATTTCCTTTTTGCTCTGTCTTCAGATAATTCCTGAGTACTGATATAGTCTTTTTGAAGCCTAGTGTCTTCAGGGCCTTTTTCCCTATCAGTCTGTTGGCTCTTGTTTTTGAGAGGGTTTTGGCGGATTGCAGACAGCAGCTTTTCTATTCTGTCCTATTTAGTAAGCTTGGGCCCTATCATTTGCTCAGCCTATCTTTCTATCTGTGTGAGTGTTTTTTCATCTTGCTTCACCGTCCTTATATGTTGGGGGCTGCCTATTGCTTTGGGGTCTGCTCTGGGGCAGTTTAGATTTCCCTTTCTGTCTTTAGGCTATGTAGTTCTCCGGCTGTGATCGAGGGGTCTAGGGCACCGTAGGAACCCCCCACGGCTACTGCTAGTTGTTGTTGTTAGGTTCAGGGGTCTGCAATCCGATAGCTGCCAACGTCTCTGGTTTTCTGGACTTAGCAAGTATTTCTGTTTTTGCCTCCTACGGTGACTCATTCATAACACCTTAGTATGTCTGCGCAGTGATTGACAACTCATTTGTCCAGTTTCGTGCAGGGGAGTGCTGAGCTGTCTATGCAGTAATTGATGGCTCAGGTGTTCAGTCTGTTGCAGGGGTGTGATGAGCTGTTTGCATTCTTATTGACTGCTCGGCCGTCCAATCTGAGACTGAGAGGTGCAGAGCTCTCGCCAGATGATGACTATTCTCTTGATTACTCAGCTTTTCAACTGAGCTTTTAGGGCCAGTTAGCTGTCAGCCGTTGCTTCAGCTCTGTGTGCATTGTTTTCTCTGTGCCAAGTGCCTTGCTTCTTGATCTATCGCTGCCTGGCCTTGAACCTCATTCTGACCATCCATTTGTCTAATCCTTGTGTTCTGACCGGGTTTTCTTCTTTCCATTATGACCTTGGACTGTTACTTGACAACAATTTAATTTAATGATCTATGACAAACCCAACAGGATCCTTGTTGCTGAGACAATGATCATGATCAGGAGGGCCACACAGCTGAATACTACTGCACTTACTTCTGACAGTGGTCCACTAAAGTTTTGCGGAATGATGTATCTCTCAGATGCCAATTTCACAAAAGTGTTTCTGAGGTGCTTTATAAACGCTCAGGTTGTTCATGATGCCCCTTATTCTATGGTGCAGGACATGACCCAGGACATACAAATGGACAGCAGAATCCGTGAGAGACAAGGCAAACCGAAAGTTGAATTTGATACTTCCATGGAGAAAGTCCATTTACCAGAGGTGAAGCCATTGGAAGTTAGAGTTGCCAGTCTTGCTGTTGTGGAGAGAAAATGAAGATAAGATCTTGGATTCTGTCTGTACTCTCATCTCACAAAACATTTTCTCAAGAAGTGCCCAATTCATGCTCAGGCAATCAATCCATCAGGAGAACATCAGAGTCTGGGTGATGGCTGAGGTAGGCATCCAGACTCCCAGATATCTTTTTCTTCCTCTGATAGCATACTAATGTTATTCCTCAAGTACCAGATGATATCAGCATTAACATTCATTGATTGCGGGTCTGCTGCTAAGTTTATTGATTTGGGACAGATTCTAACATTAGGATTAGCGACAGTTAGATTAAAAAGACCCTTTCAAATTTTTGCCATTGACAAGACACCGTTAGTCTGGAATTTGGTCAAGAGTGTAATGGTGGATTTCAGTCGACAAGTATGAGCATTTCACTCTGAATCCATTTACTATTTTTTTTTTGGATAATTCACCTGCTATGTTGGGACTCGGACATTCATGGCAGCTTCTTCTCAAAGCTGCTATTGATTGATGTCAGAAGGAAATTGTTAAATGTAGCCCCAATTGTTACAATAAATGTCTTAAATATGTACAAATATGCTCCGCTAGTCTGAAGGGTCTTCCGGGGTTCCTGCAGGACATCAGAGTTGTGTTCTCTGAAAATGATGGGGAGATACTACCTGTCCATTGTCCTTCTGATTGTGCTAATAATCTTGTCCCTGTTGCCAAATTACCTTAAGCTCACCATTACAATTTGTCAGTGCCTGAATGGACAGCCATGAATGAATATGTTAACGAAAGTTTATGAAAGGGTCAAATCTTTCTGTCCTACTCCCCTATAGCTGCTTGACAGTCCTTGCCTTGATTTCCGAGAAATAAACAAAATCACAGTTAAAAATACCTACCAGCTTTCACTCATCCCCGACCTATATTATTAGCCTCTGGGGGCTAAGTGGTTTTCTAAACTTGATCATAGAAGGACTTACAATTTAATACGCATCTGGAACGGCGATGAGTGGAAAATTGCATTCTTGATATCAGAGGGTCTATTTGAAAATCTTATCATGCCATTTGAGTTATCAAATGCACCTTCTGTTTTCCAAAATGTTATGAATGATATTTTTTATGATTGCATTGGAAGATTTATTGTGGTTTATCTTGATGATATTCTAATTTTCTCTCTCAATGTGCACTCAAACCAGGAACATGTCTATGTAGAATTAAAAATATTGAGGAAGCATAAACTACGAATGAGAGAATCATTTACCAGTGTCTCCTCTATAAAAGACCCTACAGGATGGATGACTGCACACCCGGACACCATCTATAACATATTTCATAACTACTATGAGAATCTCTACTCTGCCTCACAACCACCCCTTCACACCTTATGCACAACTTCGTACGAGATCCCCGCCTACCCAAAATCCCTGAATCTATGACCCAACAACTCTATTCCGATATTTCTGAAGAAGAGATAGCTCTAAATATTTAAAATTTAAAAAAGGAAAGGCCCCTGGCCCTAACAGCCTCACAGCAATCTATTATAAAAAAAATTTAATGACACTCCTACCCAACATAAAAGGTTTTTGCAATTCCCTTTTGCATGGATCCCAGATGCCCCCAGAATTTTATGTGGCACACATCTCTGTAATACACAAGCCCAAGAGAGACCATCTCTTGACAAAAAATTATAGGCCCATTTCCCTATTAAGCATAGATTTAAAGATTTTTACATCAATCTTCACTAATAAACTAAATAATCTGCTACATTCTCTTATTCACAATGACCAGGTAGGCTTTATACCTGCGAAGCAAGCACCAGATAATATTAGAGAAAACCTTAACATTATCCACTCAGCAAATTTGCATAAAAAACAACTATTACTATTTGCCCTAGACAAAGAAAAGGCCTTTGACTCTCTATCATGGCCATATTTATTTTCTGTTCCCTCCAGGTTCGGTCTCCCTCCTCAATTCACCTCATGTCTTAAATTGTTATACGACTGCCCGACAGCATATCTAACACTTCCAACAACACACCCAATTTCGGTCAACATACAACGAGGCACTAGACAGGACTATCCACTATCCCCGTGTCTCTTCGCACTAGCTACGGAACCCCTAGCAGAAGCCATCAGGGCAAGCCCAAATATGACAGGACCCACAGACCTGGGTGACCAGTACAAAGTCAGTCTCTTTGCAGATTACCTCCTTCTAACTGTAACCAACCCCCATACTTCCCTCCCTAACCTATTTGCTCTTCTTCATGATTTTGAAAATATTTCAGGATTAAAGATAAATGTAGACAAATCTGAAGCACTATTCATGAACACTCCTAAAGATACGCAGGACGAAATTATTTCCCACTTCAAGTTTGTGAAAAAAGAGAACTACCTGACCAATCTGGGTATTAACTTGACATCAAATAGGTCGACACTCTTTAGGTGGAATTATATTCCTCTTAACCAGAATCTCCAAGCAGACCTTACTAGATGGTCTTCATCAAATCTATCATGGTTAGGCAGACTACCTTCAATAAAAATGGTGTCACTACCCAGATTCCTATACCTCTTTCGATTCTTACCAAGAGCAATACCAACTAAAACATGCTCTAGGATACATAATGAAATATCGAGATTTATATTGAAAGGAAAGAAACCCAGAATTTAATGAAAAGTCATGTTTTTCTATAGAAGACTAGGGGGTATATCACTACCTAACTTCGCATTGTACTTCAGGTCTGCACAAAAAGCTCAACTAACAAACATATGCTCGCACTACAATAAACCGAGATGGGTTCTCTTAGAATCCTTCCTCCTTAAACCATTTTCATTACCTGGCCTGATGTGTACTATGGAGAGACTCCAAAAAGGTATAAATATTAGAGCGCTCGTCGCAGCCCATTCTTTAATTCTCTGGAGGAAAGCCAGATTTAAATTTAAGTTACAGTATGTCCCGTCTCCACTGACCTCCCTCTTCTGTAACCCGATGTTCACTCCTGGTCTAGACCCATGCCAATTCTCATGGTGGATTTTAAAGGGGATCTCTACACTAAAACATTTGTGTTCGCTTTTCAACATATTACTAGATAAGCAAAAGTTTGTTAAAAAATATGATCCTCCGATCAGAGAAATTATGTGTATGAACCAGATGCTTCATTTTGCTAAGCAACTTTTGCCAAATAAAAATCCTCTTTGTATCTCAAGTTTCTGACAAAAATGTATAAATGACCCTATGGGAAGAGGTACAATATCTTGATATATTCAATTATTAACTCCCCTCACGATGAGACAAAATTGAATTATATGGTACATTGGGAGGAGGATATGGGCTTCAACTTACCTATTGAGGATTGGAGACTTTGCTGTGAGGCATTATCCAAGGGCAGTCACCAATCATCATTAGTAGCTAGAGTTGAGCGAAACGGGTCGAAAAATTTCAAAAGTCGCCGACTTTTGGCAAAGTCGGGTTTCATGAAACGAAACCCGACCCTAGGATGAGGTCGGCCACGAGGTCGGCGACTTACGCGCCAAAGTCGCGTTTCAAAAGTTTGTTTTGCGCTCTTTTTCAGCCAATCAGGATCCACGGACACTGTGGGCAACGTGATGACATAGGCAGGGGTCACCACCATCTTTCAGAAGGGCATGCAAGTGATTGGCTTGCTTTGGTGGGCGTCACAGGGGGTATAAAAGGGCATGCACGCCGACCGCCATCTTACTTCTGCCGATCTCAGTATAGGGAGAGGTTGCTGCTGATTCTGTAGGGAGAGCGTTAGGCAGGGAAGAAGACAAAAAAACTGCTTCTGCTGCTAGCGATTTGGCCTGCACAACACACCAGTCACTGTGTGTGCAGTGCAAGTGGAGGCTATATAGTGGTGTATCAGTGGTGTTGGTTGTTGGGCTGCCTTCTAAGGCTTCCTGACATTCCTGCATTGCTGTTTACCCACTGCTCCGCAAACTGCTTTTTTAAAAGCAATCCCAATTTTTTTTTTTTGTCCTGCTGAGAAGAAAAAAAAATTGCTTCTGCTGCTAGCAATTTGGCCTGCACAACACACCAGTCACTGTGTGTGCAGTGCAAGGGGAGGCTATATTGTGGTGTATCAGTGGTGTTGGTTGTTGGGCTGCCTTTTAAGGCTTCCTGACAGGCTGGCATTGCTGTTTACCCACTGCTCCGCAAACTGCTTTTTTAAAAGCAATCCAATCTCCCTTATCCTCTAGTCACTTTTGTCACAGCTGTGCCATCGAGCCTGTGACATAGCGCTCAGATATTCATTGGGCCTCACACAATCCAAAAGTGTCCAGTGTCCAAAAGTGTGTGCAGAGATTCAAAATCTCCCTTATCCTCTAGTCACTTTGGTCACAGCTGTGCCATCGAGCCTGTGACATAGCGCTCAGATATTCATTGGGCCTCACACAATCCAAAAGTGTCCAGTGTCCAAAAGTGTGTGCAGAGATTCAAAATCTCCCTTATCCTCTAGTCACTTTGGTCACAGCTGTGCCATCGAGCCTGTCACATAGCGCTCAGATATTCATTGGGCCTCACACAATCCAAAAGTGTCCAGTGTCCAAAAGTGTGTGCAGAGATTCAAAATCTCCCCTATCCTCTAGTCACTTTGGTCACAGCTGTGCCATCGAGCCTGTCACATAGCGCTCAGATATTCATTGGGCCTCACACAATCCAAAAGTGTCCAGTGTCCAAAAGTGTGTGCAGAGATTCAAAATCTCCCTTATCCTCTAGTCACTTTGGTCACAGCTGTGCCATCGAGCCTGTCACATAGCGCTCAGATATTCATTGGGCCTCACACAATCCAAAAGTGTCCAGTGTCCAAAAGTGTGTGCAGAGATTCAAAATCTCCCCTATCCTCTAGTCACTTTGGTCACAGCTGTGCCATCGAGCCTGTCACATATCGCTCAGATATTCATTGGGCCTCACACAATCCAAAAGTGTCCAGTGTCCAAAAGTGTGTGCAGAGATTCAAAATCTCCCTTATCATCTAGTCACTTTGGTCACAGCTGTGCCATCGAGCCTGTCACATAGCGCTCAGATATTCATTGGGCCTCACACAATCCAAAAGTGTCCAGTGTCCAAAAGTGTGTGCAGAGATTCAAAATCTCCCTTATCCTCTAGTCACTTTGGTCACAGCTGTGCCATCGAGCCTGTCACATAGCGCTCAGATATTCATTGGGCCTCACACAATCCAAAAGTGTCCAGTGTCCACAAGTGTCTGCAGAAATTCAAAATCTCCCCTGTCCTATAGACACCTTGTACCTTGTTTTACATTACTATATAGTTTGTTGGATTTTGTCTACATTTCTACCAAAAATGAGGAAGGCTGGTGGAAGAGGACATGGAATTGGGCGGGGGTTGGCAGCTGGTAATGATGGTGTTGGTGGTGGATCTGATGGTAGTGGCAAGAGCAAAATAGGACCGAATGCAGGAGGTGTTGAGCATGCGTCATCGTCTGGCTACATAAGGCCTCAAACGTTTAGTTTTCTAGGAGTTGGCAAACCGCTTTTAAAGCCAGAGCATCAGGAAAAAGTTTTGTCTTACATTGCTGACTCAGCCTCCAGCTCTATCGCCTCCTCTTCTTCAGTTGTAAAAAGTAAAAGCACTGAGTCGTCATTGGAGGCTCATGTTCATGAACCACAACTTTCCTTGTGTTCTTCACCCCAACCAAGATTGAAGGATGACGCAGGCCATACTACTGATTACTCCATGGAGCTGTTTTCACATACCATGCCTGGATTATCAAGTGAAATGGTGAATTACCCAGGCCAAGATGAATCTGACATGGAGTGCACTGATGCACAGCCGCTGATGGATGATTCTGCTGGTACATTCACTCAGAGCACTACATTGTCCTCGCAGTGTACAGAGCCAGATTCTGACCCTGATGAGACTCAGGTGAACCTTCCCGCACACTATACCACCATACACGGTGACACAGAGGAAGGTGCACATGACATAGAAGAGGAGGTGATGGATGACCCAGTTGTTGACCCAGATTGGCATCCATTGGGGGAAGAGGGTGCTGCTTCCAATAGCTCAGATGAGGAGGATCCACAGCAGACATCGACATCGCAACAGCTGTTATCTGGCAGGCCCGGAGCACTCCAAAGACAGGTTCCAAACATCAAAAGAGTTGCTGGACAGCTTGTCCAGAGGGTCAAAAGATCACAGCGTGCTAGGCCGCAAAATGTCTGCCAAAGTAGGAAGAGTGCAGTGTGGCACTTTTTTGAACAAAATCCTCATGATCAGGCCAAGGTTATCTGTAAGAAGTGCGCAAAGACCTTTAGCCGAGGGAAAAATCTGAAAAATTTGAATACCAGTTGCATGCTTAGACATTTAACCAGCATGCACTTGCAAGCGTGGACACAACACCAAACCTCAAGTGCCACATGTGCAACTGATCACAACGAAGGTAGTCAGCAACGCTACAATGTTTCCCCCACTGTAAGCCCACCGGTTAGCACAGCAGCAAATGTTGAGGTGTCGTTGCAAGGCCACAGCAGTCAGGGAATCCCACTGTTATATCAACGAAAGACTGATTCTAGGCCATCAGAAAGAACACCAACTCCATCACCATCATCAACCCTCTCTCAGTCCGCCCTGTCCACCGCTACTTCCACCATATGCAGCTCTCAAGTCCAGCTCACCCTCCCAGACACTATAAGTAGGTCAAGAAAGTACTCAGTCTCTCATCCGCGTACACTGGGTTTGAACGCCCACATTGCCAAACTAATCTCGTTTGAGATGATGCCCTTTCGGTTGGTGGAAAGCATAGCTTTCCGCGAACTCATGGCCTATGCAGTACCACGCTATGACCTACCCAGTTGCCACTTCTTCTCTCGCAAAGCCATCCCAGCCCTCCACCATCATGTGAAAGACCGCATTGTCCATGCACTCAAGCAGTCAGTGAGCGGAAAGGTGCACCTCACAACTGATGCATGGTCCAGTCGGCATGGCCAGGGCCGTTACGTGTCCATCACTGCGCACTGGGTTAATGTGGTGGATGCAGGGTCCACAGGGGACAGCGGTGGTGGGACAGTGCTGCCTAGCCCACGGTATAGGAAACAGTTGGCTGTAGGCGTTCGACCCTCCTCCTCCTCCTCCTGCAGAAGCGAAAGCTCGTCCACAGAGCGCAGTCGTACGAGCACTCCATCTGCAGCTGCCACTGTTGCACACGATGTGTCCCCCTATCGAGCAGCTAGTGGAAAGCGTCAGCAGGCTGTGTTGCAGATGATGTGTTTGGGCGACAGACACACCACCGAGGTGCTGGCCGAGTACTTGAAGCGACAAACTGAGTCATGGCTGGGCAGTGTACATCTTGAGGCAGGCAAGGTAGTTAGTGATAACGGCCGTAATTTTGTGGCAGCCATAGCCCTTTCAAAACTCAGCCACATACCTTGCTTGGCTCACACCTTGAACCTGGTGGTGCAGTGCTTCCTCAAAAATTATCCGGAGTTAACAGCCCTGCTCCAGAAGGTGCGAAGACTGTGCGCGCACATCCGCCGGTCGCCTGTACACTCCGTTCGTATGCAGAAGCTGCAGCGATTGCTCCACCTTCCCAACCACCGCCTCATTATCGACATTGCAACAAGGTGGAACTCCACCCTGCACATGGTGGAGCGGCTGTGCGAGCAGAGGCAGGCCATAATGCATTTGTGGGAGGATACACGGCCAGGCACTTTGAGAGCAGACATGGAGTTGACAGGTGTGCAGTGGTCGAAGCTGAAAGACCTCTGTAAAGTCCTTCAGTGTTTTGAGGAATGCACACGGCTGGTAAGCGCAGACGACGCCATCCTAAGCATGAGCATCCCACTTATGCGTCTGCTCATGCAAACTTTGACGCACCTTAAGGAGCAGGCGTCTGCAGCCAATGTTGATGAGGAGGAAGAGGAGGAGGGAATCCTTGATGACATTCAGCCATTGTCTGCTCAGGGACCTCTCCTGGACAAGGTGGAGGAAGAAGAGGAGGAGGAGGATGATGTTGGGGATGATTACTTAGGGGAGGAGGATGCATCTCGTGGGGCAAGTGAAAATGTTGGCGTGGCAAGGTCTGGTACAGGGTTTGTGCGTGACTGGAGGGATGTGGATTTGCCAGAAAGTGCTCCTCCACCCAGCACTCGCAGTGCATCATTGACACCGGGAACATTGGCCCACATGTCAGATTATGCCTTGCAGATCCTAAAAAGGGACCCACGCATTGCCAAAATGATGAACGATGACGACTACTGGTTGGCCAGCATCCTGGATCCACGCTATAAAGGCAAATTGCAAAACATCATGCCACAGGAGAACCTTGACCTAATATTGGCTAATAAACAAGCAACTCTGGTAAATCGGTTGCTTGAGGCATTCCCAGCACACAGCAGCGGTGATGGTTCTCACACGAGCCGTACGGGCCGGGGGCAGCTTGGCAGAGGTGTTCGTGGTGCACACAGCAGAAGTGGCGTTGGAGACAGGGGTTTCATGACAATGTTGTGGACTGATTTTTCAAATACCGCTCACACAACTGGTAATACTGCATCCATGGAAAGTGACAGGAGACAGCAGTTGTCAACTATGGTTACAAACTACTTTTCCTCCCATATCGATGTTCTCCCACACAGGTCATTCCCCTTTTACTATTGGGCCGCTAAACTGGACACCTGGCCTGAATTGGCCCAATATGCCTTACAGGAGCTCGCTTGCCCAGCTGCAAGTGTGCTATCGGAAAGAGTCTTCAGTGCAGCTGGATCAATCCTGACAGGAAAAAGGACCCGTCTGTCAACCCAAAATGTGGATGATCTAACCTTCATTAAAATGAACCATGCATGGGTTTCCAAGGATTTTGTCCCACCTTCTCTTGATGACACATAGGGTGACAGAAAAATGGCTTGCTTTGGTCCACCTCTTCCTGGGACTTCACCTATTTCGCCTTTTGCATCAGCTGAATGTCCAACATCAACATATGCCACTTTCTAAAACTCCCTAACTGTGCTGCCTCCCCCCCCATGGCCGGGGTCACCACCTAGCGCACGACACCGTGCGAGTGCCTTTGCCCTGGACAGGTGGGTAGGCCGACTCTTGGGCGCGGGCACTGGCACAGGGTCCCTCATAGTGCAATCAAGTGTCTCTGACGGTGGTGGTGCACACCCGCCGTCAGACACACCGCTGTACTATGAGGGGCCCAGTGCCAGTACCGACGCCCACGAGTGGGCCCCCCTTGCTTGGGCAGGGCCCCAGCATTTGCAATCTTTACCTCTCCCTGCTCCTCCGCTGTGTAATCTGGGCCGTCAAATCCATACTGGGCCTAACACCGTCTGAGCCTGCCTCCTGATGTATAGACATATATTTTGAATGTGTACGCTATCCATACATGTTATCTGGGGATACGGTACCCTTTCTAACCTTTGTGCAATCACGTGTAATCCATACTGGGCGTGAGAACGGCTGGCGAGCTGTTAAGGAAGCTACAGCACCTGTGGTTTGCACACGTAAGTTTTTCATTTTTTCAGGAATGACGGTTAGGCCTAATTCCGGAACTGCGGTTGACCTGCACTTACTGGGAAATCATTGTTCGCGGGTAATAATTGTAATCAGTGATCCCCATCACTAACGTTGTTAAGCGGGTTATCTGCACCTGTAAGCGACAAACGCTGGCCTTTTCAGTGTAGCGCACATGCAGCCACGGACATGTAAGGGCATGACACACCAGTTATTGGCCAATCTCATGTGCCAGAGACTCACGTGTCCCTCTAGTAAGCCGGACTCGGACCGCGGGGCATGACGGAGTCTCGTTCGTTAACGGAATTAAGCTTGCAATGTGTGCATCTGTTCTGTAGCTGGCATGGTTGAGGTTTCCCAGGTGGAGTCGAATTTAACCATAGGCTCCACTCCTGGTGGTGCCCTTCTGGACATTCCTTTAAGGTTCAGCTTTGCAACCATACTGCCCACGTAAAACAAACACTTTGCCTTCATGAACGCTGTTTGGAGGGTCATGACTCGTGGGAATGACGCCGCCCAATCAGTTAACCTGCTAGAGAGATCCTTCGTTGCTCCCAAGCATGACATCACACTCCCTAGGAAGAAGGTAATGCCACTGTGGCGACCGTACTCCTGGGGGCGACACAAGTGCACTGATGCCCAGCCACTGCTCGATGAATCTGCTGGTACATTGACCCAGACCACTACATTCCCCTCGCACGCTACCCGGCCTGAATCTGACCCTGATGAAACTCAGGTTACCCTTCCCATATACAGTTCCATCTTACACGGTGACAAAGAGGAAGCTTCAGATGAAAGTGCAGGTTCGGCCCACCCGCCATCAGACACACCACCGTACTATCAGGGGCCCTGTGCCAGTGCCGTCGCCAATGAGTGGGCCCCCCCTGCTTGCTCAGGATCACAGCACTTGCAAAGTTGAAATACTGTGCAGTGAGATGGAAGATGGGGACGACGAGGAGTCTAGACTAGTACAGGGATTCCCTAGCGAGGAGACTTATTTGATTGTTTTCAATGTTGGGACAGCAATTTTTGGGGAGCACTATACTCTGGAGAATGATAGATGGGGCCCACCATACACTGGAACATTCCAAAGGTGGACATCAGACACTGGAGCAGCATTTACAGGGCCCATTATACACTAGAGCATTAGAAATGGGGCCCATTATGTTTGGAGCATTATTTGGGCCCATAAGACAGTGGAGCTTCATCCATGGGGACCAACATATACTGTAGCATTATGTGGAGCTCATCATATACTGTTTCAAACATTATATGGGACCAATGATTCTGTATGGAGAAATAGATGGGCCTCGTCATGAGATGTAAAAAGTGAAGTATTTTTCATTGTACTATACCGCTATTTCTCTGCCGTATCGGAGCATGATGAGTTGTGGTATGTGTTAAAGGGGCGCTCTTTCACCCAGGGCACATGAAAACCTGCAGCCAGCCCTCCCCCCCACAACTTTAGCCAAATAACCCCCATTTTTCAGTGTGTAACTTGTATTATGAAGTTAATTAAGGTTGACAAGCTTAAGTAATAAGAATTGATGCTTTTGGCATTCAAATGGGCACTGTAGGTGTGTTTCCTGTCCTCCTCTCACTGCCGACTTTTATTCCCCATTGACTTACATTGGGTTTCGTGTTTCGGGATGACCCCGACTTTTCCCTATAATCGGACGATCTTGCTCGACCCGACAGTCGGGTTTCACGAAACGAAACGCGACCCTAAAAAACCAAAAGTCTCTCCACTCTATTAGTAGCTGAAGGTTCTACACAGAACCTACCACGTCCCATCCAAACTACAGAGCATATATCCAAAAGTATCTGCCCTATGTTTCAGAGGGTGTAATCTACATGGAGATATGAAGCATATATGGTGGACTTGCCCAGTTGTTTTGGATCTCTGGCAAAAGGTAAAACTTCTAGTAGATCGAATGTTTGGCCGGAAAATCGACTTAGACCTTGCTGTCTTCCTCCTAAGAGCAAGACATCCTTCACTCCCTAAAGGTCCACATAAATTGGTAAATTTTCTTTTTATGGCCACCAAAATCCATATCGTCGCAAAATGGAAATCTCCTTCGCTCTCAATATTACTTGTTAAAGAAAGAATGAATAATATTATGATATTTGAGAGGATTGAAGCTACTAGAAATGATATGTGGGAACCATTTTTCAAACTCTGGAACCCCTGGATGGAGCTAGAGTCGGGCCTACAATTGGATCAGGTGATGCGCCTCTCCCCTTAGCTCTGTGGGGATGGGGGGACGGGAGGAGGGAGGCGAGAGTTGTGATGTATATTTGTCACTTCTCTGTTGTGGAATTTCAGATTGGCTTTGATCGGACCAGAGCGGGCTCTGAAGTTAAGTTAATGAATTAATACAACTATTGTTAAGCTACATACTATGGATTCATTGTCTCTTTCCTATTGTGTCATCCTCCTATTGTCATTGTCTTGTCTCCCCCATGTTGAATCCATATCTGTTATGGATGTTAAAAGTTAAAATTTGAATTTCGCCAACGAAGGAAAATTTTCTCATGCAAAATTGTGTCCAGTTTAAAATGTTTCAATAAAAGCCTTATTGAAAGTAAAAATGTTGAGGAAGAACTCTTTCTTTGCAAAATTAAAGAAATGTCTTATTTCTGTTCAGGAAATATCATTCTTGGGATGTGTCTTGTCTGCAGAAAGATTTAGAATGGACCCTGGGAAGGTGCAGGCCATAATTGATTGGATTCAACCTCGTGACCTTGAAGCTTTACAACGTTTTCTTGGATTCAGCAACAAATATAGGGAATTTGTCAAGGAATTTTGAAAAATTGCTAAGCCTCTTACAGACCTCACACGCAAGGGGGCGAATCTCAAGGTTTGATTGCCGGATGTTATCAGGGCTTCTGAAAAATTAAAAAAATTCATTGTGGAGGAGGATGCTTCAGAGGTTGGGGTGGTGACCGTTTTTTCACAGGGGCCCAAAATTATGAAGAACCTATGCCCATGTGCTTTTTTCTCTGCTGAAAGAAATTATGATGTTGGGAATTATGAGTTACTTTCTGTTAATCTGGCCTTTGAGGAATGGAGGCATATTTTTAAATGTGCGGTTCATCAAATTACTGTATTCACATATCACAAAAATCTAGCTTACATTGAGTCAGCTAAATGATTAACCCCCAGACAGGCCAGATGGCAGTTGTTTTTCTCTAGGTTTAATTTCACATTAAGGCCGGAGTCAAAAAATGTGAAAGCTGATAATGTATCTAGCACCCTTGAATCAATTTCTCCTCCAGAACATACATCTTCCATTTTTCATAAGGGTATTGAGGTTTTCATGGTAACCACAGAGTTGGAACAGGAGATCCTATAATAGTCCAGGCGTTGACTCCTTATGCTACTCCAGGGTCGAAATAATTTGTGCCTGTGTATCTAAGATTGCATCTGGTACAGGAGTTTCATGTTTCCATGTTGAGAAGTCATCCTGGGGTTACTGCTACACGGAAAACAATTGCTAGGTTTTTTTGGTGACTGTCAGGAATCCTCTTTTGCGATCCCAATTATATGTCCGGGATTTATTTGTATATCCCACTTTCCAGTCCCTTTAGGAACTTGCAGCTCTCTGGTGCCCTCTTTATCCTCAGGTCAGTCAAGGAACTACACCTACTATAGGATAAGCAGTCATCAGAAAGGCTACCTTGCTGTGTACTGACTATTGGGCAATCTTCAATTAGGGTGGTATGCATATCCCCAGTCTCAGGCAGGAAATGCACACATAAACCTCCGAACCGTCACTGCCAGGGTTTTCCAAATCCCCCAGAATACTTTGCTGTCACCAAAGTGTTAGGCGTCCAGTTTCCCCCACTGCACAAAGGGAATTTCAAGCCATGTCCTCTGCGGTCTCCCACTCTTCTGCGGCCGCAGAGATTCCTGCTCAGCAGAGATGTCATTCCCAGCATCTTGCCCAGACTAATGCCAGGCATCTGGTTGCTCCTTCTGGCTCGGCTATAACACCATTCTTGAGTCAGCAGCGAGCAAACGCTCCTGGGACTAAGTCCTGTCGTTTTCCTTTTGAGCATGCGCATGGGACGACCTCTCTTTGGGGGTCGGAGGTCACATGCGCAGGTTCTGATCCTGCTCCGATTAGACCACTAGGAAGGTCCCGGAAGGACGCTGCTATAAAAGAGTCGCATGGCTGCTCGACCATGCGCTAGTATAGACTCTTGTTGCTATTTGTGTGAGTGATAATGGATGCATGAAACTGGTGACTGACTTATTATTCACTCCCCTTCCTTGGATATGCATGTTGTAGGGCTATCAGAGTCAGAGCCTACTAGTGGCACTGTCTTGGGCCACTGTGCTACCTAATCACAGCATCTCACTTAGTGCCTCAAGGTGCTGTTCAGCTCTAGGCACCTCAGTACCACATTAAGTCACTGCATTCGCCAGTGTGACACCGTGCCCAAGTCTAGTGCTTTCCTTCCCTGGTCTGGGTGGTTAGTGTAATCTGCCAGAGTGGTGCAGTGTGCACTTGGTGCACTTACAGTTTGGTTACCCTCTTTCTGACACTGTAGCCGTGGTGCTGAGCGCTAGTGTTTTAGACAGACTCTAACCCTTTGCCTTGGGGCAGAGTCCTGTGACTGTTTAATAGTGCTCACCCAGCCGAGCCCTGTGAGGTAAACAGGCTTCGTTATTTACACTTAGTGGCTAGGCGGTTCTGTAACGCAACAGAACTCATTCCAGTACACACCGCGTGACGCTAACCCGCGTGTGTTCATTTGCTATTTTGCCGCATAACCTCTGCCATTACCAAGCAGGAGGGAACAACTCTGCACGGTGGACCCCGGGCTGCAAAGGCACCTTTGTTTCCATCCTCTATTACTTGGTGCATTCCGCTAGCCCCATAACAACTTATACATATCAGTCAACGGTATGCCGTATGGAGGAGGGGAGGGTAACCTTCCCAAAATAACGGGTTCAAATGCACAGCTACCTATAGCTGATTCCCCAGGCAATAACCCCCCTTTGTCTGGGCCTCTGAGCTTTATACGATTGCCCAAAAACAAGGGTCTCCCCCTTGATGACCTCACAGGGTGGGCTGGTTATGCCCCCTTTTGGAAAGTTATTAAGAAACTTCTGTGGGCCATATCTCGGGCTGCGAGGCTCCCAGAGTGATGACAGGAGTTTTATATGTCTTCTTACAAAATTATCTTTCATTTAGACCAAACATACCGTGTCTGGGAGGTACAAGCAGGCAGAAATCCATTTTTCGGGTTCTGGCATCCGCACAAGCTGCAAAACGCTGCTGTGAATAGGTTTAATTATGCAGATTCCAAAAATATAAGCTTTATGCCTCTATGATTATTCTTTATCATTATATTCGAGTTTGAATGAACCAAGAGACATGTGCTTTTGGACCTTTACTTCCGTCTTGAGCTGGACAGACCATTTTCTCGCATTACACAAAGCTAGTATAGCTAGAGGGAGGGGTGAGTGGACATTCCAACAGGGAGAACAAGGAAGGGGGCAGGAAGCATGTGGGGGGTAAAATTACACAGTGCAGAGAGAGAGAACTGCAGCTATGGGCCTGCACATGAGAAGCTCAGAGTTACACTGCAAAAACGTGATGGGGAGGGGCAGCATGAGCTCTGGATGTGTACATAGAAGTTTAGGAGTTATTCATGTTTCTGACAGTGGCCGTCAGAGAATAAAGATATTAAAGATTTTGTATCCACTTGTGAAGTTTGCGCATGTGCTAAATTCCGTCACAACCAGATAGCCAGGGAATTGGCTCCATTGTTAACTCCTGATAGACCATGGACCCAGAGGCGTATCTAGGCTTCCTGGCACCCGGGGCAAGAATTTGGTTCGGCGCCCCCCCCCACACTAAGTACATATGCGACTTGCACACTTAGCCATGTACCCACGAGCTGCTCTCCCTAATGCTCTCAATGTTCAGTAAAAAACTGAAAGCAGGATGAGAAGCTCGTTGTCAAGTATGAAAATCGCATATGAGTGAAGTGTCCATGTGATGAGTACTGGAACCTGCAGAGCTGAGTCCTGACATTGCAGCTTTTGAATTCTCACAACGAATGCACTGCACACTTTTAGGATTCTCCCTTGCTGATGTACAGTCATGTCAGCACAAGTATGTGATTTGTATACTTCTGGCCACATTCCGACTAGACGTGCCCGGCCTCGCCCTGTTCATTTTCATTGAGAGAGGCCACACATGTCTAGTCAGCATGTGACCGCATGTATGTAAATTACCGGCACGAGAGAATCCTGACAGCATTCAGTGAGCACTGTGAGAATTCAGAAGTCTGCAGTCACATAGAATGACTGCAGACTCCGTACAAACCTGGAAAACCCCTTTAATGTTCCTAACAAATAAAAACATGAGAATTAGTCAGTATCACAAATAACATTTACATCCAGGTACCTTATAGATGACGTCGTCTCTGGAGTCGTTCTCCTTCTTTTTTTCTTCTTGTCCAGACCCCATGATGAGTTTTCTCATCCACAGCCGTCTCTGCGGACTTCCATCTTCTCCGGTCTTCTGCAGCAAATCTCCACACGATGCCCTTAAAGACAGAAGTGTCATTGTAATGCTCCTAAATACAAATATCTGCAATATACTGTCGCCTCACACTATTCCCCTCCCTCCTCTAACATCCCTCTGTTCACCATACTGTCTCATCATATATTTACCCCCCTCACTCTCTATACTGTCTGCTCACACATACCCCCGACTCCCCTTACTGTGTCCACATACATTAACCCGTTCGCTCCCCATACTGTCTCCTCATACATACTCTGTGTCCTCAAATCTCCCCACACACATTAAATCCCCCCATCCCCACTCCAAATCCCTCACACACATTAAATACCCCCCATCCACACTACAAATCCCTCACACACATTAAGTAACCCCCATCCACACTCCAAATCCCTCACACATTAACCCCATCCCCAATCATTAACCCCCATCCCGACTCCAAATCCCCCACACATTAAATAACCCCCATCCCCACTACCAAATCCCCATCCCCACTCCCAAATCCCCCTCCACACATAATGTACCCCCCACTCCAAATCCCCCACTCATTAACCCCCCACACATTAATTCCATTCCCACTCATTAACCCTCCACAAATTAATTCCATCCCCATTCATTAACCCCCACTCAATAACCCACCACACATTAACCCCCATCCCCACTCATTAACCCCCCACACATTAACCCCCATCCCCACTCATTAACCCCCCACACATTAACCCCATCCCCACTCTTTACCCCCCACACAGTAACCCCATCCCCACTTTTTACCCCCCACACAGTAACCCCCATCCCCACTCATTAACCCCCATCCATTAACCCCATCCCCACTCTTTAACCCCCCCACACATTAATCCCCATCCCCACATTAACCTCATCCCCACTCATTAACCCCCCACGCATTAACCCCAATCCCACTCATTAACCCCCCCACGCATTAACCCCATCCCCACTCATTAACCCCACTACACATTAACCCCATCGCCACACATTAACCCCCCCATCTTCGGTGGTTTCTTCAGCTCCACATTGGAGCACACTTACCACCAGCGCTGAGCGTTCACTCTGGGCACCGGGGAGTGACATTAGCAGCGTGATCACATGTCACGCTGCAGACGTCGCTCTGGCCAGGCGGTCAGAGCTGCAATTGTACTGGCGTCTATACAGACGCCAGTACAATTGCTGCCTTGGAGCCGGCACGCGCACCTTCTCTGCGCCAGCTGTCAGCTTGACAGCTGACACAGAGAACCGCCGACTCTCAGGCCAGGGGGGGCGGCAGAACGCAGCCGCCAGGGAGGACACTGCGGACCGCTGCATTAGGCGGCCCGGACTGCGCCCCCTGCTGGCTGCGCCCGGGGTAACTGCCCCGGCTGCCTCCCCTAGATACACCCCTGCATGGACCCATTTTTCATCACGGATTTGCCTTTGTGTGGTGGGAAAACTGGTATTTGGGTGGTTGTTGACTGTTTCAGCAAACAAGCTAATTTTTTTTCCTTTGTCAGAATTACCTAATGCAAAGGCACTTTCTATGTTGTTCATTTCTC
Source organism: Dendrobates tinctorius (assembly GCF_039654945.1). Classification (NCBI taxonomy): domain Eukaryota; kingdom Metazoa; phylum Chordata; class Amphibia; order Anura; family Dendrobatidae; genus Dendrobates; species Dendrobates tinctorius. Next base: position 18,558,150 of record NW_027361818.1, read on the forward strand.
ACATTGTAAGGCTACATGGGCTCCCTCTTAACATTGTGTCTGATAAGTGAGTGCAATTTGTTTCTAAATTCTCTAGAGCTTTTTGTTGTAAATTGAAGATTGACTTGTCATTTTACTCTGCATACCACCTTGAAACCATTGGTCAGACTGAGAGGACAAATCAATCTTTGGAACAAATTTTAAGGTGCTTTGTAGCAGCTCGGCAGGGAGTTTGCTCTTTCTTTTTACCTATTGCTGAGTCTGCCTTACCCCAATTTTGTTGAGTTTTCTAGGATTGGTTCTGAATGTCCTGAGGTGGAAGTCGCTGTGAGACATAGGGATATCTAGAAGCAGGTTCAAAAGAATATTGGGAGCAATCATATTGACCGATAACGGAATGCAGATAGAAGATTTTCGATTGGTCCTGTTTTAAAAGGTTGGATATAGGGTTTGGCTGTCATCAAGAAACAATAAACTTAAGGTACCTTTGACGAAGTTGGAGCTGAAGTTCATCAGTTCCTATGAAATTCTGGAAGCGGTCAATCAGGTGGAATGTAGGATTAAGGGTCCTCCATCTTTCCGCATCCCTAACGCTTTCTGTAAATCCTTGTTGAAGGAATTTGTCCCCTTGGTGGTGCCGCCCTCATTCCCACCTCTGCAAGTCACTCTTAAAAGCAGTTGAGGGTATGATATGCAGAGTTGTATCCTCTCATAGGGTCCAAAATTCCCTCAAACACCTCATTCACTGGAGGGGATACAGACCTGGACAGAGATTCTGGTTCCCAAATCGAGATGTGAAGAACCAAGCGGTTAGTCAGGGCCTTCCATCTGAAGTTCCCTGGGGATCTGGTGCGCCCCTTAGAAGAGGGAGTACTGTAATGATTCGAACAGTCAGTATGTCTGTACAGTGATTGACAGCTCAGTTTTCCAGTCTAATGCAGTGGCCTGCTTAGCTGTCTGTGCTTGTATTGACAGCTCAGCCGTCCAATCTGAGACTGGGAGTTGCTGAGTTCTCGCCAGCTGCTGCCTATTCTCTTGATTGCTCAGCTATTTAACTGAGCTGGCAGGGCCAGATAGTTGTCAGTCATAGCTTCAGTTCTGTGTGGATTGTTCTCCCTGTGCCAAGTGCCTTGCTTATTGATCTATCGCTGCCTGACCTTGGACCTCATTCTCACCATCCATTTGTCTAATCCTTCTGCTTTGTTTCGCTATCCTCCCTGTATTTTGACCTCAAACTGCTACTTGAATATGCTTTTGTCTTTTCCCTCTGTTTATGATGTACCCTCCTGGTTAATGACCTCGGACTAGTTGACTATCCCAACTCAAGGTTTGTCCATGGAAAGTGACTCAGTGTCACACAAACCAGTTTTTCCTGTATGACCTTCGCAGCAGTTTGCTAGGAGTCCTTATCTTGCTGCAACACTTTCCAGTGAATTTGACATATTCATTATTTCATCAGTTTTTCATTAGCATTGGATTTTAAATTTGGAGGCTTTTGGTCTAGGAGAGGCATATCTGAATGTTACACCTTGTCATGGCTGGTGGGCACATACAGATTGACCTATGTGTGTGCCATCATTAGTTTTATATGTATATTCTATAAAGAGTAATGTAGTTTAACCTTTTGATATTCCATAGTCAACTTCTATAATTTTTATCTGGTTTCAGGTGTGACTTTCATATTGGAGAAGATAGGTAGAATCGAGCTTTTAATGAACCATTTAAAATGCAAATATCATCAAATGGTGATACACCTGATGCAACACGAGCACATTACAGCACAGTGCACACATTGCAATATGAGGACCAACACCGTTCGACTTGCATCTTAATCATGGTACATGCATGGGAGTACTGAAGAAATTTAAATAGTCTCCCAAGCAAACTACTCCAGGTGATCCAATCAGAAAAATATCCCAGGAGCATTTAAAGAGACAGCTGCATGGAAACAAGAATATTATAAAATATATATATATATATATATATATATATATCTGTAAACTTCCTTGTCACCCCCACCGGGGGTGGTCTTTGTTGTCATTTCTCAATCTCGGGTCCTCTACCAGAGGCCTGGGAGTTTGAGAGTTCTGCACAGGATCTTAGTTCTTCCGACCATTGCGCTTTTCTCGACAGAGAACTCAGATGTTGCTCCTGGGATCTGTTGTAGCCATTCTTCCAACTTAGTGGTCACTGCACCAAGTGGTCTAATCACCACTGGAATCACTGTTGCCTTCACCTTCCACATCTTCTCCAGTTCTCTTTTGAAGCCCTGGTATTTCTCCAGCTTCTCATATGCCTTCATTCTGATGTTGCTGTCACGTGGCACTGCCAAATCTATTATAATTGCTGTATTCTGGTCCTTGTCTACTATGAAAATGTCTGGTTGGTTAGCCAACACCGGCAGATTCCTGCTTCTATGGATCTGGTACTTAGTGCTTGCTCTTATGCTTCTATGATTAGTGCCTCTGTGCTGTCTCAGAGTCCAGCTTTCTCCAGCCATAAGTAGGATTTCTTCATGTCAGCTACCTCCATTATCTGTCGATAGTATATCCCATGCAGCGGCTTGTCTTGCCATGGCGCTTCAGGTTCCTGTTCTTCCATCCACATCTGTTGTTGCTGCCTTAGGCTTTCTTTCAGCATATCATCTTTTGATGCAATTTTTCTTATGTATTCCTGGATACTCCTTGTTTCATCCATGATGGTGGCTTGGATGCTTATCAAGCCTCGACCACCCTCCTTTCTGTTTGTATACAATCCTTGGGTGCCAGACTTAGGGTGGAGACCTCCATGCATTGTGAGGAGCTTTCATGTCTTCACATCTGCAGCTTCCATCTCTTCTTTTTGCCAGCACACTATGCCAGCAGGGTATCTGATAGCTGGCAGGGCATATGTATTGATGGGGCAGATTTTCTTTTTCCCTTTGATGGCATTTGGATGTTGCTGCTTTCTGTAACAACCCTGCCAGCATAAACTGCATGGCCTCCCATTCCCCACCTGCCTTACTCACTACTCCGGGTCATGCTGTGTGTTCTGTCTACTGCCTGCTCCATGCTGCATGCCTCTTGCCTACTGCATGCTCTCTGCATACTTCCTAGTTGTGTGCATAGGGGGGGCGGCGGCGGTACTCTTTGGTTCTTATAGAATCAGTGTGCACCTGCTTATGTTGTTCCCAGCCAATTACCAAGGGGCCTCTAGTATTTAGGACAGCTCCACCCAGTGGAAGCTGCCTGAGCAATGCCTTTACTCAGGCAGTGTCTTGCTGCTGAGTTGCAAGGTCCTGTCCTGTCTCTGCCTGCTCTGGGTGCATCATACCCAGATCTGTTTCTGTGAGCTTGGGTCATGCTTTCCACCCACCAGGAGGCAGAATATCCTGGTCCCTGTATCCCTGGCTCTGTGCATTGACTCGTACCTTGCCTTGTCCGATCTCAGTCCTATCCTCTGTCTGTTGGTATCCTTGTCTGTGGCTCCTTTCCCTGCCGTGTCTATCCTTGTGTCCTCTCCATCTGCCTGTGCTCCGCACTCTTGCGGCTCTGCCTGTTCTCCGCCCTCTTGCAGCTCTGCCTGTGCTTTGCATACCTTGTGGTTCCACGCTATTTCCCTTCTGTAACTCTTGCTGCTGCAGAACCTCTTGCTGCAAACTGCAGCGCCTCTCAGCAGCCTTGCAGTTCAACCCTGCTGCGCTTCTTGTGGTTCTTCTCTGCTCCGCAACCCTGCTGTTCTGCTTTGCTTCCGTTCCGTATCTTGTGGATTCTTGTTCTACCTGCCTGTATTGGCTCCTAATCTGTACCGGCTTCTCCTGTGTGAACAGCTCTCTACCTGTTTCCGCATACCCTTCATACCTGTCTATGTGCCTGTCCTTCCTGAAACTATTCCTGCATCTTCAGTGAGAACAGCTCTCTACCTGTTCCCTCATACCATTCATACCTGTCTATGTTCCTGTTCTTCCCGAACCAGTTCCTGCACCGTCAGTGTGAACAGCCCTCTACCTCTCCACATATTCTATTCATCCCAGTCCGAGTCTCTGTCCTGTCACTACCGAGTCAGTTCCTGTCCCTTCTGCCTCAGCTGTGCCTCCATGCCTGTGCCTCAGCCATGCCCACCTGCCTGCCAGTGCCTTATCCATGCCCACCTGCCTGCCAGTGCCTCAGCTGTGCCTGCCTGCCAGTGTCTCAGCTGTGCCCGCCTGCCTGCCACGATCTCAAGCCGTGCCTGCTAGAGTACCCGTCATGTCCGTTTGTACCAGCCCGCACCTGCTCACAGTATCATGTCTCTCAGTGGGATCAGCAGCCACAGCCAGACTCCACCCTGGAGTGGCACCTGGCAGCTACCTGCAGCACAAGCCTGACCTCACCATCAGAGGCTCCAGTGAACACCAAGGTAGCTGCTTAGTTATGCCATATCCAGGGTAGTCTGGTTTGTGGTCCAGTGGGGCCACACCCCTCATGCTCACGCCAACCAGTCTGGTTGCGAGCGTTACAATTTCCTTGCCTCTTCATCATGGTTACCATATACTTGTGGAATGCTGAGGTATTTGTAGCATGTCGGTTTATCTGCTATGTGCCCTGCTGGCAATTCCACTCCATTAGTCTTGACTATCTTGCTTCTCTCTATTACCAACTGGCCGCACTTATCCAGTCTGAAGGACATCTCGATGTCTTCACTGTAGATCCTTGTAAGGTGGATCAGCGAATTGATGTCTCGTTCGTTTTTCGCATGCAGCTTGATGTCATCCAAGTAGAGGAGGTGGCTGATGGTGCTTCCACTCTTGAACTTGCATCTATAGCCAGACTCTGTAATTATCTTACTGAGGGGGTTCAAGCCTATGCAGAACAGCAATGGGGACAGTACATAATCAAATGCAGCATATACCAAGGTGATTCTCTATGGATTTAAGGTCAGATGAGTTTGCTAGCCAATCAAGCAACGTTATACTCTTGTTTTTAAACCAGGTATTGGTACTTTTAGCAGCATGGACAGGTGCCAAGTCCTGCTGGAGAATGAAATTTTCATCTCCCAAAAGTTTGGAGGCAGAGGGAAGCATGAAGTGCTCTAAAATTTCCTGGTACATGGTGTTAGGGTTGCGGATCGCACTAAATTTAAAATATAAGAAAGTACGATCGCAACCCGTGGTCCACCATGCAGAGACGGTAAACTGCTGTAATGGCAGAGTACTAACTGAACACCGGCGGGTTAACCACTGACTCGGTGTGCACAGGGGCGAACTCTGTTACCTCACAGAGCCGCTGGAACAAATGCCAGGGTCTGTTAACTTCACAGGTCCGCTCTAGCATAGGAAAAGCGCTAGTGACGTGGTCACAGAACTCAGCCCCAAGGACACGGGGATGGAGTCCCTCTAGACCCACAGGTGCACGGAAACACTACTGCGGTGACAGGGGTAGACTATTAAGGACTGCTGTGCCCTGTTAACAGTCACAGGGTGCAGCAGACAGTTGCTTACCGCACTGAATGAGAACAGCGCCGCACAGGCGGATGCCACTAACCAGCCTAAGCTTAGAGCTGGAAAGCGCTCTATCTGCGCTCAGTGCCCCTCTGATGGATGCTGCAGTACATGCGGTGCAGTGGTGCCGTGTGCTGAATGGTGCGCTCAGGTGCTAACGTGAAAGGAGCTGGGAGCACTGCAGCGCTAGGCAGTGACACTACTCGGCGCTGAATCTAACTCTGTAAACCCTAACTGTGGCACCCCTGATGGTTCAGTTGCCACAGAGGTACTTCACCTCCTCCTGGGGTGTGGTGCCCCACCATCCAGGTAAGTTGGAGGCTCCTGACCACATTCCAACACCTGCACCTATCATCATAAAGTAGTGTAGCAAAGCCACATTGCAGCTCCCTGCTTGGAGTGTAGTAGAGCACCTTTGGTGGCTCCCTGCTTGGAACACAAAATGTGCTGGGAGGCGGGTGGAGTTAGAATACATAAAAGAGTGGGAAGGTTTTAGGAGTTCAGTCAGTTGAGTGGAGAGAGTGAGGAGTGAAGATCCCTGGGAGAGGGATGGAGGAAGGAGGTGCTGCAGCAGATCTCAGTGACCTGGGTCTGCTGGCACAGAAAAGGAAAGAAAGGGAAAGACATTGAACAAAAACCTGATCTTCCATGGGACAGAAAGACTAGTACGGAACGTAGGAGTAAAAGGGAACAGAGGACGTGGGTTAGAAGAGAACCCTGCCTAGAAGTTCTAAGTGCAAGGCCGGGGCCTGGTCCCCGATGTTGTATGGATACTAAGGGTCCTACAACAGACACCGGTGGAGTAGTAGGCTGTAAATGCACTACTCCCATCTAAGACTTGGGGGCACAACAGCAACTTGGATAGTGAGCCGGGACTTAGGAGTAAGGAGTCCCTGAAGCAGGCTACAGCTGTCTGCCGTACAAGTATAGTTCTTGGGAACATCTGTCAGGAGGAACTCCAGTGTAACTCAGTACTAGGAGTACTTCACACCAAAGGCGCTATAAGAGGAGACATTCAGAAAGGCACATGTTGGCGGAGTGTTGGAAGGGAGCATTCCATCTGACCTGGAGGTTGACTGAGTCCCTGACCCGGAGGACACAGCACGGAGGCAGGCACCTGTGTGTGCTACAGACTGTGAGTAAAGCTTTGGAACTACAAGCCCTGGTGTCCTCCATTTATTCCTGCGCCTCGCCTCTACCCGTACATCTACACTGCCCTGGGACTACAGCTCCACCTGTGGGGAGCTTCACCATCTTGGCTGCAACACACCACCAGCCCCAGAGGATCTGCATGCAGCGTCGGCTTAACATCTCACTTGCCGAACACCACAGGTTGTGTCACAAACTATTCATTCAAACAATTACATTTCACCATTTTAATTCCCCCATTACTTGGGTGCCCAGGGCCACGGACCGGGTCACCGCTGCTGTGACACATCCCACTGACACCGGCCCGGTACCGAGTACCCCACAGCCCTGGGAGGGTGACCCATAACTCATACACAACCAAGGGAGGGAGTCATAATGAGTCAGTCACCCGTACACATGCATCCATCATCACACACACAACTAACAACATGAGTCTATAATAGCGCAGGGCCAAGCGAATCTTTTATAGCAACGTCCTTCCGGGACCTTCCTGATGGTCCAATCCAAGCTGCTTGAGGACCTGAGCATGTGACCTCCGACCTCCAATGAAAGGTCATCCCAATGGCATGTTCAGTAGGCTGCAAAAAGGACTTGGCCTCTGGAGCTGCTCGCTGCTGGCTAGTGCAGATTGCTAAGGCTGAACCAGAGGTGGCAGCAGCAATTAACCTGACAGTACTAGCTTGATCATGACGTCGAGATCAACGCCTTTGCTGAGCAGCCTCCTCTGCGGTCGGGACTGAATGGGAGACCGCAGAAGGCAAGGCTCGGGATTCCTCCTGTGCAGAGGCAGGAACCCAATGCCTAACTGCACTGACTTTGGTCTTGATAAAACACAATGGACCTTCACCAGCAGATGACATGGCTCCCAAAACCATCATTGATTGTGAATACTTCACACTAGACCTTGGACATCAAGGTCCCAGAGACAGGAGGAAGAGTGGAGAGACAGACAATCCAAGCTGCTTAAGGTCTAGTGGCCAGCAAACTCGCCTGACCTTAACCCCATAGAGAATCTAAGGGGTATTGTCAAGAGGAAGATGAGAGACACCAGACCCAACAATGCAGATGAGCTGAATGCTGCTATCAAAGTAACCTGGGCTTCCATAACACCTTAGCAGTGCCACAGGCTGATCGCCTCCATGCCACGCTGCTTTGATGCTTTAATTGATGCCAAAGGAGCCTCGACCAAGTATTGCGTGCATTTACTGAACATACACTTCAGTAAGCCAACATTTCAGATTTTAAAATATTTTTTTTCAAGCTGGTGTTATAAAGTATTATAATTTACTAAGATAATTACTTTTGGGTTTTCATTGGATGTAAGCCATTATCATCAACATTAACAGAAATAAACCGGTGAAATAGATCACTCTGTGTGTAATGACTCTATAGAATATAGGAGTTTCACTTTTTGTATTGAAGAACTGAAATAAAGTAATTTTTTTATGATATTCTAATTCTGTGAGATGCACCTGTATATATATAAAATGAACAAGAACATGTATAACAGTCACAGAAAAACCTGAGACAAAAAAATGTGAGTGGTTTTAATATTGCAGGATAAGTTCCTGTCTGTGGTTGAGACTGTGCGGTATTCTGATTTTGATTGTGAATAACCACTCTCTGCTTATTAATTTACTCTATGGTCTCCACTTCCAAAAAAAACCTGTAGATCCAACCAGGTTTTTTTGCCTGCTGAGTGTGAACTGGACTGATCACTTGAAAATATACTGGGTGACAGTATAGACAGTATAGACCCTAAAGTAGGAGCTTTTTCAGATACATACTGTATGTTATTGTTTAGTACATGTTTTAATGTATTGTCTTGATTTAATATTGGAATATATTTTTTGATAATTCTAATATTATTACTGAAATTGATATATTCCTTAAAGTCCATTGCTTGCAATTGAGTACCTCATTACACCAAGAGGAGATCATCAATATATCTTCCGTACTAAATTATATGTTTACTATGTGGGTTATTATCATTGTGGAGATACAGTTCCTCCCATCTTGACATCACAAAATTTGCTAGAATCGGGGAAAATTTGGTTTCCATGCTGACTCCAGTTTTTTGTAAGAAATAATGACTATCAAAACTGAAATAATTATGTTTCAAGTGGAAGTTGATGGCAGACAGTAAGAAATCCTTAGGCCGGAGTCACAGTAGACGTATAAAATATCGGTCCATTTTTCACGGATGAGAATCGCAGAAACATTCCCTGAACAGTGATCTGTATATCATCCATGTGCAATGCGAGGATGCGATTTTTCACATATAAGCTTCCGTGTGACATCCGTTTGACATCTGTATGGCATCCATACTGCTGGCTTGCAAAATGGACATATAATGTCAGTGAGATATATATACATATATATATATATATATATATATACATTTATATTTCATACAGAGCTAGATAGCAGAATATGTGAAAAATCAATTGTCAGCATCTTTAATATCATTACAGAACCCGACAGGATATGAGACATGGTTTACATACATTAAAACATTGCATATCCGGTATTTTTTTATAAGCTGTGCGCAGAATTATAGGGCAAATGAGTATTTTGATCACATCATCCTTTTCATACATGTTGTCCTACTGCAAGCTGTAAAGATTTGAAAGCCAACTGCCAATTATGTAAATCAGGTGATTTGCATCGCTGTAATGAGGAGGGGTGTGGTCTAATGACATCAAAACCCTATATAACGTGTACTTAATTATTAGGCAACTTCATTTCCTTTGGCAAAATGGGTCAGAAGAGAGATTTGACGGACTCTGAAAAGTAAAAAATTGTGAGATGTCTTGCACAGGAATGCAGCAGTCTTGAAATTGTCAAACTTTTGAAGCGTGATCACCAAACAATCAAGCGTTTCATGGCAAATAGCCAACAGGGTCGCAAGAAGCGTGTTGATAAAAAAAGGCGCAAAATAACTGCCCATGAATTGAGGAAAATCAAGAGTGAAGCTGCCAAGATGCCATTTGCCACCAGTTTTGCCATATTTCAGAGCTGCAACGTTACTGAAGTATCAAAAAGCTCAAGGTGTGCCATACTCAGGAACATGGCCAAGGTAAGGAAGGCTGAAAAACGACCACCTTTCAGCAAGAAACATAAGATAAAACGTCAAGACTGGGCCAAGAAATATCTTAAGACAGATTTTTCTAAGGTTTTATGGACTGATGAAATGAGAGTGACTCTTGATGGGCCAGATGGATTGGTCCAAGGCTGTATCAGTAAAGGCCAGAGAGCTCCACTCCGACTCAGACGCCAGCAAGATGGAGGTGGGGTACTGGCATGGGCTGGTATCAAAGATGAACTTATAGGACCTTTTCGGGTTGAGGATGGAGTGAAGCTCAACTCCCAGACCTACTGCCAGTTTCTAGAAGACACCTTCTTCAAGCAGTGGTACAGGAAGAAGTCGGTATCGTTCAAGAAAAACATGATTTTCAAGCAGGACAATACTCCATCACATGCATCCAAATACTCCACAGCGTGGCGGGCCAGTAAAGGTCTAAAGGAAGAAAAAATAATGACATGGCCCCCTTGTTCACCTGATCTGAACCCCATAGAGAACCTGTGGTCGCTCATAAAATGTGAGATCTACAAGGAGGGAAAACAGTACACCTCTCCGAACAGTGTCTGGGAGGCTGTGGTGGCTGCTGCATGCATTGTTGATCGTAAACAGATCAAGCAACTGACAGAATCTATGGATGGAAGGCTTTTGTGTGTAATCATAAAGAAATGTGGCTATTGGTCACTGATATTTTTTTTTTGTTTTTGAATGTCAGAAATGTTTATTTCTAAATTTTGTGTTGTTATATTGGTTTACCTAGTGAAAATAAACAAGTGAGATGGGTATATATTTGTTTTTTTATTAAGTTGCCTAATAATTCTGCACAGTAATAGTTACCTGAAAAAACAGATATCCTCCTAAGATAGCCAAATCTAAAAAAAAAAAAACCACTCCAAATTCCAAAAATATTAAGCTTTGATATTTATGAGTCTTTTTGGTTGATTAAGAACATAGTTTTTGTTCAATAATAAAAAGAATCCTCTCAAATACAACTTGCCTAATAATTCTGCATGCAGTGTATGTCCCACACTGATAATGTTATTAGTGTGTGTGTGTTAAATTTTAGAGCTGTAGGTGCTAAATTAAAGGATTAATTCTTGGAAAAAACTGGAGTGGGCTCCCGCCCAATTTTCTCTGCCGGAGAGGGCAAGCCAGTGACTGAGGGCAGGTATTAACAGCCTAGAGAGGTACCATTGTTTTTGGGACCCCCTGGCGAAAAAAATCTGCCCCCAGCCACCCCAAAAAAGGTGCATCTGTAATATGTGCCAATTCCGGCACTTGCACGCTCTCTTCCCATTGCCCTGTAGTGGGTGGCATATGGGGTTAATGTCACCTTGCTATTGTAAGGTGACATTAAGCCTGGCTAATAATGCAGAGGTGGAAATCGAAGCATGCTGCGATTTTGCTCGCACATATAAAACGGGTGAGAAAAAAACGGATGATGGGAACTGCCCTATAGATTAACATTGGTATGAGTGCTATGCGATTTTTTATCGTCTGTATTTCTCTCTAGTGTGATTCTGGCTTTAGTTGTGGTTTTGCATGAACTTAAGGTGGCAAGATGGTATGATAAAAAGGAGATGGCTATATTGTGTGGAATAGAGGGGTAGAGACCCACCACATCTCACGACAACCAGTTGAAATCTTTTTTTCCAATACATATTCATTACAGACACCAACCACAAATGTGGTGTCTCGGATGAAACTAGATGTGGCATGATATACAGGTGTTGTGGGGTGTTCCAGATACTAATACTCTGATATCTTCTTGTTAATGGGTCCTGTAAATAAACCCTCCTGGATCAAATCAAACAATAATAAATGATATTCATTGGTTCATTAGTAGGGTCTCTCAATAGTTCTTTATTGTTATTCACAATTTTCAAGTTTAAATTGAGTTTCTTATATAAACCAGCATTTAATAGTACAGTTGTCCCTCCTTTGACGCCTGGCCTAGTAGAAGATCTTTATTGTTCTTAATTTCTAATAGTGCTTTTCTTTCTGCTTGTGTCAAATTTAAGTTAAGAGTATAACTCTGTGAGATATATTTTAAAGTTTTATCAGTTTCTGTTCCACCAATTCTTGAACTTGGTCCAAAGGTGAAGGACGTGACTGTAATGGAGTAAAAAGGACTTCCCATCATAAAGTCATCATTAAGGTTCGTGGTAATATCTCGAGATTCAGACCTCATAAGTTTAAGATGTAATGGGGTTCACTGTTCCTCAAAGATTTTAAAGGTTTTAAGCACATAAGATTTATTGCTACTGTCAATAGTGGTGTGTGCTGTTTGGTGGTCATCATCTTGGTTAAAGAAATAGCATTTTAACGTGAAGTTGCGTGCCAGCTTGTTAACATCCAAAATAGTTCTAAATACGTCAAATTCATTTATGGGTGAAAACCCTAATCCTTTGCTTAGTAAGGAAGTTTGCTATGTGAAAATAATATAGCTCTACAGGTTCTATATTGGTATATTTAATATTGACAGTTCTTGTTGCAGGTTGGATAGCGATTTACGCTTATGTTTTCTCCCTCACGTTTCCTCCATTTTTTTATGCATTACCCACTTTATTATTGAAGCAATTCCTTCTTTGTGATGGTAATTGTGAATCATTAATAGAACACAATGATGAATCCGAGTAATCAATTGTGGTTGTTGCAATGGAGGGGTCCGAGAGATTATCAGTGTTCCTAAATCTGACTTTATTAGGTTTAAAAGTGCATTTGTTGAAGCGTGTTTTGAGAATGGATTATAGTTTTTTACTACAGTCATAGACTTGATTGGAAATATATTGACTCTCTTGTAAATTTCCTTTTTTTCATGTTCGTTATGGCATTCTCTAATGATGAGCGAGCATACTCGGTAATGCTCGATATTTGCCCGAGCATTGCTGTACTCGCGGTGCTCGGCGAGCACCAAGCTTTTCCGGGATTGTTCAGCAGGAGTTCGGGTCCACGTCCTGCATGTTTGGCACTTTTTGAGTACCAATCAACAAGCAGGGATTGTCTGCCATGCACTGTAATGCCGCAGCCATGTTGGTTTTAGCATTACAGTGATTGACTGGCCGTAGTGCATCATCAGGTCTATATCAGACCTGGCAATGCCCTGCTCGTCACATTCAGCTCTGGAATCAGCTAGTGTAGGGAGTGTGGCTACTGAGATAGGGTCAGATTTGGGGGTTTCAAAGAGACACATTCAGCTCTGGAATCAGCTAGTGTAGGGGAGAGTTGCTGCTGAGATAGGGTCAGATTTGGGGGTTTCAAAGAGAGTGTGGGTAAACCATCATTGAATACACAAATCCAGCTAAGCAAACAGTCCTTCTAAGGTCTAATTACGGGGTATATAGATTTCAGAGCTAGGTAGGCAGGCAGTATATGTGAGTATATAGATATTAATAGCAGGCAGGCATTGTATGTGGCATACTTCATTGCATACATCAAGAGGGTCCATACCATTACTGTCTACTGATGCCTATTACATATATTGACCGGATATACATAGTCCCAGGTATCATTGGCAAGGAATAATTGTTTTTGCATCCTAATTCTAATTATTTAATTCAAAAGCAATCCAGAGCCCCTTTCTTTTCTCCATTTGCTTGTTGGGACTGCAGAATACAGCCAGATCCTTTTCATAGTACCATGTAAAAATCCAGCTATTTTAAACAGGTTTTCCCGTCCCAGCGATCACATCTGAGTGCGCATAAAATTCTGTCATTTTTCTGCTACTGTAAAAAATTTTTGGAGTGTCTAATACAATTTCTTGACACCATTTTGCTGCAAAAAATATTTAGCTGCCAAAATAATATTTAGCTACAGGGCAGATATTTTACACTGGGTTTTTTCCACCACATAGATCGCATATCATTGCGCTCAAAATTGTGCCATTTTAGGCCTCCATGGAAATGTTTTTGTTGTGTCTTAGCCTAGTTATTTACAAAATTATGCTTGCCAAAAAAAATAGAGGCCAGATATTTGAAAGTGGGCTATCTCTGTCAGACGCCTCACATAGGTGCGCTCCAAATTCAGCCATTTGTAGTGAATGCGGAATATATTGTAGTCCATTTCAAATGGGCAAGGCAATTGCCAAGGGACGGTGAAGTGGACGTGATGATGATGATGAATGAAGAGGCCGAGGCTGATGCTGTGGGCAAGCTGAAACTGGGCCATAACAAACACCCAAATGTTCTCGCTCGACCTTTCTGTCCCAATTACTAGGGGACCGCAGCGGCACACCACTATTGAACCCAGAGCAGTGTCAAAAGGTTGTTGGTTGGATAGCGGATAAGGCTTCCAGTCATTTTGCCACCACCACCATCACACTGTCTTCCACACGGTCAAGTCTGAGTAGCCGTGAGGACCGTATATTCCACACCCTGATCCTCATTCCTCCCACCATGCCAAGTGCCCAGAGACAACTGATCCCACACTTGGACACTCCAAAGAGCTGTTCACTTTTCCATTTATAGATTCGAGCCTCTCACCCAGTCGACTTGAAGAGGGGCAAGATGAGATAGCATGTAGTGATGCACAAATATGTGAGCAGTCAGGGTCACATGAAGTCGACAGTGAGAACGTGTCACAAGAGGTGGACGATGATGAGATACAATTGCCAGAAAGTCAGGAGGAGGACCAGGGAGCGGAATTGGAAGACAAGGTGGTGGATGATATAGTTACTGACTCAATCTGGCAGCAGGACATGCTGAGCGAGGACAGCAGCACACAGCTGGAGGGAGGCGTAGCAGCCAATAGGCAGGAAGAAGCAGTGTGGTGACTGCAGACAGAATGCGGGCAACCGTTCCTCATAACACCAACATGACGGAAGTTGCCAGTCCAACTGTTAGATCTTCCCAAGTCTGGTTGCTTTTTATAGACTCTGCTGATAACCCCAAACAGGCCATTTGCACTAGCTGCCATGCCTGTATCAGCAGGGGTAGCAAAACTACCAGCCTGACCACCAGGGCCGGTGTTCCACCAGGCAGACCAGGCAGATGCCTGGGGCTCCCACCTACAAAGGGGGCCCCCTGCATCTGCAATCCATTTATGAAGTGCCCAGAGGGTGTACAGCAGTGAATAATGCTGTGCATTGCTCTGAAGTCTTGGAGTGTCTCTCGCAAAACCCCTTGAGCCCCCCTGTCTCTCTCTCCCTGCAATCAGGATAAAAGTTGAGAGTGAGGGGGAGGGGCCGATTACAGCATAGTGACAGCCAGGAAGATGCCTGCAGCTCTGTGTGTCTCCTCCTGAGTCCTGATCATGGCTGCTCCTAGCACTGTCCTGAGAATGGATATGCCTAAGTGAAGCCATAGAACCTGGTAAGAGCAGCAGTAACAGGTCAGAGAGCAGTGATTTACTCATTGTGGTCACGGAGCTCTGTGCTGATCGCTGCAGGATCAGGATTCACAGCCACATAGAGCAGCGATCAGCGTCAGCTCTGACCACAGTCACTAATCCCTGCTTGTAACGTGACAGGGCGACCTCCTGTCACTATTGTCTGGAAGACACAAGACAGGGACTTGTCTGCTGAATCTGGGGATTTATGACATAGAAATAAGTGATTTCCCATGTGAAATAATAAGGGTAAACCATGCACATATACAGTACAGATGCGCATAGGAATCAGCGGTTTTGGTGCATTTTTTTTTGCAGCCAAAGCCGGCTCTCTTGGTGGTAAAAACACTGCTTTCTAAACACCCATTTTTTAGGGTATGTGCAGACGTCCCAGAAATGGCAGCACTTTGGAGTCAGCGGACATGTCCTCCGTCTAAAGTGCTGCCATCTGTTGAACGCAGGTGATTCCGCATGTGGTCACTGAGCCATGTGGAATCACAGCACCCAATACATCGTTGGGGTGAGATTTCTCTTGCGGAGACTCGCATCTACACAAGATAAATTGACATGCTGCGGTCTGGAGAGTCGTGCTGCATGTCTGTCTCTGCAGGTGAAGTGCGGGCATATGTGCACGCATAGTGGACATGGAATTTCTAGAAATCCCATCCACTATGCTGTAACATCTGGGTGCTGCGGGTTGGATGCTGCGGATGTACGCAGCATCCAGAGTTTACTGATTGTGGACACAGACCCTTAGAGCTTTTGCTGTTTTTTTTTTACAGTATTCATTTTGTCTACAGTACATGTTTAATAAAGTTCGTTTTATTCACCAAAAACACAGCGAAAAACAACGTTGCGACATTTGCAGCTTTTCTAAAACTTTTTCATTGCTTTCTACGGGTGAAAAAAATTGCTGAAAGAAGTGACACACTGCGGATTTAAAGAACGTCGCAGTTGTGAAATTAACTCAGGATAAAATAAAAGGGCGTGCGGGAGATCTCTGAAAATCTCAGTCTTTGCTTGTGCTGTAAAATGCTGTAAACTTCTTATTTGCAGAAGAAAAAGCTGCAGAAATTCTTCACATGAACGTGGCCAAGAGCAGCTTTTTAAAGTGCCAGCAAAACTTATGAGATTTCCGAAATCTGCTGCATGCGCTTGTTTTTTTCTGACTGAATTTCAAAACTGTAGCGCTTTTTACATCTGCAGCGTGTCACTTCTTTCAGTGTGTTTTCCCCCGTAGAAAGCAATGAAAGAATAATTAAAAAAAAAAAAAGCTGCAGATATTGCAACGGCATTTTTCGCTGCAATTTTTTAAGTGGTTTTGGTGAGTTAAACTATTAAGTCTCGTTCACACGTTCAGTATTTGGCCAGGATTTCACATCAGGATTTGTAATGCAGAAACAGCAGTGGAACAATCAGAGGAAAAGTATAATAGGAACCCGTCACCACTTCTGGATTTCTCTCCCTCCTGGTTTTGACTTGCACTTACTGATGTGAAATACTGACCGAATACTCAACGTGTGAACGTGGCCTTAAACATACTGTAGACAATGCAAACATCCACACTTTAAAAAAAAGCTGAAAAAAGTGTAAAGAACACCAGAAAACAAGCTGAAAAACAGGTGTTTTGAACACAACATTTTTACTGCCAATAGAACATGTTTTGACTCCTGAAAAAAATGCATGTGAACATAGCCATAGCGTTTCAGAGTAAGACTATCTGTGGTGTTACATAGGACTGCAGGTGACATCTACTACATTATCTGCTCTCTGAGAGTTATTACTGCTATCTCTGGTGTTACATAGGATGAGGTCACAGTCATGTGACTGGTCTCGTGAGCCGGGAGGGCTTCTGTTCTGGAGTGTGCTGTGCATAGAGGGAATTATATGGCGATCGGTACACAGCCCCTTCTGAAAGGACAGGTGGGCGTGGTGGCTGATTCGCAGAGCGGGAAAACTACAATCCCAACCGGGATAGCAGGTGGGAGTGTCAAAATCGGGACTGTCCCACTGGATCCAGGACAGTTGGGAGCCCTGCTGTGTTATCTGCAGTGTTAAAAAAATAATAAATAAAGGGAATCTGTCACCTACTTTTGGCGGGCTATTTAAATGAGGTCGGTCCGGTCCGATGGGCAGTGTTTCCGATCTTTGCTGCCTCTCCATCCTTGGCAGCCGTCCCCAGTTTTTTCATGAATAGGAGTAGGTGTCCGCCACTGTTTGCGCGTGCGCTAAGCATTCTTGGCTCGCGCATGCACAGTATGCTTTGCCCAACTGCGGGCAAAGCCGAAAAGCCTGACTGCGCATGCGCCAGTTAACTAGGCCCCGGAACACAGCAAAATACTTCCGGGCTTAGTTAACCGGTGCATGTGCAGTCAGACTTTTTGGCTTTGCCTGCAGTTGGACAAAGCATACTGCACATGCGTGAGCCAAGAATGCTTAGCGCATGCACGAAAAATGGCGGACACCTACTCCTATTCACGAAAAAACTGCGGACGGTGGCCAAGGACGGGAAGGTGGCAAAGATCGGAAACACCGCCCATCGGACCGGACCGACCTAATTTAAATAGCCCGCCAAAAGTAGGTGACAGATTCCCTTTAAGAGGGGGTTGGGGGACAACTCTTTGTCTTGGAGCTTGGGCCCCCCAATCTTTTCTGACCCTAGCAATGCTCCTGTGTAATGTAGAGTTGAGCGAAACAGGTCGGTCAGATTCAAAAGTCGTCGACTTTCGCCAAAGTCGGGTTTCATGAAACGAAACCCGACCACTGTGTGAATTTGGCCATGCGGTAGGCGACTCAAGCGTCAAAGTTGGGTTTCGCCGAATGCTTGCACGTGACTTTTTTCAGCCAATGAGAGAAGCGGAGCGTAGCTTAGCGGGAGCATAGCTGGAGTGGGAGTGGAAGAGAGAGAGAGGGAGGGGGAGAGAGAGAAGAGAGAGAGAGAGATTTCGCCGGTTCTAGGGTTAAAATTCATGCCAGGTGTGTTTACAGTCCTCCACTCACTGCCGACTTTTCTCCCCATTGACTTGCATTGGGTTTCGTGTTTCACGACTTTTCCCGGCTTTTCCCTATAGTCAGCCGATTTCGTTTGACTCGACTTTTGAGAAAGTCGGGTTTCATGAAACCCAACTCGACCCTAAAAAAGGCAAAGTCGCTCATCTCTAGTGTAATGCTAATAGTGGCAGACCCGTTGGCTGATATAAGGCCCCTGAATATGGGGGCCACAGTGCCCGCACTGGTTCCAGGCCCCTCTGCCACCTGTATCCACATCCTGCTCATGTATTGTAACCTAAATGTGTGATTTTGCAATGTTAACATTTGGGGCCCCACTTTAAACTTTTGCCTAGGGCCCCACTTTGTCTAAAACTGGCCCTGCTGACCACCACCAGCATGATCAGGCACATGGCAGCAAAGCACACAACTTTTTGGGCCAAATCCCAGGCTCCAGGGTGACACCACTGCTTCTTCCACTGTTGTGTGTGCAAGCCAATCTTCTGTCCACGGTGCATGCAAAGATGCCTCCTGCCCTGCACCTGTCATTGCCCACACTGAACTATCACCATCATCAAGCATGCCCACGTTATTGTCCCAGCACAGACTTCAGTTGTACATACCTCAGTCATTGGAACCCAAGCGGAAATACGCTGCCAACGCCCCGCATGCCACAGTACTAAATTCACACATTTCTCTTCTGCTTGTGCTTGAAATGTTGGCTTTTAGGCTCATGGAGATGGAACTTTCCACAACCTGATGTCGGCGGCCATCCCAAGGTACTCGGTCCCAAGCCTATTTCTCCCAGTGTTCAGTCTCGGCATTACATAAGCACATTTCCAACAACATTACCTGTGCCCTCAATAATGCTGTTATAGGGAAGTTCCACCTAACCACGGACACGTGGACAACAAATGCTTGTGGGCAGGGATGGTACATCTTGCTGAAGGTACATTGGGTTAACATAGTAGAAGCCCGGACCCAATCGGACCCTGGGATGGAACACGTCCTCCTAACACTGAGGCTTGCGGGCCCTATTTCTATCAGGGTTGCCCCCACAGTCTACAGGTACTGCACCTCCTCCTCCTCCTCTTCAGCCTCCATCTCTGAAATGACCACAAAACTGGAAGCACTGCAGCACTGACTCAGCCAAGCAGCAACAGGCTGTGCTGAAGCTAATATGCTTAGGTGACAAACCGCACAATGCTGAAGAGTTATGGACAGCTCTCAAAGAGCAGGCAGATCTGTGGCCGACATCGCTGAACTTACAGACAGGCATGGTCATGTGTGACAATGTCCGGAACCTAGTGGCGGCTCTGAAGCGAGGCGAGTTCACACATGTACCATGCCTGGTCCAAGTGCTTAACCTCGTTGTTCAATGGATTCTCCAAAGTTCTCCAGGGCTGATAGATCTGCTTGTGAAAGTACACTGCCTGTGTGCCCATTTTAGAAATTCAGATACGGCTTCAGCCACCCTTGCCATGCTTCAGCATCGCTTGCAGCTTCTAGCTCACCAACTGGTGTTTGATGTCCCCACACTTTGGAACTCTACACTGCATATGTTGGAAAGGATTTGTGAGCAGAAGAGGGCGGTTGTTGACTACCAGTATCAATAAAGCTGTAGATATTTAGTTCAGACCCCACACATAAGACTTCAGGAGTGAACATGGATGTCAGACATATATACCATCCCCCAGAACTTTGATGACTGCACCAAGTTGGTGAGCGGCAATGAAGCCATAATTAGCATCACCATTCCGCTTCTCAGCATTCTGAAAACCTTTCTGCTCACAATTAAAGAGGATGCATTGCAGGCAGAGAATGAGGACATGGAGCAAGGAACCATACAGGGTGATTACACTCAGCCCAGGCTCATGTCGTCGCAAAGTGGATTGGTAGACAATGAGGAGAAGGAGGAAGAGCAGGAGCTACTTTCATGTGCTGCAGACGGTACCAAAAGCACAGCTGTCATACCGTCTGTTCAGCGGGGATGGCCTGAGGACAGGGAGGAGGAGGATGAGGATGAGAAGGAGGAGGACAGCATGGTCAGTTGTCCTGTTGGTGAGGACATGGAAGTTTTGCCTGTTACCAGTCTGGCACGCATGGCTGACTTTATGTTGTGCTGCATTTCCTGTAACCCTCGCATTATAAAAATTTTCAGTGACAGTCATTACTGGTTCAGGACACTTCTAGACACACGCTACAAGGAGAACTTTCAATATCTTCTTCCAGAGGCAAAGAGGTGTACAAAAATGTTGCTGTACCAGAGGGCCCTTGTAGCGGAATTACAGGAAAAATTTCCATGTGAGAACGCTGGCAGCAGACGTCAGAGTTTGTTGTACAAGTAAGGAGTCCAAGCGAGAGAGACAGAAGTACAATACAGCTCAGGCAGAGGAACAATGGTAAAGTTCTGGGACAGTTCTCTCAGACCCTCTCATCATGACACCACTGAGGGGAGGGGTGCTCTCCAAACAGGACATAGCATCCACAAAGGATTCTAGCAAATTTTGTGTTCAATTGGTCTCCTTGTTTCCTTTCCTCCCGAACTTTGCAGTGCATCCTAACTGTGGTTTTCCCCCACATATGGGGTATTAGCATGCTCAGGAGAACAAATTTTGTAGACCATTTTTTCCTGTTACCCTTGTGAAAATAAAAAAATTGGGTCTAACTTAAAAATTTTTTGTGAAAAAAGTTAAATGTAAATTTTTTTCCCACATTCCAAAAATTCCTGTGAATCACCTGAAGGGTTAATAAACTTCTTCAATGTGATTTTGAGCATCTTGAGGGGTACAGTTTTTAGAATTGGTGTCTCTTGGGTATTTTCTATCATATAGACCCCTCAAAGTCACTTTCAATGTGAGGTGTTCCCTTAAAAAATGGTTTTGTAAATTTTGCTGGAAAAATGAGAAATCGCTGGTCAACTTTTAACATTTATAACGTCCTAAAAAAAAATTGTTTAAAAAATTGTGCTGATGTAGAGTAGACGTGTGGGAAATGTTATTTATTAACTATATTGTGTGACATATCTCTATAATTTAAGGGCATAAGAATTCAATGTTTGAAAATTGCAAACTTTTCCAAATTATTGCCAAATTTGTTTTTTTTTCCACAAGTAAATGCAAGTTATATTGAAGAAACTTTACCAATAGCATGAAGTACAATTTGTCACAAAAATAATCTCAGAATCAGTGTCATAAAATGACAGTGGTCAAAATTGTAAAAAATTGGCCTGGTCAATAATGTGCAAACCACCTTGGGGGTAAAAGGGTCAATGTTTGCACCCATCTTAGCGATTACACTGTGCTTCTGAACTTTAGATTGCGCTTTTTGCATTACATATTTGATCTAGGTATCACATCTAGTTGTCATGCACTTTTCATTTTAACGCAATAATCGTATTGTACTGTAGATATAATATTAACAATACAAGTGTGATCACACTACAGCATTGCAGAATGTTTTTGAAGACTTTTTGTGTAACAATTTACCTTTGCCTTAGAACCATTAAATGATTTCATAAAAAAGTGTCTGGGCAAGTGACTGCTAATTAGGCGAGGGTGTTCCTCACTTTGTTGTAGTTTTTTGCCATAATCCAACTTTTCAATCCAAGGTACTCTTTCCCAGTTCGGTACAGTATTGCTCCAGGTTGGGTCTCCATTCTTTTGAATGAGGCTTAAAATCTCAATCATCCATGTGGTGCCTAATAATGTTATAAAAAGCAAAAAGAAAAAAAATATAGAATTTTAACATTTGAGAAATTTTAGGTATTCAAGATGATCTCTGAGAATTTGTGCAAGACATTTACATTTATGGGGCCAGATCTGAATACATCTTATATGACTCATGCAAAAATATATATTAAATGACACAATAAATTACAATAAAACAATACACAACTACAAATAAGATATGTGGAAGATGCAAATTTGAACTCAGAAATGCATCTTCTTACTTGTAAACCATCTGTGGTTGGCATTTTTTGTAGTGAGGATGTACAAGGATTATTGACATCGGAATGGAATAATTAGAGCTAAGACAAACTGAAAACCTTATACAGTGTTTCTTACTTTTACGGTTCGCTCACACTAGAGTCTAAAAATTTGGTCCCAGTTAGTGATGGGCGAACACTAAAATACTCGGGTGCTCGTTGCTCGGGTCAAGCACATTGGAATGCTCGGGTTCTCGACCTGAGCAATGATGAGTCCAATGTAAGTCTATAGGAAACTCAAGAATTTTTCCACTGGTCCCCCCGACGGTCTTTAGAGGGAATAAAAATTGCAGAAATCAATGGGAACAGTGCTCAAATGACATGGGAATATCATAGGGAAGACCCATGGAAGCATTACTGACTCCCAGGTCAATGTTGTGAACAATGTTGGAAGAGTTTTACGCCACTTTTACAGACTCACAATAAAACATGCAAAAAAGATGCCAAAATGGATTTTCCTGGGCAATATGTTAAGGAACATCCTTTCCAGGGTAATTATTTGTATGTAAGGCAAAATAAATAACTCAAACCAAAAATGCTCCTCCACACCTTGGGCTATGTTCACACATAGCGTTTGTGATGTGTTTTTGAAATTTAGAATTGCTTTCAACCAAGACAGATGCATTCACTGGGGAATGTCATTTTAAAATTTTACAACCTTAGCTGGTCATGTGGTGTGTGACACATCATCAGACACATCGTGTTTCATTTATGAAGGAAGGGCTCTGAAAGTCACAAAAACCATTGTTAGAGGGCCATCAGGCAGCCTTTAAATTCATCCATCAGCCGGCTATACTTTGTTGTTCGCATTATTAAAAAGTGCTTCTACTCTACTGTTATGGCCTCTGCAGTAATTGGCTGGGCTGCCAAAAATTAGGATGCACCCCAATACCCCTTTGACGAGGTGTACAGGAGGGCCTCATGAAACAATGTTCCCATTATTATGATGTGGTTCTTCTGTACTGTTTGCCTATGCAGTGAATGTAAGGCCTGGCTAAAATGTAGACGCACCCCAATACTCCTTTGAAGAGACGTACAGGAGGGTCTCCAGAAAACAATGATAATATTATTAGGAAGTGGTTCTCCCATACTGTTTGCCTATGCAGTGAATGCAAGGCCTGGCCCAAATTTGGACGTGTAAGGCGGTAGACCGTGCTGTGGGTACCTGCGTCATGCTGGGTCTCGAACTGTCAATGCTGCGTTCAGTGTTGCCGGGGGGGAAAGAATGAGGAACCGGACTGGTCCCATGACCAGGGGATAGGTGGAGTAGCTAAGCCAGGAAGTGAGCAGGATGCGTGGGAAAGAGGTCTCAGTTTACCGCCCGCAGTAAGTGCAGAGAGAGTTGTGCAGTGCACTTTGCAGCAACAGAGGCAGCACGGAGATGTGCCCCGGCAGAGCTTAGGCGAATGCTTCAGTGAGCCAGTGAGGGTTCAGAATGCCGCGCGCCCGGCCAAGATTGCAGTTCTCATACGGAGGAGCGGTTGCCAGTGGCAGGACCCTGAAATGCGTTCCCCATTTCTGATAGATGCACAGCAGCACACGTGTGAGACAGTGACTCCTGCAGCACTCCCCACTTTGACTGCACAGATTTATGAACTAGGAGCTCAGTGGACAAAACTGCGCCATTGCCGCCAGAAACTGGACCGTGATTTGTTGTAATTCATCGAAGAACACCACGCCGGCCATTGCCGGTGCTCCAGCTGCCATCAGACTGTATGTGGATGAGGCCCAGAGAAGAGGATGATAAGTGTTGTTTCAATACCAGACTGTTGCGTTAATCCATTTACATCCCATGTTTATTGTTTATTAGCTCCATGCGAGGAGACCATTGCCATTTTCCTGTTAAAAATTAAATTGCGTTGTTATGCAGCTTTGTTGTACAATCCCTGCGTTACTGCATTCGCGAACCTGCTTACATACACACGCCAGTACGCCTTTGAACAGACATACATGAGGGCCTCCTGAAAGCAATGTTCCCATTATTAGGAAGTTGGTACTATTTGTCTATACAGTGAATGCAACACCTGCCCCAAATTTGAACACACCCCAATAAACCTTTGAAGAGACATACAGGGGGCCACCTGAAAGCAATGTTCCCATTATTAGGAAGTTGGTACTATTTGTCTATACAGTGAATGCAACACCTGCCCCAAATTTGAACACACCCCAATAAACCTTTGAAGAGACATACAGGGGGCCACCTGAAAGCAATGTTCCCATTATTAGGAAGTTGGTACTCCCATACTGTTTGCCTATGCAGTGAATTGCAGTGCTGAGGCTGAAGAACCTACAGTGGAGAATTGCAGTGTTGAAGCTGAAGAAACTGCAGTGGAGAATGGCATTGTTGAAGCTTAACAAAGTGCAGTGGAGAACTGCATTGTTGAGGATGAAGAAACTACAATGGAGAATTGCAATGTTGAGGGTTTCCTGAAGGTGTTTGAAAGGGTCGCCAAGAGGAAGAAATTCCTACCAGAGCAATGGGTAGATGTGCTGGTGCCATACTTGATGGGGGAGCCACAGAAAACATACTATGATTTAGCTTTGCAGGATGCTAAAGAGTATGGTAATCTAAAAATGGAGATTCTTGCAAGCTTGGGGGTAACAATGACTCTCAGGGCACTGCGGGTTCACCGTTGGGTGTATCACCAGGACAAACTGCCACACTTCCAAATGTTTGACCTGTTGCACCTGGTTCAGAAGTGTCTGCAGCCAGAGTCCTTTATGCCTGCGCTGATTGTAGAGCAAGTGTTGATGGACCGGTATGTGCACTCCCTGCTGATGCCCGTACAGACTTGGGTTGCCCAGGGTGATCCCTGGAATGCCGATGAACTGATTAGACTGATTGAGAGATACCAGAGGATGGAAGGTTCCGTGTGAAAGCAACCCACTTCATACTGGGGGTCCCAAAATGGGGCGGAGGCCCAAAAGGGGATAGGGAGCAGATAATGTTTGCCTATGAAGTGTATGCCTATGCCACAAATTTTGACACAATCCAATACCCCTTAGAAGTGACGTGGAGGAGGGCCTCATAAAACAATTTTCCCATTATTGGGAAGTGGATCTACCATACTGTTTGACTATTCAGTGAATGCAAGAGCTGCCACAAATGTGGTCGCACACATTACCCCTTAGAAGAGACATGGAGGAGGGCCTCATAAATTTTTTTTCCCATTATTAGGAAGTGGGTCTCCCACTGTGTTTGCCTATGCAGTGAATGCAAGGGCTGCCAAAAATTTGAGCGCACCCAAATACCCCTTTGAGGAGACATGGAGGAGGACCTCATAAAAATGTTCCCATTAGAAAGGAGCAGGTCTCCTATACTTGTAATGCCCATGCACTATGTGTATGGGCTGACAAACATTTACCTCTGGGGTATACATGAACATACTGTATAACCATTTTTTTGGTATGGGCACCATAAACACCCTTTAAATAAATTATATGAGTGTTGCATCATGAACCACGTTCACCTTGGTGATCTGGGGGTGGAGGATGAGGATGAGAAAAAGGAGGAGGACAACATCAAATCATGAAAATAAGGAAGCGCATACCCATGTGTGGGTGTGAAGAGGTGCATGGGAATAGACCTCCCAAAAAAAGACCCAGGATATTAGTTTATGTTATGCTGCTATCATTCGGTGGTGTTGAGATGTCCGGCTCAATGCAGATCTTGTTGATTTTTATAAGAATCAGCATTTTCATTTGTCAGGCTGATGCGCTTATCAGTTATAGTTCCACAAGCGGCACTAAAAACCCGCTTTGACAAAATGCTAGCGGCAGGGCAGGCCTGGACCTCCAAGGCATAGAGAGCCAGTTCATGCCACGTGTCCAGCTTGGATACCCAATAATTATAAGGCACAGAGGAATCACGAAGGATGTTGGTACAATCAGCAAGGTGCTCCCTTAGCATCTTCCAAAACTTTGCACTCCTTGTGAGAATGCCCCACGCCTCAGGGCCAGTGCGATGGGAGGGTCTGAGAAAACTCTCCCAGAACTTTGTGTTCCCTTGTCTCTACTGAATTGTAGGTGTGTCTCTCACCTGTACGCCTTGGCTGTCCAACGAACTGTGACCTCTGCCACCAGTATTTTCAGATGAGAATTTTTTTTAATAATAACAACAAGAGCCCTCTAGTACTCCCCATTTTAGTATACCTGTCTTCCTCTGGAATAAGAAAGAGAAAGTTCTTCTTATAGTGTGGGTCTACCAGTGTCACCAACCAGTAATGAATGTTACTCAAAATTTTTAGAACGCGAGGGTCATGGATAAGGAAACATAACATAAACTCAGCCATGTGTGCCACACTGCTAACAGGCAAGACTCCCATGTCCTCACCAAGAGGACGACTGACCATGCTCTCCTCCTCCTCCACCTTCTCCTCCTCCTCCCTGTCCTCAGACCATTCATGCTGAACAGACGGTATGTCAGTTGTGCTTTTAGTACCATCTGTATCGCATGAAACTAGCTCCTGTTGTTCCTCCTCGTCCTCTTCCTCATTGGCACCCAATCCACATTGAGATGAGATGAGGCTGGGCTGTGTGTAATCATCCTGTATGGTTCCTTGCTCCATCTCATTATGCTCCGCCTGCAATGCATCCTCTTTGATTGTGAGCAGAGAGCGTTTCAGAACACAGAGAAGCGGTATGGTGATGCTAATTATGGCATCATCGACACTCACCATCTTGGTGGTGTCCTCAAAGTTTTGGAGGATGGTACATATGTCTGACATCCATGTCCACTCCTGAGGTCTTATGTGTGGACTCTAGACTGAATACCGATGGCCTCATTGATGTTAGTAGTCAACAACTGCCCTCTTCTGCTTACAAACCCTTTCCAACACCTTCAGTCTAGAGTTTCATCACGAGGGGACATCACATAACAGTCGGTGAGATGGAAGCTGCAAACGCTACTGAATCATGGCAAGGGTGGCTGAAACTGTAGCTGACTTTCCATAATGGGCACACAGGTGGCGTACTTTCACAAGCAGACCCGGCAGCTCATGGTAGCTTTTGTGAAACCATTAATCAACAAGGTTTAGTAAAAAGGCCAGGCATGATACGTATGTAAGCTCGCCTCGCCTCATAGCCACCACCAGATTCAGACCATTGTCAAACATGGCCATGCCTGGCTGTAGGTTCAGTTGTATCAGCCACAGATCTGCCAGCTCTGTCAGAGCTGTCCACAACTCTTCAGCAATGTGGAGTTTGTCACCTAAGCATATTGGCTTCAGCACAGCTTGTTGCCTCTTGGCTGAGGCAATGCTTCCAGCTTGTGACTGATGTGGTCATTTTGGAGATGGAGGCTGAAGAGAAGGAGGAGGAGGTGCAGGAGCTGTAGACTGTGGAGGCAACTGTGGTGAGTTCATTCTCTGGTTCACCAGTTGTAAGTTCTCCTTCCAGACTCCCTCTGGTGGTAACAGGAGGTAGTGAGGCTGATTTGATCGGTGGAGATCTGCCACCTGAGAATGAAGATGACGATTGGATCTCAGGAGTCTCAGATTGGATTTAAGACAGCCGACGCCCTATTCAGTTGCTGGTGATTCCTTCTGGCTTGTCAGATCTTGATTTTCAGCTCTGTTCCAGTCATCTAAAGCTAAGTTTTTCTGCTAATGTTCACACTTGATTTTGTTGGTCTATTCAGTTTTTTGTGTGGTCAGCCAGCCCCTGCTGGGGGCTGTGCTGAATTTCTACTCTTATTTATCAGTATTTTGCCAATTTGCTTTTTGTCGCTTACTAGTTTGGTCTCTTTTTGCTCTGTCTCGGAATATTTCAGAGTGCTGATATAGTGGGAGAAGTCTAGTGACTTCAGGGTTAATTTTGCTATCAGAAGTGTTGGACATTATTTTTGTAGGGTTTTTCGCAGGTTGCAGATAGTGTTTTTCCTTTCCTTTCCTCTCTAGTTAGTTTGGGCCCCATCGTTTGCTCAGCCTACTTTCCTGCCTGTGTTTGTGCCTTCATCTTGTTTCACCATCAATACATGTATGGGGGCTATCTATTCCTTTGGGGTCTGCTCTGGGGCAGTTAGTTTTCCCCTTTTCATGCTTCAGACTTATTTAGTCCTCCAGCCGTGATGAGGCATCTAGGAACATTGTAGGTACGCTCCACGGCTGCTGCTAGTTGTGTGGTAGGATCAGGGATCTGCAATCTGCATAGTTACCAACCTCTCTGGTTTTCTGTGACTTAGCTTGTTTTGCTTTTTTCTCCTCGGTGACCCATTCATAACAGAATCACCAGCCATACCGCAGATTCTAGGGTACTCAAAAGCAGGAAAAAGTTGTTAAAAAAAAGTGTCAGAATTTTTTTTTACTATTTTTTCCTCTTTTATCTCTGGGGTCGTAGGAGGATTTTTTTTTCTTTTTCCTAATGGAGATTAAGCAATTGTCTGATCGTGTGGAGCAGCTGGCCGCTGAAGTGCAGGGAATTTCCACCTACCACATTCAGTACATGCTGCTGAACCTAAGATCTCTACTCCTGATGCGTTTTCTGGGGATCGGTCTAAATTTCTGAATTTTAAGAATAATTGTAAATTATTTCTGGCCTGGAAGCCTAACTCATCGGGGAGCTCTGTGCAGCAGGTTAAAATTGTCATCTCCTTGCTGCGCGGCGAACCCCAGGATTGTGCTTTTTCTCTGACACCTGAAAATCCTATTCTGACTAATGTGGATGCATTTTTTCGAGCCTTGGGGTTGTTGTATGATGAACCTAATGCTGTTGATCAAGCTGAGAGAACCCTGTTGGCATTAAACCAGAGTCAGGATTCTGCAGAGTTATACTGTCAAAAATTCCAAAAGTGGGCGGTCCTTACTACATGGAATGATAGTGCATTGGCAGCTCTCTTTCGGAAGGGTTTATCAGAGACCGTAAAAGATGTTATGGTGGGATTTCCTGTTCCCTCTGGTCTTGACGATTCTATGTCATTAGCCATTCAAGTTGATCGGCGTTTACATGAACGTAAAACTACACGGGAAGCGCTGCCACCTTTTGAACAAACGTCTGAACCTATGCAATGTGATGGGGTTTTATCTAGGGCGCAACGTCAGGAGTTTAAAAGGAGTAATAAGCTGTGTTTTTTCTGTGGAGACGCCTCTCATATTATTTCTGTCTGCCCAAAACGAGAGAAATGTTTTGCACACACATTTGCTGTGGGCAGTATACAACCTAAGTTTCTTTTGGCAATTACTCTGATCTGCTCCTTATCCACGTTTTCCACGAAGGCTTTTGTGGATTGAGGAGCAGCGTTGAATCTGATGGATTTGGACTTTGCTAAACGTTGTGGTTTTTCCATGACGCCTCTGCGGACGCCTATTCCTTTGAGGGGTATTGATGGTACTCCTTTGGCGGAGAATAAACCTCAGTTTTGGACCCAGGTGACAATGCGAGTTGCCCCAGACCATCAAGAAAATTGTAAATTTTTGGTGCTGCATAATTTGCATGATACTATTGTTCTGGGTTTTCCTTGGTTGCAAACTCATAATCCAGTTTTGGATTGGAAATCTGGGTCTGTGGTGAGTTGGGGTTGTCAGTGTGTTCTTAGGGATGCTCCTGTTTTCTCCACCTCTCCTCAGTCTCATGATATTCCTTATTATCTAGCTGATTTTTCTGATGTATTTAGTGAGAGTAAGTCTGCGTCTTTGCCTCCTCATAGGAGTTATGACTGTGCAATTGAGTTGATGCCTGGGTGTAAATTTCCCAAGGGTCTGCTTTTCAACTTATCAGTACCCGAACATGATGCTATGCGATCCTATATTAAGGAGTCATTGGAGAAGGGTCATATTAGACCATCCTCGTCACCTTTAGGTGCTGGATTTTTTTTGTGGCCAAGAAAGATGGTTCATTAAGACCGTGTATTGATTATCGTTCCCTTAGCAAGATGACAGTTAAATATCAGTACCCGTAGCCTCTGATGTCTGATTTATTCTCCAGAGTTAAGAGTGCCTGCTGGTTTACTAAGCTTGACCTCAGGGGGGCGTATAATCTTATTTGCATCAAGCACGGGGATGAATGGAAGACGGCGTTTAATACTCCGGAGGGACATTTTGAGTACCTGGTGATGCCTTTTGGGCTCACTAATGCCCCTTCTGTCTTCCAGTCCTTTTTGAATGATATTTTCCGTGACTTTGTGGATAAGTTTTTGATCATCTAGCTGGATGATATTGTGATCTTTTCTAGTGATTGGGATTCTCATGGGGAACACGTCCGGACTGTGTTCCGGATTTTGAGGGAGAATTCCCTGTTTGTTAAGGGATCGAAATGCCTCTTTGGTGTACAGAGGATTTCATTTTTGGGATTTATGTGTGGGGGCTATCTATTCCTTTGGGGTCTGCTCTGGAGCAGTTAGTTTTCCCCTTTTCATGCTTCAGGCTTATTTAGTCCTCCGGCTTTAACGAAGCATCTAGGAACATCGTAGGTACGCTCCACGGCTGCTGCTAGTTGTGTGGTAGGATCAGGGATCTGCAATCTGCATAGTTACCAACCTCTCTGGTTTTCTGTGACTTAGCTTGTTTTGCTTTTTTCTCCTCGGTGACCCATTCATAACAGATCTGGGTCTGCTGGCAAGGGAAAGAGACAAAGAAAGGAACCTTGATTCTCCATTGGGAAGAAGGATTAGCATGGAACGTAAGGAGAATAAGAGAACAAGGACCAGGGTTAGAGGAAAACCCTTTTAAAGTTCTAAGCGCAAGGCCGGGATGCGGTCCCCGAGGTTGTACGGATACTAATGGTCCTGCAGCAGACACCGGAGGAATAGAAGTAGTGACCACTTTATTCCCACACAAGACTTGGGGGCACAACAGCAACATATTAGTGAGCCGGGACTTAGTAGCAAGGAGTCCCCGAAGCAGGCTACAGCTGTCTGCTGTACAAGTAGAGTTCATAGGAACATCTGACAGGAGGAACTCCAGCGTATCTCAGTACTAGGAGTACTTCATTCAAAGGCGCTATAAGAGGAGACGATCAGAAAAGGCACATATGTTGGCGGAGTGTGGGAAAGGAGTACTTCATCTTGCCTGGAAGTTGGCTGAGCTCCTGACCCGGAGGACACAACACGGATGCGGGCACCTGTACCTGTAACAGACTGTGAGTAAAGCTTTGGATCTACATGCCCTGGTGTCCTCCACTTATTCCTGCGCCAACCTGCCCAGCACTGCTACATCTCTTGTGCCTGACACTACACCATCTACACGTCACTTCACCTACACTGCCCTGGGACTACAGCCCTGCCTGTGGAGGGCTATAACATCACTGCTGCACCACACCATCTGCCCCAGAGGATCTGTCTGCAGCGTTGGCTTACATCTCTATTGCCGAACACCACAGGTGGCATCACAAATCAATCATCATAAGCACACTGAACATTTCCCTTTCACAATGGGCGCACAGGGCCACGGACCGGGTCCCAGCTGCTGTGACATCTCCCATTGAAGCTCATCGTGCCCGGTACCGAGTACCCCACAGCCCTGGGTCTGAGGGCATCCCATTTTAGGCGTCAGGAACAGGATGACGAAGCCCACTACCGCCGGGTTCTGTGTGCCTACGATTTATTGGACTTAAAAGTTTGTGGAAATGTGCAAAAGACCCAATTTGATAGACTATAAAATGAATGCTAAAAATGGCTGCCAGCGCAGAGAAGAAGGGTGTAACAACATGGGTGGTCCTAAGAAAAGACCACGAACTGTCCTGGGCCTCCTGTTGTGAGTTTATTTTCCCCTTCACTACTGAGGCCTGAAGAACTTCCTCTTCTGGTAAAGAAAGGTAGTGAGCCTGATTATCAAACACCTGAGTCTGATGATGATGACTGGCTGAGTGGAGTTACTGACTGGATATAAGGCTGCCGACGCCCTTCTGTCCTGCGGGTGATTTCTCTGTGGACTTCTAGGAAACCAGTCTGATTCCTGCTCCTCTAAAGCTAAGTTTTCTGCTTTGCCTTTTTGCATTAGTGTTTTGTTTTCTCTGCTTTTCTGGATTCTGCCATTCCCTGCTGGGGTGAGCTGAATCTCCTTTTGCCGGTTGCTCTGTCTTCAGAATATTCCTGAGTACTGACATACCCTTTTTGAAGCCTAGCGTCTTCAGGGCCTTTTTCTCTGTCAGTTTGTTGGCTCTTATTTTCATAGGGTTTTTCACGGATTGCAGACAGCAGCCTTCCTGTCCTTTCCTATCCTAGTTAGCTTGGGCCCTGTCTTTGCTCAGTCTATCTTTCTGTCTGTATTGTGTTCTTTCTTCTTGCTTCACCGTCATTATATGTGGGGGACTGCCTCTTGCTTTGGGGTCTGCTCTGGGGCAGTTTAGATTTCCCTCTCTGTCTTTAGGCTATTTAGTCCTCCGGCTGTGATCGAGGGGCCTAGGGCATCGTAGGAACCCCCCACGGCTACTGCTAGTTGTGTTGATAGGTTCAGGGGTCTGCAATCCGATAGCTGCCAACCTCTCTGGTTTTTTGGACTTAGCTAGCATTTCTATTTTTGCCTCCTACGGTGACTCAATCATAACAGAATCACCCGCCATACCGCAGATCCTAGGGTACTCAATAGCAGGAAAGAATTGTTTAAAAAAAAAAAAAAAAGGTGTGTATATTTTTTCCTCTATATCTCTGAGGCCGTAGGGGGAATTTTTTTTTCTCTCAATGGAGATAAAGCAATTGTCTGATCGTGTGGAGCAGCTCACTGCGGAAGTGCGGGGAATTTCCGCCTACCTTGCTCATTCACATGCTGCTGAACCATAGATTCCTATACCTGATGTATTTTTTGGGGATCGGTCTAAATTTTTGAATTTCAAAAATAATTGTAAATTATTTTTTGCCTTGAAGCCTAACTCGTCAGGGAGCTCCGCGCAGCAGGATAAAATTGTCATCTCTTTGCTGCGTGGCGATCCCCAGGATTGGGCGTTTTCTTTGAAACCAGATGATCCTATCCTGACTAATGTGAACGCATTTTTTCAGGCCTTGGGGTTGTTGTATGATGAAGCTAATGCCATTGATCAGGCTGAAAAGACCCTGCTGGCATTGAACCAAGGTTGTGATTCTGCAGAATTGTACTGTCAAAAATTCTGAAAGTGGGCAGTACTTACTACCTGGAATGATAATGCCTTGGCTGCTCTCTTTCGGAAGGGGTTGTCAGAAGCCGTAAAAGATACTATGGTGGGATTTCCTGTTCCCTCTGGTCTTGACGATTCTATGTTATTAGCCATTCAGGTTGATCGGCGTTTGCGCGAACGCAAAGCTGCACGAGAGGTGTTGCCACCTGTTGAACAAATGTCTGAACCTATGCAATGTGATAGAGTTTTTTCCAGAGAGCAGCGTCAGGAGTTCAGAAGGCGTAATAAGTTGTGTTTTTTCTGTGGAGATGCCTCGCATATTATTTCTGTCTGTCCTAAACGAGAGAAACGCTTTGCACACACGTTTTCTGTTGGTGGTGTTCAACCTAAGTTTCTTCTGGCTATTACTCTGATCTGCTCCCTGTCCACATTTTCCGCCAAGGCGTTTGTGGATTCGGGAGCAGCCCTAAACCTAATGTACTTGGATTTTGCTAAACGTTGTGGATTTCCGATGACACCTCTGCAGACGCCTATCCCTTTGAGGGGGATTGATGCTACTCCTTTGGCTAAAAATAAACCTCAGTTTTGGACCCAGGTGGTAATGCGGGTCGCCCCAGACCATCAAGAAAATTGCAGATTTTTGGTGTTGCATAATCTGCATGATACTATTGTTCTGGGGTTTCCCTGGTTACAAATTCATAATCCAGTTTTGGATTGGAAATCTGTGTCTGTGGTGAGTTGGGGTTGTCGGTGTGCCTTTAGTGAGGCTCCAGTGTTTTCCACCTCTCCTCAGTCGCATGATGTTCCTGATTATTTGGCAGACTTTTATGATGTATTTAGTGAGAATGAGTCTGCGTCTCTGCCTCCTCATAGGAGTTATGACTGTGCTATTGAACTGAGCCCGGGGTGTACATTTCCCAAGGGTCGGCTCTTCAATTTATCTGTACCCGAGCACGAGGCTATGCGATCCTATATTAAGGAGGCGTTGGAGAAGGGTCACATTAGACCATCCTCGTCACCCTTAGGTGCCGGGTTTTTTTTTGTAGCCAAAAAGGATGGATCATTAAGACCTTGTATTGATTATCGTGCCCTCAACAAAATTACTGTTAAATATCAGTATCCGTTACCCCTGATTTCTGATCTATTCTCCAGAGTTAAAGGTCCTTGCTGGTTTACCAAGCTTGACCTCAGGGGGGCGTATAATCTTATTCGCATTAAGCACGGGGATGAATGGAAGACGGCGTTTAATACTCCGGAGGTACATTTTGAGTACCTGGTGATGCCTTTTTGGCTCACTAATGCCCCTTCTGTCTTCCAGTGCTTCATGAACGATATTTTCTGAGATTTTCTCTATAAATTTTTGATTATCTATCTGGATGATATTTTGATCTTCTCCAAGGATTGGGATTCTCATGTGGAACATATTCGGACTGTGTTCTGGATCTTGAGGGGGAATTCCCTGTATGTCAAAGGATCTAAATGCCTTTTTGGAGTACAGAGGATTTCTTTTTTGGGATTTATTTTGTCCCCGTCAACTATTGAAATGGACCCGGCCAAGGTACAGGCCATTTACGATTGGGTTCAGCCCACTTCTTTGAAGGCCCTCCAGAAGTTTTTGGGTTTTGCTAATTTTTATCGGAAATTTATAGCAAAATTTTCTAGTATTGCCAAGCCATTGACTGATTTGACTAAGAAGGGTGCTGATGTGTTAAATTGGTCTCCGGAGGCTGTTTCTTCCTTTCAGGAGCTGAAGCGAAGATTCACCTCCGCCCCGGTTTTGCGGCAACCTGATGTCTCACTTCCGTTCCAGGTAGAGGTGGATGCTTCTGAGATTGGTGCAGGAGCTGTTTTGTCCCAAAAGGATCCTGTAACATCTAAAATGAATCCCTGTGCTTTCTTTTCCCGAAAGTTCTCTCCATCTGAACGTAACTATGATGTGGGGAATCGGGAACTGTTGGCCATGAAATGGGCATTTGAGGAGTGGAGACATTGGTTGGAGGGAGCTAAGCATCAAGTCGTGGTCCTCACTGACCACAAGAATTTGATTTACTTAGAGTCGGCTAAGCACTTGGGTGGGCCTTGTTTTTTACACATTTTGATTTTGTGGTTTCTTTTCTTCCTGGAACTAAGAATGTCAAGGCAGATGCCCTCTCTAGGAGCTTCTTTGCTGATTCTCCTGTGGTGACCAAGCCTGCTACCATCTTAGGCGAAGGGGTAGTTCTTTCTGCCATCTCGCCCGATTTGAGACGTGCTCTGGAAGAGTTCCAGGAGGACAAACCTGAGCGTTGTCCCAGTGGAAAGTTGTATGTTCCTGACCAGTGGAAGAAGAGAGTGATGTCTGAAGTTCATTGCTCTGCTTTGGCTGGTCATCCATGTATTTTTGGTACTAGAGATCTGGTGAGTCGGTCTTTTTGGTGGCCCTCCTTGTCTCGTGATGTCAGGAATTTTGTGCAGTCCTGTGGGACGTGCTCCCGGTCTAAATCGTGTTCTCGCTCTAGTGGGTTGTTGATGCCTTTGCCTGTCCCCAAGAGGCCATGGACCCATATTTCAATGGATTTCATCTCTGATATGCCTGTCTCTCAAAGGATGACTGTTATTTGGGTGATTTGTGATAGGTTCTCTAAGATGGTTCATCTTGTACCACTCCTTAAGTTGCCGTCTTCCTCTGAGTTGGTGCCCCTGTTTTTACAATAGGTGGTTCGCTTGCACGGGATTCCTGAGAACATTGTATCTGACAGAGGAGTCCAGTTTGTGTCTAGATTTAGGAGAACTTTCTGTTCCAAGCTGGGAATTCAGTTGTCCTTCTCCTCTGCTTTTCACCCTCAGACCAATGGGCAGACAGTGAGAACAAACCAGACCTTGGAGTCATATTTGAGATGTTTTATTTCTGCTGATTAGGATGATTGGGTTTCATTTTTGCCCTTGGCCGAATTTGCTTTGAATAATAGAGCTAGTTCTGCCACTTTGATGTCACCTTTTTTTGTAACTTTGGGTTTCATCCTCGATTTTCTTCAGGGCAGGTGGAGCCCTCTGCCTGCCCAGGTGTTGACACTGTGGTGGAGAGAATGCACCAGATCTGGGACCAAGTGGTGGATAAGTTATCTCTCTCCCAGGAAAAGGCCCAGTGGTTTTCCAACCAACATAGGACCATTGGTCCCCAGTTTAAGGTTGGTGATATGGTGTGGTTATCATCAAAAAATATTGCTATGAAGGTGGCTTCTCCTAAGTTTAAGCCTAGATTTATTGGACCTTACAAGATTTTGGAGATTATTAATCCCGTCTCTTTTCGTTTGGCTCTTCCTGTCAAATTTAAAATCCATAATGTGTTCCATAAATCTTTGTTGAAGAGGTTTGTTGAACCTGTTGTTCCGGGGGTGGCACCTCCAGACCCTGTATTGGTTGAAGGTAACATGGAATATGAGGTAGAGAAAGTACTGGATTCCCGTCTGGCTAGACGGAGACTCCAGTATTTGGTTAAGTGGAAGGGTTATGGTCAGGAGGATAATTCCTGGGTCTCTGCCTCTGATATTCATGCCAAAAGATTGGTGCGTGCCTTTCATCGGGCTCACCCTGATCGCCCTGGTGGCGTGGTTGAGGGTTTGGTGACCCCTCCTCAAGGGGGAGGTACTGTTGTGAGTTCATTTTCCCCTTCACTACTGAGGCCCGAGGAACTTCCTCTTCTGGTAAAGAAAGGTAGTGAGCCTGATTATCAAACACCTGAGTCTGATGATGATGACTGGCTGAGTGGAGTTACTGACTGGACAAAAGGCTGCCGACGCCCTTCTGTCCTGCGGGTGATTTCTCTGTGGACTTCTAGGAAACCAGTCTGATTCCTGCTCCTCTATAGCTAAGTTTTCTGCTTTGCCTTTTTGCATTAGTGTTTTGTTTTCTCTGCTTTTCTGGATTCTGCCATTCCCTGCTGGGGTGAGCTGAATCTCCTTTTGCCGGTTGCTCTGTCTTCAGAATATTCCTGAGTACTGACATAGCCTTTTTGAAGCCTAGCGTCTTCAGGGCCTTTTTCTCGTCAGTTTGTTGGCTCTTATTTTCATAGGGTTTTTCACGGATTGCAGACAGCAGCCTTCCTGTCCTTTCCTATCCTAGTTAGCTTGGGCCCCGTCTTTGCTCAGTCTATCTTTCTGTCTGTGTTGTGTTCTTTCTTCTTGCTTCACCATCATTATATGTGGGGGGCTGCCTTTTGCTTTGGGGTCTGCTCTGGGGCAGTTTAGATTTTCCTTTCTGTCTTTAGGCTATTTAGTCCTCCGGCTGTGATCGAGGGGCCTAGGGCATCGTAGGAGCCCCCCACGGCTACTGCTAGTTGTGTTGATAGGTTCTGGGGTCTGCAATCCGATAGCTGCCAACCTCTCTGGTTTTCTGGACTTAGCTAGCATTTCTATTTTTGCCTCCTACGGTGACTCAATCATAACAGCCTCCCCTGTCTGAACTTTTATGTGACAGCAACATGGCCCACCCCCTGAGTGGTTCGTATACTGGCTTGGTATGGAGGAGTAGGAAGAAGATGCCACCCCCAGAAGGAGGAGCGGGGGCCGGTGGCGGCAAAGGAGTCGAGACAGGAAGAAGAAGGAGGAGACAACACCATTATGGAAGGAGCACGGAGGCCAGAAGAAAACGGTGGGGAGAAGCCATCTTCCCCCAAGCAACACCCGCAGAGCATACTGCCACTGCGACACCCTTTACAGCGCCCGCCACCACCTCCCGGCCAGTGCTGTCACTGGATTCGGCCTGCTAGGAGAAGGTATATGAGGTTCCGGAGGCTGTGGGACAGGAGCTGAGTCCCAGCCCGGCTCTAGCGTGGCCGTGCAGGCTTCTACCGGCATGCCCCCGTCCTGTGCCAACACGGTGTCACGGGGGCTTAGTTCAACTAAGGCTGAAATACCCGGGGCCCCTGTGGTGTCCCTTTTACTAGTGGAAACCCTGTCTGACCCTCAACCCAGGGTTTTTGCTGAAGGTGCAAATGCCTGAGCCTCCGACCTTTCCTTATCTCCTGCTCAGCCCTGCACTTAACCCTCCACCCTCCACCCAGTGAGGAGTCACACCACCAAAGCTCCCACACAAATAATGACAGACAGGGAGAACTTAAACTGCACTGCGCCGCACACACACAGGAATAAACAGTAATGTGAACAGGGCACAACTAAACACAAATATGGGAAGGAGAAAGGATAACGACGGATCATACGACACCAGATATGAATCTCTCTCTCTTGAACACCTCCACTCCAGACCGGAACCACTTGGTATGAAACACAAGCTATAATCGGCGACGCCCATATGCCAGTATGACTATTTAAAGACCGTGGGCGTGACTAACCTTCCAACCTGGTCTCCAGCAGGATTAACCCCCGAGAGCCTGAAGATCAAACCGGCGCCACTGAGGCTATAGTGGCTGGAGGTGGAACTACCTCTGCCTGCCGGATGCTGTGGTGTGAACAGCGTCCGACATGACACACGGATGCAACTACCGGCCGTTCATCAGTCCACTTCCGGGGTTGCAGCTGCCATCATTCGTCCCCCGGTAACTAAGTAGGAGTCAGCACATCACAGGGAAGCACTAGGTATGGTCATTGCTCCTGCCATGATCCTGGTACTAGGAGCCATGCCTGTTGACAGAAATGGTCCGATGATTACTCAAACCATGAGTGGTGGCATTCCAATGGCATCCAGCCCGCAACAACCGGCCGTAGCACCTCCAACTGTGGTACCACTTGGGATCGCAGAGCAGCATCTATCGGTACCGGCTACAGCCCTTGCTGACTTGTTGGCAGCAGAAATGCCACCTGCAACAGCTGATGTGCACTCAGTACCGGTAGCAATGACCATCGGTGCCATTCCACCTGAGCCAGTGGCAACCCATCCCTCACCAGGAGAAAAGGAGTACCTGCAATTTGTAGACAGCCAGCAACAGGATAAAGACACCCAGGACATCTCCCCTGGATGCAGCAGCCAAGAAAACCAGCTTCCAGTACCCCAGGAGGGGGCCTCCAATAAAGAAACATTCCATTAACTCTGTTACCCAGGAGGGTATTTGCACCGTTGTGCCTTCTTTGCTATCATGTTTACTTTGGTCTTACAAGTTTTTGCCTAGTTGCGTTGGCAGCATATTTTTCATTGAACTGAGGAGATCATGGACACTGAATGATCCAGAACTTTGCTGTAAATAGTTTGCACCTTTTTGGGTGCCCTTTCTTGGTTTTACATAGTCTTTTATAAATAAGAACTACCTCATCATGGAGAATGGCTCCTACCAAAAGGACACTGCAAGAGATCCCGGCTGGGAGCGGTGTCCAGCACTTACAAGAATTATTGTGAAGTATTTTATAATGTGCCTTATGACAGTATTAATAGAGAATAGCTTTTATAAAGAATCTAGTTCAAAGAATGTTTTAATAAAGAGATGTGAATATAGATGAAGATTTGAAAAATGCAGGTGGTGACCAAGGAATCCATGGTTGTCACTTAGGGTTAATAAAAGAAAGTAGAAAATGTAAAAGAAGTGATGAAGAAATGTGTTGGTGATAATGTTTGAAATAGCACTTTAAATTAGGTAGCATAACTTTAAAGATAGTTAGTTAAAATTGTTTGCAACGTTCAAGAGACAGCGCCTCTCATATTGAGAAGATTAGATAAGAACTGTTTATTTCAGATTTTTATGGAATAGATTCATGGACTTCAGTGCGCTGCTTGACAGATTCACGAACCCAGGTTGTGAGAAAAGATTAGTTATTTTATTTCCCAACGCGTTTCGAAGTGTATACCACTTCTTCCTGAGGGGATGACATATATGAACAGATAAAGCTGTCACAGATTATATACATCCATAGTTCAAAGGAATTTGGCGCCAATGATCACATGTCAAACGGTATAAAAGTCAAAGTTCAAAGTACACCAAATAAAATGTCATATCATTTAATCTTTGTTCTTTAAAATTATTTGTTCATTAAAAAATATATATTCTCTTTATTATTATGCAGATAAAAAATTCTAGAAAAGATAAAAAATCAGGGGAAGAAAAAAAAATATATGTATATGTTTCAAAGTCGAACTCCTGCTGTTGGGAAGACCGAAAAAGAAAAAGGAAGAGGACAATCTCACTTAAACCACTACACCAGAGTCAGATCTTGTTTGAGGAGGAGGAGAAGAGAAAGAATGATTATTAAAAATATATAGATATATAAAAAATATTTAAAAATATTAGTGTATATGAATAAAAACGTATTTATATAAATATAATTCGTATGATAATAAAAAGCTTCTTTATGATATTAAAAGACTTTTTATATTGGAGATGTGTGTGTCACTGAATTAGTCTCGGGATATATCCATTCACAGTGTAAGTGGCTGCAGAGCGGGGAGATAAACTATAAGGAATTCAGCGCCTCCAGAGAGACGTTGTCTCCATTCACAATTTAATTGCTCATTAACCGAATGGTCAGTGGCAGCTGATCAGAAAGCCAGGCTATAAGGAATTCAATTAGCGCTTCCCGGAGAGAACCAAGATCGCTTTCTACATAACTTCATTTCAAAAGAAAAAAGGAGGATGCCCACTTACAATTAAAAATTCATTAACACCTTTTATATATACATCTCTTGTCAATATGTTGGAACCTCATCTTGATATCACTTCGCGTATATTTCCTATATATTTTTACATTGTGATTGTTGATTTTACTATAAGCTCTAAAAGGTGTTAATGAATTTTTAAGTGTCCTCCACTTATTCCTGTGCCAACCTGCCCAGCACTGCTACATCCCTTGCGCCTGACACTACAGTACACCATCTACGTGTCACTTCACCTACACTGCCTGGGACTACAGCCCTGCCTGTGGAGAGCTATAACATCACTGCTGCACCACACCATCTGTCCCAGAGGATCTGTCTGCAGCGTCGGCTTACATCTCTATTGCCGAACACCACATGTGGCGTCACAAATCAATCATCATAAGCACACTGAACATTTCCCTTTTACAATGGGCGCCCAGGGCCACGGGCCGGGTCCCAGCTGCCGTGACATCTCCCGTTGAAGCTCATCGGGCCTGGTACCGAGTACCCCACAGCCCTGGGTGTGAGGGCGTCCCATATATACACCTTGATTAATCCTCAGTTGGTTGAGATGGATTTGTGTATTACAGATGATATACTCACACTAACTATTTACCCCTTTGAGACGAAGCCGGTTTTCACCTTAATAACCGGGCCAATTTTTACAATTCTGACCACAGTCACTTTATGAGGTCATAACTCTGAAAAGCTTCAATGGATTCTTGTGATTCTGAGATTCTTTTCTTGTGACATATTGCACTTTATGATAATGGTAAAATTTCTTCGATATGACTTGCGCTTATTCGTGAAGAAAAAAAACAGAAATTTTTCAATCTTTTAGTTTTTATGCCCTTAAATTAGAGAGTCATAGCACACAAAGTAGTTAATAAGTAACATTACCACATGTCTGCTATACATCAGCAAAATTTAGGAAACATAATTTTTTTGGTTAGGAAGTTATAAGGGTTAAAAGTGGACCAGCGATTTCTCACTTTTACAACAAAATTTGCAAAACCTTTCTTTTTTTAGGGACCACCTCATACTTGAAGTGACTTTGAGGGATCTATATGACAGAAAATGCCCAAAAGTGACACCATTCTAAAAACTGCACCCCTCAAGGTGCTCAAAACCACATTCAAGAAGTTTATTAACCCTTCAGGTGCTTTGCAGGAATTTTTGGAATGTGGAAGAAAAAAAAAAGAGAAAATGGACTTACATTTTGTTTCACAATTTCTCCTGAGTATGCAGATACCCTATATGTGGGGGAAATCTACTCTTTGGGCACACGGCAGGGCTCGGAAGGAAATGAGCGCTATTTGAATTTTTGAATGTAAAATATGCTGGAATAATCAGCGGACACCATGTCACATTTGGAGAGCCCCAGATGTGCCTAAACAATAAAAAGCCCCCACAAGTGACACCATTTTGGAAAATAGACCCCGTAAGGAACTTATCTAGATGTGTGGTGAGCACTTTTAACCCCCAAGTGCTTCACAGAAGTTTATAGCGTAGAGCTGTAAAAATAAAAAATAATATTTTCGCCCCCAATTATTTTTTTTACAAGGGTAACAGGAGAAATTGCATCCTAAAAGTTGTTGTCCAATTTGTTCTGAGTACGCCGATACCCTACATGTGGGGGTAAATCACTGTTTGGTTGCACAGTAGAGTTCGGAAGGGGCGGAGCACCATTTGACCTTTTCAACGCAGAATTGACTGCAGTTGAGATCAGATACCTGTCGCGTTTGGAGAGCACCTGATGTGCCTAAACAGTGGAAAACCCCCAATTCTAACTCCAGCCCTAACCCCAACACACCCCTAACTCTAATCCCAGCCCTAACCATAACCCTAACCACAAACCTAACCCTAACACACCCCTAACCCTAATCCCAACCCTATCCCTATTCCAAACCCTAACCCTATTCCAAACCCTTACCCTAATCCAAACCCTTACCCTAATCCAAACCCTAAACCTAACTTTATCCCCAACCCTAACTCTAACCCTAACTTTAGCCCCAACCCTAACTTTAGCCCTAACTCTAGCCATAATGGGAAAATTGAAATAAATACATTTTTTTATATTTTATTTTTTTTCCTAACTAAGGGGGTAATAAAGGGGGGTTTGATTTACTATTTATAACTAGTTTTTATGTTTGGCAGCTGTCACACACTAAAAGACGCTTTTTATTGCAAAAATAGTTTTTGCATCACCTCATTTTGAGAGATTTTATTTTTTCATATTTTGGCCCACAGAGTCATGTGAGGTCTTGTTTTTTGCGGGACGAGATGTCTTTCTTATTGGTATCATTTTCGGGCACATGACATTTTTTGATCGCTTTTTATTCCAATTTTTGTAAGGCAGAATAAGCAAAAACCAGCAATTCATGAAATTCTTTTGGGGGGTGTTTATACAGTTCCATGTGTGGTAAAATTGATCAAGAAGTTTTTTTTCTTTGGGGCAGTACAATTACAGCATTGCCTCATTTATTTTTTTATGTTTTGGAGCTTTTACACAATAAAAACTATTTTATAGAAAAAATAACTTTATAACATCGCTTTATTCTGAGAGCAATAACTTTTTTATTTTTCTGTTGATGGAGCTGTGTGGCAGCTTGTTTTTTGCAGGACAAGATGAAGTTTTCAACAGTATCATTTTTGTTTACATCTGCCTTTTTGGTCACGCTTTATTGCACTTTATGTTCGGTGGTATGATGATAAAACTTTGTTTTTTGCCTAATTTTTTATTTATTTTTTTACAGTGTTCACTGAAGGGGTTAACTAGTGGGACATTTTCATAGAGCGCAACGTTACAGATGTGGCAATACCAAATATGTGTACTTTTATTTTTATTGTTTTATTTTATTTATATAAATAAATGTATTTATTGGGAAAATATTTATTTATTTTTCTTCATTTAGGAATTTAAAAAAAAAATATTTTTACCCTTTATTATATTTTTTTTTTTACTTTTTTACATTGTCCCAGTATGGGACATTGCTATATAAAGCCAGATCACTGATTTGACACTTTGAACAACACTGTGTCAGATCAGCTATCTGACAGGCAGCGGAGGATGCTAGTCGGCACCTGCTCTCGCAAGCCACCTCACTGAAGGACCCAGAAAGACCCTGTGACCATCTTGGAGCTGAGGGTCTCCATGAAGACCACCAGAACATGTTCTTCTGGTTGGAGCGAGCAAGGGGAAAAGTTCCATGAGCATAAATTTTCACCCCCGAACCCAACGTTAATACTTTCTAGAGCCTCTTTTGGAGCAATTACAGCTGCAAGTCACTTTGGATAAGACTCCATGAACTTTTCATATCTTGGCACTTGGGTTTTTTTTCCCATTCCTTAAGGCAAAACAACAGCAATCTTGAAGCCCGACCACAGATTCTCAATTGAATTAAGGTATGGACTTTGACTAGGCCAACATTTACAAGTTTCCCCTTAAACCACTCGAGTGTTGCTTTAGAAGAAAGCTTTGGGTCATTGTCTTGTTGGAAGGTGAACCTCCATCCTAGTCTCAGATCACTGACAGACTGAAACAGGCTTTGCTCAAGAATATCTGTAACGCCACTGTGTTTGGACCTTGATTCACTGCGTTACTCTGCATCTCTGCTGTAACCCTTCGCTCTTTTCCATCTAATGTGCTGGAATTCTGTTGTCAGTTATCTGTGTGGATGCTGCTCAGTGCCCGGCTCCACTGCATAGCCGTACATGTGTGCGTGGTTCCGCTGCGCTGCATGACCACCCGTGTGTGCGGTCCCTGGCAGCCACCCGTGGGTTAATAGGTGTGCTGCACTCTGCGTTATTTACCATGTGTGTTCAGGCTTCAGCTCCTGCCAGGTGTCCTTTGCATTGCTGATTATGTTTGGCTTTGCTTAGGGTGCGTGCGGCCACACCTCCCTTCCTTTTATCAGGAATGGGTGTGTGCTACAATTGCTGCTCCAGCCTATGGCTGTGTGTCAGCTCCTATATAAAGGTCCCTCCCCCTTTGGGGCATTGCCAGAGCTTTGCATTGAGTTCCTGAACCTTGCCATGTGAGTTTGTGTTCTGCTCCTGCTCTGTTTCTGTTCAGTTCTGGGGGAGCTGTTACTCTTTGTCCCTCTGTGAACTGTGTCTTGTATCTTGGCCTGCTCTGGGGGCATAATACCCAGATTGCCTTTCCTGGAGGCTGCATATCCAGGCCTGTCTGAATTGTGTCTTGCTTCTCCGCCTGCTCTGGGTGCAGAAATACCCAGATCACCCTTCCTGGAGGCTGCATATCCAAGCCCGTGTATGTTGTGTGTTGTTTCCTGAATCCTGGATCTGCTCCTTTACCTGACCCTG
Source organism: Dendrobates tinctorius (assembly GCF_039654945.1). Lineage (NCBI taxonomy): Eukaryota > Metazoa > Chordata > Amphibia > Anura > Dendrobatidae > Dendrobates > Dendrobates tinctorius. Next base: position 18,603,024 of record NW_027361818.1, read on the forward strand.
TCTGAACTGTGTTCACTGTGTGATGTCTCTGAGGTCCGTCCGTGTCTCTGAGGTCCGTCCGTGCCCAGTGACTGTGACTCTTTGCTACCTGACTTTCCGTGATGTAACCTGGGTTCATCTAGGAAGTAGGAGTCCAGTGTGTCCGCTGAGTTTCTGCTACTCTGTGCTCAGCTGGGGATTCGGTGCAATTCCCTGCCGGTTCCAGTTTAACCCGGCAGGGTTTGCACCAGACCACTTGGGTTACTTTCTAGGTCGCTGCCAGATGTCCCGAGCCTGATAACCATGGCCTTTTGTTCGGAGCCTGATGTCCATGGCCTGATGTCCTGTGTCTGACGACCTCTTCCGATGTGCGATGTCCACCAGATGTCCTGATGTCCACCTGATGTCCGGATGTCCAGCCCGTGTTCCTGATGTCCAGTCCGTGTTCCTGATGTCCACTCCGTGTTCCTGATGTCCACTCCGTGTTCCTGATGTCCAGTCTTGTTCTGATGTCCTGCCGGTTCCCTGGGGCCTTACCAGTGATGGCTCCTGCCATAGTCTGGAGGCTGCCTGATGTTGGTGTCTGATGCTCTCCCGCTGTGCTGGTGCTATGCCTGAGGTCTGAGAGAGAGACAATCCTAGTACGCCCGAGCCAGTTAACCCTGGATTGCATTTACCCATGATGACCTCTGCCATCATTTGAAGTCCGCCTGCAGTCGGCATCTGACGTTCTCCTGCTGTGCCTGTGCTATGCCCGTAGCCGTACATGCGTGCATGGTTCTGCTGCGCTGCATGACCAGCCGCATGTGCGGTCCCCCCTAGTAAGTTCATGCCAGACAATCCTGGACTGCGTCAACCCTTGATGACCTCCTGCTTCACCTGTCAACCTGAGATGGGTTTCCTTCATGATGTGCATATTCTGGAACCTGGTGTTTCTATGTTTTTGCCTTATTTCAGTAAACTTTATTTTTCTTCATACCTGAAGTTGAGCTGTGTCTTTTAGTCCTGCATATGGCCATCTTGTCCACAAGCTCAGCTGCCACAGACCCCGGTCGCTACCCTTCCCTATTCCGGGTAGGTCTGGGTCCCCCTGTGTTCCAATGGGTCTACATTCCATGATCACCTGGGACGCATACCCCGTCGTCGTTATAGCTCGACGATACGGGAGCATTGGCTATAAGCCACGCTGCGTCCGCGATCGTAACAATGTCCCTGTATATCACACCATCTACCTTCCCCTTGACTCAGACCATTTTCCCTGTCCCTGCTGCCAAAAACTTTTCCAGAGCACAATGCTGCCACCACCAAGTTTCACTGTGGGGATGGTGCTCTTGGGGCAAGCTGTGTTGATATGGAGCAAGATACTGTAAATCGTTTATCTTGGTGACCAAAAAGTTCAATTTTGATCTCATCTGACCACAGCTCCTTCCTACATACATTTGGAGAGTCTCCCACATGTCTTTTGGCAAAATCAAAAGAAGATTCACCATTTTTGTGTGCAAGGAAAGGCTTTTATTGTCCACTCTTTCATAAAGGTCCCCTCTGTGGCATGTAAGGTTTATTTTGGTCATATGGACAAATATGTGAAAGAAACACTGACAATGCAGAAGAACCATATTATCTAAAATGAAATGATTTGTACTTAATCTTTGACTTTAATAATCCTTTACCTGATTTTAGATATGTTATATTATAGATGTCATCATCTCTAACTTGAAATTCATTTTCCACAAACTCCAGATCTTCCGTGGTTGATTTGTTAAGGAAAAGGGCTCCCTTGTATTCAAGGTAAAGATCCGACATGTTTTACTTTAAAAGAAATAAAAAATGACATCACAATAAGGTAATATGCATACTTTGAGATATTGAAAAGAAACACAAAGTTCACCGAGTATGTACCTTTATCTATTTAGATAATGACAATGTTGTCAGAGTCTTATGCTATTTTTACAGACTCATAATGAAATACATAAATGGATTTTCCTGGGAAATATGTTATGAAAGATCCTTTCCAAGTTAATGACATATATAAAGCAAAATAAATAACAAAAAACAAAAATGTTGCTCAACACCTTGGACTATATTCACACATAGTGTTTTTGATGCATTTTTCATCTTTACCATTGCTTTTAACCAAGACAAATGCATTCACTGGGAAATGTCATTTTAACATTTTAAAACCTTATCTGCCCATGTGGTGTGTGACACATCATCAGACACAACCTGTTTAATTTATGAAGGAGGGACTCTGGAAGTCACAAAGCCTATTGTTAGAGGGCCATCAGGTGGCAGTGACGTAGCGTGGGGGGGCGGTCCGCCCCAGGAGGCACGTGTGTGGGGGTGGCGCGGCAGCAGCAGCAATTCCTCTCCTCTGTGGGAGAAGCGCAGAGGCACAGAGATATAATGCAGAGATCAGGGGCGGACCTACCGCCCGTGCAGTTAGTTCATTGCACAGAGGCCCCAGGGGAGAGGGGGCCCCTCTAGCCTCCAGCACCGCATGGCTAATTATGCATGCAAATTAGCCATGTGGACTTGTGGAGCTAGCGATGCAGAGCCAGCAAGGAGGAGAGGAGAGCAGCCCCCCAGCAGGAGGCAACGGGAAGGGTCTGACTCCTCCTGAGGCTGTGGGTCGCCCTCACCAGCTTCACCCAGGGCTGTGGGGTACTCGGTACCGGGCCAGTGTCAGGGGGGAATGATGTGGTGTCACAGCAGCGGTGACCCGTTCCGTGGTCCTGGGCGCCCAATATCAATGGCAGTGATGTTTGTAGTGTAGTTTATATGAAAAGTTTGTGACGCCACCCGTGGTGTTTGGCAAGTAAGATGGTAAGCCAACGCTGCTTGCAGATCCACTGGGACTGATAGTGTGATGCAGCAAAGATGGTATAGCTCTCCACAGGTAGAGCTGTAGCCCCAGCGCAGTGTAGGTGCGATGGAGGAGTAGGGCTCCGAGCGGTGTAGATGTTGATACCCAAATGTAGCAGTGCTGATGCGGGAATGAATGGAGGACACCAGAGCTTGCAGTTTCAAAGCTTTACTCACAGTTCATAGTGCACACAGGTGCCTGCTTCGGTACCGTGTCCTCCGGGGCAGAGACGCAGCCAACCTCCAGGCAAGATAAGACTCTCCCCGCCAGCACCCCCGCCAACATGTGCCTTCCTGAACGACTCCTCTATTGCGCCCTTTTAATGTGAAGTGCTCCAGTACCGTGGTTCTCTGAAGTTCCTCCTGTCCGATGTTCCTAACATCTCCACTTGTATGACAGACAGCTGTAGCCTGCTTCGGGGACTCCCTTCTCCTGAATCCCGGCTCTCTATCAGTTTGCTGTTGTGTCCCAAGTCTTTGATGGGAGTAGTGAATTTACAGCCAACTACTCCACCGGTGTCTGCTGCAGAACCATAAATGTCCATACAACCTCGGGGACCGGGCCCCGGCTGTGCTGAGAACCTATAGGCAGGGTTCCTATCCAACCCACTCCTCCTCTCTGCTCTCTCTCCACTTCGTTCCGTGCTTGTCTTTCTCTCTCTTATGGAAATGCAGGTTACAGTTCTATGTCTCTCCTTCTCCTTCCTTTCCCGTGCCAGCTGGCTCAGGTCACTGAGGCTGCTGCAGTACTCCTTCCTCCATCCCTTCTTCCAGGGACCTCTGGGACTCACCCCAGACAGACCTTCTGTCAGACTCTCCCTTCTCTCCTCTCTCCCGTTTCTCCTCCTGTAAATCTCTTTCCTAGTCTTTTTATACTAACTCCACCCACCTCCCAGCACATCTCGTGTTACGAAGCAGGGTTCCATGAAAGGTGCTATGCTACACTCCGAGCCTAGAGCTGCAATGTGGCCCTGCTGAACTATCCTGTGTGTGGGATGCAGGTATTGGAGTGTGGCAAGGAGTTCCCACCTTACCTGGATGGTGGGGCACCACACCTTAGGAGATGGTGCAGTACCTCTGTGGCGACTGAGCCTCAGGGGCGCTACAGCTGCGTGCTAGCGCAGCCCAGTGCAGAGGAGCCAACTCTGAGGGCTGAGCCGGGCTGAGGTGAGTGATCATCAGCGATCAGCCAGCAGCCCAGCGTCAGTGCTGTGGGGGAGGAGAGGAGAGAAGACTGTGGTGAGAGTGGACTGAGATCATCAGTGACCAGCCAGCAGCGTCAGTGCCATGGGGGAGGAGAGGAGGGAAGACAGACTGTCAAACAGTCACTCACACTGCCGACCCTGACTGTGGCGCCGGCCAGACGGTGGCTGCAGTTCAGCGGCAGGTCAGTGTGACTGTGGGGGGCTATATACCATGCTGTGCTGTATCATACCATGCTGGGGGGGCTATATACCATGCTGGGGGGGCTATATACCATTCTAGGCTGTATTATACCATGCTGGACTGTATCATACCATGCTGGGGGGGCTATATACCATGCTGGGCTGTATCATACCCAGGGCCTCCATCAGGGAATGACAGCCCTTACTGCTGCATGGGGCCCCGTGAACAGCAGTACAGAAGGCGGCCCCTCAGATCAGGGGCCCCGCTCCTGTGCTTCCAGTCATCGGGCCCCAAGTGCTGCATGTCATGGGGTGCCAGGCAGGCCCCAAGTGTGCGCTGTGGCCAGGCCTGCAGCTCACACATCAGCAGTGCCCCCACAGCGGCCGATATCAGAGCTACAGAAGTGCTGAAGGACCTGTGGTGACGTCATCACTACCACAGTCCTTCACCATTGATCAGCCCGACCCCTGATCACATGACGATGATGTCACCACAGGTCTTTTCAGCTCAGACAGCTGCAGCTCCATCTTCAACTCAGGAGCGAGGCCAGGTAAGAAAAAACATTTTATTTTATTATTGAAAGGAGCAATATGTTTCCCTGGCGGAATGGAGACTCGGGGGAGGATTGGAGACACACGGGGCAAATATGGAGAAATGGGGGCAGAATGCAGACATGATGGGGCAGAATGCAGATATGATGTGGGCAGAATGCAAGACATGGGGGCAGAATGCAAGACATGATGGGGTAGAATGGAGACATGATGGGGCAGAATGCAAGACAAGCTGGGGGCAGAATGCAGACATGATGGGGGCAGAATGCAAGACATGATGGGGCAGAATGCAAGACATGATGGGGCAGAATGCAGACATGATGGGGCAGAATGCAAGACATGATGGGGTAGAATGCAGACATGATGGGGCAGAATGCGAGACATGATGGGGCAAAATGCAAGACATGATGGGGGCAGAATGGAGACATGATGGGGGCAGAATGCAAGACAAGCTGGGGGCAGAATGCAGACATGATGGGGCAGAATGCAAGACATGATGGTGGCAGAATGGAGACATGATGGGGCAGAATGCAAGACATGATGGGGGCAGAATGCAAGACATGATGGGGGCAGAATGGAGACATGATGGGGGCAGAATGCAAGACAAGATGGGGGCAGAATGCAGACATGATGGGGCAGAATGCAAGACATGAGGGCAGAATGCAGACATGATGGGGCAGAATGCAAGACATGGGGCAGAATGCAGACATGATGGGGCAGAATGCAGACATGATGGGGGCAGAATTCAGGACATGATGGGGCAGAATGCAGATATGATGTGGGCAGAATGCAGGACATGATGGGGGTAGAATGCAGACATGATGGGGCAGAATGCGAGACATGGGGGCAGAATGCAAGACATGATGGGTTAAAATGCAGACATGATGGGGGCAGAATGAGAGACATGGGGGCAGAATGCAAGACATGATGGGGCAGAATGCAAGACATGATGGGGCAGAATGCAAGACATGATGGGGGCAGAATGGAGACATGATGGGGCAGAATGCAAGACAAGATGGGGCAGAATGCAGACATGATGGGGCAGAATGCAAGACATGGGGCAGAATGCAGACATGATGGGGCAGAATGCAGACATGATGGGGGCAGAATGCAGGACATGATGGTGGCACAATGCAGACATGATGGAGGCAGAATGCAAGACATGGGGCAGAATGCAAGACATGATGGGGCAGAATGCAGACATGATGGGGCAGAATGCAGACATGATGGAGGCAGACTGCAAGACATGATGGGGCAGAATGCAAGACATGATGGGGCAGAATGCAGACAAAATGGGGGCAGATTGCTGGACATGATGGAGGCAGAATGCAGACATGATGGGGCAGAAAGCAGACATGATGGGGCAGAATGCAAGACATGGAGGCAGAATGCAGACATGATGGGGGCAGAATGCAGACATGATGGGGGCAGAATGCAGACATGATGGGGCAGAATGCAGGAAATGATGGGACAGAATGCAAGACATGGGGGCAGAATGCAGACATGATGGGGGCAGAATGCAAGACAAGATGGGGGCAGAATGCAGACATGATGGGGCAGAATGCAAGACATGGGGCAGAATGCAGACATGATGGGGCAGAATGCAGACATGATGGGGGCAGAATTCAGGACATGATGGGGCAGAATGCAGATATGATGTGGGCAGAATGCAGGACATGATGGGGGTAGAATGCAGACATGATGGGGCAGAATGAGAGACATGGGGGCAGAATGCAAGACATGATGGGTTAAAATGCAGACATGATGGGGGCAGAATGAGAGACATGGGGGCAGAATGCAAGACATGATGGGGCAGAATGCAAGACATGATGGGGCAGAATGCAAGACATGATGGGGGCAGAATGGAGACATGATGGGGCAGAATGCAAGACAAGATGGGGGCAGAATGCAGACATGATGGGGCAGAATGCAAGACATGGGGCAGAATGCAGACATGATGGGGCAGAATGCAGACATGATGGGGGCAGAATGCAGGACATGATGGTGGCACAATGCAGACATGATGGAGGCAGAATGCAAGACATGGGGCAGAATGCAAGACATGATGGGGCAGAATGCAGACATGATGGGGCAGAATGCAGACATGATGGAGGCAGACTGCAAGACATGATGGGGCAGAATGCAAGACATGATGGGGCAGAATGCAGACAAAATGGGGGCAGATTGCTGGACATGATGGAGGCAGAATGCAGACATGATGGGGCAGAAAGCAGACATGATGGGGCAGAATGCAAGACATGGAGGCAGAATGCAGACATGATGGGGGCAGAATGCAGACATGATGGGGGCAGAATGCAGACATGATGGGGCAGAATGCAGGAAATGATGGGACAGAATGCAAGACATGGGGGCAGAATGCAGACATGATGGGGGCAGAATGCAAGACATGGGGCATAATGCAAGACATGATGGGGCAGAATGCAGAGATGGGGCAGAATGCAGACATGGGGGCAGAATGTGCCAGTAAGACAGGATGGGACAGAATGTGACAGTGAGACACAGGAGGGGGCAGAAAGTGAGACATGGGGCAGAATGCAAGACACGGGGGAAGAATGTGACAGTAAGACACAGCAGGGGGCAGAATGTGACAGTGAGACACAGGATGGGGCAGAATGCGACAGTGAGACACAGGAGGGGGCAGAATGTAACAGTAATGACACAGGAGAGGGCAGAATGTGAGACACGGGGGCAGAATGGACATGGGGCAGAATGTGACAGTAAGATACAGGAGGGGGCAGAATGTGACAGTGAGACACAGGAGGGGGCAGAATGCAAGACACGGGGGAAGAATGCAGACATGATGGGGGCAGAATGCAAGACATGGGGCATAATGCAAGACATGATGGGGCAGAATGCAGAGATGGGGCAGAATGCAGACATGGGGGCAGAATGTGCCAGTAAGACAGGATGGGACAGAATGTGACAGTGAGACACATGATGGGGCAGAATGCAGGAAATGATGGGACAGAATGCAAGACATGGGGGCAGAATGCAGACATGATGGGGGCAGAATGCAAGACATGGGGCATAATGCAAGACATGATGGGGCAGAATGCAGAGATGGGGCAGAATGCAGACATGGGGGCAGAATGTGCCAGTAAGACAGGATGGGACAGAATGTGACAGTGAGACACAGGAGGGGGCAGAAAGTGAGACATGGGGCAGAATGCAAGACACGGGGCAAGAATGTGACAGTAAGACACAGCAGGGGGCAGAATGTGACAGTGAGACACAGGAGGGGGCAGAATGTGACAGTGAGACACAGGAGGGGGCAGAATGCAAGACACGGGGGAAGAATGTGACAGTAAGACACAGCAGGGGCAGAATGTGACAGTGAGACACAGGAGGGGGCAGAATGTGACAGTAAGACACAGGAGGGGGCAGAATGTCACAGTAAGACACAGGAGGGGGCAGAATGTGAGGCACGGGGGCAGAATGTGACAGTAAGATACAGGAGGGGGCAGAATGTGACAGTGAGACACAGGAGGGGGCAGAATGTGAGGCACGGGGGAGAATGTGACGGTAAGACACAGGAGGGGGCAGAATGTGAAAGTGAGACACAGGAGGGGGCAGAATACCATGCTGGGCTGTATCATACCTAGGGCCGCCATTAGGGAATGACAGCCCTTACTGCTGCATGGGGCCCAGTGAACAGCAGTACAGAAGGCGGCCGCAGATCAGGGGCCCCGCTCCTGTGCTTCCAGTCATCGGGCCCCAAGTGCTGCATGTCATGGGGTGCCAGGCGGGCCCCAAGTGTGCACTGTGGCCAGGCCTGCAGCTCACACATCAGCAGTGCCCCCACAGCGGCCGATATCAGAGCTACAGAAGTGCTGAAGGACCTGTGGTGACGTCATCACTACCACAGTCCTTCACCATTGATCAGCCCGACCCCTGATCACATGACGATAATGTCACCACAGGTCTTTTCAGCTCAGACAGCTGCAGCTCCATCTTCAACACAGGAGCGAGGCCAGGTAAGAAAAAACGTTTTATTTTATTATTGAAAGGAGCAATATGTTTCCCTGGCGGAATGGAGACTCGGGGGAGGATTGGAGACACACAGGGGCAAATATGGAGAAATAGGGGCAGAATGCAAGACATGATGGGGGAAGAATGCGAGACATGGGGGCAGAATGCAGATATGATGGGGGCAGAATGCAGACATGATGGGGCAGAATGCAAGACATGGGGGCAAAATGCAGACATGATGGGGGCAGAATGCAAGACATGATGGGGCAGAATGGAGACAAGATGGAGGCAGAATGCAGACATGATGGGGCAGAATGCAAGACGTGGAGGCAGAATGCAGACATGATGGGGGCAGAATGCAGACATGATGGGGGCAGAATGCAGGACATGATAGGGGCAGAATGCAGGACATGATGGGGGCAGAATGCAAGACTTGGGGGCAGAATGCAGACATGATGGGGGCAGAATGCAAGACATGGGGCATAATGCAGACATGAGGGCAGAATGTGCCAGTAAGACAGGATGGGGCAGAATGTGGCAGTGAGACACAGGAGGGGGCAGAAAGTGAGACATGGGGCAGAATGCAAGACACGGGGCAGAATGTGACAGTAAGACACAGCAGCGGGCAGAATGTGACAGTGAGACACAGGAGGGGGCAGAATGCAAGACATGGGGGTAGAATGTGACAGTGAGACACAGGAGGGGGAAGAATGTGACAGTGAGACACAGGAGGGGGCAGAATGCGACAGTGAGACACAGGAGGGGGCAGAATGTGACAGTAAGACACAGGAGGGGGCAGAATGTGAAAACAGGACACAGGAGGGGGCAGAATGTGACAGTGAGACACAGGAGGGGCAGAATGTGTGGCACGGGGGCAGAATGTGACAGTAAGACACAGGAGGGGGCAGAATGTGAAAGTGAGACACAGGAGGGGGCAGAATGTGAGGCACGGGGGAGAATGTGACGGTAAGACACAGGAGGGGGCAGAATGTGAAAGTGAGACACAGGAGGGGGCAGAATACCATGCTGGGCTGTATCATACCTAGGGCCGCCATTAGGGAATGACAGCCCTTACTGCTGTATGGGGCCCAGTGAACAGCAGTACAGAAGGCGGCCGCAGATCAGGGGCCCCGCTCCTGTGCTTCCAGTCATCGGGCCCCAAGTGCTGCATGTCATGGGGTGCCAGGCGGGCCCCAAGTGTGCACTGTGGCCAGGCCTGCAGCTCACACATCAGCAGTGCCCCCACAGCGGCCGATATCAGAGCTACAGAAGTGCTGAAGGACCTGTGGTGACGTCATCACTACCACAGTCCTTCACCATTGATCAGCCCGACCCCTGATCACATGACGATGACGTCACCACAGGTCTTTTCAGCTCAGACAGCTGCAGCTCCATCTTCAACACAGGAGCGAGGCCAGGTAAGAAAAAACGTTTTATTTTATTATTGAAAGGAGCAATATGTTTCCCTGGCGGAATGGAGACTCGGGGGAGGATTGGAGACACACGGGGCAAATATGGAGAAATGGGGGCAGAATGCAAGACATGATGGGGGAAGAATGCGAGACATGGGGGCAGAATGCAGATATGATGGGGGCAGAATGCAGACATGATGGGGCAGAATGCAAGACATGGGGGCAAAATGCAGACATGATGGGGGCAGAATGCAAGACATGATGGGGCAGAATGGAGACAAGATGGAGGCAGAATGCAGACATGATGGGGCAGAGTGCAAGACATGATGGGGCAGAATGGAGACAAGATGGAGGCAGAATGCAGACATGATGGGGCAGAATGCAGACATGATGGGGCAGAATGGAGACAAGATGGAGGCAGAATGCAAGACATGATGGGGCAGAATGCAAGACGTGGAGGCAGAATGCAGACATGATGGGGCAGAATGCAGACATGATGGGGCAGAATGCAAGACGTGGAGGCAGAATGCAGACATGATGGGGCAGAATGCAGACATGATGGGGGCAGAATGCAGGACATGATAGGGGCAGAATGCAGGACATGATGGGGGCAGAATGCAAGACTTGGGGGCAGAATGCAGACATGATGGGGGCAGAATGCAAGACATGGGGCATAATGCAGACATGAGGGCAGAATGTGCCAGTAAGACAGGATGGGGCAGAATGTGGCAGTGAGACACAGGAGGGGGCAGAAAGTGAGACATGGGGCAGAATGCAAGACACGGGGCAGAATGTGACAGTAAGACACAGCAGCGGGCAGAATGTGACAGTGAGACACAGGAGGGGGCAGAATGCAAGACATGGGGGTAGAATGTGACAGTGAGACACAGGAGGGGGCAGAATGCGACAGTGAGACACAGGAGGGGGCAGAATGTGACAGTAATGACACAGGAGGGGGCAGAATGTGAGACACGGGGGCAGAATGGACATGGGGCAAAATGTGACAGTAAGATACAGGAGGGGCAGAATGTGACAGTAAGACACAGGAGGGGGAAGAATGTGAGGCACGGGTGCAGAATGTGACAGTAAGACACAGGAAGGGACAGAATGTGACATTAAGACACTGGAGGGAGCAGAATGTGAGGCACGGGGCAGAATGTGACAGTAAGATACAGGAGGGGCAGAATGTGACAGTAAGACACAGGAGGGGGAAGAATGTGAGGCACGGGGCAGAATGTGACAGTGAGACACAGGAAGGGACAGAATGTGACAGTAAGACACTGGAGAGAGCAGAATGTGAGGCACTGGGGCAGAATGTGACAGTAAGACACAGGAATGGGCAGAATGTGAGGCACGGGGGCAGAATGTGACAGTAAGACACAGGAAGGGGCAGAATGTGACAGTAAGACACTGGAGGGAGCAGAATGTGAGGCACGGGGGCAGAATGTGACAGTGAGACACAGGAAGGGACAGAATGTGACAGTAAGACACTGGAGAGAGCAGAATGTGAGGCACTGGGGCAGAATGTGACAGTAAGACACAGGAATGGGCAGAATGTGAGGCACGGGGGCAGAATGTGACAGTAAGACACAGGAAGGGGCAGAATGTGATAGTAAGACACTGGAGGGAGCAGAATGTGAGGCACGGGGGCAGAATGTGACAGTAAGACACTGGAGGGACAGAATGTGACAGTAAGACACTGGAGGGAGCAGAATGTGAGGCACGGGGGCAGAATGTGACAGTAAGACACTGGAGGGACAGAATGTGACAGTAAGACACTGGAGGGAGCAGAATGTGAGGCACGGGGGCAGAATGTGACAGTAAGACACAGGAAGGGGCAGAATGTGACAGTAAGCACTGGAGGGAGCAGAATGTGAGGCACGGGGGCAGAATGTGACGGTAAGACACAGGAAGGGACAGAATGTGACGGTAAGACACTGGAGGGAGCAGAATGTGAGGCACGGGGGCAGAATGTGACAGTAAGACACAGGAATGGGCAGAATGTGAGGCACGGGGGCAGAATGTGACAGTAAGACACAGGAGGGGGCAGAATGTGAAAACAGGACACAGGAGGGGGCAGAATGTGACAGTGAGACACAGGAGGGGCAGAATGTGTGGCACGGGGGCAGAATGTGACAGTAAGACACAGGAGGGGGCAGAATGTGAAAGTGAGACACAGGACGGGGCAGAATGTGAGACACGGGGCAGGATGGGAGACACATGGTGCAGGATCATGGGGCAGGATAGATACGATGTAGACGAGGCAGGATCGGGAGATCATATGGGGGCAGAGTGGATACTCATGAGGGCAGGATGAGGGAAAATATGGCTGAAGCCAGGAATGAGAGACACGGGGGCCAGGATGGGGGATATTATTACCATAGGGGCTAATTAAGGGATATTATTACTGCCGTGATGTATTTATTTTATTTTTTTGAGGATACTGTTTTAAATGGTGGGACGGTCCTGTTACTGTGCAGAGCGACACTATGTCACCTTTTTTTCTTCATCTGGTATAGTGAAGAAGTTGGGAAAAAAATAAGTAATGTGTTCTGCAAGCGGAGCTCTAGATAAATCTGTTATTTCCTGCAGAGACGAGGCCTGGCTGGAAGACGTGATGGCGGTGTGTGCTGGATGAAAGATGAAAAACAAAGATGAAGGACTTCACCTAGAGACGTCAATGGTGAGTCAGTGTGTTACCTGTACACTGACACTATACACCATATACAGAGTGCCTTTGTACAATGTCACCAGTGATCACTGTGTTATTTGTACACTGACACTATATACAGAGCTCCTGTGTATAATGTCACCAGTGATCACTTTACTACCTGTACACTGACACTATATACAGAGCTCCTGTGTATAATGTCACCAGTGGTCATTGTATTACCTGTACACTATATAAAGAGTGCCTTTGTACAATGTCACCAGTGATCACTGTATTACCTGTACACAGACACTACATGCTAAGAACAGCTCTCCTGTGTATAATAGCACATATGGTGATAGTATTATGTTTTTTTATTAATGATCAGTATTGCAGTATTCAGACACCATATGATGGTAATATGTGGTCTGGGCCTGGTGCCGTGGTATCTGTTCCTTGTATGTGCTATTATTCTGTCACTGGTGGTAATAGGTGGTCTGGTCATGGTGTGGCTGTATTTGTTCCTTGTATGTGGTATTATAGCTCACTATGTGGTGGTAATATGTGGTCTGGACATGGTGCGGTGGTATTTGTCCCTTTGGATGTGATATTATTGGTCATTTTAAAAATTGAAAAATAAATAAAAAATATCCTTAAATTGTATTGGATATTTTAGCAAATGTTTAATAGGTTAGAGTAAAGTAGGGCCCGGCCAAAAGAGTCTACCTTGTTGTGGTGGCAGATTTAAAAAATCTTTTGGCCAAAACAAGAGCTGCTGGCTAGATGTGTGATCTGGTCATGGGAACTGTTAATGTGTGATTGCTGAGAAGTGGAGTTTTTCCAAGAGAGAGTGGTGGGACTGTGGACAGTTTGAGGGGTGGAGGCAGGGCTGGGATGGAGCCTGGGCGGAGCCTCAAGGGGGCCCCGAAAATTTTGCCAGTATGGGGCCCTGAAATTCCTAGTGGCAGCCCTGATCATACCATGCTGGGGGGCTATATACCATTCTGGGGGGGCTATATACCATGCTGGGGGGCTATATACCATGCTGGGGGGGTCTATATACCATGCTGGGGTGGCTATACACCATGCTGGGCTGTATTATACCATGCTGGGGGGCTATATACCATGCTGGGCTGTATTATACCATGCTGGGAGGGGCTATATACCATGCTGGGCTGTATCATACCATGCTGGGGGGGCTATATACCATGCTTTGCTGTATCATACCATGCTGCCTGGGCTGTATTATACCATGCTGGGGGGGCTATATACCATGCTGGGCTGTATCATACCATGCTGGGGGGCTATATACCATGCTGGGCTGTATTATACAATGCTGGGGGGCTATATACCATGCTGGGGGGCTATATACCATGCTGGGCTGTATCATACCATACTGGTAGGTGCTATATACCATTTTGGGCTGTATTATACCATGCTGGGGGGGCTATATACCATGCTGGGCTGTATCATACCATGCTGGGGGGCTATATACCATGCTGGACTGTGGGGCCATGCTGGGGGGGCTATATACCATGCTGGGGGGCTATATACCATGCTGGGGGGCTATATACCATGCTGGGCTGTATTATACCATGCTGGGCTGTATTATACCATGGTGGGCTATATACCATGGTGGGCTGTATACCATGGTGGGCTGGGTTGTATACCATGTGGTGCTGGGCTATATACTATGCGGCTGTTATATACCATGGGGGGGTACATTTTACATTATATTCTATAAGCAGAGGCTGTGTTATATAATATGGGGGGCTACATTATATTCTATGGGGAGGTGGGCTGTATTATATTCTATTTGGGGCTACATTATATTCTATAGGGGAGCTGTATTATATTTATTATATTCTATAGGGGCTGCACTATACTATATGAGGAGGGCTACATTGTATTCTATGGAGGGGCTACATTATACTTTTTAAGGGGCTGCATTATATCCTATGAGAGGGTTGCCATATATTCTATGGAGGGGCTGCATTATACTATATGGGGGGACTGCATTATATTTTATGGGGGGGTTACATTATGTTCTATACAGATATTATATCCAGCCCTGCATAGCCTCAATATTAGATAACAACAAATAACAAATAACTTTGTTGCCCTATGAAGGGTTGGGGGGCCCAAAAAATTTCTTGCACAGGGGCCCACTACAATCTGTGTCCGCCCGTGACAGAGATATAAAGCACAGAGATATAATCCGCAGGCTGCTGCACTGTTATAGCCCTGCCCCTGTAATGACTGACATGAGCTGATATCACAGGTGACTGCCCCGTTATAAGCTGATAAATACTCTCCGCAGCTGCTCCATTATAACCGTTTATCTGCGATTTTTTTAACTCTGCCCCATCGCAGTGTGTATTATGCTACAGGACGTTATTATGGGGGGACTGCAGCGTAATAACGGCGCGGAGGGGGCATTGCCGGCGCAGAGGGGGCGGGTCCCGGGACGGGTATTAGAGCTGCGGGTCCGGGGCGCTGGGGCAGAGCAGCATGTCCGCCATGAATTACTCCTACCTGAACACCTACAACTCGTGCATGGCCGCCATGGAAGCGTCCGCCTACGCCGAGTACAGCAGCTGCAGCCAGAGCGGCTCCTTCCAGTACACCCCGATCCGGAGCAGCTTCTCTGCCAGCCCTGGCTGCCCCCCGCTCACCCCGGCCAGCTGCACCCTGGGTGGCCTGCGCGACCACCAGCCCTCGCCCTACTCCACAGGTGGGACACCCGAGTGCAACATGGGGGGGCAGGACTGGAGTCTACCAATGCTGCCCCTGTCAGGGGTCTTCTCTAGGGGTCTCCAGTGCTGCCCCTGTCATCTGCCCCCCACTCCAGACCCCCAAAGATTAGTCAGGGGTCCTCTCTAGAGGACTCCAGTGCTGCCCCTTTCATCTGCCAACCACTCCTGATCTACAAGGATGAGTCAGGGGTCTTTCTAGGGGTCTCCAGTGCTGCCCCTGTCATCTGCCCCCCACTCCTGACAACCAAAGCTGAGTCAAGGGTCCTCTATGGGGGTCTCCAGTGCTGCCTCTGTCATCTGCCCCCAATTAGATCTTTGAGTGTAGTGTGGGCTCTTCGGATGCTTCCGGATTATCAACCGCCAAAGGGGCGGCAAATTTTTCGACCGCCCTGGGTGCCACAAACAGTTGCTACGCCACTGTCAGGTGGCTTTTACTATTCTTATAGATCCATCAGCCGGCTATGCTTTGTTGTTCTCATTATTAAACAGTGGGTCTCCTATACTGTTATTGCCTATGCAGTGATTGGCAGGGCTCCAAAAATTTGGACACACTGTAAGGGGGTGGCATTGCTATGGAGAGTAGAGACAATCTGCGACTTTAAGAGACAGAACCCCCTTGGCTAGAGCAATGGGACATTCGGCTCTCCCTGCAATAAGACTGTTTTGGTTTGTTCTGCCAGCTATGAGAGGGGAGGGACTGTTTTTCCTGTGAGTGTTCTAAGCTGGGAGTCTGCAGGAAGCTGGTGTGCTGGATTCTTTGAGGAGAAAAACGTGCAGCTTGTAACTGACTGGGGATATCCTTGTATCCTTCTGGGGATAACAAAGGTGGTTTTCCTGTGTTGCTGCGAGGAGCCACGAAGATATACAAGGAAGGAACCCAGAGGAGGGAATTCACCGTTTCTAGGAACAGGCTCGGGATCTTCACATAAGGACAAGACCACGTTGCACAGTCGCATCATCTTGCAGAGAACTGCAGGGCCCCCACAGGAAGAAACTGAGACACCAACTTTACTGTGAGTGTTAACCCCGTGTGCGCACATCTTTAGGGCTTAGGATAGGCTGCACTAGACAGAGCATGGTAGCCGTGCAGCCGGAGAAGCAGCGGCCAGTCAGGCTATAGTTAGGCTACTTTCACACATCAGGTTTTCGGCGTCAGGCGCGATCCGGCGTCATGCCGGAGCGCCGGATCCGGCAAATATTTCGTAAAACCGGATGTGACGGATCCGTTTTTCTGCCGGATCCATCTTGTTCTTCACAGACAAAACCGGATCCGTCTCATCCGGTTCATCCGGTTTTTGTTCCGTTTTTCGGCGGATTACGCCGGATCCGGTTTTTAAAATTGACCCTTGTGGCCTTCTGAACGGGATTGGCTACTGAAAAACTATATATAGCGTGTTCCTACAGCCCTTCTTTGACAGGTTGGAGAGGAGAAAGTGCAGGTTGGAGAGAAGAGCAAGTTACTGGCGAAGATGGATGTTGTCATTGGAAATATTTTGAAGAATTTGGCGGATTTTATAGCGGAGGTGAATCGTTTGAGGGTGATTGTTCTGGAGAAGGAGAGAGCGAGACAGCAGCGCATCAGGCATCGTAGACGACGTTTGTGGATCCACCCCATCACAGCCAAGAGAATGACGCGTGGGGTCTATTCTACACTCTGCATGGACCTTCGACGAAACCCGGATAAATTTTTTGGATATGTTCGGATGAAAATGGAGAATTTTGATTACTTGGTGGAGCGCATTGCACACCTCATAAGAAAAGCGGACACCTATTGCCGCTTCTCTGTTTCACCCGCAGAGCGTCTGATGGTGACTTTAAGGTAAGCCACATTTATTGGATGTGATCGCATCAGAGCACACTTTCACTGCAATCTTGTTGGTGGTAGTTTGTATCTCCAAGTGTTATAGGTCAGTTTTGGTATGTAATGCCGTGATTTAAAACTAATTGATTGTTTTTTAATTCCCCACAGATTTCTTGCAACTGGAGAATCCCTTTCATCACTGCATTTCCAGTACAGACTCGGGATTTCCACCATATCTGGAAAAGTGAAGTACACATGCCGTGCACTGTGGGACTCCTTAGCTGAAGAGTTTTTACCAGAGCCCACAACAGAGAGGTGGATTGAAATTTCAGAAAAGATTCAACAGATATGTCAGTTTCCCAACTGCTTGGGCGCTGTGGACGGGAAACATATCCGCATTGTAAAGCCAGCCGGATCGGGATCGGAATATTTCAATTACAAGAAATATTTTTCCATTGTCCTCATGGCCATCGCTGACGCGGAATACAAATTTATTGCTGTTGATATTGGGGCCTATGGCCGCTCCAATGACTCTCAAGTTTTCAAACTGTCTGCCATGGGGTGTAAACTGTATGGGAACACCTTCCAGTTCCCACCCCCTAGACCACTGCCGCAAACATCTGGTCCACCTATGCCATTTGTCTGTGTAGGGGATGAAGCCTTCCAGCTGTCAGAACACCTTTTGAAACCGTACTCTAGCAGAGGATTGACAAGAACAAAACGCATTTTTAATTACCGCCTCACAAGAGCAAGAAGAATGGTTGAATGTACCTTTGGTATTCTGACAGCCAAATGGCGGGTCCTATTGACTGCGATCAACGTCAAGACAGAAACTGTGGACGAGGTGATCAAAGCGTGCGTGGTACTCCACAATTTTGTTATCTGCAAGGAACCCATTTCCATTGAGGACACCTCTGAAGAAACCACCTTCAAGATTACCATGACATTACCACTAGAAGTTCTGTGACGGTTTCAGTAATGAGGGACAATTTTGCACTATACTTTATGTCACCTCAAGGCAGAGTACACTGGCAGGATGACAGAGTGTGAAAAATTTGTGCCCTTAACCAAACTTGTGTACCAACAGTATATACCTTTGCCAACCAAAGTTGGCTATCTTGACATGGTCTTACTATTTTTACTTTTAGGCCACAGGTGTGTACCTGGTTGTGTTTTATGCAAAGTATTTCACCTTTTAACAAAAGTTGTGTACATTGTTAGGAAATCACCTACAATAAACACAACTTTTTAGCTGAAATACTTTGCTTCCAACACAACCAGGAACACAACTGTGGCAAAAAGGTAAAATTTACCCACAGTTATATACCAGGTTTTGAATACCTTTTGACCTTTGAAATTATTTAACCTTTTTTTGTAAACATATTTCGCCGCAGAAAGAAATGAGAGACAACCATTGTAAAAGTAATTTAACTTTTATTTGAAATTTTTTTTTTTTTGTAAAATGTTTTTAAAGTTAGTTAAAAAAACTTTTTGAATAAATGTTTGAAAACAAACAAATGGGCATTTTTATTAAAAAAAAACATTACAGCTCGGTGTAGTGTGGGGTGGAAATACTGCTGGAGGGGCTGCGGGACACTTCGACACTGGGAGTGTGGAGAGAGGACTGGGATCGTGGTGGGGAAGGAACAGTTAGAGGTGAAGGTGTGGAAAAAGCTACAGAATGGGTGGACATGTGGGAGGCAGAAGAGGTGGTGGGCGGTGGAGTGGAGGGTTGGGCAGGGACTGTAGGAGCAGATGATGTTGATGGCAAGTTGTATGGGGAAGGAGTTTGGTACGGGGAAGGAGTTTGGTACGGGGCAGGCTGCTGGAAGTGGGGAGATGTCTGGTACTGGGGATGTTGCTGGTACTGGGGAGGTTGCTGGTACTGGGGAGGTGGCTGGTGCTGGGGAGGTGGATGGTATGTTATAGGAGGGGGAGGATGGAAAGTGGCTGGAGGGGGTGCAGGTGGAGGAACTACTGTGGTGGGAGGAGGAGGTTGGGAGGTAACTTGCTGGAGAGCACCGTGGCATGAATGCATTACATGCATTTGCTGGGTAGGAGAGCACGTTTCCATGCGCTCCACAACAGACCTGAAAAAGGTGTGGTTTGGCGAAGATCTTGCTTCTGAATGCATGGTTTGCAGAAGTGTCTTCACCTCCAGAATGCTGGAGTTGATCTGCTGAAAGCCTGCGGAGATTTGCTCTGACAAGACTTTTAGACAGTTCTGGAAAGATGCATTCAGATGCAAGAACTCTGGCGCATAAGTCTTTTCCTGACCCCTCTGCCGCTGCCGCCCAGTACCCGCAGGTGTACTAGAGGTGGCAGGGTCAGAAGGGTGGGGTAAAGGGAAAGTGATCTCCTCACCAGCAGCTTCATGTAATGTAGACGGCCACGATGCTCCTGTGCTGGTGGATAGGACAGATGGGTCGAATGTGTTGGAAGGCTGGGAAGGTGTAGATGTACCAGGGCGGTCGATGTGTCCCTCGGTGCCGGTCTCCTCAGGAATCGCCTCAGAAGGGTCCAACCGTGCAGGCTCCCGAGTGCTGCTCACCGTGCTGTGGAATAAAGAGAAAAAAAAACAATTAAAATACTGACATGGTATGGCCCTGGCTGAAAAAAAAAAGTTACATCTAAACATTTTTTTGTCACATGTGGTGTGTAATATTTACCTTCTGGTGACCATTGTATCCCGGAGGAACGACAGGGCTCGTGCGTACTTGTACTTGCTCCTGCGTCCTCCAGATCCACTCGGGGCCCGCATCTCTTTATTGAACTCCTTCTTGAAACGATCCCTCACAGACTGCCACCGCTTCACAATTCTCTCCCCTGAAACGAGAAAGGACAAAGTGGTTAGTATACAACATCAGTGTTTCCCACACTCCAGTCCTCATGGTCCACAGGGGTCATGTTTTCAGGATTTCCAAAGTAAATAGAAATCCTGAACACATGATCCGTGGGGACCACGAGGACTGGAGTTCGGGAAACACTGGTTTAAATCAAGCAACCGGTACTGTATATACTTACGCTCTTTAATCTGGGCCCGAGCATCGAGGTCCTCCCAGCGGCCCACAAGGAGCGAACAGATTTCCTCCCAGAGTCGTCGGGTAACGATAAGGTCAGCGTGGCGGCGGTCAGCCATATTCCAGAGCGGCTCCCTTTCTCTGACGAGATCGATGAGGTGGTCCACATCGAGTCCTCCATCCTCACCGTCAGAGTCGGGAGCACGCTGTGAAGGCTGTTAAAGAAAAAGACAAAAATAACATAATTAGCCTCCACAAAAGAAATGAAATAAAAAGTGCAAAAAAACAAAGCAAAAATATTTATACTTACACGCTGGTGACCGCCGCGTTGCTGTCGCCGACGACCCTGAGAGGCACTGCGAGGACCTCTTGGCCGAGCACCAGATTGGGAAGACTAGAGAAGAAAACAAAAAATGTTATGTCTTTGGATGTAGGCATTTGTTTGCTGTGTGTGGTCTGCAGAACATTGTTTTCTATGTGTTGTGTGTAGTGTGATATTGTGTTTCTGCGTTTGATGCAAAAATCTTACCAATTGTGAGCCCACTCCAAGTGTCTGTCCACCCCTTCCTTCTTCTTCTGGGAGCTCCTCTTCATCTTGTGATTCCTGTTTTGAAATAAAAGGCAATGAATAGACATATATTACAGAGATGATGGATTTTGGAAATAAAAACTTACCGTCAAACGCTGACGATGCGAGGGAGGGCTCCCAGAAGAAGATGTGCTGTCTTCCTGCTGGCCAGACTCCATGGCTGTGGGTGGTGTTGCTGCTGTCAGTGCTGCCATTGCTGCTGCTGCATCTCTTGGGCGGCTGTTGAATAAAGAGAAACAAAGGGGCAATGAATATCTTGATATTCCATGGCCCTAGTTTGGAGGAATGGGGGATTTGATAATTACCGTCTCTCATCTGCTGCTGGACTCCCCTCCTCAGCATGTTCCATTTGCTGCTCCATTTGGCGTGGTGGTTGTGCTGATGGTGCTGCTGCAGATGTCTCCTGCCTTCTCCTGCTCCTGGTTCTTGGCTTGGGTGGCATGTTGGGTGTGGCTGAGGGTCCCACTGTCTTGCTTTTATATATGTCTTGTGGGCAGAGCTACTGAGCATGCTCAGACCAAAAAAACCGGATCCGGCCACCGGATCCGGCTGTCGCCGGATCAGGCGCATTGCGGAGCTCATAGGCTTTCATTGTGTGAAAAAGCCGGACACGCCGAATCCGGCGTGTCCGGCTTTTTCGCCGGAGACAAAAAACGTTACAGTAGCCGTTTTTTCCAGACGCCGGATCGCGACACATTGCCGGATCCGGCGAAAACCGGATGAAACGCATGGCCATCCGGCTCGATCCGGCTCTAATGCAAGTCAATGGTGGGGAAACCGGATCCGGCATTGCATTTCGCCGGATCCGGTTTTTGTCAAAAGCGCCGGATCGCGCCTGACGGCGAAAACCTGATGTGTGAAAGAGGCCTTAGAGTAGCAGCATACGGTACTTTATTGCATTGTTTTGCCTTTTGAAAAATATACTGATCTGTAATAGTTGGTGCACTATGCCATTTGTATGGCCCAGCTAGAGAATATCACTTTTGTAAATTGTTTTATGTCATTGCATACCCCTGTTTACACTTTCCTAACACTGCATTCCTTGCCTGTAAATAATTATCCCTTTGTTGTTTGCACCTCATCTTATGTGCCGTAGTCTCCCTGCATTGTGGTGGTCCCCCCATGGCCTTCGCTCCACACACCCCAATACCCCTTTGAAGAGATGTACAGGATGGCTTCCAGAAAACAATGTTCCCATTATTAGGAAGCGATTCTCTCAAACCGTTTGCCTATGCAGTGAATGCAAGGCCTGCCCCAAATTTAGATGCACCCCAATATCCCTTTAAAAAGATGTACAGGAGGGCCAACTGAAAGCAATGTTCCCACTATTAGGTTGTTGGTCCTCCTATACTGTTTGCCTATGCAGTGAATGCAATGCCTGCCTCAAACTTAGACGCACCCCAATACACCTTTAAAGAGATTTACAGGAGGGTCACCTGAAAGCAATGTTCCCATTATTAGGAAGTTTGTCCACCCAAACTGATTGACTATGCCTTGAATGGAAAGGCTTTCCCTGCACCAAATTTAGATGCACCACAAAAACCCTTTGAATACACGTACAGGATTTCCACCTGAAAGCAATGATCCCATTATTCGGAAGTTGGTCCTCCCATATTGTTTGATTTGCAGTTCTGAGGCTGAAGAATCTGCAGTGGAGAATTTCAATTTTGAAGCTGAAAAAGCTGAAGGGGAGAATTGCATTGTTGAAGTTGAACAATGTGCAGTGGAGAACTGAATTGTTGAGGCTGAAAAATCTACAATGGAGAATTGCAATGTTGAGGCTTTCCAGATGGTGTTTAAAAGGGTCGCTGAGAGGGATAAACTCCTGCCAGAGCAATTGGCAGAGGTATGGGAGCCATACTTGGTGGGGAACTCCAGAAAGCATACTATGATTTAGTTTTGCAGGATGCTAAATAGTATATCAAGCTAAAAAGGGAGATTCTTGCATGCTTGGGGTAACAATGACTCTCAGGGCACATCGAGTTCACCGTTGGGCATATCACTGGGACAAACCACAGCACTCCCAAATGTTTGACCTGTTGCACCTTGTTTAGAACTGGCTGCAGCCAGAGTCCTCTACTCCTGCGCAGATGGTAGAAGGAGTGGTGATGGACCAGTTTGTGCTCTCCCTGCTGAGACCCGTACAGACTTGGGTTGCCCAGCATAATACCCGGAAGGCCAAGGAGCAGGTCAGGCTTGTCGAGAGAGATCAGGGGATGGAAGGTTCCATGTGAAATCAGCCAACTCCATACTGGGGGTCGCAACAGGGTGTGGATGACCAAAAGGGGGTTGGGAGCCATACTGTTTGCCTATGCAGTGAATCCAAGAGCTGCAACAAATTTGGACACACCCCAATACCCCTTGGAAGAGACGTGGAGGAGGGCCTTATAAGACAATTTTCCCATTATTAGAAAGTGGGTCTCCCATACTGTTTGCCTATGCAGTGTGTCACGTCGCCTGTCACGCCGCTCTCACCTGGTGGCAGGATATCGGTCCCGACGTCACCTCTTCCGGAGCCGCGGCTGCTCTGGGGGTCCCGTCGGGTGCGCACGTGCACCTCTCGTACTTAGGTTCATGTTGGCACCTTGTTCTTTGTGCGCATGCACGCTATTCTCAGCTCTGTCTCTTGGCCTGTCCTCTCTATGGTATTGGAGGACTTGACCCGGAAGTCCTAGTGATCATGTGCTATATCAGGCTACCTCTTCCTATGGGAGGTGCTTGATTATTGTTGTGCTTCCTGGCTTGGTCTGCCGTGTCCCTGCCTGGCTGTGCGGTGTATTCGTGTCCTCTGCCTTGTACTCAGTTGTGCCTCCTGGCACAAGCTCTGTCCCTGTCCTCTGCTTTATGCTCAGTTGTGCCTCCTGACACACGCTCTGTCCCTGTCCTCTGCTTTATGCTCAGTCATGCCTCCTGGGACATGCTCTGTCCCTGTCCGCTGCTTTATGCTTAGTTGTGCCTCCCGGCACACGCTCTGACCCTGTACTCTGCCTAGTGCTCTGTTGTGCCTCCTGGCACACACTCTTATACTGCACTCTGTTCCTGCACTCTGTTGTGCCTCCTGGCACACCTGCTGTTTAACTCTGTACTGTGACATGCTCCTTTGCACGCATCCTGCTTTGCTCGCACCCAGGCATGCTAGTCAGTGCGCGCCATACGTGCTCTCATGTACCCGCCTTGCACGATCCTATATCTAGCGCATTCCCGTGTACAAGCCTTGTGCCCTTCAGTATTCTACGTGCCTCCGTACACTCGCCCGGTACTGTCCTTTACCCGGCGTGTCATGGTATCCACGCTTTGCACGTTCCTACAGACACACTCACTCGTGTCTCCTGTGAGCCGGCCACCTGGTGCCAGCAGTCGTGGTACCTTACCCCCTTGGGATTGCCCCTTACACTCCCTGTATAGGGGGTGGTCCTCACTAGGTCAGCTTGCCCTGGGTGGGTTAGTGCCACGACCCAGAGTGTCCACTCCAGGAGTCTTCACAGTATAATCAGGCCATAGACTCTGCTGGTACCACGGCTCCCATCCAAAAGAAGCTCGTGTTCCTCTGGAAAAACCAGACTAGGATTATGTCATTTCTCAAGTTCATGGAGTCCCATTTATCTGCCTTACAGTCCTCTGACCCTGGGAATGTTTCCCAGTTGGACAGCCTCCAGCAAGAACTCACGCAGCAACGCGACACCCAAGCCCATATCCTCAACTCTATGGCGTCGGTAGATAATAGGCTCCTTTCCATACAATCCGTTCCTGCCCAGTCCTCGGCCCCGCACTCGCTGCCGTGCTTATGCAAGCCACCCCGATATAGTGGTGACCCTAAGTTTTATCGAGGATTTTTGAACCAATGCCGGTTACATATTGAGCTTTTGCCGCAGCACTATCCCACGGAGCGCGCTAAAATGGCCTTTATTGTTTCCCACTTAGAGAGGCAGGCTTTAGCATGGGTGAATCCCCTCTGGGAGCGTAATGATCCACTCGTCTCTCAGCTTTCCACCTTTTTGGACACCTTCCACATGGTGTTCGACAAGCCGGGTCGTCTGGCTTCCACCACCGAGTCGCTCTTTAACCTCCATCAGGGTGCCCAATCGGTGGGACAATATGCCATCCATTGTCATACCTTGTCCTCCGAACTCGGTTGGAACAACGAGGCCCTCATAGGGGTCTTTTGGCATGGTCTGTCCGGTTGCATGAAAGATGAACTGGCAGGTAGGGATACCCCCACCTCTTTAAAGGATCCGATCTCTCTTTCGACACGCAGAGACCTGCGTTTCCAAGAGCGTGCCCGTGAATCTGTCAAGAGAGAATGCCTTCTTGTCACCCGTCGACTACCTGCAGACCTCTCCACTCGCGCTCCGTGCCTTCTGCTGCCTCCGTGGCAGAGCCTAGGAAGGTGGACCATTGCAAGTCGGCTGAACAGCGTCGCGAGAAGAGGCTTAGGCCGGGGTCACACTAACCGACGCAAAATACGGTCCGTAGTTTACAGGCGTAATATGGATGAATGACCCCTAAATAG
This sequence comes from Dendrobates tinctorius, assembly GCF_039654945.1. Classification (NCBI taxonomy): domain Eukaryota; kingdom Metazoa; phylum Chordata; class Amphibia; order Anura; family Dendrobatidae; genus Dendrobates; species Dendrobates tinctorius. The sequence continues at coordinate 18,628,530 of NW_027361818.1, forward strand.
TGCTCCGTATGTCATCCGTAAGCAAGGTGTGGTTGCGTATTTTGCGCATGTAAGCATCCGTATGTAATCCATATGGCATCCGTATGCGATCCGTATTGCGAGATTTTCTCGCCGCCTTGCAAAATGGACATATAACGGGGCCCTATGACAGGGTTTCTAACAGAAACGAAATAATAGATATAGACACATAGAATGCATATATATATATATATATATATACACACAAGTCATTGAGACAAACATATATATATATATATATATGTATATATATATATATATTTATATTTCACAGAGTTCTTCATAGCAGAATAGGCGCTAATTAAATTGCCGGCTTCTATCAAATAATTCCCCAAACCGACATGAAATGACACATGGTTTACATTCAGTAAAGCATTTCATTTCATTTTTTTTTTATATGTCCTTGATTAATTATTAGATACGGGTTTGTGTGCAAAATTTGGGAGTTGTAGTTGTTATATTAAGGGGTTAATTCGTTTTTAAAAAATCTGTGGGCTTCCTATTGCCCTGTAGCAGTGGCGAATGGGTTATTCTAACAAAGGGTTAATGTCACCTTACAATCGAATGGTGACATTAACCCTTAGTTAGATTAACCCACTCGCCACCAATATAGGGCAATGGGAAGCCCACGCATTTTTTAACAAAGAATTAACCCCTTAAAATAACAACTACAACTCCCAAATTTTGCACACAAACCCTCATCGGTTGATCGGTTTAGAGGAGCTCGAATTTTCACCAAACTGAATCTTCATGGGTCCTACAACTTGATCCGCATTTGTTCTGGTGACGAGTGGAAGACCACCTTTAACACTCGAGACGGTCACTACGAGTACTTGGTCATGCTCTTCGGCCTCTGCAATGCCCCTGCAGTGTTCCAGGAGTTCATGAAAGACGTCTTCTGGGCTATGCTGTACTCCTGCGTGGTAGTCTATTTGGATGACATCCTCATTTTTTTCCCAGACCTCTCTGCCCACAGAAAGAACGTGCATCAAGTCCTCCATCGCCTGAGGGAGAACTGCCATTATGCCAAGCTCGACAAATATGCCTTCAAGCAGACGTCTTTGCCATTCTTGGGTTACATTATCTAGGACTCTGGTCTATGCATGGACCCGGCAAAGGTGTCCGCTGTTCTCGATTGGCCACGGCCCCATGGGGTGAAGGCAATCCAATGCTTAATTGGTTTTGCGAACTACTACCGACAGTTCGTTCCCCATTTCCCCTCGCTGGCTCGCCCCATCTCATCCCTTATCCGCAAAGGAGCTAACCCAAATGCTTGGCTCTCTGAGGCTGAAGATGCCTTCCAGTCCTTGAAACAAGCCTTCGCCTCTGCTCTGGCGCTTCATTGTCCTGAGGTTAATAAACCTTCCTCGAGGTGAACGCATCCTCTACCGGGGCCGCCGAAGTCCTTCTGCAGAAATCTTCTTCTGGATGCCTAGTCATCTGTGGCTTCTTTTCTAAAGTATTCTCCTCAACTGAGCAGAACTACTCCATTGGTGACAAAGAGCTACTGGCCATTGAATTGGCCTTGGAGGAATGGAGATACTTACTGGACGGTGCCATACATCCGTTCAAGATCTTCACGGACCATAAGAACCTGGCGTACATCCAGTCCACACAGATGTGTAACCCTCGGCAAGCCAGGTGGTCCTTGTTCTTCACCCGCTTTGACTTTGAACTACATTTTCGGCCCAGCGATAAAAACGTTAGAGTGGATGCATTGTCAAGATCTTTCCTGTCATCTGATACAGAAGAAGAACCGTCTCATATAATTGGCCCGTCCAAGGTAATTACCGTGGCTCCTATCAAGTTAACCACATTACCTCCGGGAAGAACCTTTGTGGCTGAGAACAACCGAAAACGAGTGTTAGATTGGGGACATTTGTCCAAGATTGCCGGCCATGTTGGTGTCAAAAAGACTTTTTGCCTAATCTCTCGCTACCATTGGTGGCCTTCCCTTTCCCATAATGTTAAAGACTTTGTGGCATCATGCCCATCCTGCGCCCAGAACAAGACACCCAGACAACCACCCTCCGGTCTTCTGCTCCCGCTTGCCTTACCATCGGCTCCATGGCAGCACATAGCCATGGATTTCATTACTGATCTGCCTCGTTCTTCCAGTTGTACTGTGGTCCTAGTGGTTGTAGACCGATTCTCGAAGATGGCCCACATCATTCCTCTTCCCGGTCTACCCTCTGCTCCTGACTTGGTGAAGGTCTTCATTTCCCATATCTTCAGAATTCACGGCTTCCCTCTGCACATCGTGTCAGACAGAGGGGTCCAATTTACCTCCCGGTTCTGGAGAACTCTATGAGGACTCATGAAAGTGTCATTGGAATTTTCTTCTGCCTATCACCCCCAAACCAATGGGTAGGTGGAACATACCAACCAAATCCTTACATCCTATCTCCTGCACTTTTCAAATGCTCATCAGAATACCTGGGTCAGTCTACTTCCTTGGGCTGAGTTCGCCTACAATAACCACTCCAGTGAATCGTCCACCAAGTCTCCTTTCTTCATCGTCTTTGGACAGCATCCCGGTGTGCCTCAACTGGTATTTCCTGTCTTGGGGGGTACCTGCTGCTGATTCTCTGTCTGTGGAGTTCTCCAGGGTATGACAGGAGACCAAAACCACTCTCGAGAAAGCACAGGACAGAATGAAACTACACGCTGACAAGAGGCGCCTGGATGGGGAAGTTTTCTGCACAATGGCCAGTGATGTCTGATGATGGGAGCATCCTGGATTGGCCCTTGCACACGTCCATTATTCCCGGACAGGTGACGTCACCGCTTAGCCACGTCCCCCACTCACCATGCTACCTCACAGCGGCGCCGTCGGCCGAGGCTACCTTCTGTGCCTTTCAGTGTCTCCACGGGGGTTTCTTTTCAACAGGAGGATGCTCCCAACATCAGACATCACTGGCCATTGTGCAGAAAACTTCCCCAACGTCGGATCATCACATGCAGGACCCTGTCACACTTCCCCCAGCTTGTGAATGACAAAGACAGGTCAGTTTCATTTCAGCAGCAACTTCGGAGCTTGCTATTCAGTACGGCAATCTAATTTGCATTTGAACGATTGTATATCTAGCGCACTCCCGTGTACACGCCTTGTGCCCATCAGTATTCTAGGTGCCTCCGTACACTCACCCGGCACTGTCTTTTACCCGGCGTGTCATTGTGTCCACGCTTTGCACGTTCCTACAGACACACTCACTCGTGTCTCCTGTGAGCCGGCCACCTGGTGCCAGCAGTCGTGGTACCTTACCCTCTTGGGCTTGCCCCTGACACTCCCTGTATAGGGGGTGGTCCTCACTAGGTCAGCTCTCCCTGGGTGGGTTGGTGCCATGACTCAGAGGGTCCACTCCAGGAGTCGTCACACAGTGAATGCAATGGCTGCCATAAATTTGGATGCATCCCTCTTTACCCCTTTGATAAGAATTAAAGTCTGCTGTTAAAATGCTCGGATTTCCAATAGACTCCCATTACTTGTTACTTGAAATTAGGATTCGAGCATTAGGAATTGCTCGGTTTGAGTAACGAGCATTCGAACATTATTTTGAATGGGACGAAAGGGGGATGATTTGAACTTTTATATATTTTTTCTTTTTTTATATATATTTTTAAAAACATTTTTTTTTACTTTTTGCCTTCTTTGATATCATTTGGCTCTGCTACATACAGGCAGACTGTTTATCACCTGTATGTATCTGAATTACTCACTTGCGATGAGTGCTGATCACTGGTTGTCTCACAGCAAGCCAGCAGTGACAACCATAGAAGTCTCCAAGAGACCTCTGGTTGTCATGCCAACCCACCGTTTACCCACAATCACGTGACGGGGTCACGGATGGGCAGATTTCCGGGATGATTGCCGGAAGGGCATGTTAAATGCCGCTGTCAGTGATTGACAGTGGCATTTAACGGTTTAATAGTCATGGGTGGATTACGATTCCATCTGCAGCTGTTCCAGGCACATGTCAGCTGTTCAAAACAGCTGACATGTGTCAGCAAAGATGTGGGCTCACCGCCGGAGCGCACATCAAAGGGAGGGTGCCCGACATCAGCGTACTATATGCCCAATGTCAGAAAGGGGTTAATCCCCCCCATCGATGTCCATGTCACACGACTGTGTGTCGTCGTTTGGTTGGCATGACAAACCGTGGTCTGCAGGAGACGCCTGTGATTGTCATTGATGTATTGCTTTGAGCGTCGCCCGAGTGGTCGGCGCTCATTGCAAGTGAGCATTTCTGCTAGAAATAACAGGGTTGCAACCATGCTCTATGTATTACAAGCGATCGGATGATCACAGCTTCTAGTATACCAAGAAGACTATTGAAGCAAGTAAAATGTAAAAAAAAGGTTTTAAAAATATAAAACTAAAAAACATAAAACTTCAAATCACTCCCCATTCGGCCCATTTAAAAAAAAACAATTTTAAAAAAATAGAAATACACATATTTGGTATCGCCACGTACAGAATCGCACGATCTATAAATAAAAATAATTAATCTAATCGGTAAAAAAGGTGTAACGAGAAAAAAATCAAAATGCCAGAATTACGTTTTTTTTGGTCGCTGCAACATTGCAATAAAATGCAATAATGAGCGATCGAAAGATCATATCTACACCAAAATGGTATCAATAAAAACTTCAGATAGGCGAGCAATAAACAAGTCTTCACCCAGCCCCAAATCACAAAAAAAATCACAAAATTTGGATTTTTTTCAAAACTTAAATAAAAAAGTACCTAGACAAATTTGGTATCTACTAGCTGATGACCTGGAGAATCATAATGGCAGGTCAGTTTTAGCATTTAGTGGACATGGTAAAAAAAAAAATCCAAAAAACAATTGTGGAGTCGCACTTTTTTTTGCAATTCACCACAATTTGAACTTTTTTCACATTTTCCACTACATGATATGGTAAAACCAATTGTGCCGTTCAAAAGTAGAACTTGCCCAGCAAAAAATAAAGCCCTCACACGGCCATATTGACTGAATAATAACAAAGTTATAGCTCTGGGAAGAAGGGGAGCAAAAAATGGAACCGCAAAAGCGGAAATACTCCTGGTCCTTAAGGAGTTAAATGACTCTGTCAGTGATTGACATTGACAACTAAATGGTAGAGCAGAGACAATTGGCGCAAACTCTACTGTTGCTTTTGTAGGGGGCTCAGCTCTTGAGCCAAATCCAAATTCCGGACCCCAGACAGACAGGTACATCCATTTGCGCCAAAGGTTTAATAATATCACAACCTTTCTGATAGTGAGCACGCCACATTATGTGATATGCATGTTCAAGTTGTGTGCCAAAAAACAGAGATAAATTCTCTATTACTGAATAACTTTTCAGATAAACAAGTATTTCTCCATAACTTGAGCCAATGTTCTTTTCAATAGCAATTATTTACCTATGGCCAGGTTCACACTTGCGAGAAGCTCGCACCAGTCTCCAACCTCAATACCCGGCACTGCCACCGGCAGTTGTTCAGCTGCATAGAAAGACATGCCGCCACACATTCCGGTCCCGAGTGCCGGCGGCAGTGCCAGGTATTTAGTTGCGAGACTCATGTGACCCAGGCCTATCAGTGTAATCCGTGCCCTGACAAAGCAGGACTTTGTATGAGGGAATGCTGCAGGATTTACAACACATCCCTTTAATTTTAATGTTATTTAGCTTAACTCCATTTTTATTTATTTCGATGTATTGTACACAGCTTCCTTCCCCCCTTTCTCTTGTGAGCCTTGCCATGAGCCCAGGAAGCTAAGTGGGCTGTTGCCGTTCCCAGTAGCACCAAAAATCTTTACATAAAAATGTTAACACTATGATCAAACTGCTTTAATTTCAAGGAAATGACTTAAATAATTCAGATTCACCAAAATCAGATTTCGCTTTTTTTCAATTCATATTAAAGCAGCTCGCAGTGGCCGGCTTTCCCTTTGCTGGATTAAAAAATGTCAGAAAATTCTTTAAAAAAAAAATTCTCAACGAGCCTCCACCTGTCTTCTTCATGACATTGGAGTTGGCGATGTGCGGCTGAATTACCTCTTCCAACCACCAACCCCCAGAAAACTCCCCACCCACCTGAGCCCCAAATAACACCAGGACACCAGAATGGAATATAATGGCCACAGCAGCCATTTATTTAAGTAACGTACAACATTTTTTAAATATAACGCAACCTTGGGGAGGGTCCATAAAGCTCCAAATCTGGTGACCAAAACATAAAGAATACTTTTTGTGGACAAACACATACCATAAATTTCTCCCAGCCGTTACCCCACTGGCTCGGGAGCACCAAAACCCCATCGGGGTTGCACTGTCCACTTAATCCCTGGGGATCCGACCAACCACTGCCGGAAGTCCCCCCAAATCACCAGACCCAAACCACAGATAATAACATTGAGGAATCCATATAGCCACAGATCCCCCAAAACCAATTTAGCACCAACTTCAAGGACCCCCTCCCCTCAAACGCCAACCGGACACCGTGACATTGAATAACATACCCCCTGGACACCCATCCTGCACAAAAATTAGGGCGGGCGGGCGGGACAATCCCTCGTGGCTCCAGAGCGGGAACTGAAGGTAACCGCCCCTAACGCCACTTAATATATACCCCTCTATCCCCATCCTCCACCCCCTGGGATTATTAACCCCTTCCCACCAACCCACCGTAATGAAGGGCCTCCACTTAGCCACTGTGCGGGGGGGGTTGCGCGGCTCGCTCTGGCCCTTGTCTTTCTGGTCATGTCTTGCTCTGTCATGGCTGTAACGTCACGATCCCAGATATGTCAGAGGATGACCCAATGAAGAGTGTGATGAAGAATAGAACCGGACCAGAGAGTATCTGCGCGGTGAGATAGGTGAGGACAGGGCGAGTATTGTTTTCATCCTTTACATTTATTATGTTGTAGAAAGCTATGTTATTGTAGTGATGGGTGATGAGTTTGTTCAGTTTTATATATTTTTTAGACATTTATTTCAGGATTTATGTTGTGTACCAAATATAGTTAATCCTTTAAGGAAGAACACTACAATGAGCTGCATGCTTGAGAAAGGGGGAACCCTGAAACGTGGCCGGGGTGTGGGTATTCAATCACCAATATGGTGTTTCTGCCTAAACTAAATAGGAATGATGTTTCTGCCTCGTCCACACCTTACCATGTTTGGATCTTTTACATCATGGCTTGGTAAACATGGTGAAAGTTTGACCATCGAACCTGGAAGATGGATGTACTATTTGTACCCTGGTAGTTGTGTTCCATTACTTTAATGTCCTGGTGAAACTGCTCGCCTTGTTCATCGCTTACATCCCCAAAATTTTGGAGGAAGAAATGTAAATGTGAATGCAAAAAGTGCATTTTCAGAGACATGCGACATCCAAGACACTGGTATGTATTTAGCAGTTCCTCAACATCTTCAACATATTCTGGACATTTTTTTTCCCTAAAAGTTTTCACAGATCCACTTGAAGCTTGTACAAGATCTCAATTCCTTATCATTTAGAGTTCCTTCAAACACATCATCTCTCATAAGCTCTGTGATCTGAGGACCAACAAATCCCCCTACCTTCAGTTTTGCTGGTGAAATGCTGGAGAATTTCTGTGAATTGGACTGGAACCCTTGTGAATTCATCTTTGCCATGGCTTTCACAAAGTTTTTAATTAATCCCAACTTTATATGTAGTGGAGGAAGAAAGATTTTTGTTGGAGCAACTAAAGGATTCTGCTGAACATTGTCTCTGTCTGGAGCATAGATGTTTCTCTTAACCCAATCATGACAAACATAATGCTCTACTGTATTTCTACTGTCCCATAAACACAAGAATCAACAATATTTTGTGAAACCTCCTTGCATTCCCATTAGCAGACCAATCACTTTCAAATCTCCACATATATTCCACTGATGATCCTTATATTGTGTATAACATCCTAAACAACTGACAGATTTTCATAACTTTCCTTTAGATGACATGAGTGAGCAGTAGGGATTGATGGTTTCATATTTCCATTGTGAAGCAGCACTGCTTTCAAACTTCTCTGAAATGAGTCAATAAACAATCGCCAATCTGCAACAAAATACTCTTGATTCAGCTCTCAAAGAGGACATTCACATTGTTACAGAACACCATTTGTCCATCAACTGTGCAAAATTGTGTTAAAGTGTTACTTCTGTTTCGGTAATAACACTTTGACATCATCATGAAGAAGATTATTCTGTTTCAACAACAAGGATTCGGATTCCTGGACCACGGTGTGAATTACCTGTACGATGGACTCCTCGCCAGAGACGGACTACACCTCAACAAACCTGGGAAACACACATTCGCCAGAAGACTCGCTACACTCATCAGGAGAGCATTAAACTAGAAGAAGAGGGGATGGGAAGAAAAACATTAGACACGAACATGAAACCAGATATTATACTGATGAATGATATAAGGTGCGGCAAAGAAGATCCAAGACAACATACTCAGAAGGGAGGTAAGAACATTTCTATAACAATCAACAGGGAGGAGATTGGAACAAAGCAAAATTCTCTAAAATGCATGCTCGCAAATGCCAGAAGCCTGACAAACAGAATGGAAGAACTAGAAGCAGAAACATCTACAGGTAACTATGACATAGTGGGATTAACCGAGACATGGTGAGATGAAAGCTGTGACCGGGCAGTTACCTTACAGGGTTACAGTCTGTTATAAAGGATCGTAAAAATCGGCGTGGAGGAGGGGTTTGTCTTTATGTAAAGTCCACTTTAAGGGAGGATATTAGCGAAGGGAATGAGGATGTCGAGTCCATATGGGTCAAAATACATGGAGGGTAAAATAGTAACAAAATTCTCTTTGGGGTCTGTTACAAACCCCCAAATATAACATAAATCATGGAAAGTTTACTACTAAGGCAGATAGATGAAGCTGCAACCCAAAATGAGGTCCTTGTTATGGGGGACTTTAACTACCCGGATATTAACTGGGAAACAGAGACCTGCGAAACCCATAAAGACGACAGGTTTCTGCTAATAGCCAAGAATAATTATCTCTCACAATTGGTGCAGAATCCAACCAGAGGAGCAGCACTTTACACCTAATACTATCTAACAGACCTGACAGAATAACAGATCTGCAGGTTGTTGGGCATCTAGGAAATAGCGACCACAATGTTGTACAATTTCACTTGTGTTTCGCTAGGAGGACTTGTCAGGGAGTCACAAAAACACTGAACTTTAGGAAGGCAAAGTTTGACCAGCTGAGAGATGCCCTTAATCTGGGTGACTGGGACAATGTCCTCAGAAATAAGAATACAGATAATAAATGGGAAATGTTTGAGAACATCCTAAACAGGCGCTGTAAGCGGTTTATACCTTGTGGGAACAAAAGGACAAGAAATAGGAACAACACAATGTGACTAAACAAAGAAGTAAGAGGGGAAATTAGCAGTAAAAAGAAAGCATTTACACTACTAAAGCAGGATGGCACCGCTGACGCTCTAAAAAACTATAAGGAGAAAAATTCTTTATCTAAAAAAATAATTAAAGCTGCCAAAATGGAGACAGAGAAGCATATTGCCAAGGAGAGTAACACTAATCCCAAGCTGTTCTTCACCTATATCAATAGTAAAAGAATCATAAGTGAAAGTGTAGGCCCATTCAAAAATTGTGAGGAAAGAATAGTTGTAGATGATGAGGAAAAAGCTAATATATTAAACACCTTCTTCTCCACCGTATTCACGGTGGAAAATGAAATGCTAGGTGAGATGTAGAGAGACAAAGGAAACCCGATATTAAGGGTCACCAATCTAACCCAAGAAGAGGTGCGAAACCGGCTAAATAAGATTAAAATAGATAAATCTCTGGGTCCGGATGGCATACACCCATGAGTACTAAGAGGACTAAGTAATGTAATAAACAAGCACTTACTTCTTATCTTTGGGGACTCTATAGCGACGGGGTCTGTTCCACAGGACTGGCGCATAGCAAATGTGGCACCAATATTCAAAAAGGGCTCTAAAAGTGACCCTGGAAATTATAGGCCAGTAACTCTAACCTCTATTGTTGGTGAGATATGTGAAGGGTTTCTGAGGGATATTATTCTGGATTATCTCAATGAGAATAACTGTGTAACGCCATATCAGCATGGGTTTATGAGGAATCGCTCCTGTCAAACCAATCTAATCAGTATTTATGAAGAGGTAAGCTATAGACTGGACCAAGGTGAGTCATTGGATGTGGTATATCTTGATTTTTCCAAAGCCTTTGATACCGTTCAACACAAAAGGTTGGTACACAAAATGACAATGCTGGGTCTGGGGGAAAATGTGTGTAAATGGGTAAGTAACTGGATTAGTGTTAGAAAACAGAGGGTGGTTTATAAATGGTATATTCTCTAACTGGGTCGCTGTGACCAGTGGGGACCGCAGGGGTCGGTGTTGGGACCTATTCTCTTCAACATATTTATTAACGATCTGGTAGAAGGTTTACTCAGTAAAATATCGATATTTGCAGATGATACAAAACTATGTAAAGCAGTCAAGACAAGAGAAGATAGTATTCTGCTACAGATGGATCTGGATAAGTTGGGAACTTGGGCCGAAAGGTGGTAGATGCAGTTTAACAATGATACATGTAAGGTTATACACATGGGAAGAAGGAATCAATATCACCATTACACACTGAACGGGAAACCACTGGGTAAATCTGACATGGAGAAGGACTTGGGGCTCCTAGTTAATGATAAACTTACCTGGAGCAGCCAGTTCCAGGCAGCGGCTGCCAAGGCAAACAGGATCATGGGGTGCATTAAAGAGGTCTGGATACACATGATGAGAGCATTATACTGCCTCTGTACAAATCCCTGGTTAGACCGCACATGGAGTACTGTGCACAGTTTTCGTCACCGGTGCTCAGGAAGGATATAATGGAACTAGAGCGGGTACAAAGGAGAGCAACAAAATTAATAAAGGGGATGGGGGAACTACAATACCCAGAGAGATTAGCAAAATTAGGATTATTTAGTCTAGCAAAAAGACGACTGAGGGGCGATCTAATAACCATGTATAAGTGCATAAGGAGACAGTACAAATATCTCTCCGAGGATCTGTTTATACCAAGGAAGGTGACGGTCACAAGGGGGCATTCTCTGCGTCTGGAGGAGAAAAGGTTTTTCCACCAACATAGAAGAGGATTCTTTACTGTTAGGGCAGTGAGAATCTGGAATTCCCTGCCTGAGGAGGTGGTGATGGCGAACTCAGTCGAAGGGTTCAAGAGAGGCCTGGATGTCTTCCTGGAGCGTAACAATATTGTATCTTACAGTTATTGTTAGGTTCTTTAGAAGGACGTAGATCTGGGGATTTATTCTGACAGAATTTTATAGGCTGAACTGGATGGACTAATGTCTTTTTTCGGCCTTACTAACTATGTTACTATGTTACTATGTTAACCTAGATGCAAGAAGTTCAGCTTTGTCTTTTGACAATGAAAGGTCTTTGATGAGATCATTTAATTAATGTTGAGCAAAGCGTTCTGGCTGCTCCATCAGGTACATACTCATCTTGACTTGAGGTCTCCATGTCTTCTCCAGTAGCTTCAGCTCCATAGTCTTCATATTCTACTTCATTTTCATCCAATGCAAACAATGGTAGTACATGAACTAACAAGGTACCATCATGTGGAACTGGCCTAATCACAGATTCACGTTAAGGGTAATTAATCTTATGTTTGTTCTTTGTAGAAAATCCCTTTAGGTTAACAAAACAAAAGTAGCAGTCATCACTATGATTGTTGGGTTCTCTCCAAGTCATAGGAACAGCAAATGGCATATCCACTTTCCTCATATTTAACCAGTCATGAAGACCATTTGAACAACTTGAGTGGACACTTGAAGTACATCTGGTGCATCTTTTTAATATCATGAGTGATTGAACGTACTTGGCATTTTGGTGTAAAAGAACCACACACATCGCAGAATCTGTTCAGATGATTGATCCACCGTCGGGGCATTTTTCTCCTTCAAATCAGATCAAACAGTGGAGTAAGTTCAGTTCAATGGTAGCGACGGGCGGCACGGTGGCTCAGTGGTTAGCGCTGGGTCCTGGGTTCGAATCCCACCAAGGACAACATCTGCAAGGAGTTTGTATGTTCTCCCCGTGTTTGCGTGGGTTTCCTCCGGGTACTCCGGTTTCCTCCCACATTCTAAAGACATACTGATAGGGAATTTAGATTGTGAGCCCCATCGGGGACAGCGATGATAATGTATGCAAACTGTAAAGCGCTGCGGAATATGTTAGCGCTATATAAAAATAAAGATTATTATTATTATTATTATTATTATTATTTAGTCACAGACTAAAAAAATGCGATGAGCTGACCGACTATATGTAGATATTTCCCCAGAGATGACGGAGGCAGCTTGTGTTTAGAGCTGATGTTACTGGATGTAATCTGGTAGACAACTACTGTATGTACAGTTGTGAGGAAAGCGGGTCAGTCTATCCCTTACAGATGAACATCTGCAGACAGGCAGCTTGTCAGTGTGATATTGGCTGCTTTCAGGTTCTCTCTCTGTGGAGACCCTCACTCAGTTACACCTCAGTGGCTGAGCTGTTTTCATCCCTCTGAGGCAACGTACCCTTCCAGAAATGCAGTGAAATTTCTCTAACAATGGCGGTTGTCCGCTGCCTTCCCTTCTATCTCCCTGTGACAGGGCTCAGATCCCTGTAGAGGCCTGTCTCCTCTCAGTCTCACACACCAGTCCTTGCTGCCATCACCAGCCTTTTCTTACTGACTCAAATCTTACCGCCTCATAACAGTTAGCTCCTCCCCATAACATGTCACTTTCCGATTAGCAGTCATTGGTTGACTGCACTGTGAATACTCCGTCTCATAAAACTCACTAAAACCTTTACTGATGTTGTCCCTGTAAGAAAAGTCACAATTAAGTAAGACAAGCAAAGAAATGGGAATAACATAGGAAAGATCACATACACTGAAAATGCAGAACTAACATAACAACAAAAATACTTCTATCTCAGAAACTTTATGCGATAGAGCAAAACTAAGCATGTTTATGGAATCAGCACATTAAACTCCATAAAACAGACGTATTACCTTTGCTGATGATTTTTTTTGTGTTGACCAGTGTAATAGTTACATTATGCATATGTCAGCGCTGGTGAGTAGCTCTATCACGGTTTTGGAGCTTAAAAATGAGTAACTATTTTGAGGACATAGTTGGCTATTTGGTTGTTGATGACTTGGTCAAGTCTGTTGAGTAGGATCCAGAGGAGGTGTAGAAAGAGACAGATAAGTGAAGATGGAGATGGAAACAGACATAGCTCCCAATCAAGGAGGGTTCAACACCAGTCCTGGTTCAGTGGTGCATTCCTTCCTCTGCAAACATTCAAACAGTGTGATGTGAAATCTATGTATTGTCCCTTCCCATAATTGCTGCTCCACACGTTCAATGTTCAGTGCACATGACGATTACTGACATATCAAGAACATGTCATATGTTCTTCTGCACTTGAGTTCAATGTTCACTGCACATGACGATTACTGACATATCAAGAACATGTCATATGTTCTTCTGCACTTGAGTTCAATGTTCACTGCACATGACGATTACTGACATATCAAGAACATGTCATATGTTCTTCTGCACTTGAGTTCAATGTTCACTGCACATGACGATTACTGACATATCAAGAACATGTCATATGTTCTTCTGCACTTGAGAGCAGAGAGTGGGCACCACTTTTTGCAAGAAATAATAGCAGCTGGTTATCTTCAAGGCTGAGGGTCAAAAATTAGTTCCAGCAAGTCTGAGGGTACACCATAACTTCTCAAAAGACAGCTGACTCCACAAGGTGGTCCAGCAGTGACTTAACAACCAGCAACTTGACCATGTGAAAGTATAGCTGGCAAACCATTATATGACTGGAAGCATATGCCTGTTTACCTGACACACAGTCAGGGATGGAGATTTGCCTTTCAAAGAAGGAAAAGTGTACTTGTAGAAACACAAGCTGTAGTGATGGATGACAATGATGATGGTGATGATGACACTGAGCTTGTACTAAATATTGGTGCGGCCTGGCTGACTGGAAGATGAACATGGCGAGAGGTGGGAAGAGGACAACTTGAGGCTTGCTCTAATTGCTGGCTACCTTAATTTTCACAAATGAGCAGGTGATGTTGATTATGTGCTAATGGAAAGCCATAGTTCTTATCTTGTGTGAGCTGGGACATACACAGCTTATTTTCCTGCAGGATTCAAGTAAACTGTCTGTTGAGAACATGTAAAGGATCTCTCTCACATGAGAAACCTCAGGGCATAACTGCTATGAATCATGTACCGAGGGTGTTATTCAAGATACAACAGAGTCACAGACGAAAAAATAACTAATTCCTCACAGCCCAGTGTCAGTAACTATTTTACTTAGAAACGAAGATATTCCTACTCGGTTTTGCTAAACGAACAAAGAAAACACATCAAACAAACATTTTGCCAGAAGGCTGTATCCACTGTGCTGGACAGCTCGGCACCCAAGAGCGCTGTTACTGCTATTGACTCTATGGGAAATCACCTGTTGGCGTGCCCGTCTGAACCGGCCACCGTTACCTTATTACACACTGAGAGCAAACTGGCTTAATTAAGTGAGTGCAAAGCACGGGCTCACCTGCGGTCTAGCACAGTGCTTCACAATCTAAATAATTTATATTTCTATTCCTATTTCTCAGCCAAACATCCCCGTATAAACTCAAGAAACAAGTGGAAAAGTCCGTCCTCAACTATATGGGGAATATTACAGGATTAACAAAACATATATATTAGCGAGGGTGCCGTGGACTGAGCCTATTGGAGCTGAATCACTGCTCCACCTTATATTTTTGCACAGAGAGACTCCTCCTCCAGAGAATAGAAAGGAAACCAGAATTCCTACCTGGAGTTCACTGTGTGTTGTGTCAGCACCTAAATGTAGCATAGAATCCTTGGGTACTGAACAGCACAAAAACTTGGAGGCAATTCTAAGGTTTCTGGACGTTGATTCAGGTATGAAAATGTCATCCATATAGTCAATATACCTGACTAACTAAAGGCTTTTTTGTGGCCTAGTTTCTCTTGGCGCCAAAATGTCTTGTGATGCGTGCACGTTTACTTACTGCGGCGTCACAGTGGACTTTTAGTGTTTCTTACTGCCGGGTCTGCTCTGAACGACACAATTAGGACACGCAGATGGATACAGAGCTCTTCCAGCCAGTCAGCAATGCCGAGAAGGCTTGTGCTTGATGTGGCACCTTTCACTTCACAGGTCCGGGGTCCTTTCTGTTCTTTAACAGCATTTATAGATGAAAGTCCCTCACATCCGAACAGGTTCAGGTACTGGTTCAGTTCAGCCTCAATCTGCCACAGCTCTTTACTCAGATGGGTGCCGTCATGAGGAGATTTCACCATATCCCTCTCCAGCACAACCTTATACACTCCTCACTCCTGTAGAACCTGCTCAAGATGGCCGCCTGCAATGCTCATATTTCAGTTTTCTAACTGACTCTGGGGGTGGTTCAAACTGGTTTTATCCCTGTGCGCCAACTGACTTACAGGTGACTGTCGTATGAATCTGAAAACCGCTGCCATCTGATGGCTAAAACACCATTAATTATAAAGAGACAAATCTACTGACAACAAGTACAAAGATTATTCATGAGTGAGTGCAATTGAATTTATCTTCAATTATACCGCCCTGGTGAGCCGGCATACATCCAAAGCCCCCGTCACACACAGTGAGATCACTAGCGAGATCGTTGCTGAGTCACAAGTTTTGTGACGCAACAGCGACCTTACAAGCGATATCGCTACGTGTGACATGTAGCAGCAACCAGGCCCCCGCTATGAGATCGCTGGTCGTTTCAGAATAGTCTGCTCATTTTTTTGGTCGTTGATGCCCCGCTGGGTATCATGCATCGTTCTGTTTGACACCAAACCAACGACCGCGCTAGCGACTTGAAACGAGAAACATAGGCGTGTTTAAGCGGTGCCTTTTCCGCGCTCCTCAGCTCCGATTGGTGGTTGCTACTGCATTCTGATTGGCGTCCTTGCCCTTAAAGAATGTAACACAGTGGCGCCTTTCTTCTTTGTTCCTGACCCCATGAAGAAGGCAGCATAGCAGCGTTTGTGTTCTTTGTCCCTTCTTGCTGGTCACACATCGAATTAGTGTTCTCTGGCTGCGATTCCACACTGCTATATCTATTCATCAACGGATCTCCTGATCTTAGTAGGTATCATTTGGGGTCTCAACAGCGTTTCCATTTTCACAACTTTATAGAACATTTACCAATTACCTGCTTTCATTGATCTTGTCGGAGTGAGGGTTTGGTTTCTTTGCCTGTGCGTATGTTTAATGCCTGGTCAGCCATTTTAGGTGGTCTTGTGTGCATGCACCCACCCCCCAACAAAACAACTATTGTACCTTTTTTATTTTATTTTTTTTCAGTTTGCACCTTCTTGCTGGTCACAGATCTTCTCCGGCTGCGATTCCACACTGAGATTTCAATTCATCAACGGTTCTCCTGATCACAGTAGGTATCATTTTTGGTCTCAACTGCGTTTCCATTTTCACAACTTTATAGAACAGTTACCAATTATCTGCTTTCATTGCTCTGGTTGGCGGGAGGGTGTGGTTTCTTTGTTTGTGCGTATGTTTAATACCTGGTCAGCAATTTTAGGTGGTCTTGTGTGAACACACCCAACCCCCAACAAAACAACTAATGTATTTTATTTTGCTTGTTTCAGTTTGCACCATCATGAGTAAGGCGGAGGGTGCTGTCATGGTTGCTCCATTACTTGTTGAGGAACATCGGCGTCAAGAAGAATCTCGGATGCAGGAGAGGCGTTCAAAAAGAAAGCGTTGCATGTGGACAAGAGTATCGCTGCAGAGGAGGTCCGAATTGTCCCACATGCAGTTGGTGAAAGAGCTTCAGGATAAAAATCTGCATGATTTCCACAATTATCTGCGGATGTCTGAGGAATCATTCACATTTTTACTTGACAAAATTACCCCACTTATCGAACGTAAGGATACAGCGATGCCTGCTGCCATCCCAGCAGATGTGAGATTGGCAGTCACGCTACGTTTCCTGGCCACCGGATGCTCCTTGCAAGATTTGCATTTTTCTTCTGCCATTTCAAGGCCACTGCTGAGCGTTCTCATTCCGGAAACGTGTAAGGCGATTTTTAGTTGTCTTCAGAGCTACATTGAGTTTCCGACCACAGAGGCGGAATGGAGCAAGATCGCCAACGAGTTTGATCAGCTGTGGCAGTTTCCAAACAGTGGTGGGGCTTTGGACGGTAAACATGTCTGTATAACTCAACCACCTAACAGTGGATCATATTTTTTCAACTACAAGGGCTATTTCAGCATCATACTGATGGCCCTTGTAAACGCCAACTACGAGTTCATTTATGTTGACGTTGGAATGAATGGAAGGGTTTCTGATGGTGGGGTTTTGGAGAATACTTTTTTTGGAGTGCGTTTGTATAACTCCGAACTTCACCTGCCTTCCAACTCAAACACAAGAGGAAACATGAACTTTGTTTTTACTGGCAAAGAGGCCTTACCGCTTCATCCCAATCTTATAAAGCCTTTCCCTCAAAAAACTCTCACACCAGAACGGAGAATTTATAATTACCGTTTATCAAGGGCATGTTGTGTTGTGCAGAATGCCTTTGGAATAATGGCAAATCGCTTTCGGGTTTTGCACACACCCATTAACTTCAAACTTGAATCTATTGACTCTAGTTTTAACCTGTTGTGTGCTTCACAATTTCCTTCGCCGCCGGGATTCAATTTTATACTGTCCTCCTGGCTTTGTGGACTCTGTGAACCAGAGCGGAGAAGTTCAGCTCGGCGAATGGCGGGCAAACGAACACACAATTGCAGGCCTTCGGCCTTTGGGACCCGGAAGAAGCACACAGGATGCAAAGACCTGCAGAGACAATTACTGTGCTTATTTTAATGGTCCCGTTATAGTGGACTACGACTGATTTAGTTAACAGTACTTTCATTTTTGTACATATTTGGATAATATTATGTGTTTTTTGCTTATGGATAATTATGTTTGTCTTCAGTATTTTTACAGTTTTCTAATGCTTTGTCTAATAAACTTCGTTTTTTTCGATAACAAAACCTTGGTTTCTCTTTGTTTTTTTTGTAAGGACACTTACTTATTAACATTGTCACCATTGGCATAGTCTTGGTACTGGAATCTGTGGTACTTTCTGTGTCGCCCCAGGCCAAGTGTATAGATTGTGAAGATTAGGGGTCCTAGAAGAGAGCCTTGGGGGACTAAAACAGAGACAGAGGGTGGGATGAGATGGTTGTGTGGGAGTGGGATGCGCTGAATGTGCTTTGATTCAGGGCTGTCTCAGTGGAGTGATGGGGTTGGAAACGATATTGTACATTTGTAGGTAACAGCAGGTTCGCAGGATACACTGACGAGATGCAAGACTGGTTGAACTTTGAAAAGCAAACTTTTTAATTTGAAGCCGCTATGGCTATACTAAGCAACCAAAAAGGGGTAACAACAGTTGTCCTCACAGGGACTCAGTACAACCAAACACTATTTGAAAAGACCACAACTAACCCGGCCGAGGCCGATTACTATGGGGCCACGGTATGGCCGTCTACAGGTCCTTATACTCTATAATGTCACTTATCTGTTCTGACGTCCCTCTGCGTCTCTGTTGGAGCTGCGTTGCGGATGAAGCTGCTTTGACGTCTTTGATGAGGCTGCTGTGGCGTCTTTGATGAGGCTGCCTTGGCGTCGCAGCCTCTGAACCCAGCTGCTGAAGATTTGGAGTAGTCTTCGGGCGTTCCAGCGCCCAGGAGGAGTTGGGGCACAACAGGCCCTTATGGAGTCCTGACATGAAGTAACCCCCTATTGTAACAGCGGGGTTGCGCTTGTTAGCGAGTTCAATGGGACTCCTGTCCCCAAGCAGGGTTGTGCCGCAGTGCTCAAGAGTGGCGGTTTACTGGCCACGCGCACAGCCTGAGGCTGTGTGCAGAGTGTCTCTGTTGACGAGGAACAGGCCCCAACTGCCGACTGCAGCGGGGTGAAGGTGGCTGTGAGCGGTGATAGACAGGCCGCAACCACGGGAGATGGACTTGTAGCCTTGAGATTGCTCATGCTTCCTCACAATTTGGTTTCTCAAGTCCTCAGACAGTTCTTTGGTCTTCTTTCTTTTCTCCATTCTCAATGTGGTACACACAAGGACACAGGACAGAGGTTGAGTCAACTTTAATCCATGTCAACTGGCTGCAAGTGTGATTTAGTTATTGCCTACACCTGTTAGGTGCCACAGGTAAGATACAGGCGCTGTTAATTACACAAATTAGAGAAGCATCACATGATTTTTCGAACAGTGCCAACATGTTTGGTGTGGAATTATTTCCAATTTGGCTTTAGGACAATTCTTTTTGTGTTTTTTCATTTAAGACAAATTAAATGAAGATAATAATACCAAAGAGTTTGTGTTTGCAATCATTTTCAGGAAGAAACTGAGTATTATCTGACAGAATTGCAGGGGTGTCAATACTTTTGGCCACAACTGTACATATAAATATACATATTCCTATACAAACACATCTACACACATATATAGAAACACACATAAATACACACACCCACATATACACATTCAAACTTTGACATACATGTATGAATACATGTATAGTTTATTTTATGACCTCAGAAGATTAATAGAAGAAGTATCAATTTCAGGACGCAACTGTGTTGCAGTAATGAAGGCAGGTCTTTAGTGAACGCATTAGCGTTCTCTAATAGCCGCCACCCGCCAATAATACTGGGCGGAGCTTATGCGTCGTGGGCGTGTTTTAGAATGCTGCTGCAGCTTAGTCAGTGTAGAGAGGCGTTAAAATGGCGGCCAGGTGTCGTGCATCACCATGGGGGGAGGCAGAGGTGCGTTACCTCATTGAAGAGATGTATGCCCGGGACTATGAATGTGCAGAACAATATGATCACCCGGTTCTGCACAAGCAAGCTGTGCTGCGCAGGATAAAGCGTGGCCTGGCAACATGGTTTGGGATTCACCGCTCCACCAACCAGATACGCAAAAAATTGGCAGATTTGCGGTACAGATTACCTGAACGCCTTGCAAGCATACGCTCACAGAGTGCATCCCATCGTGGTGAGTGTTGTTATACCCCTCCCCCCACCCTGGACAATGTAATAATAAATAATTAAAAAAAGGGAATAAAGTAAAAAAAAAAACCCCTAAGAAATAATAAGAAAAAAAATGAGAAAAATAATGAAAAGCTCCCTAAGAACATTATATTTTGAAAAAAAAATAAAAAATGAAAAACATATTTAGTATTGACCTGTTCGTACCTTCCATTCGTAGATTATATATGGAGCATTATCTGGGCACATCATACACTGAAGCATCATCCATGGAGCCCACCATATACCGTAGCATGATAAATAGGCCAGATTATATATGGAGCATTATTTGGGCCCATAAGACACTGGAGCTTCATCCATGAGGCCCATCATATACTGGAGCATCTTAAATGGGGCAGATCAGACACTGGAGCAGCATCTAAGGGGCCCATTATACACTGGAGCATTACAAATGGGGTCCATTATATATGGAGCATTATTAGGGCCCATGATACACTGGAGCATCATCCATGAGGCCCATCATGTACTGGAACATTGTAAATGGGGCAGGTCATACACTGGAGCAGCATCTAAGGGGCCCATTATACACTGGAGCATTACAAATGGGGCCCATTATACGTGAAGCATTATTTGGGCCCATCATACACTGGAGCATCATCCATGGAGCCCATCATATACCGTAGCATTATAAATGGGCCAGATTATATATGGAGCATAATTTGGGCACATCATACACAGAATCATTATCCATGGAGCCCATCATATACCGTAGCATTATAAATGGGTCAGATTACATATGGAGCATAACTTGGGCACATCATACACTGGAGCATCATCCATGGAGCCCATCATATACCCTAGCATTGTAAATGGGCCAGATTATAGAAGGAGCATTATTTTTGCCCGTAACACACTGGAGCATCATCCTGGGAGTCCATCATATACCGTAGCATTATAAATGGCCCATATTATATATGGAGCATTATTTGGGCCCATCATACACTGGAGCATCATCCATGGAGCCCATCATAAACCGTAGCATTATAAATGGCCCATATTATATATGGAGCATTATTTGGGCCCATCATACACTGAAGCATCATCCTGGGTGCCCATCAAATACCGTAGCATTATAAATGGTCCAGATTATAGATGGAGTATAATACTGTATGGAGTAATAAACTGTACCTTTTTTTGAGCTATTGTAGAATTTATAGATATCAGTCATGTCATGTAATTAAACTTTAGATTAATCTTAATGGGGTATTCTTTCCTCCTGCACCTGCAGGCCCAGAACCACAGGAGGAGGAGTCAGATGATGAGCCCGAGCAACAGCAGGACTCGACTTCCGACCACCAGCCTGAGAATGCAAGAGGATTGGGGTGGTCCGTCAGCCCATCCCCACCTGAATTGATGGCTTCCAGTGTTGATAATCAGGAAGCACAAAACCGTAAGTGTGAAATAACAAACACGTACCTGTTAATTTAATCCTTGGATTGAACTACAGATTTAACTATCCCTTTCCTTTAAAGAAACACCTACTAATCAAGACCTTGTGGCTTCACTGGAGAGAGCAATTGAAGTGTTGCAAGAACACAGAACCCTCCTGCTCCGCTCCTTGGCTGCCCAAGAACAGGGCGGCAGCCACTAATTTTTTTATTTGTCTGTTTTTCCTTTGTTTTTTGTTGACATGTTTGGGCACTGTTCATCCCTGTTATTAAAAAAAAAAATATATACTTAATGTCCGCTGTTGTGTAGTGTTTTTTTTTTTGGGGGGGTGAGGTCTCAGGAGGTGGAGGAGTCATGGGTCACATGATCAGGGGCCTCCGTGTAAAATTTTTTTGCAAGTGCGGCCCATTTACTCTGATGTGTTTGTAATACCCTGATCTAGCACATCCATTACATAAACTCACATCCATAACATCTACGCATAAATATTGATGCACCAAGCCCATTACCCCGCCGAGTTGTCCTGGCAATAAGCAGATGCTCAATTCATCAAAGCCTAATGCAAGTTTAAGACAAAAACAATTTTTATTCCAAAAAAAACAAATATTTCAACCAAAACATAAGTTAATAAAATGTGGAATGTACAATTATTTTACAATATTACAAAACAAATTAAAAAAGATAGTAAAACGGCGCTACAATTCCTGGTACTGGATTTCTTCAGTCGAATAACCACGCCTGGGCGGAGAAGACATTTGTGGCAAAAAAGATTGGGGAAAAGCGGGATACTGTGGGGGGGTGGGGGGGGGAACCCGATTTTGAGGAGGACCAAACCTCCGCACAGGCGTGCTCCGAAGTGGCTCCGGCATTTGTGTCCATGACTGTTCAGAAGGATCACGGTCGCGCACACTTCTTACAGTTGAAGACTCATCCAGTTGTCCTTCTTCGGCTTTTCTCAACGTTTCAAAGATCACCCTTTCGGCGTGCTTCCTTTGTCGAGAATCCAGCTTTCCCATTCTATCCACTGCAAAGTTTGCAAAGGTGTCCATGGTGGTCTTGGCCTGATTAGCCATAATTTGATTAGCCAAAAATAGGAGTTCGGGGGATGGCTGCACGGCGGCCTTTCTTTTTCATGAAAGTGGTTGGCGACGAGGTGTTGTAGAGGGCGCTGGGTCTTGACTATACTCCTCACAAGGGTCCTCCATACTGTTATCACTATAAGTTAGGTCTGCAGTTGTTGGAGTCCCAAGTTCTTGCCGATGGGGCTGCAGAAAAAGAAAATAACGGTTAAAAAAACAAACAAAAAAATTATGTCTGAACATCATGCAGGACACCACATAATTAGTTGGCATTGGATTTCTCATGACCAGCATGGGTTAACTCAAGGTAATGAGAACAGAATCAATCAAAAAGAGATTATTAGTGTACTTATCTGAACTGGCAGGGAAAACGTTTGGAAACTGCAGAACTAAACAGGTAAAATCTTTGATACTTTTTTCAATTCTACGATACGAATGCACATATAAATTTAAATTGCTATATTCTGGAAAGCAAAGAAGGTACTTACATCTCCAATCGGGGAATCTTGATCAATATGGATCGCTGGGTCTTCATCCAAGGTCTGCCGCACCGAAGATACTGTTGGCCGTGGTAGCTCCTGGTCATGGGTGAAGCCAAGTAAGTCATAGTACCACAACGAGGGCACATAAACCTCATCCGTGCCGGCACCAGACTTCCTTGACTTCTCCACTTTGTTTAGTTCCTTTTTAAAGACAGTGCGCAGACCTTGGATTTTTTGCAAACAAGACCTTCATCCACCTTCTCGGCCGGATTATACCGCTTGAAGAGGGCAATCATCTTCTCTTATGCCTCCTGTTTTTAATGCGATTATTGTAATCGGCCGACTTAATTTGCCAAAGGCATGGCAGAGACCGATACAGTTCGATGAGTTCACGAATAAACTCCTCTGTATTGTAAGACAACTGAAATAAAGAATAGCATATAGTGAGCATACACGGCAAATGTGAAAAAAACAAATAAGAAACTTTGAAGCGCAGTACTGTAGTCGTGAAAACGTGAGTGTGCGCACAGAAGTCCACCTAAAATGGCTGCCCCTCCACAGATATAAAAAAGCCATGCCCTCAAGAGCTAAGAAAGCAGAGAACTTGTAGTGGTTCGATAAAATTTATAAAATGGAAATATATTAGAGACCACAAACGGTACTTTTAGAGCCCCCCCCAAAAAAAAATTTGGAAGCACACAACTTTACGGCATAAAACGTGTTTTCACGGGTTTGTGAACACAAGGCCACCTAAAATGGCTGCCCATGCAAAAGCATATGGACACAGATAGATGCCACGCCCTCCCTCCCTCCCTCATAAACGATCACTTCTGTTAATTGGATGTTGTTCTTTAAATTACAGCTCATTTGAGACCCCAAATATACCTACCGTGCACAAAGTATAGTTGTCCAAATTATAAACGTGGAAAAAAATGGAATTCTGTTTGGAGACGCAGCCAGAGAACGCTACTACGATCTTGCAGGAACAAAGCTGGCAGGAACAAAGAATTCTACTACGATCTGTAATCTGCTGGCAGGAACAAAGAACAGAAGCACTGCGAGGTTGCCTTTTCAATGGTCAGGCAAAGAAAAAAGCTCCGCCAATCAGAACGCAGTAGTGACCACCAATCGGAGATTAGGGGGCGCGGAAAAGGCAACGCTAATCCATGCCTGGGTGCCTGCAACATCACAGAGTACCGCCCTCATCATGTACTGCATCGTCAGAACAAAAATAGTGTGACAGGGTTTCAACGACTGCCGACATCGTTACAAAGGTCGCTATGGGTCGGCATATCGTTGCTGCGTTGTTGGGAAGATCGGTCAGTTTGACATCTCCCCAGTGATCACACAGCGATGCAAGAACGATCCTTATCTGGTCATATCGTTAGCGGGATCGCTGTAGCGTCGTTATGTGTGACGGGGCCATAACACTACAATAAACTAATTAGCAAAGCCACTAAAGAAGACTCAAAGCCTCCAAAAATTCATTATAAACAGCAGACAAAAGGGCAGCAACACTTACCTGCCCAGATCATGGAACAAATGCACTACAGGGTGCAGCCAGACCAAAAAGCAAGATGTCAGCAACACAGGTGCAAAATACTAGATAAGCAGCCACTCTCCACCTACCCATTCCGGGAAGGGGTGACTGCCCATTATGCAATTGCACAATAAAGGCCCGCATAGGGCGTTGTTCACACAAGGGTACTGCATAGTGTCTGGTTCACAGCCTATTGCTCACGCTCCTAATTTTTGATTAGGCAGGCTGGCCAGCACACTCTCAATGCATCACAGTATGAACACCCCTCATACGAGACAAGATGTGTTTGGGCTTGGCTGCACCCCGCAAAATATAGTGCAAAATATACAAAAATAGTGAGGTATTAGTTGATATTTTGGCCAAAATACGTAAGCCCATAACAATTGCACAATAAATGCCTGCATAGGGCGCTATTCACATAAGGATTATGCATAGTGTCTGATTCACAGCCTATTAGTCATGACCCTTACTGCCCAGTCTTGGCCCCCCCTCTTGTGCTTCTGCTCACTAGGCCCCAGAGTATAGTGCGCCAGCCCAGTGAGCCTTCAAAACTTAATGGTTCTGCTGCTCCAAGGAAGTTCCTCTGCCTCTTCTGTGATACGCTCATGACGACATGTACATAATGACATCATCGCTTATGCACCTGCATGCATGTATGCTTGCCACTCGCGAGGTTATCAGTCTAGAAGTCGAGCTGCAGGAGATCGTCAGAGAAGTCAGTATGAAAATGTCTTTTTTTACTAAAATGAAGTAAATGGGCCTGGGGAACAGCAAATGATGATGAATTGAGGATGGGGGGACTGTGAATGATGAATTTAGGGTGGAGGACAGCAAATGATTAATTGAGAGTGGGGGATGTGTTGTGAGTTCATTTTCCCCTTCACTACTGAGGCGCGAGGAACTCCCTCTTCTGGTAAAGAAAGGTAGTGAGCCTGATTATCAAACACCTGAGTCTGATGATGATGACTGGCTGAGTGGAGTTACTGACTGGATATAAGGCTGCCGACGCCCTTCTGCCCTGCGGGTGATTTCTCTGTGGGATCCTTGGAGACCAGTCTGAATTCCTGCTCCTCTAAAGCTAAGTTTTCTGCTCGGCTTTTTGCATTTGTGCTTAGACTTTGTTTTGCTTTGTTTTTCTGGATTTCTGCCATTCCCTGCTGGGGTGTGCTGAATTCCTTTAGCTCTGTCTTCTGAAAATACCTGAGTGCTGATTTAGTTTTTGAAGCCTAGCTGCTTCAGGGTCTTTTTCATATCAGCTTGTTGGCTTATGTCTTTGATAGGGTTTTGGCAGATTGCAGACAGCAACCTTCCTTTCCTGTTCTGTTTAGCTAGCTTGGGCCCCATCGTTTGCTCAGCCTATCTTTCTATCTGTGTGAGTGTTTTTTTCACCTTGCTTCACTGTCATTATATGTTGGGAGCTGCCTTTTACTTTGGGGTCTGCTCTGGGGCAGTTAGATTTCCTTTTCTGTCTTTAGGCTATTTAGCGCTCCGGCTTTGATCGAGGGGTCTAGGGCATCGTAGGAACCCCCCACGGCTACTGCTAGTTGTGTTGATAGGTTCAGGGGTCTGCAATCTGATAGTTGCCAACTTCTCTGGTTTTCTGGACGTAGCTTCTATTTTTGTGTCTGCCTCCTACGGTGACTCAATCATAACAGAATCACCCGCCATACCGCAGATCCTAGGGTACTCAATAGCAGGAAAGAATTGTATAAAAAAAAAAAAAAAAGGGTGTATATTTTTTCCTCTGTATCTCTGAGGCCATAGGGGGAGTTTTTTTTTCTCTCAATGGAGATAAAGCAATTGTCTGATCGTGTGGAGCAGCTCGCTGCGGAAGTGCGGGGAATTTCCGCCTACCTTGCTCATTCACATGCTGCTGAACCAAAGATTCCTACACCTGATGTATTTTTTGGGGATCGGTCTAAATTTTTGAATTTCAAAAATAATTGTAAATTATTTTTTGCCTTGAAGCCTAACTTGTCAGGGAGCTCCGCGCAGCAGGTTAAAATTGTCATCTCTTTGCTGCGTGGCGATCCCCAGGATTGGGCGTTTTCTTTGAAACCAGATGATCCTATTCTGACTAATGTGAACGCATTATTTCAGGCCTTGGGGTTGTTGTATGACGAACCTAATGCCATTGATCAGGCTGAAAAGACCCTGCTGGCATTGAACCAGGGTCGTGATTCTGCAGAATTGTACTGTCAAAAATTCCGAAAGTGGGCAGTACTTACTACCTGGAATGATAATGCCTTGGCTGCTCTCTTTCGGAAGGGGTTGTCAGAAGCTGTAAAAGATACTATGGTGGGATTTCCTGTTCCCTCTGGTCTTGACGATTCTATGTTATTAGCCATTCAGGTTGATCGGCGTTTGCGCGAACGCAAAGCTGCACGAGAGGTGTTGCCACCTGTTGAACAAATGTCTGAACCTATGCAATGTGATAGAGTTTTTTCCAGAGAGCAGCGTCAGGAGTTCAGAAGGCGTAATACGTTGTGTTTTTTCTGTGGAGATGCCTCGCATATTATTTCTGTCTGTCCTAAACGAGAGAAACGCTTTGCACACACGTTTTCTGTTGGTGGTGTTCAACCTAAGTTTCTTCTGGCTATTACTCTGATCTGCTCCCTGTCCACATTTTCCGCCAAGGCTTTTGTGGATTCGGGAGCAGCCCTAAACCTAATGGACTTGGATTTTGCTAAACGTTGTGGATTTCCGATGACACCTCTGCAGACGCCTATCCCTTTGAGGGGGATTGATGCTACTCCTTTGGCTAAAAATCAACCTCAGTTTTGGACCCAGGTGGTCATGCGGGTCGCCCCAGACCATCAAGAAAATTGCAGATTTTTGGTATTGCATAATCTGCATGATACTTCTCCTCTGCTTTTCACCCTCAGACCAATGGGCAGACAGAGAGAACAAAACAGACCTTGGAGTCATATTTGAGATGTTTTATTTCTGCTGATCAGGATGATTGGGTTTCATTTTTGCCCTTGGCCGAATTTGCTTTAAATAATAGAGCTAGTTCTGCCACTTTGATGTCACCTTTTTTTTGTAACTTTGGGTTTCATCCTCGATTTTCTTCAGGGCAGGTGGAGCCCTCTGCCTGCCCAGGTGTTGACACTGTGGTGGAGAGAATGCACCAGATCTGGGACCAAGTGGTGGATAAGTTATCTCTCTCCCAGGAAAAGGCCCAGTGGTTTTCCAACCGACATAGGACCATTGGTCCCCAGTTTAAGGTTGGTGATATGGTGTGGTTATCATCAAAAAATATTGCTATGAAGGTGGCTTCTCCTAAGTTTAAGCCTAGATTTATTGGACCTTACAAGATTTTGGAGATTATTAATCCGGTCTCTTTTCGTTTGGCTCTTCCTGTCACATTTAAAATCCATAATGTGTTCCATAAATCTTTGTTGAAGAGGTTTGTTGAACCTGTTGTTCCGGGGGTGGCACCTCCAGACCCTGTATTGGTTGAAGGTAACATGGAATATGAGGTAGAGAAAGTACTGGATTCCCGTCTGGCTAGACGGAGACTCCAGTATTTGGTTAAGTGGAAGGGTTATGGTCAGGAGGATAATTCCTGGGTCTCTGCCTCTGATATTCATGCCAAAAGATTGGTGCGTGCCTTTCATCGGGCTCACCCTGATCGCCCTGGTGGTGTGGTTGAGGGTTCGGTGACCCCTCCTCAAGGGGGAGGTACTGTTGTGAGCTCATTTTCCCCTTCACTACTGAGGCCCGAGGAACTCCCTCTTCTGGTAAAGAAAGTGTCATGATCTGAAGTGGATCTGACAGTTTTAAATTGCACAGGGTGAACTTTTTTTACTTTGGCAAGTGCCAAGTGGCTTGACTGTCCCCGGTGGTGGTTAGTGGTATCGCACTTTAGGTTTAATGTGCACATAATTATGAATCCAGGTGTGGGGCTCTATAAGTGAGTCTCAGGGTGTGCAATCATGGCTGGTGATATTCATTGATTCATTCATTCATTGATTCTGAGTTTGTGAGGGCCTGGTGGAAGGATGGAGCTGGAGAGGAGTCCTGCGCAGTCAGCCAGAGGAGACGAGTGGCAGCTAATGGAGTCTGCAGGAATTGCTGGCATGGCGTGGAGATGTCGCAGTTATGGTGTCAGCAGGAAGTGTCTGCATGGTCTGGTGGAGTGGCGACTATGGAGAGTGGCACTCACCATGTGGGACTTGGCTGCTGAGCTGGACTCAAGCATGCTTGACTTCGTGGCAGAAGCTGAACTCATCTTTGGGACTCTGCTACTAAGCAGCAGCAACTGGCGGTGGACTCTGCTCCAAGGCTGCACTATGGTGAAGGATCCTGTTATGGTGATGGATCCGGGTGGAGGAGAAGACGCATGCAGGTGGAGGGCTCTGTTGCAGGAGCATAAGCACAGAGCATAAAGCTAAGTGGTGTCCCCCTGTATTGTCTCTTTCCCTCATGTGTGTTATTAGTGCAGTGGTGGGATTAGTCTCCACACCGACCAATTCCCTAGTGAGGGTTTAGGGTCAGGGCGAGCAAGGGTTTAAGATTCGCGTGCGGCGACAGGTGCGGAGCCTGTATAGAGAATGTAAGGAGTGCAGGGACACTGGCTCAGGGGAGCTTAGGAGGTCTCCATGTCCCCATTCCCTATCGCAGGGCCCACCATTGTTAATGTGTCCCAGGTTCCCCCTTATTATTTAAATTCGCCACTGGAGGCGCTGTATCCAGGGTCACGTGTGTTATGGGTTTGCCTTGCGGTAACATCTGCGTCCAGACACACGTGACCATGACAGAAAGGTAGTGAGCCTGATTATCAAACACCTGAGTCTGATGATGATGACTGGCTGAGTGGAGTTACTGACTGGATATAAGGCTGCCGACGCCCTTCTGCCCTGCGGGTGATTTCTCTGTGGGATCCTTGGAGACCAGTCTGAATTCCTGCTCCTCTAAAGCTAAGTTTTCTGCTTGGCTTTTTGCATTTGTGCTTAGACTTTGTTTTGCTTTGTTTTTGTGGATTTCTGCCATTCCGTGCTGGGGTGTGCTGAATTCCTTTAGCTCTGTCTTCTGAAAATACCTGAGTGCTGATTTAGTTTTTGAAGCCTAGCTGCTTCAGGGTCTTTTTCATATCAGCTTGTTGGCTTATGTCTTTGATAGGGTTTTGGCAGATTGCAGACAGCAACCTTCCTTTCCTGTTCTGTTTAGCTAGCTTGGGCCCCATCGTTTGCTCAGCCTATCTTTCTATCTGTGTGAGTGTTTTTTTCATCTTGCTTCACCGTCATTATATGTTGGGGGCTGCCTTTTACTTTGGGGTCTGCTCTGGGGCAGTTAGATTTCCTTTTCTGTCTTTAGGCTATTTAGCGCTCTGGCTGTGATCGAGGGGTCTAGGGCATCGTAGGAACCCCCCACGGCTACTGCTAGTTGTGTTGATAGGTTCAGGGGTCTGCAATCTGATAGTTGCCAACTTCTCTGGTTTTCTGGACGTAGCTTCTATTTTTGTGTCTGCCTCCTACGGTGACTCAATCATAACAGGGATGGGGACAGTGGATGATGAATTGATTTTAGAGGGTGGGGAGAGCAAATGATGACTGGAGGGTGGAGGGTGTGGAGGGCAAATAATGATAAAATGATGGTGTGGTACAGCAAATGATAATGTATTTGTGGTGAGGAAGAGAAAATATGATGAACTGAGACCAGGCTATTAGGGACAGCAAATGCTAAATTGAAGGTAGGGGAGAGCAAATGATGATGAATTGAGCGTGGAGGTTAACAAATGATGATATACTTAGTTTTGAGGAAAGCACATGGTGTTGAATTAAGGGTAAGGGTGGGAGAGAGAGGAAAGAGTACAGGTGCTAAGTAATTTATACATCTAGTGAGTGGGGAAACTGGTTATTAACCCCTTTCCAACATCAGGCGTACATTTAAGTCGATGTCGGACTCCTTCCTTTTGATTTGGACTCTGGCGGTGAGCTCACATACAGTGGGGCAAAAAAGTATTTAGTCAGTCAGCAATAGTGCAAGTTCCACCACTTAAAAAGATGAGAGGCGTCTGTAATTTACATCATAGGTAGACCTCAACTATGGGAGACAAACTGAGAAAAAAAAATCCAGAAAATCACATTGTCTGTTTTTTTTTTCATTTTATTTGCATATTATGGTGGAAAATAAGTATTTGGTCAGAAACAAAATTTCATCTCAATACTTTGTGATATATCCTTTGTTGGCAATGACAGAGGTCAAACGTTTTCTGTAAGTCTTCACAAGGTTGCCACACACTGTTGTTGGTATGTTGGCCCATTCCTCCATGCAGATCTCCTCTAGAGCAGTGATGTTTTTGGCTTTTCGCTTGGCAACACGGACTTTCAACTCCCTCCAAAGGTTTTCTATAGGGTTGAGATCTGGAGACTGGCTAGGCCACTCCAGGACTTTGAAATGCTTCTTACGAAGCCACTCCTTCGTTGCCCTGGCGGTGTGCTTTGGATCATTGTCATGTTGAAAGACCCAGCCACGTTTCATATTCAATGCCCTTGCTGATGTAAGGAGGTTTGCACTCAAAATCTCACGATACATGGCCCCATTCATTCTTTCATGTACCCGGATCAGTCGTCCTGGCCCCTTTGCAGAGAAACAGCCCCAAAGCATGATGTTTCCACCACCATGCTTTACAGTAGGTATGGTGTTTGATGGATGCAACTCAGTATTCTTTTTCCTCCAAACACGACAAGTTGTGTTTCTACCAAACAGTTCCAGTTTGGTTTCATCAGACCATAGGACATTCTCCCAAAACTCCTCTGGATCATCCAAATGCTCTCTAGCAAACTTCAGACGGGTCCGGACATGTACAGGCTTAAGCAGTGGGACACGTCTGGCACTGCAGGATCTGAGTCCATGGTGGCGTAGTGTGTTACTTATGGTAGGCCTTGTTACATTGGTCCCAGCTCTCTGCAGTTCATTCACTAGGTCCCCCCGTGTGGTTCTGGGATTTTTGCTCACCGTTCTTGTGATCATTCTGACCCCACGGGGTGGGATTTTGCATGGAGCACCAGATCGAGGGAGATTATCAGTGGTCTTATATGTCTTCCATTTTCTAATTATTGCTCCCACAGTTGATTTCTTCTCTCCAAGCTAGTTGGCTATTGCAGATTCAGTCTTCCCAGCCTGGTGCAGGGCTACAATTTTGTTTCTGGTGTCCTTTGACAGCTCTTTGCTCTTCACCATAGTGGAGTTTGGAGTCAGACTGTTTGAGGGTGTGCACAGGTGTCTTTTTATACTGATAACAAGTTTAAACAGGTGCCATTACTACAGGTAATGAGTGGAGGAAAGAGGAGACTCTTAAAGAAGAAGTTACAGGTCTGTGAGAGCCAGAAATCTTGATTGCTTGTTTCTGACCAAATACTTATTTTCCACCATAATATGCAAATAAAATGAAAAAAAAAACAGACAATGTGATTTTCTGGATTTTTTTTTCTCAGTTTGTCTCCCATAGTTGAGGTCTACCTATGATGTAAATTACAGACGCCTCTCATCTTTTTAAGTGGTGGAACTTGCACTATTGCTGACTGACTAAATACTTTTTTTCCCCACTGTATTTCCTGGTACACGTCAGCTGTTTTGAACAGCTGACATGTGCCCGAAACAGCCACGGGTGGAGTCACAATCCACCCACAGCTATTAAACTGTTAAATGCTGCTATCAAACTCTAACATCAGCATTTAACTCGTGCTTCCAGACATCAGACACCCCGTCATGTGATTGCGGGTCACCAATAAGTTGGCATGACAACCAGAGGTCTCCCGGAGACCTATAAGGCTGCCGCTGCCAGATTTCTTTGAGTGCCACCTGGTGATCGGCGCTCATAGCAAGTGAGCAATTCTGCTACATACACGTGATCTGATCATCGCCTGTATGTAGCAGAGCCGATCGTTGTGGCAGCTTCTAGTCTTTCATGGGGACTATTGAAGCATGCAAAAAGTAAAAAAAAAATGTTTTTAGAAATTAAAAAACATAAAAGGTCAAATCACCCCCTTTGCCCCATTCAAAATAAAAAAGTAAAAAAAAAAATCAAACATACACAGATTATGTATCACTGCGTTCATAAATGCATGCCTTGATCAATCAATAAAAAAGGATTAACCAGATTGCTTTTTGGCGTAGTGAGAAAAAAAAGTCAAAATGTCAGAATTACATTTTTTTGATCGCCGCAGCATTGCATTAAAATGCAATAACGGGCGATCAAAAGTTCGTATCTGCACCAAAAATGGCATAATTAAAAATGTCAGCTTGGCATGCAAAAAGTAAGCCTTCACCTAACCCAAGATCATGAAAAATGCAGACGCTATGGGTATTGGAAAATGGCACAATTATTTTTAACAAATTTTTTTTCACCACTTAGCTCAAAAAGAACATAGATATGTTTGGTGTCTATGAACTCATAGAGACTGCCCTTCCCATGGTTGTTCCCTCCCGGGGAAAGACCTGGCTAATCATTGCTTGCGTTGAGAAACGTGATGGTTTCTCCGCAGTGTTGGATGTTGATCTCCATGAGTTCATTCATCCTCATTTTCACAGTCTTCTACTAGGCATTGCTCCTACTGGCCAGATTCCTACTCCACACTGATGAGGGGCAATTCCCTGAAACAGCTGTCTGTGGATGGATACCATGTTTTGGCATAGGTGGTTTCCTTTATTGGAGACTGCCCTTCCCGTGGTTGTTCCCTCCCGGGGAAAGACCTGGCTAGTCATTGCTTGCATTGAGAAACATGTGATGGTGTCTCTGCAGCTTGTGTTTTGCATATATTTACATATTTCCCATAAGGGTGGGGGCATTGCCCTAGAATCACTGCATTGAGAATCATGTGATGGTGTCTCCACAGTGTTGGATGTTGATCTCCATGAGTTCATTCATCCTCATTTTCACAGTCTCCTACTAGGCATTGCTCCTACTGGCCAGATTCCTACTCCACACTGATGAGGGGCAATTCCCTGAAACAGCTGTCTGTGGATGGATACCATGTTTTGGCATAGGTGGTTTCCTTTATTGGAGACTGCCCTTCCCATGGTTGTTCCCTCCCGGGGAAAGACCTGGCTAGTCATTGCTTGCATTGAGAAACATGTGATGGTGTCTCTGCGGCTTGTGTTTTGCATACATATACATATTTCCCATAAGGGTGGGGGCATTGCCCTAGAATCACTGCGTTGAGAATCATGTGATGGTGTCTCCGCAGAGTTGGATGTTGATCTCCATGAGTTCATTCATCTTCATTTTCACAGTCTTCTACTAGGCATTGCTCCTACTGGCCAGATTCCTACTCCACACTGATGAGGGGCAATACCCCAAAACAGCTGTCTGTGGATGGATACCATGTTTTGGCGTAGGTGGTTTCCTTCATTGGAGACTGCCCTTCCCGTGGTTGTTCCTTCCCAGGGAAAGACCTGGCTAGTCATTGCTTGCGTTGAGAAACATGTGATGGTTTCTCCGCGGCTTGTGTTTTGCATATATTTACATATTTCCCATAAGGGTGGGGGCATTGCCCTAGAATCACTGCGTTGAGAATCATGTGATGGTGTCTCCGCAGTGTTGGATGTTGATCTCCATGAGTTCATTCATCCTCATTTTCACAGTCTTCTACTAGGCATTGCTCCTACTGGCCAGATTCCTACTCCACACTGATGAGGGGCAATACCCCGAAACAGCTGTCTGTGGATGGATACCATGTTTTGGCATAGGCCTGGGTCACACTAACCATTGCAAAATACGGTCCGTAGTTTACAAGCGTAATACGGATGAATGACCCCTAAATAGTGCTCCGTATGTCATCCGTAAGCAAGGTGTGGTCGCGTATTTTGGGCATGTAAGCATCCGTATTTAATCCGTATGGCATCCGTATGGTGAGATTTTCTCGCAGGCTTGCAAAATGGACATATAATAGAGCCCTATGACAGGGTTTCTAACAGAAACCAAAGAATAGATATAGACACATAGAATGTATATATATATATATATACACTCACTGGCCACTTTATTAGGTACACCTGTCCAACTGTGTGTTAAGACTTAATTTCTAATCAGCCAATCACATGGCGGCAACTCAGTGCATTTAGGCATGTAGACATGGTCAAGACAATCTCCTGCAGTTCAAACCGAGCATCAGTATGGGGAAGAAAGGTGATTTGAGTGCCTTTGAACGTGCCATGATTGTTGGTGCCAGAAGGGCTGGTCTGAGAATTTCAGAAACTGCTGATCTACTGGGATTTTCACACACAACCATCTCTAGGGTTTACAGAGAATGGTCCGAAAAAGAAAAAAAATCCAGTGAGCGGCAGTTCTGTGGCCGGAAATGCCATGTTGATGCCAGAGGTCAGAGGAGAATGGGCAGACTGGTTCGAGCTGATAGAAAGGCAACAGTGACTCAAATTGCCACCCGTTACAACCAAGGTAGGCAGAAGAGCATCTCTGAACGCACAGTGCGTCGAACTTTGAGGCAGATGGGCTACAGCAGCAGAAGACCACACTGGGTACCACTCCTCTCAGCTAAGAACAGGAAACTGAGGCTACAATTTGCACAAGCTCATCGAAATTGGACAGTAGAAGATTGGAAAAACGTTGCCTGGTCTGATGAGTCTCGATTTCTGCTGCGACATTCGGATGGTAGGGTCAGAATTTGGCGTAAACAACATGAAAGCATGGATCCATCCTGCCTTGTATCAACGGTTCAGGCTGGTGGTGGTGTCATGGTGTGGGGAATTTTTTCTGGGCACTCTTTGGGCCCCTTGGTACCAATTGAGCATCGTTGCAACGCCACAGCCTACCTGAGTATTGTTGCTGACCATGTCCATCCCTTTATGACCACAATGTACCCAACATCTGATGGCTACTTTCAGCAGGATAATGCGCCATGTCATAAAGCTCAAATCATCTCAGATTGGTTTCTTGAACATGACAATGAGTTTACTGTACTCAAATGGCCTCCTCAGTCACCAGATCTCAATCCAATAGAGCATCTTTGGGATGTGGTGGAACGGGAGATTCGCATCAGGGATGTGCAGCCGACAAATCTGCGCCAACTGTGTGATGCCATCATGTCAATATGGTCCAAAATCTCTGAGGAATGCTTCCAGCACCTTGTTGAATCTCTGCCACGAAGAATTGAGGCAGTTCTGAAGGCAAAAGGGGGTCCAACCCCTTACTAGCATGGTGTACCTAATAAAGTGGCCAGTGAGTGTATGTGTGTGTTCTATGTGTCTATATCTATTCTTTGGTTTCTTTATTAAAACTGTCAGTGTGAGTTTACTGTATAGCGCACTGAATTGCCGGCTTTGCTAAAAGACACCTGGTGCGTATTTCTCGCAAGTCACATGTGTGGTCCGTGTGTAATCCGTATTTTTTGCGCACCCATAGACTTGCATTGGAGTACTATGGCCGTAGTACGCTGACAATCGCAGCATGCTGCGATTGGCACGGACCGTAGAATACGGATGAGAAATATACGGCTGGTGCGAGGGACCCCATAGAGAATCATTTGTCCGTGTCTAATGCGTGCTTTTAGTGCCTCTCACTCGGCCGTATTCCTCGCCAGTGTGACCCCGGCCATAGGTGGTTTCCTTCCCCAAACCCAAAAAACAAGAGTGGGATTGCATTTATTTTGCAATTTAATCGCACTTGGAATTTTTTTCCCACTTTCGAGTACATGACATAATAAAACCAATGGTGTAGTTCAAAAGTACAACTCGTCCTGCAAAAAACAAGCCCTCACAAGGCCATTTCGACCAAAAAATTAAAAAATTATGGCTCTGGGAAGAAGGTGAGCAAAAAATGAAAATACAAAACAAAAAATACCTCTGGTCATTAAGGGGTTGAAATATTGTGAAGACACAATGGTGAACTACAATTGATATTTGAAATGGAGGGTTGCATAATAACTAATTATATATTAATGGTGGGGGTATTCAGCTGTGTAGTGTAGAAGTTGGAGAAAAACAGTGCTCTAGATCAGGGGTCCCCAACTCCAGTCCTCAAGGCCCACCAACAGATCATGTTTTCAGGATTTCCTTAGTATTGCTCAGGTGATAATTGCTTCACCTGTGCAATACAAAGGAAATCCTGAAAACATGATCTGTTGTTGGGCCTTGAGGACTGGAGTTGGGGACCCCTGATCTAGAGCACTGTTTTCAGAGCAGATTCCCCATTTTTTCTCCAACTTCTAAAGTCCAAAGTCAGTTTGCAAGTCAGAGTGCTGGGGAATGGGTGATGTGGAGTTAGCAGTCGGAGCAGTGGGGTGGGAGTCAACCTTCTCCTTGTTCTCCTG
Source organism: Dendrobates tinctorius (assembly GCF_039654945.1). NCBI lineage: Eukaryota > Metazoa > Chordata > Amphibia > Anura > Dendrobatidae > Dendrobates > Dendrobates tinctorius. The sequence goes on from NW_027361818.1 coordinate 18,665,565, forward strand.
TCGCCTTACCTCCAAATCTCCCCCGTTCCCACGCTCAGTCCCTTTTATCTCCCCCATGTCCCCTGCTGTCCAGTGCAAAGGTTCTCCCCTCCCAGAAGAACCTTCCCCTGGCAACAGTGGTGACAGTCCCAATAGTTCCAGCCCCAAAGTGTACCGGAAACCGCTGACTCTGTCCTGGCTCATCTTCTTAAAACAGTGTGGCAAACACCACTGCTGATTGGCGGTGAAATCACCCCCAACAGTCACAGAGCTGTGGTTCTCACGCTGTCAAAAGACAGCGTGAGCACTCAGCTGTGATCGGAGGAATAAAGCTTACAAGGTTGGTTATCAAGAATAGAGGGGTCCCCATGCCGAATTTTTTAAATTATTTAAATAAATAAAAAAAGGCATGGGATCTCCCCAATATTTGACAACCAGCCTTGCTAAAGCAAACAGCTGGGGCTGGTATCCTCAGGCTGTTAAGTGGCTATGGATATTTGCCCCTCCAGCCTAAAAATAGCAGCCTGCAGCTGACCAAAAAAAGCATTTCATCTATTAGATGCACCAATTCTGGCATTTTGCCCGGATCTTCCCACTTGCCCTGTTGTGGTGGTAAATGGGGTAAATACAGTATATGTCACCTTTGTTTTATCTGGTGACATCAAGCCCACGGCTTAGTCATGGAGTGACTTCTATAAGACACCTATCCATTACTAATCCTATAGTTAAATGGTAAATAAAAACACAGCCAGAATAAAGTCTTTTACTAGAAAAAAAACAAAACGCAGTTTTATTTTTTTATTAAAAAATAACAAACACAGTTATACTCACCTAACTCCTAATTCCACTGAATCCCTCGTCTTCTCTAAGAAAATAAATAAAAAAAACAATATCCCTTATCAATCTCTCGTTCTGTCCCACGCCGTAATCCATGTCTGAGGGATAAACAGTTTTCAACCTGGACGGTGCCAAGATGCAACCATCCTGGCTGAGAACCACTGCTGACTGAACTGCTGCAAGCACAGCCTCAGTGATCGGCAGTGATGTCATCGAGGTTACCTTCGGCCACTGAGGCTGCGTTCCCAGCTGGGCTTAACTGCCGTGACCTTGGTGAAATGTAGCACTGTGAGAAAAACTCACTAGGTGTTCGGTATGGACGCGAAATTTACTGTTCAGGTTCGCCTATCTCTACTTGAATCTTCTCTTCCAATTTTGTCTTGTTGTATGTTTTTTTTTGCTTTGCTTCTTGTGCCCTGGCACACACATCACTTTGTCCTCACAAACCTCTGCTCTCTCTGACTATATTACCCATCAGCCTTTGTGCTGGGCTACAAATCAGCAGTGAGCACAGACCTATAACCCTGCCTAAACCTCTCCCACAGCGTCCCACAAAGCCCTAGCCTCATCTCCTATACAAGACACTGTTGTTACAGGGCACACAAGTAATATACAAAGCACCAGGACACCAGCCCAGAAAATGAGGATTATCCCTTAAGCCCCATCTGTTCAATCCAATTTTCTGGGCTGGTGTCCTGGTGCTTTGAACCTTACTTTTATTCCCTGTAAAGGCACTGTCACACTAAGCGATATCGCTAGCAATATCTCTATAACTTGTGACGTTATAGCGATATTGCTAGCGATATCACTGTGTCTGATACTTACCTACGACCCGCTCCCCCACTGGTTATCGCTGATCGCGCGAGAACATTCAGGACTGTTTCTCATCGTCAGCTTCCTGCAGTGCTTCCTGTGGAGAGACGAGCGACGAGTGTGGAGCCGGGCGGGAGGATGCAGGATCGCCTAGTGTGACAGGTAAGTAGCGACCCCCGTTCCCAGCGCTGTCGCTGGTGAGATCTGCCTGTGTGGCAGCTCACTAGCGACCACTTAGCGATGTACCAGCGATCCTGACCCTGTCATATCGCTGGTCGGGATCGCTGGTACATCGCTAAGTGTGACAGTACCTTAACAACAGTGTCTTGTATAAGAGATAGGGCTTTGTGTGATGCTGGGGGAGGGGATTAAGCAGAGATAAAGACTTGTGCTCACTGCTGACTTGTAGACTATAGATATATCTGCAAGGAGAGCGGTGTCAGAAGCAGCATGCACAGGAGCACCGTGAGCTCTAACGAATTTAGTCCCATTCACTAACACAGAAAGCTACGCCCGCCCACGAGTTTCCAGAACCTTCCAGGTCTCACGGAAGTGTTGAAGTTAGGTGATTATCACCCAGTCATCATGTGAACAGAAGAGCAGCTAATTAGTGATGAGCGAGCACTAAAATGCTCGGCTGCTCGTTGCTCGGGCAGGGCATATTGGAATGCTCGGTTGCTCGACCCGAGCAAGGTAAGTCTAAGGGAAACTTGAGAATTTTTCCGACCCCCCCCCCCCCCGGCGGTCTTTAAAGGGGTTAGAAATTGTGGAAATCAATGGGAACTGTGCTCAAATGACAAGGGAACATCATGGGTAAGACCCCTGGAAGCATTTCTGACTCCCAGGTCACTGCTGTGAACAATGTTGTCAGAGTCTTACGCCACTTTTACAGACTCACTATAAACATACAAAATCGAAACCAAAATGGATTTTCCTGGGAAATATGTTAAGGAACATCCTTTCCAGGGTAATAACTTATATATAAGGCAAAATAAATAACCCAAAAACAAAAATACTCCTCCACACCTTGGGCTATGTTCACACAAAACGTTTTTGATGCGTTTTGAACTTTAGCATTGCTTTCAACCAAGGTAAATGCATTCACTGAACAATCTAATTGGTTGCACCATTCAGTAGGGTCCTCAAACTGGTATGGTGCGGTTGAGGGCATAAGCAGGCGGGTCCTCGAACCGGTGTGGTGTGGTTGAGGGCCTAAGGTGCGGCTGTTGGTGCAAAAAAGCTGGTACACGGCTTCCATAGATCCGCTTCCTTATTTGTCAATGTTATACTGATATGTTCATTTTGTAATATAAATATGTTAACACACAGGGCTGCTGTGGCCTCATCCTCAGTGTTATCACATTCCTCACCCTTGGAGTCACCCTTCTCCTCTTCTTGTCCTGACACCACAATACAGTCCAACTCAGCCTCAGATATCTGAATCTCATCAGGATCACCTCTCCCCAGTGGTTAGCGTCTCATGACAAGAGTCAGGATCCTTTTCGTACCCTACTTCATCCTGGCCCGGATTCAAGCTAAAAAAATGTTGGTCACAGGTGCAGATTTCCTCCTCTTGACTATAGATGAGTGAATATGTTTGGAAAACGATCGCCGACCCGAGCAAGGTAAGTCTAAGGGAAACTTGAGAATTTTTTCGACGCCCCCCCCCCGGCGGTCTTTAAAGGGATTAGAAATTGTGGAAATCAATGGGAACTGTGCTCAAATGACATGGGAACATCATGGGTAAGACCCCTGGAAGCATTTCTGACTCCCAGGTCACTGCTGTGAACAATGTTGTCAGAGTCTTACGCCACTTTAACAGACTCACAATAAACAAACAAAATCGAAACCAAATGGATTTTCCTGGGAAATATGTTAAGGAACTTCCTTTCCAGGGTAATAACTTATATATAAGGCAAAATAAATAACCCAAAAACAAAAATACTCCTCCACACCTTGTGCTATGTTCACACAAAACGTTTTTGATGCGTTTTGAACTTTAGCATTGCTTTCAACCAAGGTAAATGCATTCACTGGGAAAAGTCATTTTAACATTTTACAATCTTATCTGGCTATGTGGTGTGTGACACATCATCAGACATATCCTGCTTCATTTATGAAGGAGGGACTCTGAAAGCCACAAAGGTTATTTTTATAGGGCCATCAGGCGGCCTTTACTATTCTTAGAAATCCATCAACCGGCTATGCTTTGTTGTTCTCATTATTAAACTGTGGGTCTCCTATACTGTTATTGTCTATGCAGTGAGTGACAAGGCTGGCAAAAATTAGGACGCGCCCCAATACCCCTTTAAAGAGACGTACATTGTTGTTCCCATAATGTTGTTCTGTGGAGGGGCAACCATCTTGAGTGGGGAACGGATCTGTGGAGAGCCAGGTGATGGTAGCATAAGGTGAAGTAGGGGGCCCATTTGGTGGGCGGTTACCCACTCCTCCCCTCTTTTTTCTTCATTTGGTGGTCAGAGTATAATTTAAATAAAAGGGGTCTCAGGGGGTTGAGGTCTCAGTGGAACAATCTAATTGTTTGCGCCATTAAGTAGGGTCCTCAAACTGGTATGGTGCGGTTGAGGGGATAAGCAGGCGGGTCCTCGAACCGGTGTGGTGTGGTTGAGGGCCTAAGGTGCGGCTGTTGGTGCAAAAAAGCTGGTACACGGCTTCCATAGATCCGCTTCCTTATTTGTCAATGTTATACTGATATGTTCATTTTGTAATATAAATATGTTAACACACAGGGCTGCTGTGGCCTCATCCTCAGTGTTATCACATTCCTCACCCTTGGAGTCACCCTTCTCCTCTTCTTGCCCTGACACCACAATACAGTCCAACTCAGCCTCAGATATCTGAATCTCATCAGGATCACCTCTCCCCAGTGGTTAGCGTCTCATGACAAGAGTCAGGATCCTTTTCGTACCCTACTTCACCCTGGCCCGGATTCAAGCTAAAAAAATGTTGGTCACAGGTGCAGATTTCCTCCTCTTGACTATAGATGAGTGACTATGTTTGGAAAACGATCGCCAAACATAAATTTGGCACGAAAATGGTACATTCAGATTCGTGATCGGGAACATGAGCATTTTTCTTCAAATCGAAAAAAATCGGTAACATTCGGTAAAAGATAGAATAAAAGCTGGCAATTCATGTGCCTCATTCATTAAAATCACAGAGTGACAAATTAGAATGGAATAGATAGAATAGATATATACATAGAATACATATATTGATGAATTTAGATTGTGAGCTCCATTGGAGACAGCGATGATAATGTGTGTAAAGCACTGCAGAATATGTTAGCGCTATATAAAAATTATATAAAATTAAAATTATTATCCAGTAGTGTCTACTGGATGACAGGCTGCATGGTCGCATCATGCAACCATGCAGTCTGTCATCTAGATGTAGCAGAGCTATATCCGTAGTGGATCTAAAAGCATAAAGCATCTCTGCGGAAAGGTGAAGAATTTTGTTGTTTGTCTTTTTACCTCTTTTGCAGATGATGAGGGCATCAGGGGAATAGGCGAGGTCGCTAGTATTCTTTAATTAAGATTCTTTATCTCTTCTTTAATTAAATGAATTTTTTCTGGGTGCTTATGTTTTCACAATGTGACTATGGGGTTAGTAACGGGGGCTTCTTATTGATGGGTCTCTGTTGCTAACCTCAGTGCTTGATGTCACTTGACAATGCAAAGGTGACATCAATCCCCCAACTATCACTCCCCCTTGACACCACTACAGCGCAAACAGGAAGAGTCAGGCTAAGTGCTAGAATTAGTGCATCCTATAGATGCGCCTTTTCTGTGGCAGCTGAGAGCTGATGTTTTTAGCTTGTGTGGGGGCAGTATCCATGGCCCCTTCCTAGGCTTTTAAGATCAGCCCGCAGCTATTTGCATAGCCTTTGCTAGTTATTATTTATAGGGGGACCCAACGTCATTTTTTTTGGGTCCTCCATTTTAATAGCCAGTAAAGGTTAAATATACAGTTGGTTAACTGATATTAATAGCCTGGAAAGCTCTCTGGGTATTGCCCCCTTCCCAGGCTATAAACATCGGCCTCCGGCCATTGTCTTTCCCTGGTCTAGACATGGAAATTGCATGAGAGCCCAAACCATTTTTTTTCTGAAAAGTCATCTTTTATTAATTAAATACATGTGCAGTAAGCTGCACACACTGTACAAATTGTAATTGTCACTGACATAATAATATAGCGCTAACATATTCTGCAGTGCTTTACACACATTATCATCGCTGTCTCCAATGGAGCTCACAATCTAAATTCAGTATGTTTTTGGAGTGTGGGAGGAAACTGTTGGTTGAACCAAGAGGAAACCCATGCAAACTCCTTGTAGATGTTGTCCTTGGTGGGATTTGAACTCAGGACTCCAGCGCTGCAGTGCTAGCCACTGAGCCACCATGCTTACATCTGTATATCTGCCTTTTCTATTTGTATTTACTGTGTGTAAACCATGTCTTTTAACCTGTCTGCTCCTTCAGTGATTGCACTGTACACTGCAGATGAATTGATAGCTTTTCAAATGACATCATTGTGTAAAAATCAGACAGCACTCGCATGGTCCGAGCGCTGTGTGATTTTTTTCTTGCTCCCATAGGCTTGCATTGGCGTGTCTCGGCCGAGTGTCGGTGACAATCACAGCATTCTGCAATTTTACATGCACGCCAAATACAGCTGAAAAGATAAACACTGATGTGAGCTGCCCCATAGATTAACAATGGGCCGAGTGCTATACAATGTTTTATTGCATAGCGCTCACCCGTATTCTATGTTAGTGTGACGCCGACCTTCATCAGCGGCTCCTGTGCTGTAAATAAATAATTTAAAAAAACATGCATGGGTTCCCCTGTATTTTTGATAACCAGCTAGGCAAAACTCACAGTTGGAGGCTACAACTCTCAGCTGTCAGCTTCAGCAAGGCTGGTTAACAAGAATTGAGGGGTTTACACACCGTATTTTTTAATTATTTAAATAATTTAAAAAATGGCATGAGGTTCCCCCATTTTTGACAACCAACCTTGCTAAAGCAGATAGCAGGGGGCTGGTATTCTAAGGCTAGTAAGGGACCATGGATATTGCCCCCCACCAGCCTAAAAATAGCAGCCCGTAGCCACCCAGAAAAGGCACATCTAATACATGCACAAATTCTGGGGCTCTTCACACTTGTCCAGTATCGATGCCAAGTGAGGTTCATATTTGTGGGGTTGATGTCATCTTTGTATTGTCAGAAATTAAGCAGATATTGGGTGCACTACTAGTCAGACCATAAATTTAAATTTAGAGTTGGGTGCTGCATACTGCATAAAGATAGTACATGTCAGAAAAGAGGAAAGGACTATGCAGACAAAAGCGCACACCTAAATGTATCTGATAGTGACAAAATAAACAATTTCACCAACTGACAAACAAGTTAAAAACACATAAAAGCCACCAAAGAGGGTGGTGTATACCGTCCCCCCTGGCCGAAGATGTGTATACTGTTGAAAATACTTAGATGCTATAAAAAACAACAATGGTTGACATATAAACAATAATATACCTACACGGGGCACATATAGAAATGGACATCTAAAACAAGTGTGAATGGTATAAAAGTCACATAAATCTGCCCATATGTAGTTGTGGGCATCCCCACAAGCAAGCAACTAAAAAAGACCACGTAATGCAAAACAACCAGAATAAGTATGACAATAATCTCAGTTTGGTAATGTCACGTCAATGAACAGTATTTATGGTAAATGACGTGCAGCATAAAGGATGTGTGAATAAATCAAATCCAATAAAGCTAACCATCATCCTAGCAAACAAATAGTGTGAATCACGAGAGCAGCCCCTATGTAAAGAAGGCTAACTGTGACCTGTAGGAACCTTCTGGGAGGGTATAAAAGCTCCATTATACAGCCCTGATAGAAGAGTAAGAGATAACCACAGCATGCCATGGTGAAAAATGGTAAGCTCTGAGGTTAAGCTGCCTGGACTGTACCTGAATACATGATCACCAGACCAGGGAGGCAGGAGAGCCCCACGCGTATCACTGCTTCACGCAGCTTCATCAGGGAAAATGAGTATAAATACAAAGCTGATTACCTCAGTAAGGAACACCGGAGACGGTCTACAACCTCTCAGCACATCACAGAGAGAAAGCATAAATATTAATTAAGCAAGATCAAGTCAGCCGCAGGACTGTATTAGAATATGGAAAATCATTGTATAAATGAAAGGAATAAAGTCACAAGGGTACATAATAGGTGTGTATATGCAAAGTGGGGCACGGAGACTAAATCCTGGAAAAAGCACCATGTTAAAGGCAATGTGCGTGAAAGAGCAAGATGTCATTATGTCAGTGTGAGCAGATTGCGGGATGCAGTAACGGACAGGAGACAGAGCAAAACTTACCGGAAATTTTCTTTACTAGAACAGGGGTATACTTCACGCAGGGAGAGGTTAAGGCAAATAAAACAGTGGGTATGTGGGATAGGAATAAATTATAATGGAATGTGCACAGTTCTCAAGGGTTAACTTATTAGTCTGAAGGTTTCATTGCTGAGGGGTCCACTGAGTGAAGAATGGCGCAGACGCTTTCAGCATGAGGTAGCTCTGGCTTTGTCCTGTTGGTGTCTTTGAGCCAGATTCCTATGGCAGCGATTTGTCTTTGACGTCCTCAAAGGGTAGCTTGATCCAGGGTTTACGGGGTAAGATGAGGAGCAGACCACAACCCTAACAAAGCCCAACGTGGCCCGCCAAATGTACACCGGGAAACCAGAGAAGAGTTCACCGTGAGTAACCCCGAAAAATCCAGAAAAATGGTGAAGCTGGAAAAACAAGAATGCTTCCTTTCTGCACATTCCAAAAAAGGGATATCGGTGGGCCAATTCCTTAGGATCCATCGAAATTTTACCTCTGATGTGGATTTCAGTACCCAAGCTAGAGCTCTAATGGAAAGATTCCCACAACGCAGCTACCCAAAAAAGGTAATATCAACGGCTTATCAAGTAGCCAGGGGACACACAGGATTCCCTACTTACTCCCCTTGTCCATACCCAAAATCAAACTTTGAGATTCATCATTAATAATAGTACTGGGTGGGAATGAGTAAGGGGAATATTACTGGCCCATTGGCTTATTTTACTAGCCGATGCCCAGACAGCGCCACTTATGAGTGCCCGACCACTACTGACAGCGAGGAGGACCCCGAACCTACAGGACATTTTAACGAGGAGTCACTTCAAATGGCCTACCACTAAACTGAATTGGGGGAATTCAACTCAGGGGTTTCTTCCCCTGCGGGGATTGCAACATTTGTCAATATATGCAACCCTCTCTGGATAGATTTACAAACCCCCCCTTCACGACTTGAAGGCTTATATTAATTGCAGAACAAGAAATGTCATTTACGCTATTATCTTTTCCTGTCAGAAGGTATATGTCGGGCAGACATTGGAAGAACTAAGAAAGGGGGCACAGATGTGTGGCACCCCCAAGAGTATGGTCGCCACAGTGGCATTACCTTCCTCCTAGGGAGTGTGATGTCATGCTTAGAAGCAATAAAGGGTCTCTCTGTCAGGTAAATTCAGCACACAGCACAGTTCCCACTCCAGGCAAGCAGAGGGAGCTCTGAGCCAAAACTGGGGGAGGAGCTGCTCTCTGGGGGCCAGGAAGGGGAAATTAGTAGTTCGTGTGAGGAGGGAAACGTGTGTTGATGTGAGGAGAAGAGCTGGAAGATTGAGCAGAGTTCAGGCTCACTTCTAGCTGCAGCACATGATCTGGAGTCTGGTCTCCAAGGTTGTATGGATACTGATGTTCCTGCAGCAGAGACCGGAGGAATAGGAAGCTGTAAATGCTCTGTTCCCACATAAGACTCGGAGGCACAACAGCAACGTGTGAGCCAGAAGAAGAAGGCTACAGCTGTCTGCCATACGAGGGAGTTCTAAAAGAGAGCAAGCAAGAGGAACTTCAGTGTAACACAGTACTGCAAGTACCTCAGATAAGCGCTAGAAAGGAGACTACACAACTCATCTGCATAGAGAGATTCCTAAGTTGCTTCCAAGCTGGCCAGCCTCTGTTCCATCTGTAATCTGAACCCTGGACTGCACTTACAAAGGTAGTGGAAACTGCACCCTTTTGTGTCATTGCGTTCTTCCTGCAAACCCTCCAGCACTGTTGCATCTCTGTGCCAGACACTACACCCTCTTCCTCAACACCTATTACCACTGCCACGGGACCACAGCTCCACATGTGGGGAGCTATTACATCTTGCTGCCTTATACCATCTGTCCCAGAGGATCTGCCTGCAGTGTCGGCTTAACCCCTTCATTGCCGATCATCACAGGTAGCATTATGTATCATCCACTTTAACCAGCCACTCTTAACCCCTTTTACATGGACGCCCAGGGCCACGGACCAGGTCACCGCTACTGTGACACTTCCCTCTGAGATACCGGCCCGGTACCGAGTACCCCACTGCCCAGGCGGGCGACACATTTTGGCGTCACATACAGGATTTACGGAGCCCGGTGTCCCCGGGTCCTGTGAGCCAGAGACTGTGTTGTGTGCCAAAAACTATCTGCGCAATTGCCGCCATTACCCCACCGTTTGGTGCCCACAGGAAGCCAAAGGCGCTGGCCGTTGTGGGCGGAGCCAGCCGAAAAGCGCAAAAAAGAGAAGTGCTGCACAGGAAGAGGCCAGCGCATGGGAAGTGAGGAGCAGAGGCCTGCAGTCCTGGTGTCGCCCGATCATCCAGCCTGCAGAGCGGCAGCCGGTAAGCCAGCGCAACAAAGGGCCTTGCCAAACGTTAACTGGGGGAGGAGAATGTCTGAGGCAAGAGCAGATGCAGCGGTGGACGCCACCGCACCCACCACCACAGTGCCGCAAGATGCAGGGGCCAGCGCTGCTGCGGCTGCAATGGCACCACAGAATCCAGCAGCCAGCGCTGCCTCCAGAGCACCGCAAGAATCAACGCCCACTGCAGCAGTCCCCATAATGCCGCTGTCCATGCCATATATACCGGGAGCAGCCTGGCTACCACAGTACTCAGGGGAGTCACATACCCTGAGTGAATTTAAAGAAAGACTGTGCAGTTTGTTTGAGGTGTATCCTCTGTCTGAAAACCAAAAAGGGAACATCCTTATTGGGCAGCTATCTGGTGCAGTGCAAAGGGAAGTAAAAGTCTGGCAGGACATTGACAAAGAAACTGTTAAAAAGATCCTGGCTAAGATAAGAAGCACCTTTGACACCCGCCCAGCAGCAGAAATAAAAATGAGATTCTTTGGGTGTAAGCAGGGAGCGCAGGACAGTATACGGGACTATGCTCTTAACCTGCAGGAGGAGCTGCGAGCCATAAAGCAGATTGACCCAGACAGTGTGAAAGATGGAGACAGACTGTTAAAGGAGCAATTTATTGAGGGCCTCCTATCCAGTACCCACAGAGCACAGCTGCGCATTATAGCCCTACAAGACTTTGGAGACTTCAAAGACAGGGCTATCCGGGTGCTGCATGTACCAAATGTCAGCCGTCCAGCGCCTCCTAGGCGCCCAGCGATCACATACCACCAAGAAGCAGCATCTTTCCCTCCCAGCCCTGTGGGGGCTGATGTACAGACTCTGGATAATGATCCATCTACAGAACTGCACCTTCAGGTCCAAGAGCTGGCCAAAAGTATGGCTGCACTTGCTAAAACTTGCTAAAACTGTGCAGTCCATGCAGGTGTCCGCAAAGGAGAAGATCCAGGTGGCCTTCAGTCCAGAGGATGTACCGTGGCTACGGAAGAAGAGGATCCCGCCATGCCAAGGGAGAGACAACGATCACTATGACCAGGACAAACGTCCCATCTGTCGTCGCTGCTGCAAGGCAAGCCACAACGCAAGATTCTGCAACCCTGGGGCAGAGGGCCAACCCCCAGGAGTAGGACCACAAGGCCCAAAGAACTGGTGAGCCAAGTATGTTGGAGGGCGACCGGTCCTCCCAGTGGTGATTGACGGCATCCCCATGAACGCTTTGCTGGACACTGTTTCTCAGGTGACAACTATGCCATATATCCTTTACAAGCGGTATTGGGCTGACTCTGAACTTACCCGTGGCCCAAGTGATGAACTGACAGTAGTTGGCAGCAATAGTCAGTCTTTGCCACAAGTAGGATGTAAAGAGATTACCATTAAAGTGGGGCGAGTAGAGTTAAAATCTCAAGGTCTGATAGTTGTAGACATTGATCGACGAGAATGTAACCCAATGAAGACCTTATGTTCTAATGTGATTGAAAATTGTCTTGCCGAGGTTATTGTTTTGTTACAACAGGTAGCTGAGACTGCTGGTTCCAGTGATCAATGAGTCCTGCAAAAGGAGATCAAGGCCCTGATGCAAAGACAGCAGGTAGAACTGTCTGGCGGAGAAATTGGCAGCGTCAGAGTGAGTGATCCTTTCCCCATTGCGATACCCCCCAGATGTGAAATGTTAATTTGGTGTCGGGCAGCCATAGGCCTCAGAGGAAAAGATTATCAAGCATTGGTAGAGCCAGTGTACTCTGATAGCCGGCCCACTGTCCTGACAGCCAGAGGGGTAGTTGATGTCCGCAAAGGGAGAGTACCTGTACGCCTCTTGAATTGTGGGGAAGAGGAGGCCACAATACCTCGGTATGCCACAGTTGCTAAGCTGCTTACTGTCAGTAACAACGCAATACAGGCAGCAGAGCCCTTGGTCTCATCTGACCAGGTGGAGGACAATGGCTCTGTAAAGCAGCTGGAGGAGTGGTGTCAGTAGCTGCAGGTGGTAACTGACTCCACCCCTTCAAACCAAACGAGTGGGGTTTACCGAGTGACTCAGGAGTATGAGCGGGTATTCAGTAAACACCCTCTAGACTTTGGGAAGGTAAAAGGGGTTCAACACTATATCCCCACTGGAGATCATCCACCCATTAAAGAAAGGTACCGGCCTATACCCCCAACACAATATCAATGTGCCAAAAGTATGTTGCGGGAAATGAAGGAGGCTGGGGTGACCAGAGACAGTCGTAGCCCCTGGGCAGCTCCAATAGTCTTTGTGAAAAAGAAAGCTGGTACCATGAGAATGTGTGTTGATTACAGAAAAATTAACAGCATTACACATAAGGATGCCTACCCATTACCCAGAATTGAAGAGTCATTAACTGCACTTAAAACTGCTAACTATTTTTCCACCTTAGATGTCACTAGCGGGTATTGGCAGGTTCCCGTTTCAGAGGCAGACAAGGAGAAAACAGCGTTTACCACACCAATGGGCCTTTGCAAGTTCAACTACATGCCGTTCGGGCTCTGCACCGCCCCAGGGACATTTCAACAGCTAATGGAGTGCTGTCTTGGACACAAGAACTTCGAGACAGTTCTGTTATACCTTGATGACGTCATTGTTTTCTCCAGGACTTATGAAGACCATCTGAAGCACCTGGCTGAGGTGTTTGAAGCCTTGTTCAACTTTGGCCTGAAAGTGAAGCCATTCAAATGTCACCTCCTGAAGCCCAACGTACAGTACCCCGGTCATGTAGTGAGTGCAGAAGGTGTGGCACTAGATCCTGACAAAGTCACAGTCATCCGGGACTGGCAGAAGCCCAGCAACCTCCATGAGGAACGTCAATTCCTCAGGTTAGTAGGCTGCTACCGAAGGTTCATCAAAGGCTTCACTGAGATAGCCATGCCTATGCGAAATCTTCTAGTGGGCCAGCCCAAGAAAGCCAGAAAGAAGAGTCCTACATTTGAATGGAATGAGGAACTGGAGAGGTCCTTCACTCGACTGAAAATGGTTCTCACAGGAGATGAAGTTCTGGCCTACCCAGACTATGACCAACCATTTGTTCTGTATACTGATGCCAGCAACGTGGGACTGGGAGCAGTATTGTCACAGGTACAGAATGGCAAAGAAAGAGTGATCTCCTATGCCAGCAGGAAGCTTTGTCCCACTGAAAGGAACCCTAACAACTACAGTTCCTTCAAACTGGAGTACCTCGCCATAGTCTGGGTTGTGACTGAATGATTCAAGCATTACCTAGCTACAGCCAAGTTTACCATCTTCACGGACAACAACCCGTTGACTCACTTGGAGACTGCCAAACTAGGTGCACTGGAGCAGCGATGGATGGCCCGGCTGTCTAACTATGAATTTACCATCAAGTACCGAGCAGGGCACAAGAATGCCAATGCTGATGCGCTGTCCAGAATGCCCAATCTGCCAGATGCAGGAGAAGACCCTGAGGCACTCGAAGAACTAGAGTTACCTGCTTTCCACTGGCCAATTGTGGCCCAACGTGCCCAAGGAGTGAGAAACTGATGGTCTGTCGTGAAAGAGGCCACCCTAAATCCAGTGCCCTATCATGACTGGGCAGAAACCCAGGATAGCGACCCCGCAGTCCACCTGGTAATGGAGCTACTGTCACAAGCTGACTCACGCCCAGGTCCAGATGCTCCTGAAGAAACCCAGCAGTTGTGGAAGGAAAGAGGCAGGCTGTTCCTCTATGATGGAAAGCTGTGCTGAAGGATTATCAATGCCCGCACTCATGAGTTGGTCTGGCAAGTGGAAGTCCCAAAGAGTGAGGCATCAAAGGTCTTGGAGGCATGCCACAATGGAGCTGGACACTTCGGATGAAAGAAGTTGGAGGCCTTGCTCCGGGATAGATTCTACTGGGCTGGTATGAGGAAGGCCATTGAAAATTGGTGCCATGAGTGTGGACAATGCAACCCGTGCAGGAAGGACGGTAACAGCCAGCGAGCTCCTTTGCAGCCAATAATAACCAAACAACCACTCGAGTTGGTCGCCCTGGACCATGTGAAGCTGGTTCCAAGCCGTTCAGGCTGCGTTTATGCTCTTACCATCGTTGACCACTACTCGAGATTCCTGGTAGTCATGCCTGTCAAGTATCAAACAGCCAGGACAGCAGCCAGAGCATTCCAACAGCACTTTTGTCGACCACACGGATACCCCAAGCGAGTGCTTACAGATCAAGGTCCAGCCTTTGAGGCAGAAGTGTTCCAGGAATTCTGTAACTTGTACGGTTGCAAGAAGGTCAGGACAACGCCGTACCATCCACAGACCAATGGCATGTGTGAAAAGATGAATCAAGTGGTGATCGATCTACTGAAGACCTTGCCTTTGGAAGAGAGGAATTTGTGGCCAGAGAAGTTGCCAGATCTGGTCAACCTCTACAATCACATTCCTGTGAATTCCACCAACTGCACTCCAGCCTAACTAATGAGAGCGAGCAGGGCCGCCATTAGGGCATGACAGCCCTTACTGCTGTATGGGGCCCCGTGAACAGCAGTACAGAAGGGGGCCCCGCAGATCAGGGGCCCCGCTCCTGTGCTTCCAGTCGTCGGGCCCCAAGTGCTGCATGTCATGGGGCGCCAAGCGGGCCCCAAGTGTTCGCTGCGGCCGGGCCTGCAGCGCACACATCAGCAGTGCCCCCACAGCGGCCGACATCAGAGCTACGGAAGTGCTGAAGGACCTGTGGTGATGTCATCATTACCACAGGCCTTCACCATTGATCAGCCCGCCCCCTGATCACATGACGATGACATCACCACAGGTCTTTTCAGCTCATACAGCTGCAGCTCCATCTTCAACACAGGAGCGAGGCCAGGTAAGAAAAAACGTTTTATTTTATTATTTAAAGGAGCAATATGTTTCCCTGGCGGAATGGAGACTCGGGGGAGGATTGGAGACACACAGGGGCAAATATGGAGAAATGGGGGCAGAATGCAAGACATGGGGGCAGAATGCAGACATGATGGGGCATAATGCAGATATGATGGGGCAGAATGCAAGACATGGGGGCAGAATGCAGACATGATGGGGGCAGAATGCAGACATGATGGGGCAGAATGCAGAAATGATGGGGGCAGAATGCAAACATGATGGGGGCAGAATGCAAGACATGGGGGCAGAATGCAGACATGATGGGGGAAGAATGCAGACATGATGGGGGCAGAATGCAAGACATGATGGGGGCACAATGCAGACATGATGGGGGCAGAATGCAAGATATGGGGGCAGAATGCAGACATGATGGGGCAGAATGCAAGACATGATGGGGCAGAATGCAAGACATGATGGGGCAGAATGCAGACATGATGGGGGCAGAATGAAAGACATGGGGGCAGAATGCAGACATGATGGGGCAGAATGCAAGACATGATGGGGCAGAATGCGAGACATAATGGGGGCAGAATACAGACATGATGGGGCAGAATGCAAGACATGATGGGGAAGAATGCAGACAGGATGGGGGCAGAATGCAGACAGGATGGGGCATAATGCGAGACATGATGGGGGCAGAATACAGACATGATGGGGGCAGAATGCAGACATGATGGAGCAGAATGCAGACATGATGGGGCAGAATGCAGACATGATGGGGGCAGAATGCAGACATGATGGGGGCAGAATGCAGACATGATGGGGCAGAATGCAGACATGATGGGGCAGAATGCAAGACATGGGGGCAGAATGCAGACATGATGGGGCAGAATGCAAGACATGATGGGGGCAGAATGCAGATATGATGGGGGGCTGTGATAAAACACTCCGGGATCACCTTTGCTGGGGTCAAAGGTCACGTGCGTTCAGCATGAAACTCAGGCGCACAGTCGGGATTCGGGTATAACTGACACTGGCTCAGGTTTATTAAAGGTGAAAGCAATGCATAAAGGAAATAAAACATAAAACAAATCCTTGCCTGTCCGGCACTAACTAAACAAGGTACAACCTAACTACCAACTGGTGGGCTTCTCCTGTCCAGCCAAACCACAGTTGCAGTGGGCACTGCTTTCACTCACGTGTGTCTCTCACACAGACAGGCTCTCTGTGTCCCCAGGCTGAGACACTCACACAACCACCTGGCATCCTTTTATATCTGCCTCCCATTATTCATTAGTCACCAGGTGAGATACTGACCAGACTAGGCCACATAGGAAAGGTATCTGGGCGAGATATACCTGCCCTCATCCACTATTCCCACATGATTCTCACATATCCCCCCTCTGCTCAGACCACTCTGGTCGAGCAATGACACCCGCCAAACAGTGCACTCGGGACAGGGCATCTGCATTCTCCATCTGTACCCCTGGACGGTGCTCCACCGTAAAAGTGTAGGCCTCCAGGGCAAGGAACCACCGGGTCAGCCGGCTATTCCGTTCCTTGTGCAAATGCATCCACTTGAGAGGGGCATGGTCAGTGATCAGCCTGAACTTTCTGCCCACCAGGTAATATTTGAGGGCCTCTAGAGCCCACTTTATGGCTAGGCACTCTTTTTCTACTACCGCATACTTTTGCTCATGTTTATTCAGCTTCCTGCTGAGATAGAGGACTGGGTGTTCCACTCTGTCCTTCACTTGTGACAGTACGGCCCCGATACCGGTATCAAAGGCATCCGTTTGTACCACAAACTCGCTGCGGAAGTCCGGAGTCACCAGTACGGGTTGAGAGCAAAGTGCCCGTTTTAGGCGATGGAAGGCTTCTTCAGCCGCTAAATTCCATTTAATCATGACGGAGACTTTCGCTTTGGTAAGATCCGTCAGGGGGGTAGCGATGGCTGCAAAATTGGGTATGAACCGGCGATAATAGCCGGCGATCCCCAGAAAAGCTTGCACCTGCTTCTTGTTGACAGGTTGCGGCCAGTCCTGAACCGCTTGAATCTTATCAACCTGGGGTTTAACAACACCCCTCCCAATTACATACCCCAAATACCGGGCTTCTTCTAGCCCGACGTGACATTTCTTGGGGTTCGCGGTTAGACCTGCCTCCCACAGGTCGTCAATCACAGCTTGTACTTTTTAGAGATGAGTCTCCCAGTCCAAGCTGTAAATGACAATGTCATCCAAATAGGCCGAAGCATACCGCCTATGTGGCCTCAGGACTCGAGCCATCAGTCTCTGGAAGGTCGCCGGTGCTCCGTGCAGTCCAAATGGCATATACACATACTGAAATAGACCTTCCGGCGTAGCAAATGCCATCTTTTCTCTGGCAGCCTCCGCCAGAAGGATCTGCCAATACCCCTTTGTTAGGTCTAGGGTTGTAATATACCGGGCTTTTCCTAACCGATCTATTAACTCGTCGACCCGGGGCATAGGGTAGGCATCAAATTTTTCAGTTTCCTGAAGTCATTGCAGAACCGGATTGTGCCTTCCGGTTTAGGAATTAACACAATCGGGCTGGACCAAGCACTATGCGATTCCTCAATGACACCTAACTCTAACATTGCAATCACTTCTCGGGAAACGGCTTCACGGCGCGCTTCCGGAATTCTGTAGGGTTTCACATGAACATTGACACCAGGTTCCGTTACGATGTCATGTTTCATTAGCGTAGTCTGCCCGGGTTTTTCTGAGAAAAACTTTTGGTTGTGAAGTAGAAACTGCCTGACCTCAGTCTTTTGCCGCTCCGAGAGAGTCTCTGCAACCCGTACCTCTGGTACGGTATGCGAGCAGACGGGACGGGCCAGCTCCGCTGACAAGGCAGACCGATCTTTCCAGGGTTTTATCAGATTTACATGATAAACCTGTTCAGGTTTCCGTTTACCTTCCTGGTATACTTTGTAGTTTACTTCACCAACTCTTTCCTTAATCTCAAATGGGCCCTGCCACTTTGCTAGGAACTTACTGTCCACCGTGGGGACCAGGATCAACACCCTATCTCCGGGTGCAAATGTACGGATCTTGGCGCCCCTATCATAGATTCTTTTTTGGGCTCCCTGAGCCTGCATCATGTGTTCTTTGATGATAGGCATAACAGCCGCAATATGGTCCTGCATTTGGGATACGTGATCTATCACCGTTTTAAACCGAGTGACCTGACCCTCCCAGGATGCTTTGGCGATGTCTAACAGTCCGCGAGGACATCAGGCGTACAATAACTCGAAAGGCGAGAACACCGTGGAAGACTGGGGCACTTCCCTGATGGCAAAAAGCAAATACGGAAGTAAATAGTCCCAGTTCTTCCCATCCTTATCTATCGCCTTTCTCAGCATCTGCTTCAGAGTTTTATTGAACCGTTCGACCAACCCGTCTGTTTGAGGGTGATACACGGATGTGCGTAACGGTTCGATTTGTAACAACTGGGAGAGCTCCTTCATTACCCTTGACATAAAGGGGGTCCCCTGGTCGGTGAGTATCTGTTTTGGTATACTGACCCGACTAAACACATGCACCAGTTCCTTGGCAATCGTCTTGGTGGCCCTGTTACGCAAAGGGATGGCCTCCGGGTAACGAGTGGCATAATCCAAGATGACCAGGATATCTTGGTGTCCACATGCAGACTGTGGAAGGGGCCCAACTAAATCCATCCCAATCCTCTCAAACGGGACCTCAATAATAGGTAGGGGTACCAAAGGGCTACAGAACCGGGGCTTAGGCACAGAGGCTTGGCAGTCAGGACAAGACTCACAATATACACGAATATCGTGATGCATGCCTGGCCAAACAAAACAGTGTAATATCCTTTCGGTGGTTTTCTGGACACCCAGGTGACCTCCCATCGCATGTCTGTGGGCCAGGTCCAGCACCTGCCGCCGGTAAGGTTTTGGCACGACTAATAGTTGCACCGTGTCTTCCCCCTTTTTCTCTATCTGATATAGTAAATCATTCTCCAGGACCAAGTAAGGATATGCCAGCCTAGAGCCAGGTTCTACGGGTACCCCATTTATCACTTTTACATTTGTCCTAGCCTGAGAAAGGGTAGGATCCTTTATTTGCTCACTTTGGAAGTCATCTTTCTGAACTTCCAAATCCGGCAACCGGGGAGGTGGACGGCTGTCGGCCTCCTCCTCTTCCCTGGTCTCCTCCGTATCACCCGCCATGACTGAAAACGGGAACTGCAGGTCATTTCCAGCAGACTCTTCCCCCGAGTCTTCCGGGGAGACTTCTTCCAGGGGTTCGGGACCCACACGCACCCTGGGAGAAGAATCATGTCCACTATTACCCAAGGGCATCAACTGATTCTCCCACAATTGCCAGAAGTGGGGAAAATCCCGACCCAAGATAACATCATGCAATAACACAGGGACGAGTCCCACTTTATGTTGCACAGACCCATAGGAAGTAGTAATGCATATAACCATGGTGAGGTACGAACAGGTGTCTCCATGCACACACATTACAGAAAATTTGTCTGATGGTCCAGTCGGGGCTGTCACCAGACTAGCCTTCACCAGAGTCACCACACTTCCTGAGTCTAACAATGCCACCACATTTTTGCCATCAACAGTTAAATCACACAAGTGTTTTTCCACATCCTTTTGACCGGCATTCACACTCACTACCCATGCAACCATAGACATGCGGTTTTTAGAGTCTGTGACGTCGCACTGCATGGGTTCAGTAGTGACCGGACAGTTCATAGCAATGTGGCCCATGTCTTGGCAGTGGAAACACCTAACGGGCCCCTTGCTTAGACCATAGTTTCTTACTCTCGGTCTCGCATTGCGGGCAGTCCCGGTTTCCTCCCCCACTGTCTTAGGGATTTTTCCTTCTCCCCTACTCCCTGGAACAGTCTTACCGGTTCCACGTGGAGATGATGAAGAACGAGGAGGGGTAGCGTCGTCTCGGAGTCCTTCCGCCACGGAGTAACGTTCAACTAGATCCACCAGTTGATCTGCCGTCGTAGGATTTCCATGGCTTACCCACTTCCTCAGGGCTGGCGGTAGAGCTCTCAGGTACTTGTCCATGACGACTCTCTGGATTATCTCTGGAGCTGTCAGCACCTCGGGTTGTAGCCACTTCTTCGTCACGTGGATCAGGTCGAACATCTCTGACCGTGGTGATTTATCCGGCTGATAAGTCCATTGATGCACTCTCTGTGCACGGACAGCAGTCGTCACTCCCAGCCGGGCCAAGATCTCGGCTTTCAGTTTGTCAAAGTCCTGCGCGGCTTCAGGTTCTAAGTCATAATAAGCCTTTTGGGCCTCACTGGAAAGAAATGGGGGAATCAGGCCGGCCCATCGTGCCTTCGGCCATTTTTCTCGCACCGCCGTCCGTTCAAACGTGGTCAGGTATGCCTCGACGTCATCTTCGGTCAGTTGTTAAGGAAATATATATGTATTTCATATAGATCTCACTTGCCTGCTATAGGCTATATACTCATGTACTCATATTTAGGCTATATACTGCTATATACTCATATATACTGCACACAGATACATATTCACAGTTTGAACCTTATAACTAGTTGGTGGAAATAACCTGCTTCCCAGTCATCTCATTGTCTTGTGACTTGAGAAATATCTAGCAGACATAGGGAATGAGGAACTTAGGCCAGGTGGTCCGGCCGATATTGAAGACTTGCTGACAAGTGCAAGACTCCGGACAGTAAATCACATGGTGTCTAAATAACCCCAGGTCGGACACCCATATATGTTCATGCATTTAAACTGACCAATTAGCTAAGAAGTAAAGCCTTTATGTTAATGAGTAACCACTCCTTTATACGAACTGATAAAAGACCATATATGAATAAAGTTTCCAGAGTTCTGCTGGAATGAGTTGTTGCTAACTAAGTGTAGCTTCCTCTTTTCCTTTGAGCGCTCAATAAGACTCTGTCTAATCAGGACAGGTCACACTATGCACAGGGGTAAAATCTACCCAAATCAAAAATAAATCCACATCAAGTGGCACCCAACGAGGCCGTGGACGAAAACTCACGGGGATCCTGCTGACCGGAGAGGACAGAGGTGCCGGCCAAGGTCTTGGCTCATGGGAATGGAGATTTGCGCAACTACATAAGTAAGGTGAGAAAATCTAGTTATCTTACCTGAATGTTCCCTGTGCCCAGTCTGGGTCAGCAACTCTAGCCAGTCAGTGTGGTCACCAAACCCAGGTAGTGTTAAAAAGTCCACGTGCAAATCCAAACCCAGGGATAAGCTAAGTGTCTACTGTGATCCTGTGTGTCTGAGATCCGGGTGAGTTGGTGGAGACTGTGACTTGATTTGTGGTTGCTGAGACACCGATAACAAGACGGAGTCTCTCTGACTAAGTCAGATCACGTCCCCGCACCACCCGGAGGTTTTGACTTAGACGGGATATCACAGGTGAATTCCTCTGAAAAAGCTGTCACGGTCCCCGCACACATACACGGAGGTGTCAGCTTCAAGGAGGTATCACAGGTGAATCCCATGGCTGTCACGGTCCCCGCACACATACACGGAGGTGTCAGCTTCAAGGAGGTATCACAGGTGAATCTCTCGGCTGCCACAGTCCCCGCACACAAGCGGAGGCTGGCAGACTGGGGGGATATCACAGACTGATCACTGGAGAGATTATCACGGTTCTCGGGTGCACACGGAGGGGTGATAATCTAGTGGGATATCACGGCTCCCGTCTCCCAGCAGACGGAGGGTGATACATCCCGGTGCTAACCAAAGCGCCATGGGTGATTGGCAGTTACCGGTTGTCAGCAGCTGTTTGACGTGTCACAGAAGGGCTTTCGATCTCTCTCCCCGGACGTCTATACGTGAATTCATTGCAGGTTTCCGCAAAGATCTGAAGCAGAAAGAGTTTTGCCTTTTTTATTGTAAACTTCCTCTTTTGCCTGCAGGGTGTGCCCCTGATATATATATATATATATATATATATATATTTTTTTTTTTTTTTCATATTGTTATATTTTGGACTCTGTTTTTCCCTATTTTATGTTTTATCTTGCATTTTTGGTGGAGATTTTCATTCTTGTTACTGCAGTATGAGAATTTTCGGGAAAGCTGGGTCATTTTGAGTCTGTTTTTTGGGTTTTCCATTGTTCTCAGATTTCACTGAGAGATGCAGGCAGGGAAAAAAAAGAGGAAGTTGGGTGCCTGCATTCTACATTCTGCATTAACCCTTTTATTATTGGAAGTGTACTCGTATTTGGTTTTTTTATTTTTCTAAGTGTTTTTTTTTTAAATTTATATAATTTTTTGATTTTATCAATTTTTTGGGTTTCATTCTTTAAAAATCTTTTTAAGGAAAAAAAAAAGAAAGAAAAATAATTTTTCCCTTTCTATCTCTTTTTAGTTTTCTTCCACTTTTTGTGACATTTTATCAGTTTTTTAGGCTTAGTTTTCACTTCTTTCTTTCAGTTTTGCTAAAAAGACAATTTTTACTTGCGTTGGGTTATTCACTAAATATTCTTGTTTTGTTCCCTTTTAAGCAGGTTAAAAGGGGTTGCAAAGTGTTTAAAGGTTTAATCACTAACTTTTTTGAAGTTTTTGGAACAGACACAGTAGGTGTTATTCAGAAAGTTAAGCATGTCATTTTCTACGGGCAGCTCCGTATGCTGCAGCATGGTATGATGTACTGAAAGGAAAAAGGGAAGTAGCTAGTAATTGCCGTCTGCATTTCTTAAAGTGACAGAGGATTTTAACAGCGCAGAAGGGGATAGCAGATAGTGTGAACAAGAAAGGATTGTTTTACGTGTAGAAAAAGTGTTTTCAGCTGCATATTAATCTGTGCCGTCTGAGAAGGACCACAGGTCTAAGAATGCCTTCCGTGACTGCAGGGGGGGAAGCAGTCCACCCCCATCTCCTCTCTCCTCACTCTTCCCTCCTCCCATCTCTCTCCTCCCTCTATCTCTGCTATTCTCACAATCTCATCCCCTCTCTCATCTATCTCTCCTCCTATCCCTCCTCCTCCTCTCTCTCCTATCTCTCATCCCGCTCCATCTTCATCACCAATGCCCACCTCTCATCCCTCTCCTCTTCCCTCCTCCTTGTCTTCACCATCTCCTCCCTTTTTGTCTCCTCCCCACTCTCCTCCACTATCTCTCACTTCTCCTCCTATTTCAAATCTCTCCTCCACCCTTCCTTCTCTTTCTTTTTCTCACCCACCTCTCAGTTCATCGTCACCCGCTGGCCTAGTGCCATATCCAGACAATGAGGTGTCCCTGGTTCCACAGGGCACTCTCTCTAAAGAGACAGTTATGACACCGGGAGAAGAAAGTGAATCACCCCCCACACACATGACAACACAGGTGCCCTCTCAATACAACAGATAGCAGACGGGAGGTGTGGGCCATCAGACACTGCACTTGCTGAGACTGAAGATCCTATGTGCCACACGGAGCTCCAGTCTCAGGGGGGGAAGTACACACACACAGAAAGGCAAATCACACAGTGGCACAGTACCTCCTCTGATGAACATGAAGAGGAGATTATGCTGCATAGTAGGCAGGGGCAGATAGAGCCAGAACTCTTACACTATGTGCCCTTAACCCCTAGTCAGGTGTCCAGTATTCTAAGAAATCTGCCAGACCCAATTATGGACCCCATGCCATTTTACCGAAGAATGCAGCAGAGCCAGCAGACATATGCTGCAACCTGGAGTGATCTCTGGTCCATAATGGAAATAAAAAGAAGGTGAAACACTCTGGCCAATCATGAAGGAACATTTCAAACTTCCATCAGAATTAGATGTGTGTTCCTGGGAATCAGGATCAAAGCTAATTGAACAGCTTAGAGAGTGGGCCAACGCCAGACAAGCACTCAGCCTGCATAACATGAGACAAGCCGAGACAGAGTCTCTAGACAGGTTTCATGGCAGAGTGAGGCAAGTATTCCATGGTTTAGGCTTCACTATTCATGATCAGGTACATGGACAAATGTTGGCACAGGCCTTTGTGCATGGACTAAGAGAACCAATCAAGAAACTACTGATAGTGGCCAGGCCTGAGTACAGGACAATAGCAGTAGATGTCCTGCTTACAGTAGCCAGAAGAATTGTGTCCCTCCCAGGAGTACGGAGGACAGGCCCTCCCGTGATGGCCACTGACGTGGAGGAGCAACCACCCTGCAGAGACAGAAGACCTGTCAGGTGTTTCAACTGTGGCAACCTTGGCCATTTCCGGAACCGGTGCACAGCACCCCGGCAACCCAGGTCATCACGCAGAGGAGTAGGCCAAGAAGACAATGAAGAACCCTGTCCATAGGACAGAGGCAAACCAGGTCCGCCAGACGTCACGCCCCTGACATATGAAACCCCATCAGCAGACCCAATACCTCAAATCACTGGGGGCTGTCATATCTTTCCTTGTGGACACTGGTGCAGTCAGAAGTGAAAATCCCCGACCCCACCAGTCTATCAGAACACTCTGTGTCTTGTATGGGGATTAAAGGTCAAGACAGACGTTCCCCAGCTTGCAAGCCCCTGAGCATGTGGACACAGCCAGGACACTCCATCCTATTCCAGTTTACGGTGGAGACCTGCCCACCCCACCTGATGAGCGCAGACCTACTGCAGGAACTGAAGGTGACCAAAGTGTCCCATGAAGATGTGACATTGACCTCTTCACCAACTCAGACCCAAGAAGAATCAATCATGCTGGTGGCCCTACAAGAGCCTCACTCGAACAACCGGTGCAAGCCTACCCAAGGAGGTGCTGGACATAGCACCCAGAAGCCTATGGCCCAAGGGAGATTTCAAGACTTCAAGTTGCGTCAGTGCGGGTGTCACTCAAGTCTACAACCCCGGATGCTCCGAAGGCCCAGCATCCGCAGCTCATCACCCAGAGCTAAACTGCCTCTGACCAACTGGAGGTCTAAGTGGATCTGCTGTTCAAGAAATGGCCTAAGAACTTTGGCATGGGCCAGGAAAATTCTCAATCCAGAGGGACCACACCCGCTCCGTGAAATGGCTGCACTGCTCCCGGCTCCAGCGCCAGAGGATCATCTTGGACAAGATTCTGAAGGTGCTCCCTGAGGTTAATCCAGACCCTGGACCAGAAGACAGCCACTCAGCTCCTCAAATTGGTTAACAAGGCGCTGACCTGAAATCAAGCTGGGTGAAAAGAACTGCTGCTGGCTGGTAAAGAAGATGCCCCAGCAAAAAGACCCCCTGTGAGAGCAAGAAAGCTCAGCTGGATGTCATCTCTGACAAAGAGGACCTCAGCAAATGGCTGGTTCCCTGCCAGCCCTGTGCCAGAAGATGGGAGTCACTCATGGCACTGCGAAGAGCAAAGGCCAGATTGAGCCGCCTCACCCACGGGAATCATCATGCGGTCCCAGCTTCTCTCGATCAAGAGGAAGACTGTGAAAGGAGAACCAGACCAGATTGAATGGTGCATAACCTGAGGACTGTGAGGGAAGCAACCATGTTTGAAACCCCAGTTGTGCCAGATCTGCACACTCTGCTGACAAACGTGCCAGCCACAGCAACAGTGCTCACGGCAATGGACCTGCCCGAAGCTCCCCTCAATGTTCCCCCTCACCTGGACGACCAGTTCCTGAAAACGCACAAGGGGGGTGCGGAACAAATGGACAGTGAGGCCCAAGAGGGCCCGGAACAGCCTTTCACAGCTCGCCAGAGCATTGCCCTCCATCCCCATCAACTGGATTGCGGAGCATGTTGAAGTCATCGACATCGCTGCCTGCACAGCACTCTCCATGTTTCCTCTACTCTGCCTGACGGAGCAGCAACGTAAGTTCTGCAAAAACAGAGTCCAGTGGTGTCAAAAGCAAGTTCCTGAAGACACCGTATCGCCCACAGGATGAAACACTTGACAGATGACCGGAGGACCGCGGAGGAGAAGATGGCTCCCTCAACAACTCCGAAGATGCATGCCTTCCTTAGTCTAGTCTCATACTGCAGAACTTGGATCCCTGGTGCTCCAGACTTAATGCTGCCTCTGTACAATTGCATCAACGCATTGCAACCTTCATCTCGTACAGGAAACTGAAAGACTTCATAGTCTCTGTGCCAACTCTAGGCCTCCCTGACTACGAGAAGCCATCCCATCCTGACCAAAATGGAAAAAGAAGGACCAAGATGGAGAAGGTCATGCTACTGGCCAGGCTTAAAACAGACCCACGGAGGAAAACCAGAGGCCCCTAGACTACCTCTCAGCCGGCCTGGATCCAGTTGCAAGGGGGGGCCCTCCTGCATGAAAACAATACCCGCAGCACACGCCCTCCTGATAAGGCTGCTCTGCACCACTCTTCAGTGCTCTCAGCTGTTACCTGTCTCTACTCCCACTTCCAAGGGGGGATGCGGATACGGACCCTCAGATGAAAAGTCTGCAAGATACCGTAGATGGCTCCAGTTTTGCAGATGATGAAGGAAGGTTCCACACGGGATGTGCAGCGACCAGCAATCAAGACATTCTATGGTCCAGAAGGTTGTCAGTCCAAGAGCCCAAGAAGCGGAGCTAATAGAGCTGACGAAAAGACGTGCCAGATTGCGAAGAACAAAAACTTCCAGGTACTCGCATGACATGGCACCTGACTTCGAACCCATCTGGGCTGCAAGAAACTTCATCACAGCAAGCGGATCGACCGTGAAGCACCATGGAGCCATCAGAGACCTGCTGGACGCCCTTCAACTACTAAAAGTGGTGGCAGTGTTGAATGTCAAGGCACACGGGAAACTAAACACAGTAGAGACACAGGGCATCAACATGGCAGACGTGGCAGCCAAAAAAGCAGCCAGAGGAAGACAATATGCAAAATGGGAGAGGTCGTAGAGCCGGACGGCTACTATATGACGACTGAAGACGAGAAAACCTGGCAAACAGAAGTCAATGGGAAAACCGTTGAAGATGTCATCTCTGAATTGGACAGAAGTGCTGCCTCCTCCTCCACCAGCCAACAAGCTGAATCACTTCCAGGATGAAGACTCTGACGTGGATATGAATTCTGAGGCAGAAGAATGGTGCCTACCTTTCCAGAAAGGACGTATTTGATGGAGAACATTCCAGAAGATTGTTCTCCACCACCCTCTCGTGGGGAAGCTTCTTCTCCAGCACAGTTCTATGATTGGCAGTCCACGGCAACACTCCCCGAGACAAGCTGCATGAGTCCGAAGGCATCCCAAGACTACAAAAGTTTTGACCTTCCCCCTCATCCCCGGAGAATGTTGGCTGGATCGGTACCAATGCAAAGAGTCCCAAGTCCTCCTTTGACACAGTCTATCCCGAGTCTTCATACAGAGGTAGGTGCGGACAGAGATGAAGCCTCAGCTAAAATCCCACCATCAGCTCAGAGAATGTCAATTACCACAACCTAGTCACTAAACCTGACAAAATGACTTCCTGAAACCTGTACAAGAAGTAACAGGATCAGACTCGGAAGGAGGAGAAGGAAAGCTGGATGCTGAAGGCCAAAAGCACTGGGCTCCAAGAAACCGTCTACATCAAAACGTCTACCTCAAGACAGACCCAGTCTATCTCAAAGTGTGTACCCTACGGTGGTTCAATGGGCACATGGCCCCCACACAGAATTGAAGACACAGATGAATGACCTGATTGGACTCAACTCACACCTCAACAGCGAAGATTTCCAGCAGCTGTTCGGCCACCGACAAATTTAACATCGGACAAGCGGGAAAAGTTCCCCCACATCATCTGGCCTGAAGACTTCCCAGTAAGGAACCAGTTGGCGAAGACTACTGCAAAGAAGCTACTCTCAAAAATAGTGTTCAGATATGGGGTTTCCAGAAGCAATAGCAAGTGATCAGGGACCCGCATACACAGCAAACCTAACACAAGAGATCTGATCAGCAGTAGGGTCAGACTTAGGCCTACACACTACTCACCATCCCACACCATAGACTAGGTGGGACACTTAAGAGCAGCATGCTAAAGAATTTGCCCAAGAGACAGACAAACCCTGGCATTAGACACTCCCGTAGGCTCAGGAAAAAGCTGTCACCAATATGAGACTTTATTTGGGTAAAAAACCCAGTTTAGGGGTATTCTTTACTTAGAAGTTGACTATGCAATATGATACTTTGTCTGCATGTGTAATTGAATTTATCAAGAATCTTGCTAATGTCCATTCTCGAGTTTTCTCCTTCATTGCCAGGTCCAGATTCGGTGCCTGGTATGCACGTCCTGAAGTCAGGAGACTGCTGAGTGTTGGTGAAAAAAGTCTGTAAAGAGAAGCACTCGATCCCAGATCCAATGGCCCTTCTCCAAGTGCTGACGCCACCGACCTGGAGGGAAACCCCACCTGGATCCACTCATCGCATTGCAGGAAAAGGCCTTCATACCAGAAGATACACCTGAGCTGGAATGATGCTGTGGATGACCTCCCTGACTGAATAAATTACCTACCTGACGGAGAATAC
Organism: Dendrobates tinctorius; assembly: GCF_039654945.1. Taxonomy (NCBI): domain Eukaryota; kingdom Metazoa; phylum Chordata; class Amphibia; order Anura; family Dendrobatidae; genus Dendrobates; species Dendrobates tinctorius. The sequence continues at coordinate 18,694,257 of NW_027361818.1, forward strand.
ACATGACTGCATAGACTGCTAAGAGACTTAGATTACATTGCACCACACCCCCTTTAGGGACAGATCTCATGACCGCCCATTTGCGAAAGTCTGTACAGAGGAGGATGTACAGTTGTGGCCAAAAGTATTGACACCCCTGCAATTCTGTCAGAAAATATTCAGTTTCTTCCTGAAAATTATTGCAAACACAAATTCTTTGGTATTATTATCTTCATTTAATTTATCTTAAATGAAAAAACACAAAAGAGAATGAAGCAAAAAGCAAAACATTGATCATTTCACACAAAACTCCAAAAATGGGCCAGACAAAAGTATTGGCACCCTCAGCCTAATACTTGGTTGCACAAACTTTAGCCAAAATAACTGCGACCAACCGCTTCCGGTAACCATCAATGAGTTTCTTACAATGCTCTGCTGGAATTTTAGACCATTCTTCTTTGGCAAACTGCTCCAGGTCCCTGATATTTGAAGGGTGCCTTCTCCAAACTGCCAATTTTAGATCTCTTCACAGGTGTTCTATGGGATTCAGGTCTGGACTCAATGCTTGCCACCTTAGAAGTCTCCAGTGCTTTCTCTCAAACCATTTTCTAGTGCTTTTTGAAGTGTGTTTTGGGTCATTGTCCTGCTGGAAGACCCATGACTAGAGTTGAGCATTCCGATACCGCAAGTATCGGGTATCGGCCGATACTTGCTGTATCGGAATTCCGATACCGACATCCGATATTTTTTCAATATCGGGCATCGGAATCGGAAGTTCAAAGTTGATTGACAGCCGAAATGACGTCATCATGATGCGCGGTGTGTGCGCATCATGATGCGCCGTCATTTCGGGCCTTCCGGGCGGTCTGTAGCGGCCTGCCGGGGGGCTGTGCTGGCCTGCCGGGGGGCTGTGTGGACTGCCCGGGGTCTGTACCGGCCTGCCGGGGGGCTGTGCCGGCCTGCCGGTGGTCTGTGCACCCTGTGGGGGTCTGTACCGGCCTGCCGGGGGGCTGTGCCGGCCTGCCGGGGGGCTGTGCTGATGTCCGGGGCTCTGTGCAGGCATCGTCCGATGGGACTACATGTCCCATCGGGCGATGCCTGCTACCATGACAGTGATTGACACATTAGCCAATGATGGGACAGTAGTAGTCCCATCATCCGGCTAATGTGTTAAATGTAAAAAAAAAAAAAAAAAACCACTACATACATACATACTACATGCATGCTACATACATACTACATGCTACATACATAGTACATATATACTACATGCATGCTACATACATACTACATACATACTACATATATACTACATGCATGCTACATACATACTACATGCTACATATATACTACATGCATGCTACATACAAACTACATGCTACATACATACTACATATATACTACATACATACTACATGCTACATACATACTACATACATACTACATATATGCATCATACATACTACATGCTACATACATACTACATACATACTACATATATACTACATGCATGCTACATACATACTGCATGCATGCTGCATACATACCACATGCTACATACATACTACATGCTACATACATACTACATACATACTACATACATACTACATATATACTACATGCATGCTACATACATACTGCATGCATGCTACATACATACTACATGCTACATACATACTACATGCTACATACATACTACATACATACTACATATATACTACATATATACTACATGCATGCTACATACATACTGCATGCATGCTACATACATACTACATGCTACATACATACTACATACATACATGCTACATATATACTACATGCTACATACATACTACATACATACTACATGCATGCTACATACATACTACATCCATACTACATGTATGCTACATACATACTACATGCTACATATATACTACATACATACTACATGCATGCTACATACATACTACATGCTACATACATACCACATATATACTACATACATACTACATGCATGCTACATACATACTACATGCTACATACATACTACATACATGCTACATACTACATACATGCTACATACATACTACATGCATGCTACATACAATACGTTCATACAATACATACATAGACATACAGTACATATAACATAGAGTAACATACTTACCAATACTTGTCACATTGTTCCCCGAAGCCATTGTCTTTTACGGAATAAATATTAACATTACAAACCACAAAAATACTCACCCATGATCCGAAGCAGTCCACGAGTGTGTCCCACGACGATCTTGGGTAGAGAACTGCAGCATCAGCTGATGCTGCCGCTCTCTACGGGCTGCAGGAATCCAATGACGGAAGGTAGGTATGTATGTAGCATGTAGTATGTATGTACCATGCATGTAGTATGTATGTAGTATATATGTAGCATGTAGTATGTATGTAGCATGCATGTAGTATGGATGTAGTATGTATGTAGCATGCATGTAGTATATATGTAGTATGTATGTAGTATGTATGTAGCATGTAGTATATATGTAGCATGTATGTATGTAGTATGTATGTAGCATGTAGTATGCATGTAGCATGCATGTAGTATGTATGTAGCATGCATGTAGTATGTATGTAGTATGTATGTAGTATGTATGTAGCATGTAGTATGTATGTAGCATGTAGTATGTATGCAGCATGCATGCAGTATGTATGTAGCATGCATGTAGTATATATGTAGTATGTATGTAGTATGTATGTAGCATGTAGTATGTATGATGCATATATGTAGTATGTATGTAGTATGTATGTAGCATGTAGTATGTATAATACATATATGTAGTATGTATGTAGCATGTAGTATGTATGTAGCATGTAGTATGTATGTAGCATGCATGTAGTATATATGTAGCATGTAGTATGTATGTAGCATGCATGTAGTATATATGTAGTATGTATGTAGTATGTATGTAGCATGCATGTAGTATATATGTACTATGTATGTAGCATGTAGTATGTATGTAGCATGCATGTAGTATGTATGTATGTAGTATTTTTTTTTTTTTACATTTAACACATTAGCCGGATGATGGGACTACTACTGTCCCATCATTGGCTAATGTGTCAATCACTGTCATGGTAGCAGGCATCGCCCGATGGGACTTGTAGTCCCATCGGACGATGCCTGCACAGACCCCCGGACATCAGCGCAGCCCCCCGGCAGGCTGGCACAGCCCCCCCGGCAGGCTGGTACAGACCCCCACAGGGTGCACAGCCCCCCGGCAGGCCGGTACAGACCCCGGGCAGTCCGCACAGCCCACCGGCAGGCCGGCACAGCCCCCCCCGGCAGGCCGGCAGAGACCCCTGGAAGGCCCGTACAGACCCCCGAGAGGCTGTACAAGGGCAGGAAAGGGTTTTTCCAATTCCAATACCGGAAGTCTCATAGACTTGAATGGGACTTCCGGTATCGGCATCGGCGATACCGATACTTTTTTTAAAGATCGGCCGATCCATTCCGATCCGATATTTTGAAGTATCGGACGGTATCGCTCAACTCTACCCATGACCTATGAGGGAGACCCAGCTTTCTCACACTGGGCCCTACATTATGCTGCAAAATTTGTTGGTAGTCTTCAGACTTCATAATGCCATGCACACGGTCAAGCAGTCCAGTGCCAGAGGCAGCAAAGCAACCCCAAAACATAAGGGAACCTCCACCATGTTTGACTGTAGGGACCGTGTTCTTTTCTTTGAATGCCTCTTTTTTCTCCTGTGAACTCTATGTTGATGCCTTTGCCCAAAAAGCTCTACTTTTGTCTCATCTGACCAGAGAACATTCTTCCAAAATGTTTAAGGCTTTTTCAGGTAAGTTTTGGCAAACTCCAGCCTGACTTTTGTATGTCTCGGGGTAAGAAGTGGGGTCTTCCTGGGTCTCCTACCATACAGTCCCTTTCATTCAGACGCCGACGGATAGTACGGGTTGACACTGTTGTACCCTCGGACTGCAGGGGAGCTTGAACTTGTTTGGATGTTAGTCAAGGTTCTTTATCCAACATCCGCACAATCTTGCGTTGAAATCTCTTGTCAATTTTTCTTTTCCATCCACATCTAGGGAGGTTAGCCACAGTGCCATGGGCTTTAAACTTCTTGATGACACTGCGCACCGTAGACACAGGAACATTCAGGTCTTTGGAGATGGACTTGTAGCCTTGAGATTGCTCATGCTTCCTCACAATTTGGTTTCTCAAGTCCTCAGACAGTTCTTTGGTCTTCTTTCTTTTCTCCATGCTCAATGTGGTACACACAAGGACACAGGACAGAGGTCGAGTCAACTTTAATCCATGTAAACTGGCTGCAAGTGTGATTTAGTTATTGCCAACACCTGTTAGGTGCCGCAGGTAAGTTACAGGTGCTGTTAGTTACACAAATTAGAGAAGCATCACATGATTTTTCGAACAGTGCCAATACTTTTGTCCACCCTCTTTTTTATGTTTGGTGTGAAATTATATCCAATTTGGCTTTAGGACAATTCTTTTTTGTGCTTTTTCATTTAAGACAAATTAAATGAAGCTAATAATACCAAAGAATTTGTGTTTGCAATCATTTTCAGGAAGAAACTGAGTATTATCTGACAGAATTGCAGGGGTGTCAATACTTTTGGCCACAACTGTATGCACTAGGCATATGTCAGTTCATTGGCAGCATAAAAGAGTTGCAGCGCTTTGGGCCAGGAGCAGGATTTTAGGGCAAGTGTTATCTAAGGGGGGATTGTTATGGAAATATATATGTATTTCATATAGACCTCACTTGCCTGCTATAGGCTATATACTCATGTACTCTTATTTAGGCTATATACTGCTATATACTCATATATACTGCACACAGATACATATTCACAGTTTGAACCTTATAACTAGTTGGTGGAAATAACCTGCTACCAGTCATCTCATTGTCTTGTGACTTGAGAAATATCTAGCAGACATAGGGAATGAGGAACTTAGGCCAGGTGGTCTGGCTGATATTGGAGACTTGCTGACAAGTGCAAGACTCTGGACAGTAAATCACGTGGTGTCTAAATAACCCCAGGTCGGACACCCATTTATGTTCATGCATTTAGACTGACCAATTAGCTAAGAAGTAAAGCCTTTGTGTTAATGAGTAACCACTCCTTTATACGAACTGATAAAAGACCATATATGAATTAAGTTTCCAGAGTTCTGCTGGAATGAGTTGTTGCTAACTAAGTGTAGATTCCTCTTTTCCTTTGAGCGCTCAATAAGACTCTGTCTAATCAGGACAGGTCACAGTATGCACAGGGGTAAAATCTACCCTAATCAAAAATAAATCCACATCACCAGCCGGGCCAAGATCTCGGCTTTCAGTTTGTCAAAGTCCTGCGCGGCTTCAGGTTCTAAGTCATAATAAGCCTTTTGGGCCTCACCGGAAAGAAACGGGGGAATCAGGCTGGCCCATCGTGCCTTTGGCCATTTTTCTCGCACCGCCGTCCGTTCAAACGTGGTCAGGTATGCCTCGACGTCATCTTCGGTAGGTACCGACTCACGCGAATCACTCTCGACTTTCCAGGTTAACCTCAGGTAAGCTTGCCAGGCGCTGCACCACCTGCTGGAGAAGCGAACGATCGGTAGCTGTCATGTCCACCAACCCCTTCAGCTGGGCCATCATCACCCGATTAGCTTCTTGCTGGACGACGGTGGACTGTACCAGCGCTTTAACCACGTCCTCCATGTTCAAGCTTCCAACGTGATGCCCGCGTCCTCCACCACAATGTGATAAAACACTCCGGGATCGCCTTTGCTGGGGTCAAAGGTCACGTGCGTTCAGCATGAAACTCTGGCGCACAGCCGGGATTCGGGTATAACTGACACTGGCTCAGGTTTATTAAAGGTGAAAGCAATGCATAAAGGAAATAAAACATAAAACAAATCCTTGCCTGTCCGGCACTAACTAAACAAGGTACAACCTATCTACCAACTGGCGGGCTTCTCCCGTCCAGCCAAACCACAGTTGCAGTGGGCACTGCTTTCACTCACATGTGTCTCTCACACAGACAGGCTCTCTGTGTCCCCAGGCTGAGACACTCACACAACCACCTGGCATCCTTTTATATCTGCCTCCCATTATTCATTAGTCACCAGGTGAGATACTGACCAGACTACGCCACATAGTAAAGGTATCAGGGCGAGATATACCTGCCCTCATCCACTATTCCCACATGATTCTCACAGGGCAGAATGCAAGACATGATGGGGCAGAATGCGAGACATGGGGGCAAAATGCAGACATGATGGGGGCAGAATGCAAGACATGAGGGCAGAATGCAGACATGATGAGGGCAGAATGCAAGACATGATGGGGCAGAATGCAGACATGATGGGGCAGAATGCAGACATGATGGGGCAGAATGCGAGACATGGGGCAAAATGCAGACATGATGGGGGGCAGAATGCAGACATGATGGGGGCAGAATGCAGACATGATGGGGGCAGAATGCAAGACATGATGGGGCAGAATGCAAGACATGATGGGGCAGAATGCAGGACATGGGGCATAATGCAAGACATGATGGGCGCAGAATGTGCCAGTAAGACAGGATGGGGCAGAATGTGACAGTGAGACACAGGAGGGCGCAGAAAGGGAGACATGGGGCAGAATGCAAGACATGGGGGCAGAATGTGACAGTAAGACACTGCAGGTGGCAGAATGTGACAGTGAGACACAGTAGGGGGCAGAATGCGAGACATGGGGGTAGAATGTGACAGTGAGACACAGGAGGGGGCAGAATGTGACAGTGAGACACAGGAGGGGGCAGAATGCAACAGTGAGACACAGGAGGGGGCAGAATGTGACAGTAATGACAGGAGGGGGAAGAATGTTGGACACGGGGGCAGAATGGACATGGGGCAGAACGTGACAGTAAGACACAGGAGGGGGCAGAATGTGACAGTGAGACACAGGAGGGGGCAGAATGTGACAGTAAGACACAGGAGGTGGCAGAATGTGAGGCACGGGGGCAGAATGTGACAGTAAGACACAGGAAGGGGCAGAATGTGACAGCAAGACACAGGAGGGGGCAGAATGTGACAGTGAGGCACAGGATTGTGCAGAATGTGAGGCACGGGGGCAGAATGTGACAGTAAGACACAGGAAGGGGCAGAATGTGAAAATAGGACACAGGAGGGGGCAGAATGTGACAGTGAGACACAGGAGGGGCAGAATGTGAGGCACAGGGGCAGAATGTGACAGTAAGACACAGGAGGGGGCAGAATGTGAAAGTGAGACACAGAACAGGGCAGAATGCAAGACATGATGGGGCAGAATGCAGACATGATGGGGCAGAATGCAAGACATTATGGGGGCAGAATGCGAGACATGGGGGCAAAATGCAGATATGATGGGGGCAGAATGCAGACATGATGGGGGCAGAATGCAGACATAATGGGGGCAGAATGCGAGACATGGGGAATAATGCAAGACATGATGGGGGCAGAATGTGCCAGTAAGACAGGATGGGGCAGAATGTGACAGTGAGACACAGGAGGGGGCAGAAAGTGAGACATGGGGCAGAATGCAAGACATGGGGGCAGAATGTGACAGTAAGACACAGCAGGGGGCAGAATGTGACAGTGAGACACAGGAGGGGGCAGAATGCTAGACATGGGGGTAGAATGTGACAGTAAGACACAGGAGGGGGCAGAATGTGAAAGTGAGACACAGGAGGGGGCAGAATGCGACAGTGAGACACAGGAGGGGGCAGAATGTGACAGTAATGACACAGGAGGGGGAAGAATGTGAGACACGGGGGCAAAATGGACATGGGGCAGAATGTGACAGTAAGACACAGGAGGGGGCAGAATGTGACAGTGAGACACAGGAGGGGGCAGAATGTGACAGTAATGACACAGGAGGGGGCAGAATGTGAGACACGGGGGCAGAATGGACATGGGGCAGAATGTGACAGTAAGACACAGGAGGGGGCAGAATGTGACAATGAGACACAGGAGGGGGCAGAATGTAACAGTGAGACACAGGAGGGGGCAGAAAGTGAGACATGGGGCAGAATGCAAGACATGGGGGCAGAATGTGACAGTAAGACACAGCAGGGGGCATAATGTGACAGTGAGACACAGGAGGGGGCAGAATGCGAGACATGGGGTAGAATGTGACAGTGAGACATAGGAGGGGGCAGAATGTGACAGTGAGACACAGGAGGGGGCAGACTGCGACAGTGAGACACAGGAGAGGGCAGAATGCGACAGTGAGACTCAGGAGGGGGAAGAATGTGAGACACGGGGTCAGAATGGACATGGGGCAGAATGTGACAGTAAGACACAGGAGGGGGCAGAATGTGACAGTGAGACAAAGGAGGGGGCAGAATGTGACAGTGAGACACAGGAGGGGGCAGAATGTGACAGTAATGACGCAGGAGGGGGCAGAATGTGAGACACGGGGGCAGAATGGACATGGGGCAGAATGTGACAGTGAGACACAGGAGGGGCAGAATGTGAGGCACAGGGGCAGAATGTGACAGTAAGAAACAGGAAGGGGCAGAATGTGACAGCAAGACAGAGGAGGGGGCAGAATGTGACAGTGAGACACAGGAGGGGGCAGAATGTGAGGCACGGGGGCAAAATGTGATAGAAAGACACAGGAAGGGGCAGAATGTGACAGCAAGACACAGGAGGGGGCAGAATGTGACAGTGAGACACAGGAGGGGCAGAATGTGAGGCACGGGGGCAGAATGTGACAGTAAGACACAGGAAGGGGCAGAATGTGAAAATAGGACACAGGAGGGGGCAGAATGTGACAGTGAGACACAGGAGGGGCAGAATGTGAGGCACGGGGGCAGAATGTGACAGTAAGACACAGGAGGGGGCAGAATGTGAAAGTGAGAAAGGACAGGGCAGAATGAGACACACATGGTGCAGGATCATGGGGCAGGATGGATACGATGTAGACGGGGCAGGATCGGGAGATCATATGGGGGCAGAGTGGATACTCATGAGGGCAGGATGAGGGAAAATATGTCTGAAGCCAGGAATGAGAGACACGGGGCCAGGATGGGGGATATTATTACCATAGGGGCTAATTAAGGGGATATTATTACTGCAGTGATGTATTTATTTTATTTTTTTGAGGATACTGTTTTAAATGGGGGGACAGTCCTATTACTGTGCAGAGCGACACTATGTCGCCTTTTTTTCTTAATCTGGTATAGTGTGGGAAGTTGGGAAAAAAATAAGTAATGTGTTCTGCAAGCGGAGCTCTAGGTAAATCTATTATTTCCTGCAGAGATGAGCCCTGGCTGGAAGACGTGATGGCGGTGTGTGCTGGATGAAAGATGAAAAACAAAGATGAAGGACTTCACCTAGAGACGTCAATGGTGAGTCAGTGTGTTACCTGTACACTGACACTATACACTATATAAAGAGTGCCTTTGCACAATGTCACCAGTAATCACTGTGTTATCTGTACACTGACACTATATACAGAGCTCCTGTGTATAATGTCACCAGTGGTCACTGTATTACCTGTACACTATACACTATATACAGAGTGCCTTTGTACAATGTCACCAGTGATCACTGTATTACCTGTACACAGACACTACATGCTAAGTACAGCTCTCCTGTGTGTAATAGCACTTATGGTGATAGTATTATGTTTTTTTATTAATGATCAGTATTGTAGTATTCAGTCGCCATGTGATGGTAATATGTGGTCTGGGCATGGTGCCGTCTTATTTGTTCCTTGTATGTGCTATTATTCTGTCAGTGGTGGTAATAGGTGGTCTGGTCATGGTGTGGCTGTATTTGTTACTTGTATGTGGTATTATTGGTCACCATGTGGTGGTAATATGTGTTTGGGACCTGGTGTGGTGGTATTTGTCCCTTGTATGTGATATTATTCGGTCACTATGATAGTAATATGTGGTCTGGTCATGGTGTGGCTGCATTTGATCCTTGTATGTGGTATTGTAGCTCACTATGTGGTGGTAATACTGTATGTGGTCTGGACATGGTGCAGTGGTATTTGTCCCTTTGGATGTGATATTATTCGTCATTTTAGAAATTGAAAAATAAATAAAATATATCCCTAAATTGTATTGGATATTTTAGCAAATGTTTAATAGGTTAAAGTAGAGTAGGGCCTGGCCAAAAGAGTCTACCTTGTCGTGGTGGCAGATTTAAAAAATCTTTTGGCCAAAACAAGAGCTGCTGGCTAGATGTGTGATCTGGTAATGGGAACTGTTAATGTGTGATTGATGAGAAGTGGAGTTTTTCCAATAGAGAGCGGTGGGACTGTGGACAGTTTGAGGGGTGTAGGCGGGGCTGGGGTGGAGCTTGGGCGGAGCCTCAAGGGGGCCCCGAAAAATTTGCCAGTATGGGGCCCCGAAATTCCAAGTGGCAGCCCTGTCCACATGAGAATCCCAATCACTAGAAAAGATCAAAATATCATCCAGATAGATGATCAAAAACTTATTCACAAAGTCACGGAAAATATAATTCATAAAGGACTTGAAGACAGAAGGGGCATTAGTGAGCCCAAAAGGCATCACCAGGTACTCAAAATGTCCCTCCGGAGTATTAAACGCTGTCTTACATTCATCCCGGTGCTTGATGTGAATAAGATTATACGCCCCCTGAGGTCAAGCTTAGTAAACCAGCAGGCACTCTTAACTCTGGAGAATAAATCAGACATCAGAGGTAACGGGTACTGATATTTAACCGTCATCTTGCTAAGGGAACGATAATCAATACACGGTCTTAATGAACCATCTTTCTTGGCCACAAAAAAAACAGCACCTAAAGGTGAAGAGGATGGTCTAATATGACCCTTCTCCAATGACTCCTTAATATAGGATCGCATAGCATCATGTTCGGGTACTGATGAGTTGAAAAGCCAATCCTTGGGAAATTTACAACCAGGCATCAACTCAATTGCACAGTCATAACTCCTATGAGGAGGCAAAGACGCAGACTTACTCTCACTAAATACATCAGAAAAATCGGCTAGATAATCAGGAATATCATGAGACTGAGGAGAGGTGGAGAAAACAGGAGCATCCCTAAAAACACACTGACAACCCCAACTCACCACAGACATAGATTTCCAATCCAAAACTGGATTATGAGTTTGCAACCAAGGAAAACCCAGTACAATAGCATCATGCAAGTTATGCAGCACCAGAAATTTACAATTTTCTTAGTGGTCTGGGGCAACTCGCATTGTCACCTGGGTCCAAAGCTGAGGTTTATTCTCCGCCAAAGGAGTGGCATCAATACCCCTCAAAAGAATAAGCGTCCGCAGAGGCGTCATGGAAAAACCACAATGTTTAGCAAAGTCCAAATCCATCAGATTCAACGCTGCTCCTGAATCCACAAAGGCCTTCGTGGAAAACGTGGATAAGGAGCAGATCAGAGGAATTTGCGAAAGGAACTTAGATTGTACACTGCCCATAGCAAATGTGTGTGCAAAACGTTTCTCTCATTTAGGGCAGACAGAAATATTATGAGAGACGTCTCCACAGAAAAAACACAGTTTATTACGCCTTCTAAACTCCCGACGTTGCGCCCTAGACAAAACCACATCACATTGCATAGGTTCAATGTATTCAAAACTAAAGGAACAAAAAAGCGCAATAGGGTCTTATCTGGGTTATTTCTGGAGAAATAGATTAGAATTTACTCACCCTTTTTAGGAGAGATTCAGGCATGTGGAATCAGTAATCTGCTTGCTGCACGTCCAAAGGTCAGCTCTGTGACCACTTGAAACACCAAATTTCGGAATAAATTCTTGGACTTTTGTGTGCTGCCAGATAAAATCACTAATTCAGTTTATGAGAAAGTTTAATCCATTTTATTTCCCAACGCGTTTCGAAATGTGTACCATTTCTTCTTCAGGGGATGACATATATGATCAAACAGAGCTGTCACAGATTATATACAACAAGAATTCAAAAAACGGCGCCAAAGGATCACATGTCATCTGGTGCAAATGTCAGGGTTCAAAGTACCACAGATGAACTGATGCATTAGTTAGTCTAAATTCATTAAAAACATATTATTTTTATTATTTCATAGATAAAAAAAAGGGAAAAAGAAAGAAAGAAGATAGAAAACGAAAAATGGAATATATATAAAACAAGGGAAATATAAAAACGAACTCTTGACATCTAGGAATAAAAATAGCATATTAGGTGTCTTGGACCACTATACCAAGCTCAGGTCATACCTGACAAGAAAGAAGAAAGGAAGAAAAGGACTTAAAAATGATTAAAAATATATATATATATATATGTGTCGGGACATCGCGGGAAGCGATCCTGGTCTCTTCATTTGGGCGCTGCCCAATATAAAACTTTTTCCTGCTTATGAGTACCCTAGAAACTGCGGTATGGCTGGTGATTCTGCTATGAATGGGTCACCGAGGAGAAAAAAGCAAAACAAGCTAAGTCACAGAAAACCAGAGAGATTGGTAACTATGCAGATTGCAGATCCCTGATCCAACCACAACAATTAGCAGAAGCCGTGGAGCGTACCTACGATAATCCTAGACCTCTCGTCATGGCCGGAGGACTAAATAAGCCAAAAGCAAGAAAAGGGGAAAACTAACTGCCCCAGAGCAGACCCCAAAGGAATAGACAGCCCCCACACATGTATTGACGGTGAAACAAGATGAAAGCACAAACACAGGCAGGAAAATAGGCTGAGCAAACGATAGGGCCCAAACTAACTAGAAAGGAAAGGAAAGACACTGCCTGCAACCTGCAAAAAACCCTACAAAAATAATGTCCAACACTTCTGATAGCAAAATTAACCCTGAAGTCACTAGACTTCTCCCACTATATCAGCACTCTGAAATATTCTGAGACAGAGCAAAAAGAGGCCAAACTAGTAAGGGACAAAAAGCAAATTGGCAAATACAGATAAATAAGAGTAGAAATTCAGCACGGCCCCCAGCCGGGGCTGGCTGACCACACAAAAAACTGAATAGACCAACAAAATCAAGTGTGAACATTAGCAGAAAAAACTTAGCTTTAGATGACTGGAACAGAGCTGAAAACCAAGAGCTGACAAGCAAGAAGGAATCACCAGCAACAGAATAGGACGTCGGCTGTCTTAAATCCAGTCTGAGACTCCTGAGGTCCAATCATCATCCCCATTCTCAGGTGGCAGATCTCCACCGATCAAATCAGCCTCACTACCTCCTGTCACCACCAGAGGGAGTCTGGAAGGAGAACTCACAACTGGTGAACCAGAGAATGAACTCACAACAAAAGTCATTCCCTGAGAGACAGGGATAACAGAGATAAAATCCATTGAAATATTGGCCCATGGCCTCCTGGGCACCGGCAGGGGCATCAACAAACCACTAGCACGAGAACAGAGCTTAGACCGAGAACAAGTCCCACAGGACACAAAATTCTTGACATCACGAGATAAAGCAGGCCACCAAAAAGACCGACTCACCAAATCTCTGGTACCAAAGATACCTGGATGACCAGCCAACACGGAGCAATGAATTTCAGACATTACTCTTTTCCTCCACTGGTCAGGAGCATACAATTTTCCCATAGGGCATCCTTCAGTTTTATCTTCCTGAAATTCCTTCAGGGCATGTCTCAAATCAGGAGAGATGGCGGAAAGAACTACAACCTCATTTAGAATGGTCGTAGGCTCGGTCACGTCAAGAGAATCCGCAAAGAAACTCCAAGAAAGGGCGTCCGCCTTAACATTCTTAGTGCCCGGAAGAGAGAAGACCACAAAATTAAAATGTGTGAAAAACAAGGCCCACTGTTGTGAGTTCATTTTTCCCTTCACCATTGAGGTCTGATGAACTCCCTCCTCTAGTGAAGGAAGGTAGTGAGACTGATTACCAAACACCTGGGCAGCTAGATGATGACTGGGTGGCTGGAATTGAGGACTGGATATAAGGTTGCCGACGCCCTTCTTCCTGGCTGGTGATTTTCCTGCTGGATTCTTGGAGACCAGTCTGATTCCTGCATCACAAAGCTAAGTTTTTCTGCTCTGCTTTGTACTCTTCAGTTTTGTTTTTGTTTTTCCTTGTTTTTTGGGAGTTCTGCCATCCCCGGCCGGGGGTGAGCTGAATTCCATTTTTGTCTCTGATCTGTTGTTATTTTGCTCTGTCTTCAGAATATACCTGAGTGCTGATATAGTCTTTTGAAGCATAGCGACTTCAGGGCCTGTTTTTTCCTATCAGTCGGTTGGCTCATTTTGATAGGGTTTTTGCGGATGGGAGACAGCAGCTTTCCTATCCTGTCCTATGTAGATAGCTTGGGCCCCATCATTTGCTCAACCTATCTTTCTATCTGTGTTAGTGTTTTCATCTTGCTTCACCGTCATTATATGTTGGGGGCTGCCTATTGCTGTGGGGTCTGCTCTGGGGCAGTTTAGTTTTTCCCCTTTTTGTCTTTAGGCTATATAGTTCTCTGGCTGTGATCGAAGGGTCTAGGGCACCGTAGGAACCCCCCACGGCTACTGCTAGTTGTTGTGGATAGGTTCAGGGGTCTGCAATCCGATAGCTGCTAACCTCTCTGGTTTTTCTGGACTTAGCTGGTCTTTTGTTTTTTCCTCCTTCGGTGACTCATCATAACAGAATCACCAGCCATACTGCAGATCCTAGGGTACTCAATAGCAGGAGAGAATTGTAAAAAAAAAAAAAAAAAAAAAAAAGTGTCAGAATTTTTTTTTTTGTGTGCATATTTTTTCCTCTATATCTCTGAGGCCGTGGGGGAATTTTTCTCTCAAAGGAGATGAAGCAATTGTCTGATCGTGTGGAGCAGCTCGCTGCTGAAGTGCGGGGAATTTCCGCCTATCTTGCTCATTCACATGCTGCTGAACCAAAGATTCCTTCTCCTGATGTATTTTTGGGGGATCGGTCTAAATTCTTGAATTTCAACAATAATTGTAAATTATTTTTTGCCTTGAAGCCTAACTCGTCGGGGAACTCTGCACAGCAGGTTAAAATTGTCATCTCTTTGCTGCGCGGCGATCCCCAGGATCGGGCATTTTCTTTGAAACCTGATGATCCTATTCTGAATAATGTGAACGCATTTTTTCAAGCCTTGGGGTTGTTGTATGATGAACCTAATGCTATTGATCAGGCTGAAAAGACCCTGTTGGCATTAAGCCAGGGTCGGGATTCGGCAGAGTTGTACTGTCAAAAATTCCGAAAGTGGGCGGTCCTTACTACCTGGAATGATGGTGCCTTGGCAGCCCTCTTTCGGAAGGGTTTGTCAGAAACTGGAAAAGATACTATGGTGGGATTTCCTGTTCCCTCTGGTCTTGACGATTCTATGTCATTAGCCATTCAGGTGGATCGGCGTTTACGTGAACGCAAAACTACAAGAGAGATGTTACCACCTGTTGAACAAATGTCTGAACCTATGCAATGTGATAGAGTTTTGTATAGGGCGCAACGTCAGGAGTTCAGAAGGAGTAGTAAGCTGTGTTTTTTTTGTGGAGATGCCTTGCATGTTATTTCTGTCTGCCCTAAACGAGAGAAACGTTGTGCACACACGTTTTCTGTGGGTGGTGTTCAACCTAAGTTTCTTCTGGCAATTACTCTGATCTGCTCCATGTCCACATTTTCCGCCAAGGCTTTTGTGGATTCAGGAGCAGCTCTGAACCTGATGGACTTGGATTTTGCTAAACGTTGTGGGTTTCCTATGACACCTCTGCGGACGCCTATCCCTTTGAGGGGTATTGATGCTACTCCTTTGGCGAAGAATAAACCTCAGTTTTGGACCCAGGTGGTAATGCGGGTCGCCCCAGACCATCAAGAAAATTGCAGATTTTTGGTGCTGCATAATTTGCATGATACCATTGTTCTGGGGTTTCCTTGGTTGCAAATCCATAATCCAGTTCTGGATTGGAAATCTTTGCCTGTGGTGAGTTGGGGTTGTCGGTGTGCCCTTAGTGATGCTCCTGTTTTCTCCACCTCTCCCCAGTCACATGATGTTCCTGACTATTTGGCTGACTTCTATGATGTATTTAGTGAGAATGAGTCTGCGTCTTTGCCTCCTCATAGGAGTTAAGACTGTGCTATTGAGCTGAACCCGGGGTGTAAATTCCCCAAGGGTCGGCTTTTCAATTTATCTGTACCCGAGCACGAGGCTATGTGATCCTATATTAAGGAGGCATTGGAGAAGGGTCATATTAGACCATCCTCTTCACCCTTAGGTGCTGTTTTTTTTTCATGGCTAAAAAGAATGGTTCATTAAGGCCTTGTATTGACTATCGTGCCCTCAACAAAATTACTGTTAAATATCAGTATCCGTTACCCCTGATTTCTGATCTATTCTCCAGAGTTAAAGGTGCTTGCTGGTTTACCAAGCTTGACCTCAGGGGGGCGTATAATCTTATTCGCATTAAGCATGGGGATGAATGGAAGACGGCGTTTAATACTCCGGAGGGACATTTTGAGTACCTGGTGATGCCTTTTAGGCTCACTAATGCCCCTTCTGTCTTCCAGTGCTTCATGAACGATATACAGTGGGGAAAAAAAGTATTTAGTCAGTCAGCAATAGTGCAAGTTCCACCACTTAAAAAGATGAGAGGCGTCTGTAATTTACATCATAGGTAGACCTCAACTATGGGAGACAAACTGAGAAAAAAAAATCCAGAAAATCACATTGTCTGTTTTTTTTTCATTTTATTTGCATATTATGATGGAAAATAAGTATTTGGTCAGAAACAAGCAATCAAGATTTCTGGCTCTCACAGACCTGTAACTTCTTCTTTAAGAGTCTCCTCTTTCCTCCACTCATTACCTGTAGTAATGGCACCTGTTTAAACTTGTTATCAGTATAAAAAGACACCTGTGCACACCCTCAAACAGTCTGACTCCAAACTCCACTATGGTGAAGACCAAAGAGCTGTCAAAGGACACCAGAAACAAAATTGTAGCCCTGCACCAGGCTGGGAAGACTGAATCTGCAATAGCCAACCAGCTTGGAGTGAAGAAATCAACTGTGGGAGCAATAATTAGAAAATGGAAGACATACAAGACCACTGATAATCTCCCTCGATCTGGTGCTCCACGCAAAATCCCACCCCGTGGGGTCAGAATGATCACAAGAACGGTGAGCAAAAATCCCAGAACCACGCAGGGGGACCTAGTGAATGAACTGCAGAGAGCTGGGACCAATGTAACAAGGCCTACCATAAGTAACACACTACGCCACCATGGACTCAGATCCTGCAGTGCCAGACGTGTCCCACTGCTTAAGCCTGTACATGTCCGGGCCCGTCTGAAGTTTGCTAGAGAGCATTTGGATGATCCAGAGGAGTTTTGGGAGAATGTCCTATGGTCTGATGAAACCAAACTGGAACTGTTTGGTAGAAACACAACTTGTCGTGTTTGGAGGAAAAAGAATACTGAGTTGCATCCATCAAACACCATACCTACTGTAAAGCATGGTGGTGGAAACATCATGCTTTGGGGCTGTTTCTCTGCAAAGGGGCCAGGACGACTGATCCGGGTACATGAAAGAATGAATGGGGCCATGTATCGTGAGATTTTGAGTGCAAACCTCCTTCCATCAGCAAGGGCACTGAAGATGAAACGTGGCTGGGTCTTTCAACATGACAATTATCCAAAGCACACCGCCAGGGCAACGAAGGAATGGCTTCGTAAGAAGCATTTCAAGGTCCTGGAGTGGCCTAGCCAGTCTCCAGATCTCAACCCTATAGAAAACCTTTGGAGGGAGTTGAAAGTCCGTGTTGCCAAGCGAAAAGCCAAAAACATCACTGCTCTAGAGGAGATCTGCATGGAGGAATGGGCCAACATACCAACAACAGTGTGTGGCAACCTTGTGAAGACTTACAGAAAACGTTTGACCTCTGTCATTGCCAACAAAGGATATATCACAAAGTATTGAGATGAAATTTTGTTTCTGACCAAATACTTATTTTCCACCATAATATGCAAATAAAATGAAAAAATAACAGACAATGTGATTTTCTGGATTTTTTTTTCTCAGTTTGTCTCCCATAGTTGAGGTCTACCTATGATGTAAATTACAGACGCCTCTCATCTTTTTAAGTGGTGGAACTTGCACTATTGCTGACTGACTAAATACTTTTTTTCCCCACTGTATTCCGAGATTTTGTGGATAAATTTTTGATTATCTATCTGGATGATATTTTGATCTTCTCCAAGAATTGGGACTCTCATGTGGAACATGTTCGGGCTATGTTCCGGATTTTGAGGGAGAATTCCCTGTATGTCAAGGGATCGAAATGCCTTTTTGGGGTACAGAGGATTTCATTTTTGGGATTTATTTTGTCTCCGTCAACTATTGAAATGGACCCGGCCAAGGTACAGGTCATTTATGATTGGGTTCAGCCCACTTCTTTGAAGGCCCTCCAGAAGTTTTTGGGTTTTGCTAATTTTTATCGGAAATTTATAGCTTATTTTTCTGGTATTGCCAAGCCATTGACGGATTTGACTAGGAAGGGTGCTGATGTGCTGAATTGGTCTCCGGAGGCTGTTTCTTCCTTTCAGGAGCTGAAGCGAAGATTCACTTCTGCTCCGGTTTTGCGGCAACCTGATGTCTCACTCCCGTTTCTGGTGGAGGTGGACGCTTCTGAGATTGGTGCAGGAGCGGTGTTGTCCCAAAAAGATCCTGTGACATCTAAAATGAATCCTTGTGCTTTCTTTTCCCGAAAGTTCTCCCCATCGGAACGTAACTATTATGTGGGGAATCGGGAACTGTTGGCCATGAAATGGGCATTTGAGGAGTGGAGACATTGGTTGGAGGGAGCCAAACACCAAGTCGTGGTCCTTACTGACCACAAGAATTTGATTTACCTGGAATCGGCCAAGCGCTTGAATCCTAGACAGGCAAGGTGGGCCTTGTTTTTCACACGTTTTGATTTTGTGGTCTCTTTTCTTCCGGGCACTAAGAATGTCAAGGCAGACGCCCTCTCTAGGAGTTTCCTTGCCGATTCCCCTGTTGTGACTAAGCCTGCTACCATCTTAGGCGAGGGGGTAGTTCTTTCTGCCATCTCGCCCGATTTGAGACGTGCTCTGGAAGAGTTTCAGGAGGACAAACCTGAGCGTTGTCCCAGTGGAAAGTTGTATGTTCCTGACCAGTGGAGGAAGAGAGTGATGTCTGAAGTTCATTGCTCTGCATTGGCTGGTCATCCAGGTATTTTTGGTACTAGAGATCTGGTGAGTCGATCTTTTTGGTGGCCCGCCTTGTCTCGTGATGTCAGGAATTTTGTGCAGTCCTGTGGGACTTGCTCCCGGTCTAAACCTTGTTCTCGCTCTAGTGGCTTGTTGATGCCTTTGCCGGTGCCCAGGAGGCCATGGACCCATATTTCAATGGATTTTATCTCTGATATGCCTGTCTCTCAGAGAATGACTGTTATTTGGGTGATTTGTGATAGATTCTCTAAGATGGTCCATCTTGTACCACTCCCTAAGTTGCCATCTTCCTCTGAGTTGGTGCCCTTGTTTTTGCAACAGGTGGTTCGCTTGCACGGGATTCCTGAGAACATTGTATCTGACAGAGGAGTTCAGTTTGTGTCTAGATTTTGGAGGACTTTCTGTTCCAAGCTGGGAATTCAGTTGTCCTTCTCCTCTGCGTTTCACCCTCAGACCAATGGGCAGACGGAGAGAACACACCAGACTTTGGCGTCGTATTTGAGATGTTTTATTTCTGCCGATCAGGATGATTGGGTTTCATTTTTGCCCTTGACCGAATTTGCTTTAAATAATAGAGCTAGTTCTGCCACTTTGATGTCACCTTTTTTTTGTAACTTTGGTTTTCACCCTCGATTTTCTTCAGGGCAGGTGGAGCCTTCTGCCTGTCCAGGTGTTGACACTGTGGTGGAGAGAATGCACCAGATCTAGGACCAAGTAGTGGATAAGTTGTCTCTCTCCCAGGAAAAGGCCCAGCGGTTTTCCAACCGGCGTAGGACCGTTGGTCCCCAGTTTAAGGTGGGTTATATCGTTTGGTTGTCATCAAAAAATATCGCTATGAAGGTGGCTTCTCCTAAGTTTAAGCCTAGATTTATTGGACCTTACAAGATTTTGGAGATTATTAATCCGGTCTCTTTTCGGTTGGCTCTTCCTGTCACATTTAAAATTCATAATGTGTTTCATAAGTCCTTGTTGAAGAGGTTTGTTGAACCAGTAGTTCCTGTGGTGGCACCTCCTGACCCTATATTGGTTGAAGGTAACATGGAATATGAGGTAGAGAAGATACTGGATTCCCGTCTGGCTAGACGGAGACTCCAGTATTTGGTTAAGTGGAAAGGTTATGGTCAGGAGGATAATTCCTGGGTCTCTGCCTCTGATATTCATGCCGAAAGATTGGTGCGTGCCTTTCATCGGGCTCACCCGGATCGCCCTGTTGGCATGGATGAGGGTTCGGTGACCCCTCCTCAAGGGGGAGGTACTGTTGTGAGTTGATTTTTCCCTTCACCATTGAGGTCTGATGAACTCCCTCCTCTAGTGAAGGAAGGTAGTGAGACTGATTACCAAACACCTGGGCAGCTAGATGATGACTGGGTGGCTGGAATTGAGGACTGGATATAAGGCTGCCGACGCCCTTCTTCCTGGCTGGTGATTTTCCTGCTGGATTCTTGGAGACCAGTCTGATTCCTGCATCACAAAGCTAAGTTTTTCTGCTCTGCTTTGTACTCTTCAGTTTTGTTTTTGTTTTTCCTTGTTTTTTGGGAGTTCTGCCATCCCCAGCCGGGGGTGAGCTGAATTCCATTTTTGTCTCTAATCTGTTGTTATTTTGCTCTGTCTTCAGAATATACCTGAGTGCTGATATAGTCTTTTGAAGCATAGCGACTTCAGGGCCTGTTTTTTCCTATCAGTTGGTTGGCTCATTTTGATAGGGTTTTTGCGGATGGGAGACAGCAGCTTTCCTATCCTGTCCTATGTAGATAGCTTGGGCCCCATCATTTGCTCAACCTATCTTTCTATCTGTGTTAGTGTTTTCATCTTGCTTCACCGTCATTATATGTTGGGGGCTGCCTATTGCTTTGGGGTCTGCTCTGGGGCAGTTTAGTTTTTCCCCTTTCTGTCTTTAGGCTATATAGTTCTCCGGCTGTGATCGAGGGCTCTAGGGCACCGTAGGAACCCCCCACGGCTACTGCTAGTTGTTGTGGATAGGTTCAGGGGTCTGCAATCCGATAGCTGCCAACCTCTCTGGTTTTTCTGGACTTAGCTGGTCTTTTGTTTTTTCCTCCTTCGGTGACTCATCATAACAGCCCACCTTACCTGTCTAGGATTCAAGCGCTTGGCTGATTTAAGATAAATCAAATTCTTGTGATTGATGAGGACCACAACTTGATGTCTAGCTCATTCCAACCAATGTCTCCACTCTTCAAATGCCCACTTCATGGCCAACAATTTCCGATTCCCCACATCATAGATGCATTCAGATGGGGAGAATTTTCGAGAAAAGAAGGCACAGGGATTCATCTTAGAAGTCACCAGATCTCTTTGAGACAAAATGGCTCCTGCACCAATCTCAGAAGCACCTATCTCCACCTGAAATGGGAGTGAAACGTCAGGTTGCCGTAGAACTGGAGCAGAAGTGAATCTCTGATTAAGCTCCTGAAATGCCGAGACTGCCTCTGGAGACCAATTCACCACATCAGCACCTTTTTGATCAAATCCGTCAGAGGTTTAACAATACCAGAAAAATTACTTATAAATTTATGGTAGAAATTAGCAAAACCCAAGAACTTCTGAAGAGCCTTCAAGGAAATGGGCTGAACCCAATCAAAAATGGCCTGTACCAGTTCAATAGCAGACGGGAACAAAATGAATCCCAAAAACGAAATCCTCTGTACACCAAAACGACATTTCGATCCCTTAACATACAGAGTGTTTTCCCTCAAAATCCGGAACACAGTCCTGACATTTTCCACATGAGAATCCCAGTCACTGGAAAAAATCAAAATATCATCCAGATAAATGATCAAAAACTTATCCACAAGGTCCCGGAAAATATCGTTCATAAAAGATTGGAAGACGGAAGGGGCATTAGTGAGCCCAAAAGGCCTCACCAAGTACTCAAATTGTCCCTCCGGAGCATTAAATGCCGTCTTCCATTCATCCCCGTGCTTGATGCGAATAAGATTATACGCCCCCTGAGGTCAAGTTTGGTAAACCAACAAGCACTTTTGACTCTGGAAAATTAATCAGAAATCAGGGGTAACGGGTACTGATATTCAACAGTGATTTTGTTAAGGGAACAATAGTCAATACATGACCTTAATGAGCCATCTTTTTTGGCCACAAAGAAAAAACCAGCGCCCAAAGGCGAAGAGGATGGTTTGATATAACCCTTCCCCAATGATTCCTTGATATAAGATAGCCTAGCATCATGTTCAGGTGCAGATAAGTTGAAAAGTCGACCCTTGGGAAATTTTACAACCGGGCATTAACTCAATTACGCAGTCATAACTCCTATGATGAGGGAAACACGCAGACTTACTCTCACTAAATACATCAGAAAAATCAGCCAAATAGTCAGGAACGTCTAGAGACTGGGGAGAGGTGGAGAAATTAGAATTGTCACTAAGATCACATTGACATCCTCAACTCACCACAGACAGAGATTTCCAATCTAAAACAGGATTATGGGTTTGCAACCAAGGAAAAGCCTGTACAATAGTATCATGTAAATTGTGCAACACCAAAAATTTATAATTCTCTTGATGGTCCAGGGAGACCCGCACTACCACATGGGTCCAAAACT
This sequence comes from Dendrobates tinctorius, assembly GCF_039654945.1. Taxonomy (NCBI): domain Eukaryota; kingdom Metazoa; phylum Chordata; class Amphibia; order Anura; family Dendrobatidae; genus Dendrobates; species Dendrobates tinctorius. The sequence goes on from NW_027361818.1 coordinate 18,716,980, forward strand.
GGTGTTTATTCTCCGCCAAATGGGTAGCATCAATCCCCCTCAAGGGAATAGGGGTTCTCAGGGGCACCATAGGGAAACCACAACACTTGGCAAAGTCAAGATCCATCAGATTCAAAGCTGCTCCTGAATCAACAAAGGCCTTAGCAGAAAAAGTAGACAAGGAGCAGATCAAGGTAACTGCCAACAGGCACTTAGGCTGTATACTTCCCACCGCAAATGCGTGAGCAAAACATTTTTCTCTTTTAGGGCAGACAGAAATAACATGAGAGGCATCCCCATGAAAGAAGCATAACTTATTACGCCTTCTGAACTCTTGACGTTGCGCCCTAGACAAAACCGTATCACATTGCATGGGTTCAGAAGTTTGTTCAAAAGGCAACACTGCCTCTCGCGTACTTTTACGTTCACGCAAACGTCGACCAATTTGAAGGGCTAACGACATGGAGTCGTTAAGACCAGAGGGGACAGGAAATCCCACCATAGCATCTTTTACGGTTTCTGCCAGACCTTTCCGAAAAAGAGCTGCTAGGCATCATCATTCCATTTAGTAAGGACTGCCCACTTTCGGAACTTCAGACAGTATAACTCTGCAGCATCCTGACCCTGGTTCCATGCCAATAAGGTTTTTTCAGCTTTATCAATAGCATTAGTTTCATCATACAACAACCCCAGGGCCTGAAAAAATGCATCCACATTAGCCAGAATAGGATCTCCAGGTGTCAGAGAAAAAGCCCAATACTGGGGATTGCTGCTGCACCGAGCTCCCGGATGAATTAGGCTTCAAAGCAAGAAATAGTTTACAGTTATTCTTGAAATTCAAAATTTTTGACCGATCCCCTGAAGACACATCAGGAGTAGGGATCTTTGCTTCTACAGCAGATGATTGAGCGAGATAGGCAGAAATTTCCTTCACTTCAGCAGCGAGCTGCTCAACATGATCAGACAATTGCTTAGTCTCCATTAAAGAAAAAATCCTCCTATGGCCCCAGAGAAAAAGAGGAAAAAATATATAAAAAAATTCTGACACTTTTTTTTTTTTTTTTTTTTTTTTTTTTACAATTCTTTCCTTCTTTTGAGTACCCTAGAATGCCCTAGATGCTTCGTCACAGCCGGAGAACTAGCTAAGCTTAAAGACAGAAAGGTGAAATCTAAACTGCCCCGAAGCAGATCCCCAAAGGAATAGATAGCCCCCAAACATATATTGTCGGTTAGACAAGATGAGACACAAACACAGGCAGAGAACAGACTGAGCAAATGGTGGGGCCCAGGCTATCTAGACAGGACAGGACAGAAGAGATACTGTCTGCAATCATGCACAAAACTGTAAAAAAGTCCAACTTCTGATATCCAAAAAACCTGAGGTCGCACGACCTCACCCCCCCGCTAGATCAGCACTCTGGTATAAACTGGAAGCAAAACAAAAAGAGGCAAAACCGGATTAGATGCAAAGGATTAACAAAAGAATCACTTAGCTGAACAATGCAGACCAGAAAGGGGACAAAAGAACTCCAAATGCACAAGGAGGAAATAACCAGCAACTTCCAAGAGCAGCCTGCTCAATTATATGCTCCCATGCAGTAATCCCAGGTTCCCAATTATCATCATCAGGTGGGGAAGTTCCATCCCACTGCCCTGCTCCACTACTCTCAGTAAACACCAGAGGGAGCTTCGGCTCAGAACTCCGAACAAGAGAATTCACAACACCCTGTCTATCAGAGAATGACGGTTATCTGGGTGATTTGTGATAGATTTTCTAAGATGGTCCATCTTGTAACAGTCCTGAAATTGCCATCTTCTTTTGAGTTAGTGCCCTTGTTTTTATAACAGGTGGTTCGTTTGCACGGTATTCCTTACAACATTGTGTCTGACAGGGGAGTCCAGTTTGTTTCCAGATTTTGGAGAGCTTTTTGTTATGAATGGGTCACCTAGGAGGAAAAAATAAACGTCTCAGAAAACCAGAGAAGTTAGTAACTATGCAGATTGCAGATCCCTGAACTTAACCGCACAACTAGCAGCAGTCGTGGAGTGTTCCTACGTTGGTCCTAGATGCCTCGTCACAACCGGAGAGCTACATAAGCCTAAAGCAGGAAAAGAGGAAGACTAACTGCCCCAGAGCAGACCCCAAAGGAAAGACAGCCCCCCACATGTATTGACGGTGAAACAAGATGAAATTGCAAACAAAGGCAGGAAAATAGGCTGAGCAAACGATGGGGCCCGGCTAACTAAACAGGACAGGACAGGAAAGACACTGTCTGCAATCTGCCAAAAAAACCTACAAAAATATTGTCCAACACTTCTGATAACAAAATTAACCCTGAAGTCACTAGACTTCTCCACCTATATCAGCACTCTGAAATATTCTGAGACAGAACAAAAAGAGGCCAATCCAATAAGGGACAAAAAGGAGCTTGGCAAATACTGATACATAGGAGTGGAAATTCAGCATAACCCCAGCAGGGGCAGGTTGACCACACAAGAAACTGAACTGACCAACAAGCGCAAGTGTGAACAATAGCAAAAAACAAACTTAACTTGAGAAAACTGGAAGAGAGCTGAAGTCCAGAACCTGAGAAGCAGACTGAATCACCAGCACTAGGATAGGGCGTCGGCTGTCTTATATCCAGTCTGATACTCCAGAGATCCAATCGTTATCTTCATCATCAGGTGGCAGATCACTACCACTTAAGCCAACCTCACTACCTCCTGTCACCACCAGAGGGAGAATGGGAGGGGAACTCTCAACTGGTGGAGCCGAAAATGAGTTCATAACAGTACCTCCCCCTTGAGGAGGGGTCACCGAACCCTCATCCATGCCACCAGGCCGATCAGGATGGGCCCGGTGAAAAGCACGAACCAATTTATTGGCATAAATATCAGAGGCAGAGACCCAAGAATTATCCTCCTGGCCATAACCCTTCCATTTGACCAAATACTGGAGTCTCCGTCTAACCAAACGAGAATCCAATATGTTCTCTACCTCATATTCCACATGCCTTTAACCAATACAGGATCAGGAGGTGCCGCCACAGGAACTACTGGCTCAACAAACCTCTTCAACAGTGACTTGTGAAATACGTTATGGATTTTGAACGTAACTGGAAGAGCCAATCGAAAAGAAACAGGATTAAGAATCTCCAAAATCTTATAAGGTCCAATAAATCTTGGCTTAAATTTTGGAGATGCAACCTTCATAGGAATATTCTTAGATGACAACCAAACCATATCACCCACTTTAAACCGAGGACCAATGGTCCTACACCGGTTGGAAAAACGCTGGGCCTTTTCCTGAGAGAGTGACAACTTATCCACCACTTGATCCCATATCTGCTGCATTCTCACAACCACAGTGTCCACACCTGGGCAGGACGAAGATTCCACTTGCCCTGAAGAGAATCGAGTGTGAAACCCAAAATTACAGAAAAAGGGTGATATCAAAGTGGCCGAACTAGCTCTATTGTTCAGCGCAAATTCGGCCAAGGGCAAAAATGAGACCCAATCATCTTGATCAGCAGATATAAAACATCTTAAATAAGACTCCAGGGTCTGGTTTGTTCTCTCAGTCTGCCCATTGGTCTGGGGATGAAACGCGGAGGAGAAGGATAACTGAATTCCCAGATTGGAACAAAAGGCATTCCAGAATCTGGAAACAAACTGGACCCCTCTATCGGACACAATGTTCTCAGGAATCCCGTGTAACCGAACCACCTGTTGTAAAAACAAGGGCACCAACTCAGCGGAAGATGGCAACTTTGGGAGTGGTACAAGATGGACCATCTTCGAAAATCTATCAAAAATCACCCAGATAACAGTCATTCTCTGAGAGACAGGAAGATCAGAAATAAAATCCTTTGAGATATGGGTCCATGGCCTCTTGGGCACCGGCAGGGGCATCAGCAACCCACTAGAAGGAGGACAGGGTTTAGACCGAGAACAAGTCTCTGTACAAAATTCCTGACATCACGAGGTAAGGCAGGCCACCAAAACGACCGACTCACCAAATCTCTGGTACCAAAATTACCCGGATGACCAGCCAATGTGGAGCAATGGACTTCAAACATCACTCTCTTTCTCCACTGGTCAGGAACATACAAGCTTCCCATAGGGCAATGCTCAGTTTTATCCTCCTGAAATTCCTCCAGGGCGCATCTCAAATCGGGCGAAATGGCAGAAAGAACTACCCCCTCACCTAGGATAGTAGTAGGCTCGGTCACATTAAGAGAATAAGCAAAGAAACTCCTAGAAAGGGTGTCTGCCTTAACATTCTTAGTGCCCGGAAGAAAAGAGACCACAAAATTAAAACGCGTGAAAAACAAGGCCCATCTAGCCTGTCTAGGATTCAAGCGTTTGGCCGACTCCAGATAAATCAGATTCTTGTGATCAGTGAGAACTACAAATTGATGTCTACCTCCCTCCAACCAATGTTTCCACTCCTCAAATGCCCATTTCATGGCCAACAATTCCCGATTCCCCACATCATAGTTACGTTCAGATGGGGAGAACTTTCGAGAAAAGTCACAGGGTCTTTTTGGGATAAAACAGCTCCTGCACCAATCTCAGAAGCGTCCACCTCCACTTGAAATGGAAGTGAGACATCAGGTTGCCGTAAAACTGGAGCTGAAGTAAATCTCTGCTTAAGCTCCTGAAATGCTGAGACAGCCTCAGGAGACCAATTCAACACATTAGCTCTCTTCTTGGTCAGATCAGTCAGTGGTTTGACAATACTAGAAAAATTACCTATAAATTTACGATAGGAATTAGAAAAACCCAAAAACTTCTGGAGAGCCTTCAAAGAAGTAGGCTGAACCCAGTCATAAATGGCCCGTACCTTGGCCGGGTCCATTTCAATAGTCGATGGAGACAAGATAAATCCCAAAAATGAAATCCTCTGTACACCAAAGAGGCACTTCGATCCCTTAACAAACAGGAAATTCTCCCTCAAAATCCGGAACACAGTCCGGACATGACCCACATGGGAATCCCAATTACTAGAAAAGATCAAAATATCATCCAGATAGATGATCAAAAAAATCCACAAAGTCATGGAAAATATCATTCATAAAGGACTGGAAGACAGAAGGGGCATTAGTGAGCCCAAAAGGCATTACCAGGTACTCAAAATGTCCCTCCGGAGTATTAAACGCCGTCTTCCATTCATCCCCGTGCTTGATGCGAATAAGATTGTACACCCCCCTGAGGTCAAGCTTAGTAAACCAGCAGGCACTCTTAACTCTGGAGAATAAATCAGACATCAGAGGTAACGAGTACTGATATTTAATCGTCATCTTGTTAAGGAAACGATAATCAATACACGGTCTTAATGAACCATCTTTCTTGGCCACAAAAAAAAAACAGCGCCTAAAGTTGACAAGGATGGTCTAATATAACCCTTCTCCAACGACTCCTCAATATAGGATCGCATAGCATCATGTTCGGGTACAGATAAGTTGAAAAGCCGACCCTTGGGAAATTTACACCCAGGCATCAACTCAATTGCACAGTCATAACTCCTATGAGGAGGCAAAGACGCAGACTTACTCTCACTAAAAACATCAGAGAAATCAGCCAGATAATCAGGAATATCATGAGACTGAGGAGAGGTGGAGAAAACAGGAGCGCCCCTAAGAACACACTGACAACCCCAACTCACCACAGACACAGATTTCCAATCCAAAACTGGGTTATGAGTTTGCAACCAGGGGAACCCCAGAACAATAGTATCATGCAAATTATGCAGCACCAAAAATTTACACTTTTCTTGGTGGTCTGGGGCAACTCGCATTATCACCTGGTTCCAAAACTGAGGTTTATTCTCCGCCAAAGGAGTGGCATCAATTCCCCTAAAAGGAATAGGCGTCTGCAGAGTCGTCATGGAAAAACCACAACATTTAGCAAAGTCCAAATACATCATATACAGAGCTGCTCCTGAATCCACAAAAGCCTTAGTGGAAAATGTGGGCAAGGAGCAGATCAGAGTAATTGCCAAAAGGAACTTAGGTTGTACACTGCCCACAGCAAATGTGTGTGCAAAACGTTTCTCTCGTTTAGGGCAGACAGAAATAGTATGAGAGGCGTCTCCACAGAAAATACACAGCTTATTACGCCTTCTAAACTCCCGACGTTGCGCCCCAGACAAAACCCCATCACATTGCATAGGTTCAGACATTTGTTCAAAAGGTGGCAGCGCCTCCCGTGTAGTTTTACGTTCACGTAAATGCCGATCAACTTGAATGGCTAATGACATAGAGCCATCCAGACCAGAGGGAACAGGAAATCCCACCATCATATCTTTTACGGTCTCTGACAAACCTTTCCGAAAGAGACCTGCCAATGCACTATCATTCCATGTAGTAAGGACCGCCCACTTTCAGAATTTTTGACAGTACAACTCTGCAGGATCCTGACCCTGGTTTAATGCCAACAGGGTTCTCTCAGCTTGATCAACGGCATTAGGTTCATCATACAACAACCACAAGGCCTGAACAAAATGCATTCACATTAGTCAGAATAGGATTTTCAGGTGTCAGAGAAAAGGCCCAATCTTGGGGATCGCCACGCAGCAAGGAGATGACAATTTTAACCTGCTGCACAGAGCTCCCCAATGAGTTAGGCTTCAAAGCAAAAAATAATTTACAATTATTCTTAAAATTGAGAAATTTTGACCGATCCCCAGAAAACACATCAGGAGTAGGAATCTTGGGTTCAGCAGCATGTGACTGAATAAGGTAGGTGGAAATTCCCTGTACTTCAGCAGCAAGCTGCGCCACACGATCAGACAGTTGTTTAATCTCCATGAGGAAAGAAAAAATCCTCCTACGTCCCCAGAGAAAAAGAGGAAAAAATACATTAAAAAATTCTGACACTTTTTTTTTTCTCTTTTCTTTAACAATTCCTTCCTGCTCTTGAGTACCCTAGAATCTGGCTGGTGATTCTGTTATGAATGGGTCACCAAGGAGGAAAAAATAAGCAACAAGCTAAGTCTCAGAAAACCAGAGAAGTTGGTAACTATGCAGATTGCAGATCCCTGAACTTAACCGCACAACTAGCAGCAGTCGTGGAGCGTGCCTACGTTGGTCATAGATGCCTCGTCACGACAAGAGAGCTACATAAGCCTAAAGCAGGAAAAGAGGAAAACTAACTGCCCCAGAGCAGACCCCAAAGGAAAGACAGCCCCCCACATGTATTGACGGTGAAACAAGATGAAATTACAAACAAAGGCAGGAAAATAGGCTGAGCAAACGTTGGGGCCCGGCTAACTAAACAGGACAGGAAAGGAAAGATACTGTCTGCAATCTGCCAAAAAAAAACCTACAAAAATAATGTCCAACACTTCTGATAACAAAATTAACCCTGAAGACACTAGACTTCTCCACCTATATCAGCACTCTGAAATATTCTGAGACAGAGCAAAAAGAGGCCAATCCAATAAGGGACAAAAAGCAGCTTCATAAATACTGATACATAGGAGTGGAAATTCAGCATAACCCCAGTAGGGGCAGGCTGACCACACAAGAAACTGAACTGACCAACAAGCGCAAGTGTGAACAATAGCAAAAAGCAATCTTAACTTGAGAAGACTGGAAGAGAGCTGAAGTCCAGAACCTGAGAAGCAGACTGAATCACCAGCACTAGGATAGGGCGTCGGCTGTCTTATATCCAGTCTAATACTCCAGAGATCCAATCGTTATCTTCATCATCAGGTGGCAGATCACTACCACTTAAGCCAACCTCACTACCTCCTGTCACCACCAGAGGGAGAACGGGAGGGGAACTCTCAACTGGTGGAGCCGAAAATGAGTTCATAACAGCTTTTTTTCTAAACTGGAAATTCAGTTATCTTTCTCCTCTGTGTTTCACCCTCAGACCAATGGGCAGACTAAGAGAACAAACCAGACTTTGGAAACCTATTTGAGATGTTTTATATCTGCTGACCAAAATGACTGGGTCTCATTTTTGCCCTTGGCTGAATTTGCTCTAAATTATAGGGCTAGTTCTGCCACTTTGATGTCTCCTTTTTTCTGCAACTTTGGGTTTCATCTGCGATTTTCTTCACGGCAGGTGGAGGCTTCGGCTAGTCCAGGTGTGGATTCTGTGGTAGAGAGAATGCAGCAGATTTGGGATCAAGTAGTGGATAAGTTGTTTCACTCTCAGGAGAAGGCCCAACGGTTTGCCAACCGGCATAGGACCATTGGTCCCCGGTTTAAAGTGGGTAACATGGTTTGTTGTCCTCAAAAAATATTCCTATGAAAGTTGCATCTCCAAAATTCAAGCGAAGGTTCATTGGACCTTATAAGATTTTGGAGATCCTTAATCCCGTTTCTTTCTGTTTGGCTCTTCCAGGAACGTTTAAGACTCGCAACTTTTTTCATAAATCTTTGCTGAAAAGGTTTGTGGAGCCAGTAGTTCCCATGACTGCACCCCCTGATCCTGTATTGGTTAAGGGTAATCTGGAGTATGAGGTAGAGAAGGTATTGGATTCTCATCTGGCTAGATGGAGACTCCATTACTTGTTCAAGTGGAAAGGTTATGGACAGGAGGATAATTTCTTGGTGCTTGCTTCTGACATTCATGCCGAGAGATTGGTTCGCGCCTTCCACCGGGCCCATCCTGATCAGCCTGGTGGTTTGGATGAAGGTTCAGTGACCCCTCCTCAAAGGGGGGTACTGCTGTGAACACTTTTGACCTGACTTCTGAGTTTGGGCTCCCTCTGGTGGTTGCTGCGGGTAATGGAGCTGGTCAAGTTGACAGAAGTCAATCACCTGAAGAGGATGATTTGGAGGTCAGGTGTTACAGACTGGAAAGATTTAAGTGAGCAGGCTTCCCTCAGTTGTTGCTGGTGATTTGGTTTTCTTCCTGTGCATTTTGAAGTCCACTTGCCCCCTGCTTGGTCCTGCATTGTTCAGATAAGTTATTTGTTTGCTGGAATCATTTTGCATTTGATCCAGTTTTTGCCTTTCTCTGCTTTCTGCTTTGCTGTGTGGGTTCAGCATTGTTCCCTATTGGGACCTGTGCTGGAGCCCGTTCCATATGCCACAGATCATGTCAGTCTGTTCAGTATTGTTAATCCCCTGTTATATCAGTGTCCTTTGTTTTGCTTCCAGTTCACACCAGAATTCTGATCTAGTGGGAGAGAGACTGTGTGGCCTCAGTATTTTTGCATATCAGGCGTGTTGAATTTTTCTTAGCGTTTTTTGCGTGATTGCAGACAGTGTCTTTCCTGTCCTGTTCTATCTAGATAGTTTGGGCCTCATCATTAGCTTACTCTATTTTCTGCCTGTGTTTGTGCCTCATCTTTTCTCACCGGCAATATATGTTTAGGGGCTATCTATTCATTTGGGGTTCTACTCCGGGGCAGTTTAGCTTTCCCCTTTCTTACTTTAGGCTTAGTTAATTCTTTGGCAGTGTCGAGGCATCTAGGGCATCACAGGTACATCCCACAGCTAATTCATAGCTGTGTTGTTAGTTATTGGGGTCAGCAATCCGCTAAGTTACCAACCTTTCTGGTTAACTGGTTGCCTAGCTTATTCCATGGCTATCCTCCTCGGTGACCTAATTATAACAGCCTGCTCTCTGCAGGCACTGAGTAAGCTGCCTCCCTGCATGCCCCCGAAGGCCCCTGCGATCATAGATCATGTTGGATCCAGGGCCTGCAGGGAAGGAGGCCCCCGGAGCAGCGCTGCATATCGCGCTGCGCCGGGGGTCTCAGGGAATCCCTGCCGATGCTTCACTAATCCCCCGGTACACTGCGGTACACTGCGATCATGTTTGATCGCAGTGTGCCAGGGTCAGTCCATGACCGACCCTGACACATAGTGCTGGTTGTCAGCTGTGATAATCAGCTGACACCCGGCCACGATCAGCGCCCCCCCGGGGGCGCCGTTGATCGCTATGATGTACTATCCCGTCCTTGGAAATTAAGTCCCAGGTCACATGGACGGGATAGTACGTACGTCTAGTGGCAGAAAGGGGTTAATCAATTTGTAATTTCCCTACTGGTGTAAGTGTTCCTGTGGGTGTTCCATATGTAATTTCCATCCATTTTGGGCCTTTAAGAATCCAACCGTTGTCATGTTTTACACATTTGTTTTTTAACTAGAGTTGAGCGACTTTTGGTTTTTTATGGTCGAGTTTCGTTTCGTGAAACCCGACTTTTCCAAAAGTCGGGTCGAGCAAGATCGGCCGATTATAGGGAAAAGTCGGGGCCGTCCCGAAACACGAAACCCAATGTAAGTCAATGGGGAATAAAAGTCGGCAGTGAGAGGAGGACAGGAAACACACCTACAGTGCTCATTTGAATGCCAAAAGCATCAATTCTTCTTACTTAAGCTGGTCAACCTTAATTAACTTCATAATACAAGTTACGCACTGAAAAATGGGGGTTATTTGGCTAAAGTTGTGGGGGGGTAGGGCTGGCTCCAGGTTTTCATGTGCCCTGGGCGAAAGAGCGCCCCTTTAACACATACCACAACTCATCATGCTCCGATATGGCAGAGAAATAGCGGTATAGTACAATGAAAAATACTTCACTTTTTACATCTCATGACGAGGCCCATCTATTTCTCCATACAGAATCATTGGTCCCATATAATGTTTGAAACAGTATATGATGAGCTCCAAATAATGCTACAGTATATGTTGGTCCCCATGGATGAAGCTCCACTGTCTTATGGGCCCAAATAATGCTCCAAACATAATGGGCCCCATTTCTAATGCTCTAGTGCATAATGGGCCCTGTAAATGCTGCTCCAGTGTCTGATGTCCACCTTTGGAATGTTCCAGTGTATGGTGGGCCCCATCTATCATTCTCCAGAGTATAGTGCTCCCCAAAAATTGCTGTCCCAACATTGAAAACAATCAAATAAGTCTCCTCGCTAGGGAATCCCTGTACTAGTCTGGACTCCTCGTCGTCCCCATCTTCCATCTCACTGCACAGTATTTCAACCTTGCAAGTGCTGTGATCCTGAGCAAGCAGGGGGGGCCCACTCGTTGGCGACGGCACTGGCACAGGGCCCCTGATAGTACGGTGGTGTGTCTGATGGGGGGAGGGCCGAACCTGCACTTTCATCTGCAGCTTCCTCTTTGTCACCGTGTAAGATGGAACTGTATATGGGAAGGGTAACCTGAGTTTCATCAGGGTCAGATTCAGGCCGGGTAGCGTGCGAGGGGAATGTAGTGGTCTGGGTCAATGTACCAGCAGATTCATCGAGCAGTGGCTAGGCATCAGTGCACTTGTGTCGCCCCCAGGAGTACGGTCGCCACAGTGGCATTACCTTCCTCCTAGGGAGTGTGATGTCATGCTTGGGAGCAACGAAGGATCTCTCTAGCAGGTTAACTGATTGGGCGGCATTATTCCCACGAGTCATGACCCTCCAAACAGCGTTCATGAAGGCAAAGTGTTTGTTTTACGTGGGCAGTATGGTTGCAAAGCTGAACCTTAAAGGAATGTCCAGAAGGGCACCACCAGGAGTGGAGCTTACGGCGTAATTTGACTCAACACGGGCAACCTCAACCATGCCAGCTACAGAGCAGATGCACACATTGCAAGCTTAATTCCGTTAACGAACGAGACTCCGTCATGCCCCGCGGTCCGAGTCCGGCTTACTAGAGGGACACGTGAGGCTCTGGCACATGAGATTGGCCAATAACTGGTGTGTCATGCCCTTACATGTCCGTGGCTGCATGTGCGCTACACTGAAAAGGCCAGCGTTTGTCGCTTACAGGTGCAGATAACCCGCTGAACAAAGTTAGTGATGGGGATCACTGATTACAATTATTACTCGCGAACGATGATTTCCCAGTAAGTGCAGGTCAACCGCAGTTCCGGAATTAGGCCTAACCGTCATTCCTGAAAAAAATGAAAAACTTATGTGTGCAAACCACAGGTGCTGTAGCTTGCTTAACAGCTCGCCAGCCGTTCTCACGCCCAGTATGGATTACACGTGATTGCACAAAGGTGAGAAAGGGTACCGTATCCCCGGAAAACATGTATGGATAGCGTACACATTCAAAAGATATGTCTATACATCAGGAGGCAGGCTCAGATGGTGTTAGGCCCAGTATGGCTTGCAAGTGATTGCACAAAGGTGAGAAAGGGTACCGTATCCCCGGATAACATGTATGGATAGCGTACACATTCAAAAGATAAGTCTATACATCAGGAGGCAGGCTCAGATGGTGTTAGGCCCAGTATGGCTTGCAAGTGATTGCACAAAGGTGAGAAAGGGTACCGTATCCCCGGATAACATGTATGGATAGCGTACACATTCAAAAGATATGTCTATACATCAGGAGGCAGGCTCAGATGGTGTCAGGCACAGTAGGGATTTGATGGCCCAGACTACACAGTGGAGGAGCAGGGAGAGGTAAAGATTGCAAATGCTGGGGCCCTGCCCAAGCAAGGGGGGCCCACTCGTGGGCGTCGTTACTGGCACTGGGCCCCTCATAGTACGGCGGTGTGTCTGATGGCGGGTGTGCCACACCACCGTCAGAGACACTTGATTGCACTATGAGGGACCCTGTGCCAGTGCCCACGCCCAAGAGTCGGCCTACCCACCTGTCCAGGGCAACGGCACTCGCACGGTGTCGTGCGCTAGGTGGTGACCCCGGCCATGGGGGGGAGGCAGCACAGTTAGGGAGTTTTAGAAAGTTGCAAATGTTGATGTTGGACATTCAGCTGATGCAAAAGGCAAAACAGGTCAAGTCCCAGGAAGAGGTGGACCAAAGCAAGCCATTTTTCTGTCACCATATGTGTCATCAGGGGAAGGTGGGACAAAATCCTTGGAAACCCATGCATGGTTCATTTTAATGAAGGTTAGATCATCCACATTTTGGGTTGACAGACGGGTCCTTTTTTCTGTCAGGATTGATCCAGCTGCACTGAAGACTCTTTCCGATAGCACACTTGCAGCTGGGCAAGCGAGCTCCTGTAAGGCATATTGTGCCAATTCAGGCCAGGTGTCCAGTTTAGCAGCCCAATAGTCAAAGGGGAATGACCTGTGTGGGAGAACATCGATATGGGAGGAAAAGTAGTTTGTAACCATAGTTGACAACTGCTGTCTCCTGTCACTTTCCATCGATGCTGTATTACCAGTTGTGTGAGCGGTACTTGAAAAATCAGTCCACAACATTGTCATGAAACCCCTGTCTCCAACGCCACTTCTGCTGTGTGCACCATGAACACCTCTGCCAAGCTGCCCCCGGCCCGTACGGCTCGTGTGAGAACTATCACCGCTGCTGTGTGCTGGGAATGCCTCAAGCAACCAATTTACCAGAGTTGCTTGTTTATTAGCCAATATTAGGTCAAGGTTCTCTTGTGGCATGATGTTTTGTAATTTGCCATTATAGCGTGGATCCAGGATGCTGGCCAACCAGTAGTCGTCATCATTCATCATTTTGGCAATGCGGGGGTCCCTTTTTAGGATCCGCAAGGCATAATCTGACATGTGGGCCAATGTTCCCGGTGTCAATGATGCACTGCGAGTGCTGGTTGGAGGAGCACTTTCTGGCAAATCCACATCCCTCCAGTCACGCACAAACCCTGTACCAGACCTTGCCACGCCAACATTTTCACTTGCCCCACGAGATGCATCCTCCTCCCCTAAGTAATCATCCCCATCATCATCCTCCTCCTCCTCTTCTTCCTCCAACTCGTCCAGGAGCAGACAATGGCTGAATGTCATCAAGGATTCCCTGTTTACTATACCGTGGGCTAGGCAGCACTGTCCCACCACCGCTGTCCCCTGTGGACCCTGCATCCACCACATTAACCCAGTGCGCAGTGATGGACACGTAATGGCCCTGGCCATGCCGACTGGACCATGCATCAGTTGTGAGGTGCACCTATCCACTCACTGACTGCTTGAGTGCATGGACAATGCGGTCTTTCACATGATGGTGGAGGGCTGGGATGGCTTTGCGAGAGAAGAAGTGGCGACTGGGGAGGTCATAGCATGGTACTGCATAGGCCATGAGTTCGCGGAAAGCTGCGCTTTCCACCTACCGATAGGGCATCATCTCAAACGAGATTAGTTTGGCAATGTGGGCATTCAAACCCAGTGTACGCGGATGAGAGACTGAGTACTTTCTTGACCTACTCATAGTGTCTGGGAGGGTGAGCTGGACTTGAGAGCTGCATATGGTGGAAGTAGCGGTGGACAGGGCGGACTGAGAGAGGGTTGATGATGGTGATGGAGTTGGTGTTCTTTCTGATGGCCTAGATTCAGTATTTCGTTGATATAACAGTGGGATTCCCTGACTGCTGTGGCCTTGCAACGACACCTCAACATTTGCTGCTGTGCTAACCGGTGGGCTTACAGTGGGGGAAACAATGTAGCGTTGCTGACTACCTTCTTTGTGATCAGTTGCACATGTGGCACTTGAGGTTTGGTGTTGTGTCCATGCTTGCAAGTGCATGCTGGTTAAATGTCTAAGCATGCAACTGGTATTCAAATTTTTCAGATTTTTCCCTCGGCTAAAGGTCTTTGCGCACCTCTTACAGATAACCTTGGCCTGATCATGAGGATTTTGTTCAAAAAAGTGCCACACTGCACTCTTCCTACTTTGGCAGACATTTTGCGGCCTAGCACGCTGTGATGTTTTGACCCTCTGGACAAGCTGTCCAGCAACTCTTTTGATTTTTGGAACCTGTCTTTGGAGTGCTCCGGGCCTGCCAGATAACAGCTGTTGCGATGTTGGTGTCTGCTGTGGATGCTCCTCATCTGAGCTATTGGAAGCAGCACCCTCTTCCCCCAATGGATGCCAATCTGGGTCAACAACTGGGTCATCCATCACCTCCTCTTCAATGTCATGTGCACCTTCCTCTGTGTCACCGTGTATGGTGGTATAGTGTGCGGGAAGGGGCACCTGAGTCTCATCAGGGTCAGAATCTGGCTCTGTACACTGCGAGGACAATGTAGTGCTCTGAGTGAATGTACCAGCAGAATCATCTATCAGCGGCTGTGCATCAGTGCACTCCATGTCAGATTCATCTTGGCCTGGGTAATTCACCATTTCACTTGATAATCCAGGCATGGTATGTGAAAACAGCTCCATGGAGTAATCAGTAGTATGGCCTGCGTCATCCTTCAATCTTGGTTGTGGTGAAGGACACAAGGAAAGGTGTGGTTCATGAACATGAGCCTCCAATGATGACTCAGTGCTTTTACTTTTTACAACTTCAGAAGAGGAGGCGATAGAGCTGGAGGCTGAGTCAGCAATGTAAGACAAAACTTTTTCCTGATGCTCTGGCGTTAAAAGCGGTTTGCCATCTCCTAGAAAACTAAGCCTTCGAAGCCTTATGGAGCCAGACGATGACGCAGGCTCAACACCTCCTGCATTCGGTCCTATTTTGCTTTTGCCACTACCATCAGATCCACCACCAACACCATCATTACCAGCTGCCAACCCCCGCCCAATTCCACGGCCTCTTCCACCAGCCTTCCTCATTTTTGGTAGAAATGTAGACAAAATCCTACAAACTATATAGCAATGTAAAACAAGGTACAAGGTGTCTACAGGACAGGGAGATTTTGAATTTCTGCAGACACTTGTGGACACTGGACACTTGGATTGTGTGAGGCCCACTGAATATCACAGCGCAATGTCACAGGCTCGATGGCACAGGTGTGAAAAAAGTGACTACAGGATAAGGGAGATTTTGAATTTCTGCAGACACTTGTGGACACTGGACTCTTTTGGATTGTGTGAGGCCCAATGAATATCAGAGCGCTATGTCACAGGCTCGATGCAGCAGGTGTGAAAAAAGTGACTACAGGATAAGGGAGATTTTGAATTTCTGCACACACTTGTGGACACTGGACATTTGGATTGTGTGAGGCCCACTGAATATCACAGCGCTATGTCACAGGCTCGATGGCACAGGTGTGAAAAAAGTGACTACAGGATAAGGGAGATTTTGAATTTCTGCAGACACTTGTGGACACTGGACACTTGGATTGTGTGAGGCCCACTGAATATCAGAGCGCTATGTCATAGGCTCGATGCAGCAGATGTGAAAAAAGTGACTACAGGATAAGGGAGATTTTGAATTTCTGCAGACACTTGTGGACACTGGACACTTGGATTGTGTGAGGCCCACTGAATATCACAGCGCTATGTCACAGGCTCGATGGCACAGGTGTGAAAAAAGTGACTACAGGATAAGGGAGATTTTGAATTTCTGCAGACACTTGTGGACACCGGACATTTGGATTGTGTGAGGCCCACTGAATATCAGAGCACTATGTCACAGGCTCGATGGCACAGGTGTGAAAAAAGTGACTATAGGATAAGGGAGATTTTGAATTTCTGCAGACACTTGTGGACACTGGACACTTTTTGGATTGTGTGAGGCCCACTGAATATCAGAGCGCTATGTCACAGGCTCAATGGCACAGATGGGAAAAAAGTGACTACAGGATAAGGGAGATTTTGAATTTCTGCAGACACTTGTGGACACTGGACACTTTTGGATTGTGTGAGGCCCACTGAATATCAGAGCGCTATGTCACAGGCTCAATGCAGCAGGTGTGAAAAAAATGACTACAGGATAAGGGAGATTTTGAATTTCTGCAGACACTTGTGGACACTGGACACTTGGATTGTGTGAGGCCCACTGAATATCAGAGCGCTATGTCACAGGCTCGATGCAGCAGGTGTGAAAAAAGTGACTACAGGATAAGGGAGATTTTGAATATCTGCAGACACTTGTGGACACTGGACACTTTTGGATTGTGTGAGGCCCACTGAATATCAGAGCGCTATGTCACAGGCTCGATGGCACAAAAAAAAAGTGAAAAAAGTGAATTGTAGAATTGGGCAGAATAGGAATCTCCCTAGAGTGTAGGTCTGTAATAACGGAACAAGTCCTCCACTTATCCTTCCACAGTGACACACAGATAGCTTCACTGTGGCTGTGATAACAGCCGTTACACGGTACTGTGTGAGGAGCGTACACCGCTGTATGGTGTGAATAAATGCACGCTCAGTACCTTAGCAGGACAAAAAAAAAATTGGGATTGCTTTTAAAAAAGCAGTTTGCAGAGCAGTGGGGAAACAGCAATGCAGCTGTCAGGAAGCCTTAGAAGGCAGCCTAACAACCAACATCACTGATCCACCACAATATAGCCTCCCCTTGCACTGCACACACAGTGACTGGTGTGTTGCACAGGCAAAATCGCTAGCAGCAGAAGCAGTTTTTTTGTCTTCTTCCCTGCCTAACGCTCTCCCTACAGAATCAGCAACCTCTCCCTATGCTAAGATCGGCAGAAGTAAGATGACGGTCGGCGTGCACGCCCTTTTATAACCCCTGTGACGCCCACCAAAGCAAGCCAATCACTTGCATGCCCTTCTGAAAGATGGTGGTGACCCCTGCCTATGTCATCACGTTGCCCACAGTGTCCGTGGATCCTGATTGGCTGAAAAAGATCGCTAAACAAACTTTTGAAACGCGACTTTGGCGCGTAAGTCGCCGACCTCGTGGCCGACCTCATCCTAGGGTCGGGTTTCGTTTCATGAAACCCGACTTTGCCAAAAGTCGGCGACTTTTGAAATTGTTCGACCCGTTTCGCTCAACTCTATTTTTAACTTGATAAAGATGCCAGTACAGCATTGAAACGTGTTGTAAATAAAAAACCTTATTCTCATCATCATTTCTGAAGAATTGATTCACTCCAGCAGTTCAGTCCACCTACTTGTTAATCCAACTTGATCCACTATCTCCTGGAGGCTTCATCCACCAGCCACGGGACAGCAGCAGCTATCTTTCTTCATGCCTACATAGGAGTTGTGCCTGTCACAACGCCACCAGATGAGTGTAACCAGCCCTCTCCTACTCTTCCTCTATAGGGTATCACCTGATTGTGCGCTCTGTTTCCCATTTCTACATTTATTTATAGAAAATACTGAAGCATATGATCACTTCTTTGAAAAAAGCCTTCCCTGTCTCCCATCACCAATTCCTGGCCAACACCTTACAGTTTGAAGCACTTGTCTCAAATAAAATTACACTGTGCATTTTTACTAAACCAGAACCACATGTGTCTATGGAAAGGTCTGGGGTGGTCGATCATCTATAAACAGGTGGCTACTTTCACACATCAGGTTTTCGGCGTCAGGCGCGATCCGGCGTCGTGCCGGAACGCCGGATCCGGCAAATGTTTAGTAAAACCGGATGTGACGGATCCGGTTTTCTGCCGGATCCGTCTTTTTCTTGACAGACAAAACCGGATCCGTCTCATCCGGTTCATCCGTTTTTCTATCCGTTTTTCGACGGATTACGCCGGATCCGGTTTTTAAAATTGACCTTTGTGGCCTTCCGAACGGGATTGGCTACTGGAAAACTATATATAGAGTGTTCCTACAGCCCTTCTTTGACAGGTTGTCGAGGAGAAAGTGCAGGTTGGAGAGAAGAGCAAGTTACTGGCGAAGATGGATGTTGTCATTGGAAATATTTTGAAGAATTTGGCGGATTTTATAGCGGAGGCGAATCGTTTGAGGGTGATTGTTCTGGAGAAGGAGAGAGCGAGAAAGCAGCGCATCAGGCATCGTAGACGACGTTTGTGGATCCACCCCATCACAGCCAAGAGAATGACGCGTGGGGTCTATTCTACACTCTGCATGGACCTTCGACGAAACCCGGAGAAATTTTTTGGATATGTTAGGATGAAAATGGAGAATTTTGATTACTTGGTGGAGCGCATTGCACACCTCATAAGAAAAGCGGACACCTATTGCCGCTTCTCTGTTTCACCCGCAGAGCGTCTGATGGTGACTTTAAGGTAAGCCACATTTATTGGATGTGATCGCATTAGAGCACACTTTCACTGCAATCTTGTTGGTGGTAGTTTGTATCTCCAAGTGTTATAGCTCAGTTTTGGTATGTAATGCTGTGATTTAAAACTAATTTATTGTTTTTTAATTCCCCACAGATTTCTTGCAACTGGAGAATCCCTTTCGTCACTGCATTTCCAGTACAGACTCGGGATTTCCACCATATCTGGAATAGTGAAGTACACATGCCGTGCACTGTGGGACTCCTTAGCTGAAGAGTTTTTACCAGAGCCCACAACAGAGAGGTGGATTGAAATTGCTGACAAGTTTCAACAGATATGTCAGTTTCCCAACTACTTGGGCGCTGTGGACGGGAAACATATCCGCATTGTAAAGCCAGCTGGATCGGGATCGGAATATTTCAATTACAAGAAATATTTTTCAATTGTCCTCATGGCCATCGCTGACGCGGAATACAAATTTATTGCGGTTGATATTGGGGCCTATGGCCGCTCCAATGACTCTCAAGTTTTCAAACTGTCTGCCATGGGGCGTAAACTGTATGGAAACACCTTCCAGTTCCCACCACCTAGACCGCTGCCGCAATCATCTGGTCCACCTATGCCATTTGTCTGTGTAGGGGATGAAGCCTTCCAGCTGTCAGAACACCTTTTGAAACCGTACTCTAGCAGAGGATTGACAAGAACAAAACGCATTTTTAATTACCGCCTCACAAGAGCAAGAAGAATGGTTGAATGTACCTTTGGTATTCTGACAGCCAAATGGCGGGTCCTATTGACTGCGATCAACCTCAAGACAGAAACTGTGGACGAGGTGATCAAAGCGTGCGTGGTACTCCACAATTTTGTTATCTGCAAGGAACCCATTTCCATTGAGGACACCTCTGAAGAAACCACCTTGCAAGATTACCAGGACATTACCACTAGAAGTTCTGTGACGGTTTCAGTAATGAGGGACAATTTTGCACTATACTTTATGTCACCTCAAGGCAGAGTACACTGGCAGGATGACAGAGTGTGAAAGATTTGTGCCCTAACCAAACTTGTGTACCTTCTGTACCAACAGTATATACCTTTGCCAACCATAGTTGGCTATCTTGTCATGGTCTCTATTTTTAGCTTTAGGCCACAGGTGTGTACCTGGTTGTGTTTTATGCAAAGTATTTCACCTTTTAACAAAAGTTGTGTACATTGTTAGGAAATCACCAACAATAAACACAACTTTTTAGGTGAAATACTTTGCTTCAAACACAACCAGGAACACAACTGTGGCAAAAAGCTAAAATTTACCCACAGTTATATACCTAGTTTTGAATACCATTTCACCTTTTAAATACCCTGTATTTAACCTTTTTCGCCGCAGAAAGAAATGACAGACAACTAGTGTAAAATAATTTAACTTTTATTGAAAAATGTTTTTTTTAGTAAACTTTTTTAAAATTTTAATAAACTTGTTTAATAAAGCTTTGAAACCATAAAACTGGTCATTTTTATTTAAATACACACATTATAAATCTGTGTAGTGTGTGGTGGAAACACTGCTGGAGGGGCTGCGGGACACTTCGACACTGGGAGTGTGGAGAGAGGACTGGGATCGTGGTGGGGAAGGAACAGTTAGAGGTGAAGGTGTGGAAAAAACTACAGAATGGGTGGACATGTGGGAAGCAGAAGAGGTGGTGGGTGGTGGAGTGGAGGGTTGGGCAGGGACTGTAGGAGCAGATGATGTTGATGGCAAGTTGTATGGGGAAGGAGTTTGGTACGGGGCAGGTTGCTGGAAGTGGGGAGATGTCTGGTACGGGGCAGGTTGCTGGAAGTGGGGAGATGTCTGGTACTGGGGAGGTTGCTGGTACTGGGGAGTTTGCAGGTACTGGGGAGGTTGCTGGTACTGGGGAGGTTGCTGGTACTGGGGAGGTTGCTGGTGCTGGGGAGGTTGCTGGTGCTGGGGAGGTTGCTGGTGCTGGGGAGGTGGA
Source organism: Dendrobates tinctorius (assembly GCF_039654945.1). NCBI lineage: Eukaryota > Metazoa > Chordata > Amphibia > Anura > Dendrobatidae > Dendrobates > Dendrobates tinctorius. The sequence continues at coordinate 18,737,735 of NW_027361818.1, forward strand.
TGGTATGTAATAGGAGGGGGAGGATGGAAAGTGGCTGGAGGGGGTGTAGATGTAATAGGAGGGGGAGGATGGAAAGTGGCTGGAGGGGGTGCAGGTGGAGGAACTACTGTGGTGGGAGGAGGAGGTTGGGAGCTAACTTGCTGGAGAGCAGCGTGGCATGAATGCATTACATGCATCTGCTGGGCAGGAGAGAGTGTTTCCATGCGCTCCACAACAGACCTGAAAAAGGTGTGGTTTGGCGAAGATCTTGCTTCTGAATGCATGGTTTGCAGAAGTGTCTTCACCTTCAGAATGCTGGAGTTGATCTGCTGATAGCCTGCGGAGATTTGCTCTGACAAGACTTTTAGACAGTTCTGGAAAGATGCATTCAGATGCAAGAACTCTGGCGCATAAGTCTTTTCCTGACCCCTCTGCCGCTGCCGCCCAGTACCCGCAGGTGTACTAGAGGTGGCAGGGGCAGAAGGGTGGGGTAAAGGGAAAGCGATCTCCTCACCAGCAGCTTCATGTAATGTAGGCGGCCACGATGCTCCTGTGCTGGTGGATGGGACAGATGGGTCGAATGTGTGGGAAGGCTGGGAAGGTGCAGATGTACCGGGGCGGTCGAAGTCTCCCTCGGTGCCGGTCTCCTCAGGGATCGCCTCAGAAGGGTCCAATCGTGCAGGCTCCCGAGTGCTGCTCACCGTGCTGTGGAATAAAGAGAAAAAAAAACAATTAAAATAGTGACATGGTATGGCCCTGGCTGAAAAAAAAAAGTTACATCTAAACATTTTTTTGTCACATGTGGTGTGTAATATTTACCTTCTGGTGACCATTGTCTCCCGGAGGAACGACAGGGCTCGTGCGTACTTGTACTTGCTCCTGCGTCCTCCAGATCCACTCGGGGACCGCATCTCTTTATTGAACTCCTTCTTGAAACGATCCCTCACAGACCGCCACCGCTTCACAATTCTCTCCCCTGAAACGAGAAAGGACAAAGTGGTTAGTATACAACATCAGTGTTTCACAAACTCCAGTCCTCATGGTCCCCAGGGGTCATGTTTTCAGGATTTCCAAAGTAAATAGAAATCCTGAACACATGATCCGTGGGGACCACGAGGACTGGAGTTCGGGAAACACTGGTTTAAATCAAGCAACCGGTACTGTATATACTTACGCTCTTTAATCTGGGCCCGAGCTTCGAGGTCCTCCCAGCGGTCCACAAGGAGCGAACAGATTTCCTCCCAGAGTCGTCGGGTAACGATCAGGTCAGCATGGCGGCGGTCAGCCATATTCCAGAGCGGCTGCCTTTCTCTGACGAGATTGATGAGGCGGTCCACATCAATCCCTCCATCCTCACCGTCAGAGTCGGGAGCACGCTGTGAAGGCTGTTAAAGAAAAAGACAAAAATAACATAATTAGCCTCCACAAAAGAAATGAAATAAAAAGTGCAAAAAAAACAAAGCAAAAATATTTATACTTACACGCTGGTGACCGCCGCGTTGCTGTCGCCGACGACCCTGGGAGGCACTGCGAGGACCTCTTGGCCGAGCACCAGATTGGGAAGACTAGAGAAGAAAACAAAAAATGTTATGTCTTTGGATGTAGGCATTTGTTTGCTGTGTGTGGTCTGCAGAACATTGTTTTCTATGTGTTGTGTGTAGTGTGATGTTGTGTTTCTGCGTTTGATGCAAAAAACTTACCAATTGTGAGCCCACTCCAAGTGTCTGTCCACCCCTTCCTTCTTCTTCTGGGAGCTCCTCTTCATCTTGTGATTCCTGTTTTGAAATAAAAGGCAATGAATACACATATATTACAGAGATGATGGATTTTGGAAATAAAAACTTACCGTCAAACGCTGACGATGCGAGGGAGGGCTCCCAGAAGAAGATGTGCTGTCTTCCTCATGGCCAGACTCCATGGCTGTGGGTGGTGTTTCTGCTGCTGCCATTGCTGCTGCTGCTGCTGCTGCTGCATCTATTGGGCGGCTGTTGAATAAAGAGAAACAAAGGGCCAATGAATATCTTGATATTCCATAGCCCTAGTTTGGAGGAATGGGGGATTTGATAATTACCGTCTCTCATCTGCTGCTGGACTCCCCTCCCGTTGTTCAGCATGCTGCTCCATTTGGGGTGGTGCTGATGGTGCTGCTGCTGCAGATGTCTGCTGCCTTCTCCTGCTCCTGGTTCTTGGCTTGGGTGGCATGTTGGGTGTGGCTGAGGGTCCCATTGTCTTGCTTTTATATATGTCCTGTGGGCAGAGCTACTGAGCATGCTCAGACCAAAGAAACCGGATCCGGCCGCCGGATCCGGCTGTCGCCAGATCAGGCGCATTGCGGCGCTCATAGGCTTTCATTGTATGAAAAAGCCGGACACGCCGGATCCGGCGTGTCCGGCTTTTTCGCCGGAGACAAAAAACGTTACAGTAGCCGTTTTTTCCAGACGCCGGATCGCGTCACATTGCCGGATCCGGCGAAAATCGGATGAAACGCATGGCCATCCGGCGCGATCCGGCTCTAATGCAAGTCAATGGGGGGGAAACCGGATCCGGCATTGCATTTAGCCGGATCCGTTTTTAGTCAAAAGCGCCGGATCGCGCCTGACGCCGAAAACCTGATGTGTGAAAGAGGCCTAAGAGATATACAAGGTCAGCCATTACTAGCCACCAGCTGCAGGAACCAACCTGTTACCTGTAAAGTTTTGTTATATACAGATATGGAAACACGGACTCCACTCAAATGCAATAAATTTATTTAAAATATTGAAATGAACTCAGTACAGGCAGAACATTCAGAAAACATCAATATCCTCTACTAGATCATTAATCTTATTCATAAAATCAAAGAACGTGTGAATCTTTATGTGATCTTACATAAAAAGTGTTAATTTGTAACCAATAATCATCATCGACTGGTAAATTTTCTGCACTGAGAACATTTGGTCAGCTGGAAGAGCCCCGTTATTCCGGTGTGTTTGTATCCCAAGGAAACTTCACACTGAAGTCTTCCATTTCTGCCTTGTAGATCTTGTCAAAATATTCATTTTGAGCCACAGTAAAATGATTTTTCCAATCTCCGACTATTCCTGTAAATCACAAGTGGTGACAAAATATTTAAATTTATGTTTAATTGATCTGTTATATGCACATAGTAACCCCTAAAATAATATAATCCCCAAAACACAATACTGAGGAAGTATAAAGAAATGAATAATGTGGAGACTGTGGCAGAGTCCAGACAAAACTGGATAAGGGCAAAAAGAATTTCATCAAATAAACATAAACTGCAGGTTTCTGTGTTGTACTGATGTCTTCCGCAGATATATCCAAAAAAAGGAGCTATAGATGGGATAAAAAGACGGAACACAAGTCTAAAGTCTAATCATGAAATCAATAGTAAAACATTTCATACAGACTTAAATAGCTAATAATAGGGATAGCTAATAATAGGGATAGCTAATACTAGAGAAGAGAGAGAGAGGATTCAAAAAGATTTAAATAAACTGGAGAAGTGGGCAGCAACTAACAGAATGGTTTTTAACAGGGAGAAATGCAAAGTACTACATCTGGGCAATAAAAATGGAAAAAGCATATATAGAATGGGAGGAATAGGGCTAAGTGACAGCACATGTGAAAAAGACTTGGGTATACTAATAGATCACAGACTGAATATGAGTCAACAGTGTGATGCAGCAGCAAAAAAGGCAAATGCAATTCTAGGATGTATTAACAGAAGCATACAGTCTAGATCACGTGAAGTCATTATTTCCCTCTACTCCTCTTTGGTCAGACCTCATCTGGAATATTGTGTCCAGTTTTGGGCACCACATTTTAAAAAAGACATCAACAAACTGGAGCAAGTTCAGAAAAGAGCGACTAGAATGGTGACCGGTCTGCAAACCCTGTCTTATGAGGAAAGGTTGCAGGATTTGGGAATGTTTAGTTTGCAAAAGAGAAGACTGAGAGGAGACTTAATAGCTGTCTACAAATATCTAAAGGGCTGTCACATTGTAGAAGGATCAACTTTATTCTCATTTGCACAAGGAAAGACTAGAAGCAATGGGATGAAACTGAATGGGAGGAGACACAGATTAGATATTAGAAAAAACTTTTTGACAGTTAGAGTGATCAATGAGTGGAACAGGCTGCCACGAGAAGTGGTGAGTTCTCCTTCAATGGAAGTCTTCAAACAGAGGCTGGACAGACATCTGACTGGGATGATTTAGCAAATCCTGCTTTGAGCAGGGGGTTGGACCAGATGGCCCAGGAGGTCCCTTCCAACTCTACGATTCTATGATTCTATGATTCTATGAAATACTTTAAAAATAGTCAATATACAATAAAAAAAAACACATGATCATGTAGTAACAGGTCATCAGTATCTGATCAATAGGGATTCAACAACCTGGCCTACCAGCTGTTTCCATCGCCGTCTGGAAGTTCTCAGATGATGCCGGGAATACAGAAGCTCTGAAAGAATTATAGTGACCACAGTCCGGTACTGCACATTGACCCCCTATTTAAATAGATGTTAGATCTGGAGTATCCGGCTGCGGCCGTTATAGGTATGAAGGAGTGGCTGAGTTCTGGCAGCGTCTGAGAACTTCCAGCCAACTCCGATAACAGCTGATCGGTGTGGGTCCCGGGTGTCATACCCCGCAATCAGATATTGATGGCCTATTCTAAGGTTAGGTCATCAGTAATTAAGTAGTGGTGATGAGCTAATTTATTAAACTGCAGTGATAGTAACATAGACACTTCATAAAAAAACATTAAATAAATTCTTAAAACAAAATCCTGCATTTCACTGAAAAGAGGTGCAGGAAAAATTACATACATATATGTCAGTGCTGGGGTCATCATGTGTGGAGGGAGATCAACAGCTGAGTCCATATAACTGTGGTTATCCATAGAGTTATTGATGTGGATATATGACAGGGGCATTTAAATGAAGTTGCCGAAGCACGTGCGCTGCCTCCTATCAGCCCCCTGCAGCATGACAGATACGGACCTGCTGAAGGTAACATTGCTGACATATTGGTACTTATGTGAAGCTGAGCCACAGGTGGAACTTATTAGGAGACTGTAATTTTCTCTATATACTGTAATTTTGCAGTATTGCAGATACGATAAAAGCGATTGGAAGACCACATGTTCAAGACCCCTAGGGGGATTTAAAATAGTAAAAAAAAGGCTAAAAATATAAAAATTCAAATCACAACTTTTAAATTAAAAATAAACAAGCAATCACAAAGAACACACGGGATTAAAGGTCACCCTGTGTGGACTGAGTGCAGATTACACTACTCTGATAACTTCTCAGAGGGATGAGCACAGAAATAGAGCTGCCTCTAAACAGAACGACGCAGCTTTGCCCAAAGTTTAGAGGAATGGTGCTAGACACAAACCCCTGTTACCGTGACAGGGAATGTAACCCACTCAAGGGTATAAGCTACTGTGATCCCACACAATCAGCGCATGCACACAAAGAACTCCTCTTTCGAGGTGCCCGGAATTCCTAATGGCTCTAAAAGCCAGCCCTGTAACCACACAAGCAAGCTCTTCTCCGGATAAGCCAGAATTCCTAGCGGTGTATAGATAGCCCTGAACTGCATGCTGACAAGGATCACACAGATACTGTGTTTACACAGACACGTGTAACATGAATGATACTAGCACATGGGTGTGTGCACCTGAGGCCATTTTAAACTCATGTCCATTCAGACAGGACCTTGCTCATGGACCAATCCGGAACCGCCACAGAACCTGAGCATTTGACAACCGACCACCAATGAGAGGTCGCAACCTCATGAGCATGCTTTAGTAGGGTGATCCCTGGACTTAGGAATGTCTAATCGCCATTGCCTACCGCTAGATGCTATAGCTGTAGCTGGAGAGCCAGCAGTAACTAAACGAACAACAAGAGTCTTAGAAAGACGCTGAGACCTATGTATTTGCAGGACAGGCTCCACTGTGGTCGAAGCAGAATGGGAGACCACAGAAGCAGACGAGGCCTGGGATCTACCTTGTGCAGTGGGAGAATCCAGGTGCCTAACATATCCCCCCTAGGACCACCTCTCTGGCGACACTTGTCATGCTCAAAATCGGCAATGAGCTGGGGTGCATGAATGTGTTCAGTCGGCGCCCAGGTCCTATCCTCTGGCCCATGACCCTTCCAGTCCACCAAAAATATTTTTTTGCCACGTACGACCTTAGACCCGACTATGGTATTGACCTCGAAATCATCCGAGAACGTATCCGAGCTTCTGGCAGGAGTCCCAGACGACCGGGTCATGTATATGGGTTTCAACATAGAGACATGGAAGGTGTCAGCAATGCCCAGATGGGGAGAAAGGCAGAGACAATATACCAAAGGATTCACTTGTTCCAGAACCTTGAAAGGACCCAGATAGCGGGGAGCAAATTTAGTGGACTCTATACATAGCTTGATGTTACAAGTGGAGAGCCACACTAAATTGCCTGGGGCAAAAACCAGAGCAGGACGGCGATACACTTCGACAGAGACCCTCTATCTCTCCTTGGAAGCCTTAATGGCATGCTGCGTGAGATCCCAGATGTCTCACGCCTCCACTGCCCAATCCACCACCCAAGGATTAGAGGACGAAATGGGCATGGGCACGGGTAAACACGGATTCTAACCGTAATAGTGGTGGAACGGCGTCTGCCCGGCAGAATCAGAGACAGCGTTGGTTAACGCAAACTCTGCCCAGGGCAGCAAGGATGCCCAGTCATCATGCCTGGCAGAAACAAAATGCCATAGGTACGTGATGAGAGTCTGATTGGCCCTCACCACCAGCCCATTCGTCTTGAGATGGTAGGCCGAAGAGAGATTGAGCTCTATACTAAGTAGCCGACAAAGCTCCCTCCAGAACCAAGATGCAAATTGGGGAACCTGATCGCTGAAAATCTTGTCAGGCATCCCAAAGAAGGCGGAAAATGTGTTTAACAAACAGCACTGCCAAGGCCTGTGTTGAAGGCACGCGTGAAAAAGGGACTAAATGTACTATTTAGAAATGGACGGTGACCAACCAAATAACCCTGCTGTTACGAGATTTGGGCAGATCCACAATAAAATCCATCTCGACCATCTCCCAAGACCTATCTGCCACCAGCAAAGGATGTAACAAACCCGCGGGTCTCTGCCTGGAAGACTGACTCCTGGCACATGAAACGCAAGCCTGAACATAATCCCTTATGTTCCTTGCCATTCAAGGCCACCAATAACTTCTCGCCAACAGCTCCGTGGTCCTTTTGATGCCGAAATGCCCTCCTACCTTGGAGGAGTGAGCCCAAGATAGGACCTTCGGGCACAAGTTAGGTGGTACAGTGGTACATAAGATTTGCCTGGAGGGACCTGCTCCAGAGACACTGGAGCCACCGTCCGAACACTCTCCAATGGGACAATAAGCCATGGCTTCCCCTCTTTGGATGAGACAATGGAATGGGATATGGCATCGGCACGTAAATTCTTCTCCCCTGAGAGAAAGTGAAGGGTGAAGTTAAACCGGGAGAAGAATAAGGACCATTTGGCTGGCGAGAATTCAGCCGCTGGCTATCAGCAGATAAAGCAGATTCTTGTGGTCGGTAAACACTTGAAAGGGGTACCGAGTCCCCTCTAGGAGATGTCTCCAGTCTCCAATCAGAGAAGGCTAACTTCAAGGCCAGTAACTCCCTGTCCCCAATGGAATAGTTTCTCTCCACTGGTGTGATTGTCTTAGAGAAGAAGAAGCATGAGTGTTTCTGATCTTGAGCATCCTTCTGATATAGGACTGCTCCCGCACCGACGGAAATATGAAATGCTTATCCAGATTGGGTTGATTTAACACGGGAGCCCTAGTGAAGTGGGACTTTACTGAAGAGAAAGCCTTGGAGACCTCCTCTGACCACTGCTTGGGGTTAGCTCCCTTCTTGGTGAGGGCTATGGGAGCAGCTCCTAGGGTAGAGAAGTGAGAGATGAACTGGCGATAATAGTTGATAAACCCCATAAAGCGCTGCACCGCTTTAAGGGAATGCGGCTCTTGCAAGTTCATCACAGACTCCAGTTTGGCAGGATCCATGGCCAACTCCTTGGCCGAGATGATATAGCCCAGGAAAGGCAAAAACTGCCACTCAAACACACACTTAACTTAGCAAAGCTGAATTGGCATGTAGAAGTTTGAAAACTTTGCAGACATCTCTTCAGTTGGCATCAATATCAGGAGAGTAAATAAATATATCATCCAGATATACTACTACCGAGGTGGAAAGCAGCTCCCGAAAGATGTCATTAACAGTCTTGGAAGATGGCAGGAGTGTTACACAAGCCGAACGGCATTACAAGATACTCATAATGACCGTCCCGTGTGTTAAACGCGGTCTTCCATTCATCCCCTTCATGAATATGTATTAAGTTGTATGCGCCACAGAGATCTAACTTGGAAAATACCCTAGCCCCTCGCAGCCTGTTGAAGAGCTCCGAGATGAGCGACAGAGGGTATTTATTTTTGATGCTAATAGAATTTAACCCCCTGTAGTCATTACATGGACGCAGTTCCCCGTTCTTCTTCTGAATAAATAAGAATCCAGCCCCAGCAGGAGACACTGACTCCCTAATAAACCCTCTATCCAAATTCTCCATGATATATTGGGACATAGCCTCAGTCACCAGGAGTGATAAAGGATAGACGCGTCCCGGGGAGGCTCAGAACCCAGCAAAAGGTCTATAGGACTGTCATATGTGCGATGAGGTGGAAGGGTCTCCGTGGCTTTATTGGAGAAAACATCTTTGTATTGAAATAATGCTAAGGGAGAGAGGTTAAATCAGTGGAGTGCTCAGATGAGCCGACCTGGACCTGGGCCCCCAGACACCATCCCTCACCCAACCCACTCCATCTAAGTATGCTCCCCATAGACCAGTCAATATGAGATGAATGATGACGCAGCCAATGTATACCCAACAACACCTCATCAATACCCTCGGGATGACTATTAGAGAAATTGCCTCCTCATGTTTTGGAGATATAGCAAGGGAGAGAGTAATGGTCTGATGTGTGATCTGAGAGGATAGCGTGGACCCATTAACAACCCGGATGATGATCGGCTTGGTGAGCATTACTAGAGGTACTGCATGCCGCTGGTTGAAGGTGGAAGACATAAAATTACCCTCAGCCCCAGTGTCCACGCAAACCTCAGTAGCGTGTTAGGTCAATCCATAGGAAAGTGTGGTCCTGAAAGTTAGCTTGGAGGACATCTCTGCCGTGTCTAGTGAGACTCCTCCGATAGCTACTAGACGCAGTCATTTCCATGCCGCTGGGGACACCTTGTGGCGTAATGACCCGCCTGTCTATAGACATGGCAGACCAGGTGCGTGCAAGCAATACGGGACCTAGATTCCACTCAAGAAACCTCCATGGCCTCCACTAGCTTGCTAGACTGAGCCGGATATTCCAAAGGTTTGGCAAAATTTGGAACCAACCGACTCCTCTGCCTACACTGGGCTCACTCCAACCTTCGATCGGCATGACGAAGGCCGATGCAGATGGAGACTAATATCAAGTCCTCCAGCATGGCAGGAATCTCACTAGTGGCCAGGGCACCCTTTACATGGCCAAACCAGCTACCTTCCAGTAAATCTATCTCCTCTCCATGTGTATCGCTCTGATGAGCTTGGCGAGATACAATGCAGAGGGAAAAGTCTCGCAAGCAGGAGTCCTCAACAAAGCTTTATGATTTTTTCATCTGACAGACAGCTCCAGCTGGATGTGAATGACGACGGCTGTGAGGTTCCCCTTACAGAAAAGATGATGCAAAGTCTTTTCAGCTCAATTAGAGCTTCTCTCTAAGAAAATCTGCGAAGTATGCTCCCCTCAAGAGTGGGAGAAGAGGGTTGCATTGACAAGCCAAAACAAAAGGCAGCACTTTGAACACATTTTATAAGTGGTCATAAACTTGTAAATAACTCATGAAAGAATAAAGTTACGTTAAAACCAAGCACACCATTGTTTTTCCTGTGAAATTCTCAATAAGTTTGATGTGTCACATAGCCCTCTTCCCATTGGAAAAAATAAAATTGGATCCAAAATGACCAACTTCAAAATGGCCCTCATGGTCACCATCCATCTTGTAAAGTTTCCCCCCTCCCATATATTAATGTGCTACAAACAGGAAGTTGATATCCCCAACCATTCCCATTCTATTTAGGTGTATCCGTATAAATGGCACACCCTGTACATCTGTTGAAAGGGTAAATTGGGGTGTGTACTACTTTGGTGCAGGGCAGGCCTTTCATTCAATGCATAAGCAAACAGTAATGGAGTACCAAATGAATAATGTGAACTTGGTTTTCCTGTGGACATCCAGTACATGGGTTCAAAGGCTTATTGGGGTGCGTGTATCTTTGTGGCAGGGCAGGCCTTGCATTCAATGCATAGCCAAACAGTATGGGAGACCCACGTTCTTATAATGGGACCATTTTTGTCATGAGGCCATCCTGTACATCTCATCAAAGGGGTACTGGGGTGCGTCCTAATTTTCTGCAGCCCAGCCACTCACTGCATAGGCAATAACAGTATAGGAGACCCACTGTTTAATAATGGGAACAACAAAGCATAGACAACTGACAGCAGCATTTAACAAGCACTTCCGGCAATTGTGCCAGAAATACGCACACCGGTAACCCCGTCACTTGATCGTGGGTCACCAGTGTCGACATGACAACCCAACATCTCCTGGAGACCTCTATGGTTGTCAGTGCCGGCTTGCTGTGAGTGCCACCCTGTGGGCGGCACTCAGCAAGTCAGTAATTCAGCTACATAGAGGCGAACTGATCATCGCCTCTATGTAGCTGAGCCGTTTGAGGTATGGCAGCTGCTAGTCTCCCATGGAGACTATAGAAACATGATAAAAGTAAAAAAAAAGTTTTACAAATTTAAAAAATAAAAAAATATAAAAGTTCAAATCACCCCCCCTTTTCGCCCCATTCAAAATCAAATAATAAAAGTAAAATTAAATATACACATATTTGATATCGACGTGTTCAGAATCACCTGATCTATCAATAAAAGAAGGAGTAGCCTGATCGCTAAAAAGGCGTAGTGAGAAACAAAACGCCAGAATTGAGGTTTTTTTTTTGTTGCCACGACATCTCATTAAAATGCAATAACGGGCGATCAAAAGATCGTATCTGCACAAAAATGGTATAATTAAAAACGTAAGCTCAGCACACAAAAAACAAGCCCTCATCCAACCCGAGATCCCAAAAAATAGAGACACTATGGGTATCGGAAAATGGTGCAGTTTTTTTTTTAACAAAGACTGGAATTTTTTTTCACAACTTAGATAAAAAAGAATCTAGACATGTTTGGTGTCTATGAACTTGTAATGACCTGGAGAATCATAATGGCAGGGCAGTTTTAGCATTTAGTGAACCCAGCAAAAAAGCCAAACAAAAAACACATGTGGGACTGCATTTTTTTGCAATTTCATCGCTACTTGAAATGTTTTACCCATTTTCTAGTACACAACATGGTAAAACCAAAGGTGTCATTCAAAAGAACAACTCATCCTGCAAAAAACAAGACCTCACATGGCCAAATTGATGGAAAAGTAAAAAAAAGTTATGGCTCTGGGAAGAAAGGGAGCAAAAAGCAATAACGCAAAACCGAAAAAGCTTCGGGGGTTAAGGGGTTATGTAGAGAAGGACTAATAACTGTGCCAAGTTTCATTGCTCTCAGTCCACAGGAAGTGAGTCTTTAATGAACGCCCCTCTTATATCACCTGAGCTAGTGTTTGACGAAAGACCCAACATGTTTTTGATAGCTATCAGATTGTTCAGTTAGTAGTTAGCTTATCTCCGGCTATCCTCTCACTTTGTCGAGTGCTCCTCTGTTTACTTTGAGAGAGCTGCTACAAACATTTCTGGTGGCGACTTACCTGTTAGAGAATAAAAGCGTCTACTGCATGAAATTGGACACGCCGGATTGTTATTTCCCCCAACAATCATCACTCAGAGCCATAAATACATACTACACTGTCAGCTGAACCTTTTGATATTGGCCAGTTTGGCCACCGTTAGTGTAATCTTAATTTGTGACTTTTAGGGTGTGGTCACCGTGAGAGTATGTGCACACTATGTCTTTTAAATGTCTGCGAACCCAACAAATATGACAGGTGGAAGACACTTCATGTCATGCCGGTGTCTTTTCTCATGAAGAGTCTTATTTTGCATCTCTTTTTTTCCTTCACTCTTTCCTCAACATCTTTTGTTTGTCCATTTTGGACCAGTCACTTTTTTAACCTCTTGACATCATTGAAAGCTCTAAAGAGTTAATGGAACCTAAGCAGCAAACCGTTTTCACATTGCAGTGCATATGTTCAGACCTTTAGAGTTTACTTTTTCAGGCAGGTTATATAGCATACCCAACGGAAAAAGGTAAAAAAGTGTGGGCCACCTGAATATTGGCCTGGTCACATCTTCCAGCCACTTCGTGGCTTTTGAAGCTTGAATTTAAAAGAAGTCACAAACAATGAATCATAGAATCATAGAATCATAGAATCGTAGAGTTGGAAGGGACCTCCTGGGACATCTGGTCCAACCCCCTGCTCAAAGCAGGATTCGCAATGGGACCTTTGAACAACAAGTTATTTTGACATTGCTGTACATAAGATAATTTGTTTTTTCTTTTTTTCAGGTTTTCAGACAAGTTTCTGGTGGAATCCGGCAGATAAAAAAACTTTGCACACATACCTTCAGTCTGATTTGCCAGGAGAAGGTATAACAGAAATTGCCTAGTGCAGAATGAACACAAGATTTGACTTTGACTACACAATTTTTTTCTCAATATGGTGATCAGTTTTTACCTTTTCTATAAAATGGGCTTTTCTCCTGGTCCATGTGACCCGGTGGCACAAGACTGTAATTAGTCATATTGTTCTGCTTCATGTTCTTAAAGGAAGCATTTTTCACCACAGAGTCCACTGCTTCGTCATCTAACTCTTTTCCAAGAAATTTGCAAATCTTAATCACGCTTCCTCGTAGGTCCTGTTCACAATTAGGAAAATCCAATATTGAGAATAATAAATATGCAGAATGAAATTAAATATTTATGCTTCTACTTTCATGGTGAGACCACACACTGCGAGTGGACACATGAGGACAAAACTCCGTTCATGGTTTTTGCCAATTGCTGCATAATTTTATTTAAAAATAGTGTAGATATTCTGGGCCAGAATGAGCCTCAATGCATGACGAGCCATGGAGTGTAGCTGCATCCTAAGGCTAGTTTCACACTAGCGTTTATTCGACGCAGCGCACGGCGCCGCTAAGCCCCGCCCCCTGCCGGCTCCCTGCCCGCCCCATCCGGTCATCGCCGCCTACTATCGCACATGGACGCTTGTGATCTGCGCACCCTATCTTTAGCATAGGGTGCGCAGATCGTGCGCTAGTAGGATTTTGGCGTGCGCTGCGCACTTTTGAAGGTGCGCCTGTGCACGCCGAATGCAGCATGTTGCATTTCGGCGCGCACGGCACACCTTCAAAAGTGCGCAGCACACGCCAAAATCCTACTAGCGCACGATCTGCACACCCTATGCTAAAGATAGGGTGCCCAGATCGCAAGCGTCCATGTGCGATAGTAGGCGGCGATGACTGGATGGGGCGGGCAGGGAGCCGGCAGGGGGCGGGGCTTAGCGGCACCGTGCGCTGCTTCGAATAAATGCTAGTGTGAAACTAGCCTTAGACTGCACTTACATCTTACAGGTAACTACCTTCATTACTAGCTGTATTCTTGCTCTGTTCCATGATGGCATGCTCTCTCTTTCTCTCTCTCCCGACTACGAACTGTAAAATGAACTTCCAGGAGAAGTCCGTATTCGGAGTTCAGTATAGGACACTAGGTGTCCAGTAAGAACCCCAAACTTTACAGTTCGAGTTTGCTCATCTCTAATCTTCATCATCATCATAGGTTCATGCTTTGTTTCTCATTGTTCAGATTGGTCGAAAATTTACTAGGAATTTGATTTGTGGAGGTTTTGTTGTATCGGGTATAGAACGAATACAAGTAGCAAGAAACAGAACTGCTATGAATAAAAATACATAACTAGAGTAGCATTCATTTTAGACAACTAATCAACACTTTTTTTGAGGATGTTGGCAAAGATCAATGATTATGAAATGGGACAACCTCTTTAACCCATTTACCCCCGAATGTGGTTTGCACATTAATGACAAGGCTAATTTTTACAATTCTGACCACTGTCAATTTATGAGGTAATTACTGTGGAATGCTTCAACAGATCCTACTTATTCTGAGACTGTTTTTAAGCGACATATTGCACTTCATGACAGTTGTAAAATGTATTTGGTATGACTTGTGTTCATTTGTGAAAAAAATGGATATTTGGTGAAAATGTTGAAAATGTAGCAGTTTTGAAATTTTTCAATGTCTACTGTACATCAGCACAATTTTGCAATGGAAATTTTTTCGTTCAAAGAGTTAAAAGTTGACGAGTGATTTTTTATTTTTCCAACAAAATTTACAAAACCATTTTTTTTTTTTTTAGGGACCACATCACATTTAAAGTCACATTGAGGTGTCTATTTGATAGAAGAAACCCAAAAGTGACAATATTCTAAAAACTGCACCCCTCAAGGTACGCAAAACCACTTTCAAGAAGTTTAATAACCCTTCAAGTGCTTCATAGGAATTTTTGGAATGTAACTTTTTTTCACAAAAAAATTTATTTCAGATCAAAATTTTTTATTTTGACAATGATAACAAGTAAAAGTAGAAAAAATTTGTTGTGTAATTTCTCCTGAGCATGCTGATACCCCATATGAGGGAGAAAACCACTGTTTGGGTGCACAGCAGAGCTCAGAAAGGAAGGAGCGCCATATGACTTTATGAATGGAAACTATGGGACCATCAAATTTTTCATGAAAGAAAATGGGAGACGTTTATTAGCCTCCTGAATAGGACCTGTTTACAATATATACCACATGAGAATAAACATGCGAGAAATAGGAGGAAACCACTATGGCTAAATAGCGCTGTAAGCGGCGCAATAAGAGATAAAAATAAAGCATTTAAAGAATTAAAGCAAGTAGGTAGTGATGAGGCATTAACAAAATACAGAAGATTAAATAAATTCTGTAAAAAGCAAATCAAGACAGCAAAGACTGAGACAGAGAGACTCATTGCCAGAGAAAGTAAAAATAATCCCAAAATATTCTTTAACTACATAAATCGTAAGAAGCTAAAAAATGATAGTGTTGGCCCCCTTAAAAATAGTTTGGGTGAAATGGTGGAAGAGGATGAGGAAAAAGCCAATATGCTAAATGACTTTTTTTCAACAGTATTTACACAAGAAAATCCCATGACGGACAACATGATCAGGGATAAAAAATTCTCCATTAAATGTCACCTGCTTAACCCAGCAGGAAGTACGTCGGCATCTAAAAATCACTAAAATTGACAAATCCCCGGGCCCGGATGGGATACACCCCCGAGTACTGCAGGAATTAAGCACAGTCATAGATAGACCATTATTTTTAATCTTTAAAGATTCAATAATAACAGGGTCTGTACCACAGGACTGGCGTATAGCAAATGTGGTGCCAATATTCAAAAAGGGGACAAAAACTGAACTTGGAAATTATAGGCCAGTAAGTTTAACCTCAACTGTGGGTAAAATCCTGGAGGGTTTTCTAAGAGATACTATACTGGAGTATCTGGAGAAGAATAACTTCATGACCCAATATCAACATGGGTTTACAAGGGACTGTTCCAGTCAGACTAATCTGATAAGCTTTTATGAAGAGGTAAGTTCCGGACTGGACCAAGGGAATGCAGTGGACGTGGTGTACATGGACTTTTCAAAAGCTTTTGATACGGTGCCACACAAAAGGTTGATACATAAAATGAGAACAATGGGGATAGGGGAAAATATGTGTAGGTGGGTTAAGAGCTGGCTCAGGGATAGGAAACAAAGGGTGGTTATTAAAGGAGAACACTGGGACTGGGTCATGGTTAGCAGTGGGGTACCACAGGGGTCAGTTTTGGGCCCGCTTCTTTTTAACATATTTATTAATGACTGTCATGATCCAGGACGAGGTTTCGCATTGGCCCGTCCTAGTCTGACTGGGGGTTAATTGTTCTACCTCTCACTGGCAGAGGGCGGCAATTTAATGCTCACTGGACCTAGGTCCGGTGCAGTTATACTCCTGCCCTCGGCTGAGTTAGTTGACCTTGTGCTTACGTGTGCCTTGTGCCTGATGGCTTGCTTGCTTGTTTGGTTTTGATCCGGTTCTGTCCCTGTTACGAGTTCTGCCTGTCCCTCTTGTACTGCGCTACCTCTCGTGTATTACTCTCTGCTTGTGACCCGACTTCTCTCTGCTCGTCCCTTTGGTACCATGTCGCCCTCTTGTGTATGACCTTTGGCTTTGTCTGACCTCCTGTCTGTTTATCCCTCCTGTACCTCACTGTCTGCACTGTGTATGAACTCCGTTTTGCCTGACTCTGAGTTTTCTGTCTTCTCTGAAAGCAGGACGCTAAGCCCCGCCCCTTTGCAGTCACGTGACTGTAGGTCCCGTGCCAGCTTGCTAAACTTCATCACTCAGGTCCTGTGCACCTATACTTTCTGGCTGTCCTGATCCCCAGGGGTCCCTACAGTGCGGGTGAGTCCCTGCTCAGCGGAGGCTGTACGCCGGCACTGTCAGGATCCTGATATTATAACTGACCGATACCATTTTTTTTTCTCTGTCCCCTTCTTCTGTATATGTGATGGATCCTATGCACGCTCTTTTTGAGCAGGTTAAACACCTGACCCAGATGTCTCAGAAACTCCTTGGAGAACAAAGAGTCCTGGCTCAGTCTCAGCAGCTGATCGCTGACACAGTGCAGGGGGTTTTTTCATCGGGGGCTCGGGATATTACATTATTTTCCCCTGAGTCTCCAGTGAAGTTACCGGATACCTTTTCTGGAGATAAAAGGAAATTCAGAGTTTTCAAGGAGGGCTTGTAAGCTTTTTTTTTCCTTAAGACCACACTCTTCTGGGGATGAAAGTCAGAGAGTGGGGGTCATTATGTCTCTGTTAAGGGGAGCCCCCCCAAGCTTGGGCTTTCTCCCTTCCGACCATGGCCCCTGAGCGTATGATGGTAGATGCATTTTTTGAGGCCCTGGGGCATATTTATGATGAGCCTGATCGTATGTGTATGGCTGAGGACATGGTGATGAGTGCCAGGGGAAGCACTCAGCCGAGTGGTTTTGTTCAGAATTCAGACGCTGGGCTGCTGAGGTCTGTTGGAATGATGCCGCCCTCCGGGGTTTGTTCCGTAGAGACCTGTTTGAATATCTGAAAGATGCCTTGCCTCTCCACCCTCCGCCTGATTCCCTGGAGGAGGCTATGAAACAGGCCATCCGAATGGATCGCCGGCTACGGGCGAGGGGAGTGATGCAAAGTGAAAGATCATTATTCTCCCAAGGAAGGGGAGCCAGTCCAATATTGGAGATCACGGAGATGGGAACCATCGACCTCAAAGAAAATGAATGGAGACAATGGCACGTGGGAAAAAGGCTGTTTTCACTGTGGCGATTCTGGACATTGGAGAAAGGTTTGCCCCTCCCGTCCACTAACCAAGCGACTGAGCCCGGGTGATTGTCGTGGAGGTCATCCAGGCTTTCAGGTACCTTTTTCTGCCGTCTCTAAAATGTTGTTGCAAGTGGAACTTTGTTGTGGGGGTGTCTCCACATCCACTTCTGCCTTCGTGGATTGCGAATCAGCATTGAACTTTATTGACTCTGAATTGGTATCCAGGTGAAAGTTAGGGACAGTTAGGTTGGTGACTCCTATTCACATTGTGGCCATTGACAAAACACCACTGGTAAAGAATGACATTATGTTTTGTACTGAAGAGTTTCTCCTTAAAGTGAGTTCCTTGCACCAGGAACGTATTTCATGTTTTGTGATGGACAACCTGCCAGCGGGACTGGTGTTGGGGTTCCCCTGGCTACAATTGCATAATCCTGTAATTAATTGGGAATGTCGGGACATTGTTAAATGGGGTCCCTATTGTTCTGAGAAATGTCTTGATACTGTGTCTGTGTCGTCCGTGGGTCTGGAAGGTATTCCGGAGTGCCTGATAGACTATACGGACGTTTTCTCTGAAAAAGAGGCTGAGGTTTTACCACCACACCGCCCATTTGATTGTGCCATTGACCTGGTTCCAGGTGCTAAATTGCCCAAGGCCCGCTTGTATTACCTTTCGGGTCCTGAATGGGCTGCGATGAAGGAGTATATTTCCGAGAGCCTCCGTAAGGGACACATTCGTCCTTCTGTTTCTCCTGTGGCGGCGGGATTCTTTTTTGTAAAGAAAAAAAGACGGTGGTTTACGCCCATGCCTCGATTTTCATGAGTTAAATAAGATAACTGTGAGGAATACGTATCCCCTTCCACTTATTTCTGATTTATACAACCAATTGTCCGGAGCTAAGTGGTTTTCAAAATTAGATCTAAGGAGAGCGTATAACCTTATCCGAGTCCGAGATGGAGATGAATGGAAAACTGCTTTTCTCACTATTGAAGGGTTGTTTGAAAATCTGGTCATGCCTTTCAGCTTGACCAATGCTCCAGCAGTCTTCCAAAACTTCATAAATCACGTGTTCTCTGATTTTATTGGGCATGTTTTGGTGGTATATTTGGATGACATATTGATCTATTCTCCTGATAAACAGACTCACATTGGTCATGTTCGGGCAGTTCTCCAAAGACTCCGGGAGAACTGTCTCTTTGCTAAACTGGAAAAATGTTTGTTTTTTGTTCAGGAACTGTCGTTTCTGGGATTCATCGTGTCTGCTGAAGGGTATCGCATGGATCCTAATAAGGTGCAGGCCATTGTCGAGTGGGTTCAACCTTGTGATTTGAAGGCTCTGCAGCGTTTCCTAGGATTCGCCAATTACTATCGCAAATTTATAAAGGGGTTCTCACAGGTGGTTAAACCCCTCTCAGACATGACTCAAAAGGGGGCCGATATCAAGAATTGGTCAACCGCAGCGGCAGCGGCATTTCAGTTTTTGAAAACATGTTTCATGTCGGCCCCTGTTTTTGTTCAACCGGACCCGTTGGAACCATTTATTGTTGCGGTAGAGGCCTCAGAGGTGGGTGTGGGGGCGGTATTGTCCCAGGGACCCACCACTTTGACCAATTTGAGACCTTGCGCCTTTTTCTCAAAGAAATTCTCTCCTGTGAAGAGAAACTATGATGTGGGAAATCGAGAACTTCTGGCCGTTAAGTTGGCCTTTGAAGAATGGAGGCATCCGTAATTGCAGACCACAAAAACCTAGCTTATATTGAGTCAGCTAAGAGGTTGACTCTTAGACAGGCTAGATGGTCACTTTTTTTTCCCGATTCAACTTCTCGATCACTTTTCGGCCAGGGTCCAAAAATGTCAGAGCGGATGCTTTGTCACGCAGTTTAGATCCGGTGTCCCCCCGGAACCTCCATCCTCCATTCTTCAGCCTGGGGTGGTGGTGGCAGGTATTTCGAATATGTTGGAACGAGAGATTCGGGAAGCCCAGTCTCTTGCACCGCCGGCTAAGCCGGTGGACAAACTTTTTGTGCCAGCTCAGCTTCGCCTTAAGGTCCTCCGGGAGTTCCATGACTCAGTTCTGGGTGGACATCCAGGAATCTCGGCTACCCGGAAGGCCATTGCTAGAGTATTCTGGTGGTCTGCTTTAGCCTCTGATGTTGGGGAATATGTGTCTGCTTGTGATGTTTGTGCCCATGCAAAAACCCCCCATAACCGGCCGGCCAGGGAATTGGTACCACTGCCAATTCCTGAGAGATCATGGACGCATTTGTCCATGGATTTCATCACCAACCTTCCCCCCTCCAAGGGTAATACCGTCGTCTGGGTTGTGGTGGACAGGTTTAGTAAGCAGGAACATTTTGTACCTTTGGCAGCTCTACCTAATGCGGAAACATTGTCCAGATTGTTTGTTGAGCATGTGGTGCGGTTGCATGGGGTACCCTTGAATGTGGTGTCTGATAGAGGAGTGCCATTTGTTTCCAGATTTTGGAGGGCTTTTTGTAAAAGGTTGGGTATTGGTCTGTCCTTTCATCTGCATATCATCCAGAGACTAATGGGCAGACCGAGCGGACCAATCAGTCGATGGAGCAAATTCTGCATTGCTTAACCTCAGACCGACAAGATGATTGGTGTTCTGTGTTACCGGTGGCTGAGTTTGCATTTAACAACCGCGTTAACCAGTCTACGGGTACATCTCCCTTTTTTTGCAATTATGGGTTTCATCCTCATTTTGGAGAAGTTTCTCGTTGGAATTCTGGGTGTCCTGGGGCAGATGAGATGATCCAGCGGTTGGGGGGGTATGACGACAGGTCCAGAGTAACATTATGAAGGCCCAGGACAAATTTAAATTTTTTGCGTACAAAAAACGATCCGCGGGACCGTTGTTTCAGATTGGGGATAAGGTATGGTTGCCCACCAAGAATATAAGACTCAAGGTCCCCTCTGCGAAGCTTGGACCCAAGTTTATCGGTCCTTATGAAATTACCGAAGCAGTTAACTCGGTGGCTTTTCGGTTGCGTCTCCCGCCATCTCTGCGGATCCCAAATGTTTTTTATAAGGCCCTTTTGAAACCTGTGAGGTCCGCTGGGGAGGGATCATCAGCTTCCCCAACACCGGTTTTGATAGACGGGCAGTCGGAGTAAGAGGTGGAACGAATTGTCGACTCCAGGTTGGTCCATCGTGCCCTTCAATATCTGGTACATTGGAAAGGCTACGGTCCTGAAGAACGCTCATGGGTTCCTGCTCGATCGGTTCATGCGGATAGGTTGGTCCGGGCCTTTCACGCCAAGTACCCTGAGAGACCTGGGGGTCCAGTGGCCCCCCATTGAGAGGAGGGTACTGTCATGATCCAGGATGGGGTTTCGCTTTGGCCCGTCCTGGTCTGACTGGGGGTTAATTTTTCAGCCTCTCACTGGCAGAGGGCGGCTATTTAATGCTCACTGGACCTAGGTCTGGTGTCAGTTATACTCCTGCCCTCGGCTGAGTTAGTTGACCTTGTGCGTACGTGTGCCTTGTGCCTGATATCTGGCTTGCTTGTTTGGTTTTGATCCGGTTCTGTCCCTGTTACGAGTTCTGTCTGTCCCTCTTGTACTACGCTACCTCTCGTGTATGACTCTCTGCTTGTGACCCGACTTCTCTCTGCTCGTCCCTTTGGTACCACATCGCCCTCTTGTGTATGACCTTTGGCTTTGTCTGACCTCCGGTCTGTTTATCCCTCCTGTACCTCGCTGTCTGCACTGTGTATGAACTCCGTTTTGCTTGACTCTGAGTTTTCTGTCTTCTCTGAAAGCAGGACGCTAAGCCCCACCCCCTTGCAGTCACATGACCATAGGTCCCGTGCTGGCTTGCTAAACTTCATCACTCAGGTCCTGTGCACCTATACTTTCTGGCTGTCCTGATCCCCAGGGGTTCCTACAGTGCGGGTGAGTCCCTGCTCAGAGGAGGCGGGATGCCGGCTCTGTCAGGATCCTGATAATGACCTTGTAGGGGGCATAGATAGTAGAATTTCAATATTTGCAGATGACACTAAACTCTGCAGGGTAATCAATACAGAGGAGGACAATTTTATATCACTGGAGAATTTATGTAAACTAGAAGCTTGGGCTGATAAATGGCAAATGAGCTTTAATGGGGATAAATGTAAGGTCATGCACTTGGGTAGAACGAACAAGATGTATAATTATGTGCTTAATTGTAAAACACTGGGCAAAACTGTCACTGAAAAAGACCTGGGTGTATGGGTGGACGACAAACTCACATTTAGTGGCCAGTGTCAGGCAGCTGCTGCAAAGGCAAATAAAATAATGGGATGCATTAAAAGAGGCATAGATGCTCATGAGGAGAAGATAATTTTACCACTATATAAGTCACTAGTGCGCCCACACTTAGAATACTGTGTACAGTTCTGGCATCCGGTGTATAAGAAAGACGTAGCTGAACTGGAGTGGGTGCAGAGAAGAGCGACCAAGGTTATTAGGGATCTGAGGGGTCTGCAATACCAAGACAGGTTATTACACTTGGGGTTAATTAGTTTGGAGAATCGAAGGCTTAGGGGTGATCTTATTACAATGTATAAATATATGCGGGGACAATACAGAGACCTTTCTAATGATCTTTTTACTCTTAGACCTGTGACGGGGACAAGGGGGCATCCTCTACGTCAGGAGGAAAGAAGGTTTAAGCATAATCACAGATGCGGATTCTTTACTGTAAGAGCAGTGAGACTATGGAACTCTCTGCCATATGATGTTGTAATGAGTAGAGTTGAGCGACTTTTGGTTTTTTAGGGTCGCGTTTCGTTTCGTAAAACCCGACTTTTCCAAAAGTCGGGTCGAGCAAGATCGTCTGATTATAGGGAAAAGTCGGGGTTGTCCCGAAACACGAAACCCAATGTAAGTCAATGGGGAATAAAAGTCGGCAGTGAGAGGAGGACAGGAAACACACCAACAGTGCCCATTTGAATGCCAAAAGCATCAATTCTTCTTACTTAAGCTTGTCAACCTTAATTAACTTCATAATACAAGTTACGCACTGAAAAATGGGGGTTATTTGGCTACAGACTGTGGGGGGGTAGGGCTGGCTCCAGGTTTTCATGTGCCCTGGGCGAAAGAGCGCCCCTTTAACACATACCACAACTCATCATGCTCCGATACGGCAGAGAAATAGTGGTATAGTACAATGAAAAATACCTCACTTTTTACATCTCATGACGAGGCCCATCTATTTCTCCATACAGAATCATTGGTCCCATATAATGTTTGAAACAGTATATGATGAGCTCCACATAATGCTACAGTATATGTTGGTCCCCATGGATGAAGCTCTACTGTCTTATGGGCCCAAATAATGCTCCAAACATAATGGGCCCCATTTCTAATGCTCTAGTGTATAATGGGCCCGGTAAATGCTGCTCCAGTGTCTGATGTCCACCTTTGGAATGTTCCAGTGTATGGTGGGCCCCATCTATCATTCTCAGACGGTGTTAGGCCCAGTATGGATTGCACGTGATTGCACAAAGGTTAGAAAGGGTACCGTATCCCCGGATAACATGTATGGATAGCGTACACATTCAAAATATATGTCTTAGGAGGCAGGCTCAGACGGTGTTAGGCCCAGTATGGATTGCACGTGATTGCACAAAGGTTAGAAAGGGTACCGTTTCCCCGGATAACATGTATGGATAGCGTACACATTCAAAATATATGTCTCAGGAGGCAGGCTCAGACGGTGTTAGGCCCAGTATGGATTGCACGTGATTGCACAAAGGTTAGAAAGGGTACCGTATCCCCGGATAACATGTATGGATAGCGTACACATTCAAAATATATGTCTCAGGAGGCAGGCTCAGACGGTGTTAGGCCCAGTATGGATTGCACGTGATTGCACAAAGGTTAGAAAGGGTACCGTATCCCCGGATAACATGTATGGATAGCGTACACATTCAAAATATATGTCTCAGGAGGCAGGCTCAGACGGTGTTAGGCCCAGTATGGATTGCACGTGATTGCACAAAGGTTAGAAAGGGTACCGTTTCCCCGGATAACATGTATGGATAGCGTACACATTCAAAATATATGTCTCAGGAGGCAGGCTCAGACGGTGTTAGGCCCAGTATGGATTGCACGTGATTGCACAAAGGTTAGAAAGGGTACCGTATCCCCGGATAACATGTATGGATAGCGTACACATTCAAAATATATGTCTCAGGAGGCAGGCTCAGACGGTGTTAGGCCCAGTATGGATTGCACGTGATTGCACAAAGGTTAGAAAGGGTACCGTTTCCCCGGATAACATGTATGGATAGCGTACACATTCAAAATATATGTCTCAGGAGGCAGGCTCAGACGGTGTTAGGCCCAGTATGGATTGCACGTGATTGCACAAAGGTTAGAAAGGGTACCGTATCCCCGGATAACATGTATGGATAGCGTACACATTCAAAATATATGTCTCAGGAGGCAGGCTCAGACGGTGTTAGGCCCAGTATGGATTGCACGTGATTGCACAAAGGTTAGAAAGGGTACCGTATCCCCGGATAACATGTATGGATAGCGTACACATTCAAAATATATGTCTCAGGAGGCAGGCTCAGACGGTGTTAGGCCCAGTATGGATTGCACGTGATTGCACAAAGGTTAGAAAGGGTACCGTATCCCTGGATAACATGTATGGATAGCGTACACATTCAAAATATATGTCTCAGGAGGCAGGCTCAGACGGTGTTAGGCCCAGTATGGATTGCACGTGATTGCACAAAGGTTAGAAAGGGTACCGTATCCCCGGATAATATGTATGGATAGCGTACACATTCAAAATATATGTCTATACATCAGGAGGCAGGCTCAGACGGTGTCAGGCACAGTATGGATTTGACGGCCCAGATTACACAGCGGAGGAGCAGGGAGAGGTAAAGATTGCAAATGCTGGGGCCCTGCCCAAGCAAGGGGGGCCCACTCGTGGGCGTCGGTACTGGCACTGGGCCCCTCATAGTACAGCGGTGTGTCTGACGGCGGGTGTGCACCACCACCGTCAGAGACACTTGATTGCACTATGAGGGACCCTGTGCCAGTGCCCGCGCCCAAGAGTCGGCCTACCCACCTGTCCAGGGCAACGGCACTCGCACGGTGTCCTGCGCTAGGTGGTGACCCTGGCCATGGGGGGGGAGGCAGCACAGTTAGGGAGTTTTAGAAAGTGGCATATGTTGATGTTGGACATTCAGCTGATGCAAAAGGCGAAATAGGTGAAGTACCAGGAAGAGGTGGACCAAAGCAAGCCATTTTTCTGTCACCCTATGTGTCATCAGGGGAAGGTGGGACAAAATCCTTGGAAACCCATGCGTGGTTCATTTTAATGAAGGTTAGATCATCCACATTTTGGGTTGACAGACGGGTCCTTTTTTCTGTCAGGATTGATCCAGCTGCACTGAAGACTCTTTCCGATAGCACACTTGCAGCTGGGCAAGCGAGCTCCTGTAAGGCATATTGGGCCAATTCAGGCCAGGTGTCCAATTTAGCGGCCCAATAGTCAAAGGGGAATGACCTGTGTGGGAGAACATCGATATGGGAGGAAAAGTAGTTTGTAACCATAGTTGACAACTGCTGTCTCCTGTCACTTTCCATCGATGCAGTATTACCAGTTGTGTGAGCGGTATTTGAAAAATCAGTCCACAACATTGTCATGAAACCCCTGTCTCCAACACCACTTCTGCTGTGTGCACCACGAACACCTCTGCCAAGCTGCCCCCGGCCCATACGGCTCGTGTGAGAACCATCACCGCTGCTGAGTGCTGGGAATGCCTCAAGCAACCGATTTACCAGAGTTGCTTGTTTATTAGCCAATATTAGGTCAAGGTTCTCCTGTGGCATGATGTTTTGTAATTTGCCTTTATAGCGTGGATCCAGGATGCTGGCCAACCAGTAGTCGTCATCGTTCATCATTTTGGCAATGCGGGGGTCCCTTTTTAGGATCCGCAAGGCATAATCTGACATGTGGGCCAATGTTCCCGGTGTCAATGATGCACTGCGAGTGCTGGGTGGAGGAGCACTTTCTGGCAAATCCACATCCCTCCAGTCACGCACAAACCCTGTACCAGACCTTGCCACGCCAACATTTTCACTTGCCCCACGAGATGCATCCTCCTCCCCTAAGTAATCATCTCCATCATCATCCTCCTCCTCCTCTTCTTCCTCCACCTCGTCCAGGAGAGGTCCCTGAGCAGACAATGGCTGAATGTCATCAAGGATTCCCTCCTCCTCTTCCTCCTCATCAACATTGGCTGCAGATGCCTGCTCCTTAAGGTGCGTCAAAGTTTGCATGAGCAGACGCATAAGTGGGATGCTCATGCTTAGAATGGCGTCGTCTGCGCTTACCAGCCGTGTGCATTCCTCAAAACACTGAAGGACTTTACAAAGGTCTTTCAGCTTCGACCACTGCACACCTGTCAACTCCATGTCTGCTCTCAAAGTGCCTGGCTGTGTATCCTCCCACAAATGCATTATGGCCTGCCTCTGCTCGCACAGCCGCTCCACCATGTGCAGGGTGGAGTTCCACCTTGTTGCAATGTCGATAATCAGGTGGTGGTTGGGAAGGTGGAGCAATCGCTGCAGCTTCTGCATACGAACGGAGTGTACAGGCGACCAGCGGATGTGCGCGCACAGTCTTCGCACCTTCTGGAACAGGGCTGTTAACTCCGGATAATTTTTGAGGAAGCACTGCACCACCAGGTTCAAGGTGTGAGCCAAGCAAGGTATGTGGCTGAGTTTTGAAAGGGCTATGGCTGCCACAAAATTACGGCCGTTATCACTAACTACCTTGCCTGCCTCAAGATGTACACTGCCCAGCCATGACTCAGTTTGTCGCTTCAAGTACTCGGCCAGCACCTCGGCGGTGTGTCTGTCGCCCAAACACATCATCTGCAACACAGCCTGCTGACGCTTTCCACTAGCTGCTCAATAGGGGGACACATCGTGTGCAACAGTGGCAGCTGCAGATGGAGTGCTCGTACGACTGCGCTCTGTGGACGAGCTTTCGCTTCTGGAGGAGGAGGAGGAGGAGGAGGGTCGAACGCCTACAGCCAACTGTTTCCTATACCGTGGGCTAGGCAGCACTGTCCCACCACCGCTGTCCCCTGTGGACCCTGCATCAACCACATTAACCCAGTGCGCAGTGATGGACACGTAACGGCCCTGGCCATGCCGACTGGACCATGCATCAGTTGTGAGGTGCACCTTTCCGCTCACTGACTGCTTGAGTGCATGGACAATGCGGACTTTCACATGATGGTGGAGGGCTGGGATGGCTTTGCGAGAGAAGAAGTGGCGACTGGGTAGGTCATAGCATGGTACTGCATAGGCCATGAGTTCGCGGAAAGCTGTGCTTTCCACCAACCGAAAGGGCATCATCTCAAACGAGATTAGTTTGGCAATGTGGGCGTTCAAACCCAGTGTACGCGGATGAGAGACTGAGTACTTTCTTGACCTACTCATAGTGTCTGGGAGGGTGAGCTGGACTTGAGAGCTGCATTTGGTGGAAGTAGCGGTGGACAGGGCGGACTGAGAGAGGGTTGATGATGGTGATGGAGTTGGTGTTCTTTCTGATGGCCTAGAATCAGTCTTTCGTTGATATAACAGTGGGATTCCCTGACTGCTGTGGTCTTGCAACGACACCTCAACATTTGCTGCTGTGCTAACCGGTGGGCTTACAGTGGGGGAAACAATGTAGCGTTGCTGACTACCTTCGCTGTGATCAGTTGCACATGTGGCACTTGAGGTTTGGTGTTGTGTCCACGCTTGCAAGTGCATGCTGGTTAAATGTCTAAGCATGCAACTGGTATTCAGATTTTTCCCTCGGCTAAAGGTCTTTGCGCACTTCTTACAGATAACCTTGTCCTGATCATGAGGATTTTGTTCAAAAAAGTGCCACACTGCACTCTTCCTACTTTGGCAGACATTTTGCGGCCTAGCACGCTGTGATCTTTTGACCCTCTGAACAAGCTGTCCAGCAACTCTTTTGATGTTTGGAACCTGTCTTTGGAGTGCTCCGGGCCTGCCAGATAACAGCTGTTGCGATGTCGATGTCTGCTGTGGATGCTCCTCATCTGAGCTATTGGAAGCAGAACCCTCTTCCCCCAATGGATGCCAATCTGGGTCAACAACTGGGTCATCCATCACCTCCTCTTCTATGTCATGTGCACCTTCCTCTGTGTCACCGTGTATGGTGGTATAGTGTGCGGGAAGGGGCACCTGAGTCTCATCAGGGTCAGAATCTGGCTCTGTACACTGCGAGGACAATGTAGTGCTCTGAGTGAATGTACCAGCAGAATCATCCATCATCGGCTGTGCATCAGTGCACTCCATGTCAGATTCATCTTGGCCTGGGTAATTCACCATTTCACTTGATAATCCAGGCATGGTATGTGAAAACAGCTCCATGGAGTAATCAGTAGTATGGCCTGCGTCATCCTTCAATCTTGGTTGGGGTGAAGGACACAAGGAAAGGTGTGGTTCATGAACATGAGCCTCCAATGACGACTCAGTGCTTTTACTTTTTACAACTGAAGAAGAGGAGGCGATAGAGCTGGAGGCTGAGTCAGCAATGTAAGACAAAACTTTTTCCTGATGCTCTGGCTTTAAAAGCGGTTTGCCAACTCCTAGAAAACTAAGCGTTCGAGGCCTTATGTAGCCAGACGATGACGCAGGGTCAGCACCTCCTGCATTCGGTCCTATTTTGCTCTTGCCACTACCATCAGATCCACCACCAACACCATCATTACCAGCTGCCAACCCCCACCCAATTCCACGGCCTCTTCCACCAGCCTTCCTCATTTTTGGTAGAAATGTAGACAAAATCCAACAAACTATATAGTAATGTAAAACAAGGTACAAGGTGTCTATAGGACAGGGGAGATTTTGAATTTCTGCAGACACTTGTGGACACTGGACACTTTTGGATTGTGTGAGGCCCACTGATATCTGAGCGCTATGTGACAGGCTCGATGGCACAGCTGTGACAAAAGTGACTAGAGGATAAGGGAGATTTTGAATCTCTGCACACACTTTTGGACACTGGACACTTTTGGATTGTGTGAGGCCCAATGAATATCTGAGCGCTATGTGACAGGCTCGATGGCACAGCTGTGACAAAAGTGACTAGAGGATAAGGGAGATTTTGAATCTCTGCACACACTTTTGGACACTGGACACTTTTGGATTGTGTGAGGCCCAATGAATATCTGAGCGCTATGTGACAGGCTCGATGGCACAGCTGTGACCAAAGTGACTAGAGGATAAGGGAGATTTTGAATCTCTGCACACACTTTTGGACACTGGATGGACACTTTTGGATTGTGTGAGGCCCACTGATATCTGAGCGCTATGTGACAGGCTCGATGGCACAGCTGTGACAAAAGTGACTAGAGGATAAGGGAGATTTTGAATCTCTGCACACACTTTTGGACACTGGACACTTTTGGATTGTGTGAGGCCCAATGAATATCTGAGCGCTATGTGACAGGCTCGATGGCACAGCTGTGACAAAAGTGACTAGAGGATAAGGGAGATTTTGAATCTCTGCACACACTTTTGGACACTGGACACTTTTGGATTGTGTGAGGCCCAATGAATATCTGAGCGCTATGTGACAGGCTCGATGGCACAGCTGTGACAAAAGTGACTAGAGGATAAGGGAGATTTTGAATCTCTGCACACACTTTTGGACACTGGATGGACACTTTTGGATTGTGTGAGGCCCACTGATATCTGAGCGCTATGTGACAGGCTCGATGGCACAGCTGTGACCAAAGTGACTAGAGGATAAGGGAGATTTTGAATCTCTGCACACACTTTTGGACACTGGATGGACACTTTTGGATTGTGTGAGGCCCAATGAATATCTGAGCGCTATGTGACAGGCTCAATGGCACAGCTGTGACAAAAGTGACTAGAGGATAAGGGAGATTTTGAATCTCTGCACACACTTTTGGACACTGGACACTTTTGGATTGTGTGAGGCCCAATGAATATCTGAGCGCTATGTGACAGGCTCGATGGCACAGCTGTGACAAAAGTGACTAGAGGATAAGGGAGATTTTGAATCTCTGCACACACTTTTGGACACTGGACACTTTTGGATTGTGTGAGGCCCAATGAATATCTGAGCGCTATGTGACAGGCTCGATGGCACAGCTGTGACAAAAGTGACTAGAGGATAAGGGAGATTTTGAATCTCTGCACACACTTTTGGACACTGGACACTTTTGGATTGTGTGAGGCCCAATGAATATCTGAGCGCTATGTGACAGGCTCGATGGCACAGCTGTGACAAAAGTGACTAGAGGATAAGGGAGATTGGATTGCTTTTAAAAAAGCAGTTTGCGGAGCAGTGGGTAAACAGCAATGCAGGAATGTCAGGAAGCCTTAGAAGGCAGCCCAACAACCAACACCACTGATACACCACTATATAGCCTCCCCTTGCACTGCACACACAGTGACTGGTGTGTTGTGCAGGCCAAATTGCTAGCAGCAGAAGCAGTTTTTTTGTCTTCTCAGCAGGACAAAAAAAAAAAAATTGGGATTGCTTTTAAAAAAGCAGTTTGCGGAGCAGTGGGTAAGCAGCAATGCAGGAATGTCAGGAAGCCTTAGAAGGCAGCCCAACAACCAACACCACTGATACACCACTATATAGCCTCCCCTTGCACTGCACACACAGTGACTTGTGTGTTGTGCAGGCCAAATCGCTAGCAGCAGAAGCAGTTTTTTTGTCTTCTTCCCTGCCTAACGCTCTCCCTACAGAATCAGCAGCAACCTCTCCCTATACTAAGATCGGCAGAAGTAAGATGGCGGTCGGTGTGCACGCCCTTTTATACCCCCTGTGACGCCCACCAAAGCAAGCCAATCACTTGCATGCCCTTCTGAAAGATGGTGGTGACCCGTGCCTATGTCATCACGTTGCCCACAGTGTCCGTGGATCCTGATTGGCTGAAAAAGAGAGCAAAACAAACTTTTGAAACGTGACTTTGGCGCGTGAGTCGCCGACCTCGTGGCCGACCTCATCCTAGGGTCGGGTTTTGTTTCATGAAACCCGACTTTGCCAAAAGTCGGCGACTTTTGAATTTTTTCGACTCGTTTCGCTCAACTCTAGTAATGAGTGATTCCCTACTAACATGTAAGAAGGGACTGGATGCCTTTCTTGAAAAGTATAATATTACAGGGTATATACACTAGTTTCCTTTATTTTGCGTTGATCCATGGAGCTAGTCTGATTGCCATATGTGGAGTCAGGAAGGAATTTTTTTCCCCCAATGTGAAGCTTACTGTTTGCCACATGGGTTTTTTTTGCCTTCCTATGGATCAACATGTTAGGGCAGGTTAGGATAGGGTATGGGTTGAACTAGATGGACTTAAAGTCTCCCTTCAACCTTAATAACTATGTTACTATGATGATTTCTTGTACAGCATGGGGATGCAGCAGCATCCCTGTGCTGTAAAAACTGTCAGCTCTGAACTGTCAGAGAAAGTTGCTGACCATGCACTGCACATGATCAAGCAACTTTCCTAGCTCTGTTGACCCGGGTGTCGTCATTATGACATCTGGTCACCATGGCAATTATAGTGAGCATGTGTCACGCCACTGGGTCTCTGATCCAAGGGCAGAGGGGCTGTCATCCCTCTACCAGCTCCCTAAATGCTGCAATCACGCTCAATTGGGGGTTAAAGTGCCGGGAGTTGTGTGTGACCACTCGTATCACTTAGTGCCGGGTGTCAGCTGTCCGAATCAGCTGACACCCGGCGGCGATCACCCACACACAGGCCATGTGCATGGGCAATCGCAATGATAATAATCTGTCCCTGGTCAAATAGGCCGAGGGCACAGGTACATATTATTATGACAAATGTCATAAAGGGGTTAATATGTTTTTTTTTACATGATAGACATTTATATCAAACCACACTAATTGAAAGGAGTCGCCCATGACTATTTATCATGGTAAGACGGCCGTCGGACTTTGGCTCTTTTGCTTAGCGCCAAAAATGTAAAATGCAGAGAACCATAGGAATGTAAAGAGAATCTATTAGCAAGATATGTAATGTTAAGTAAAGACATGGCTGTAAGGGTGCTGTAATGCTGATTGAATTTATAGTTGTTATGGGCTGGCAGAACGCACCAAATAATAAAGAAGGTATAAGGTGCGCTCGCAGCCCGGGGTCCACCGTGCAGAGATGGTAACTGCTGTTCGGTAATGGCAGACGTTATATGGCGGTACAATAGAGGATTACATGGGGTTAACTCCTCCTAGTGTGCCTCACAGGGCCGCCCGATCGCCAAACACAAATGCCGCAGCCTGTTTATGCTCACAGAGCTCGGCAATGTGAGAACTGGTGTATAGTCACAGGGCTCTACCCCTGAGACACTTGGTAACAGTCCCTCTAGTCACACTAGTGCTCGGCAATGCAACTGTGGAGCCAGGAAGAAACAAATAAATAAATAAAGTGCACTACGTGCAAACTGCAGCGCTCTGGTGGACACCAATAACCCCCCGGACAAGGGAGGAAAGCGTTAGACTTGCACATGGCGTCACACTGTTGGATGCAGCTGCTTAATGCGGTACTGAAGGTGCCCGGAGCTGGACGGCACCATATGGCACTGAGTGAGGTGCTGAGACGTGGAAGCACTGTGGTGCAGACCAAACCACTAGTAGGCGCTGACTCTAGCTCTATAGCCCTATAACATAAGTATCCAAGGGAGGGAAGTTATAATGGGTCCTCTTCCCTCTGTATCAGTCTGTGATTGTTAGTTTGTTTACTGTAAGTGATATCTGTAATTTGTATGTAACCCCTTCTCATGTGCAGCACCATGGAACCAATGGTGCTATATAAATAAATAATAATAATAATAATAATAATAATAATAATAATGGGTCTGTCACCAGTTTCATGCATCCATCATCACTCACACAAAATACAATAAGAGTCTATACTAGCACATGGCCGAGCGGCCATGTGAACCTTTTATAGCAGCGTCCTTCTGGGACCTTCCTGATGGTCCAATCCGAGCTGCTTGAGGACCTAAGCATGTAACCTCTGACCTCCAATGAGAGGTTGTCCCATGAGCATGCTCAGGAGGCTGTAAAAAGTACAGACTCTGGAGCTGCTCACTGCTGGCTAGTGCGGATTGCTAAAGCTGAACCAGAGGTGGCAGCAGCAACCAACCTGACAGCACTAGCTTGAGCAAGACACCGAGATCAATGCCTTTGCTGAGCAGCCTCCTCTGCAGTCGGGACTGAACGGGAGACCGCAGAAGGCAAGGCTCAGGATTCCTCCTGTGCAGAGGCAGGAACCCGACACCTAACAATAGTTTTGGTATATATGCAATTTGTCTCTTCAGAGAGGCAAAGGACTAGAATTCTAATGTCACCTATAAGAAGTAGCAATCCTATAAGTCAATGTTGACCCTTTGCCGAGCCTTGCCACATGACTTGGAATAAAAGCAAAAACCAAAGTCTCAATTTGCAGACTCTGTGCTTTCAGGGTACTGCCTCTCATAAGTGCAAAGTGTGAGATTTGGTTTGGCTCTGTGAGAGGCGTCTGACCGGTATCCAAAGGGTATTGTTTCTCTTTATGGAGAGTGACATGTCAAGTATGTTGAGCTGATTAGACTTTCAAGCCGCAATGCTTCTCTGGGAAATATGCAAATTGTCTCCTCATCGTGGTATGTTTGACATGTAATTCTCCACAAGGAAAAACGATACCCCTTGGATCCCTACTTTAGGAGAAGAAATATGCTTTGTTGACTTCATTTTTCTTCTTTAATCACCGTTTGAAATTTTCTGCTAAATAGGTTTCGGTGCACAGGGCCAGACTGAACACTGGGTCTTCTCCTTCCCGTCTGTGATTCCTTGGCTTCTCCACTTATCTTTCAATGACCTCCCTTCTCTGTTTGAAACCTCCACTTCAGAAAGAGGAAGCAGCCAAAGGAGCCAGAGAACCAGACAGTGAAGAGAACACCCAGAGCACAGCCCGGCCCCTGTGCACCAAAACCTAATTAGCAGAAAAATTCAAATTGTGATTAAAGAAGAACCAGAAAGTGGATTTCCTCACTAAAGGTATTAATGTAATTTGTATTTCTGCACCATTACAGCCATATATTTACTTTACATTACAAAATCCTGCTAACAGCTTCTCTTCAATCACACATTTGGATGACATAACCATTCTCCTGATATTTTGGTTTTGCAAAGGTGAGATTGATTTAAATCTATTACATTTTTAACCCTTTTTATGAGGTTTATTTCTATACTTAAAATGGATATTCATAAGAATGTTTAATCTGCATTTCAATAATTTCATATTAAAGATTTACCTTCTGAAGATCCTCATAGGTTTGAAACATAAAGTTATCTTTTCCCAGCAATTCCATCCATCCCTTGACGTGATTAAACCAAGATCCAAAAGGAACTGCAATGGATAAAATATGACAGCGGAGAATATGCTTATAACTGACAATTTTGTAAGTTTACATTAATTTTAATTACTTACTGTTCTCAGTTAAGAATTCTTTTAGAAAACAATCCAAATTTTCTGGATCTTTGAAGTATGTACTCATTATTGAAAAATAATAAAGGGACACGGCAACATCCTTAGGATTTCTGATTGTATATATGACCTAAAACAAACATTTCAAAAACAAGAAATGAAAAATGTATATTTTATATGATTGTTTATACAATTTTATGTTTGACTACTTAATTTTAAGATGTATTTCCTCTATAAAAGAAGGGATGGAATTTCTTTCAAAATGGTGTCAAAACTAAATTAATCCACCCCAGAGGGTTAGAGTTGTCGGGTGATATAATATATCATGATATTAATAACTGACTTCTATGTAATCTAATATGATGTATTTCCTATTGTGGAACCAAAACGCAACACTGTATGACAACAGTTTAAGAAAGAACAAAACAGGAACCGATGCAAATTAAAAAATAGATAGTTGAGTTGTGAAGAACAAAGACAAAAAAAATCTAAATAACAAAAATATTTCGTAGAAAGAGAAACCAATCACAAGCTAAAATGTTTCTATACTAATGCACAAAGCATGGGCAACAAACAAGGAGAATTGGAACTACTAACGCAGGAAAGAATATGATGTCATTAGAATCACTGAAAGTTGGTGGGACAATACACATGATTGGAATACAAGACTAGAAGGATACAACTTATTTGCAAGAAACAGACTTGATAAACGAGGAGGAGGTGTATGTTAGAAATGCGTATATCTGCACAGAGATTGAAGCTTCAGAGACTGGGAGTTCTGTGGAAACTGTTTGGGTAAGAATAGAAGGAGAGAACAATGGAAAGGACACCATTGTAGGCATTTACTATAGGCCTTAAAAACACATGGGACATGCACAAGAATGAACAGGTCAATAAGACAATGTTTACACCACCCAAAGACTGAGACACAGAAAAAACACACAGTATGACAAACGTGCATGAATACTCTGCTGTAAAATATATGTAACAATAAGCGGCAAGTGCTGGTAAAAGATGATAACAAACACAGGGTATTTAATTGATATGTTTTTTTGCATTGAAGCTCATCAAGAGAATGCCAAGAGTTTGCAAAACAGTAATCAAAGCAAAAGGTGGCTACTTTGAAGAACCTAGAATATAAGACATATTTTCAGTTGTTTCACACCTTTTTGTTAATTATATAATTCCACATGTGTTATTTCATAGTTTTGATGCCTTCAGAGTGAATCTACAATTTTCATAGTCAAGAAAATAAAGAAACCGCTTTGAATGAGAAGATGTGTGTGACGGTAGTTTTCTTTACTTTAGCGTGGACCCTCTGGGTCGTGGCACCCACCCACCTAGGGTGAGCTGACCTTGTGAGGAACCACCCCCTATACAGGGAGTGTCAGGGGCAAGACCAAGGGGGTGAACCACCACGACTGCTGGCACCAAACGTCCGGCTCAAGTAGACACTAGGTACGGGTGTCTGATGACAAAGGAGGTGCAGGAAACATGACAAGACAATACGTAAATTCAAGGTATCTTCATTAAGACAAATTCAGGATAACATTAAGTGCAGAACATGAAAACAGGCAAACACAGCAAGGTGCGTGCGTGGCACGCCAAGTTTCATGGAACAGTACGTGCTAGAAGGCAAGCCCGGTTACCGGCAAGGACACAATAGCATTGGGCTCCAGACAGCTGGCGTGGACCAAGGCATCAGGCTGTAGTCTTCATGCTTACGGTCTCTGGCAGTGATGGCAAGTTCCAGGAATCCAACAGGCAAATCAGGGTACAGGCAAGGAGGCACGATATGATTCCAGGCAGGGTGCGTGCTAGGGGCACACCAGGGTCCAGGGCAAGGTGCAAGGCAACGTGCGTGTGTAGGGGACACACCAGGTTCAAGGTGCAAAGTACAGTGCATGTGTAGGGGACACGCCAGGGTCAGTTACAAGGCAGAGTCCTGCGCATGCCAAGGGGCACACAAGGGTCAGGTTCAAGGCAGAGTCCTGCGCATGCAGAGGGGCACGCCAGGGTCAGGGTTCAAGGCAGAGTCCTGCGTGTACAGAGGGGCACGCCAGGGTATAGGCAAGGGCCTGTGCATGCTGGAGGGCACGACAGGGTACATGGCAAGACCTGCGCGTACTTATACAGAAGCACGGGGAAGTATGCCACGGGGCAGGCGAGGGAAATTCCCACACAGCAATGGCATAAAGTGAGACTAGGGACTTTTTTTTTTTAAGTGGCGGAGGAATACAGTGCGGAAGGATACCTACCTTCCGTCATTGGATTCCTGCAGCCCGTAGAGAACGGCAGCATCATCTGATGCTGCAGTTCTCTACCCAAGATCGTCGTGGGACACACTCGTGGACTGCTTCGGATCGTGGGTGAGTATTTTTGTGGTTTGTTATGTTAATATTTATTCCGGAAAAGACAATGGCTTTGGGGAACAATGTGACAAGTATTGGTAAGTATGTTACTCTATGTTATATGTACTGTATGTCTATGTATGTATTGTATGAATGTATTGTATGTATGTAGTATATATGTGGTATGTATGTAGCATGTAGTATGTATGTAGTATGTATGTAGCATGCATGTAGCATGTAGTATGTATGTAGCATGCATGTAGTATATATGTAGTATGTATGTAGCATGCATGTAGTATATATGTAGCATGTATGTAGTATGTATGTGGTATGTATGTAGCATGTAGTATGTATGTAGCATGCATGTAGTATATATGTAGTATGTATGTAGCATGTAGCATGTATGTAGTATGTATGTGGTATGTATGTAGCATGTAGTATGTATGTAGCATGCATGTAGTATATATGTAGTATGTATGTAGCATGTAGTATGTATGTAGTATGTATGTAGTATGTATGTGGTATGTATGTAGCATGTAGTATGTATGTAGCATGCATGTAGTATATATGTAGTATGTATGTAGCATGTAGTATGTATGTAGTATGTATGTAGTATGTATGTGGTATGTATGTAGCATGTAGTATGTATGTAGCATGCATGTAGTATATATGTAGTATGTATGTAGCATGTAGTATGTATGTAGTATGTATGTAGTATGTATGTGGTATGTATGTAGCATGTAGTATGTATGTAGCATGCATGTAGTATATATGTAGTATGTATGTAGCATGTAGTATGTATGTAGTATGTATGTAGCATGTAGTATGTATGTAGCATGCATGTAGTATATATGTAGTATGTAGTATGTATGTAGTATGTATGTGGTATGTATGTAGCATGTAGTATGTATGTAGCATGCATGTAGCATGCATGTAGTATGTATGTAGCATGCATGTAGTATGTATGTAGCATGCATGTAGTATGTATGTAGTATGTATGTAGTATGTATGTAGTATATATGTAGTATGTATGTAGCATGTAGTATGTATGTAGCATGCATGTAGTATGTATGTAGCATGCATGTAGTATGTATGTAGCATGTATGTAGTATGTATGTAGTATATATGTAGTATGTATGTAGCATGTAGTATGTATGTAGCATGCATGTAGTATGTATGTAGCATGCATGTAGTATGTATGTAGTATGTATGTAGTATGTATGTATCATGTAGTATGTATGTAGCATGTATGTAGTATGTATGTAGTATGTATGTATCATGTAGTATGTATGTAGCATGTATGTAGTATGTATGTAGTATATATGTAGTATGTATGTAGCATGCATGTAGTATGTATGTAGTATGTATGTAGTATATATGTAGTATGTATGTAGCATGTAGTATGTATGTAGCATTTTTTTTTTTTTTTTTTTAACATTTAACACATTAGCCGGATGATGGGACTACTACTGTCCCATCATTGGCTAATGTGTCAATCACTGTCATGGTAGCAGGCATCGCCCGATGGGACTTGTAGTCCCATCGGACGATGCTTGCACAGACCCCCGGACATCAGCACAGCCCCCCGGCAGGCCGGCACAGCCCCCCAGCAGGCCGGTACAGACCCCCACAGGGTGCACAGCCCCCCGGCAGGCCGGCACAGCCCCCCGGCAGGCCGGTACAGACCCCGGGCAGTCCACACAGCCCCCCGGCAGGCCGGCACAGCCCCCCGGCAGGCCAGCAGAGACCCCCGGAAGGCCCGAAATGACGGCTCATCATGATGCGCACACACCGCGCATCATGATGACGTCAGGCCGTCAATCAACTGAACTTCCGATTCCGATGCCGAATTCCGATATTGAAAAAATATCGGAAGTCGGTATCGGAATTCCGATACAGCAAGTATCGGCCGATACCCGATACTTGCGGTATCGGAATGCTCAACACTACTCCCTGTAGATCTCACATTTTATGAGGGACCACAGGTTCTCTATGGGGTTCAGATCAGGTGAACAAGGGGGCCATGTCATTATTTTTTCTTCTTTTAGACCATTACTGGGCAGCCACGCTATGGAGTATTTGGATGCATGTGATGGAGCATTGGCCTGCATGAAAATCATGTTTTTCTTGAACGATACCGACTTCTTCCTGTACCACTGGTTGAAGAAGGTGTCTTCCAGAAACTGGCAGTAGGTCTGGGAGTTGTGCTTCACTCCATTCTCAATCCGAAAAGGTCCCACAAGATCATCTTTGATGATACCAGCGCATACCAGTATCCCACCTCCACCTTGCCGGCGTCTGAGTCAGAGTGGAACTCTATGGCCTTTACTGATCCAGCCTCGGGCCCATCCATTTGGCCCATCAAGAGTCACTCTCATTTCATTTGTCCATAAAACCTTACAAAAATCTGTCTTAACATATTTCTTGGCCCAGTCTTGACGTTTTATCTTATGTTTCTTGTTCAAAGGTGGTCGTTTTCCAGCCTTCCTTACCTTGGCCATGTCCCTGAGTAAGGGACACTTTGTGCTTTTTGATACTCCAGTAACGTTGCAGCTCTGAAATATGGCAAAACTGGTGGCAAATGGCATCTTGGCAGCTTCACGCTTGATTTTCCTCAATTCATGGGCAGTTATTTTGAACCTTTTTTATCAACACGCTTCTTGCGACCCTGTTAGCTATTTGCCGTGAAACGCTTGATTGTTCAGTGATCATGCTTCAAAAGTTTGGCAATTTCAAGACTGCTGCATCCCTCTGCATGACATCTCACAATAGTCTGTCAAATCTCTCTTCTGACCTATTTTGCCAAAGGAAAAGAAGTTACCTAATAATTAAGCACATCTTATATAGGGTGTTGATGTCATTAGACCACACCTCTCCTCATTACAGAGATGCAAATCACCTGATTTACATAATTGGCAGTTGGCTTTCAAGCCTATATAGCTTGGAGTAGGACAACATGTATAAAAAGGAGGATGTGATCAAATACTCATTTGCCTTATAATTCTGCACACAGTGTATAGGCCCATCATACACTGGAGCATCATCCATGGAGCCCATCATATACTGCAGCATCATATGGGGCCCATTATATATGGAGCATTATATAGGCCCATCATACAATGGAGCATCATCCATGGGGCCCATCATATACTGGAGCATCATATGGTGCCCATCATATACTAGAGCATCATAAGGGGTTGATTATTTATGGGGCATCATATAGGGTATGGAGCATTATATGGAGCACATATGGGGCCTATTATGTATGGAGCATTATATGGAGCCAATTCTGTATGGAGCAATAAATGGGGTCCATCATATACTGTATGGAGCTTTATATGCGACTCATTATACTGTATAGAGCAATATTTGGGGCTCATTCTTCTCTATGGGGACTGTCCTATACTGTATGGCAGATTATATGGGGCCCATTATATATGGAGCATTATGTGGAGCTCATCATATACTGTATGAAACATTATATGGGACCAATTATTCTGTATGGAGCAATATATGGGGCTCATTATTCTGTATGACACACTATGCGGTGGCCATAATACTGTATGGAGGAATATACTGCCCAGTTTTTGAGCTATTGTAGAATTTAAAATAGATATCAGTCATGTAATGTAATATGTGAAGTATTTGTCATTGTACTATACCTATATTTCTGTGGTGTATCGGCGCATCATGAATTGTGTTATGTGTTAAAGGAGCCCAGTGACACTCTTTGGCCCTGGGCCCATGAAAACCTGGAGCCAGCCCTACCCCCCCCACATCTTTAGCCAAATAACCCTCAGTTTTCAATGCGTAACTATTTTTATGAAGTAATTTAAGGTTGACAAGCTTCAGTAATAAGAATTGATGTCGTTGGCATTGAAATGGGCCCTGTAGGTGTGTTTACTGTCCTCCACTCCCTGCCGACTTTGCTTCCCCATTGACTTGCATTGGGTTTCGTGTTTCAGTTGGACCCCGACTTTTCCCGATAGTCGGCTGATTTCGATCGACCAGACTTTTGAGAAAGTCGGGTTTCATGAAACCCGACTCGACCCTAAAAAAGGCAAAGTCGCTCATGTCTACAAATAACTGACGTAAATCTCTTCCTATTGTGAGGCAGTGAAGGAAATGATATGCGAGGGATGGTATGTATCCTCCACAATGTGCATAGAGGCGCATTGAGGCCGCTGGAGTGCTTTACATTTACAGACATGGTTGTGGTCGCAGTGCAGGATAAAAGTAAGTGTGGACTTGGTAAAACTATTTGGCAAATGCAAATTTAATAAAACCCAGCGAGAACTACAGGATGGTAGTGGGACGGTCAAAAAATATATATTCCAATATTAAATCAAGACAATAAATTAAAACACGTACTAAGCAATAACATACAGTATGTAGCTAAAAAAGCTCCTACTTTAGGGTCTATACTGTCACCCAGCTTATTTTCCAGTGATCAGTCCAGTTCACATTCAGCAGGAAAAAACCGGGTTGGATCTACAGGTTTTTTTTGGATGTGGCGTGAAGCGTTGCACAGCATGTTACCATGTATGTGAAACAAATAAATATCAATCTTTACATAATGCTAATATTTGCCATGTACATGATTTCATAAATTGCAATGACACATCTGTCATTTACCGTATAGAATGTAGTGTCTGCAAACTACAATATGCAGGATGTACAACATGACCGCTCAAAACAAGAGTCAGACGGCACATTTCTGACACTGCTAATCCCCAGGTTTATCTTCTAATGCAAATGTCCAGAAAGGTGATGTGAGCGGTCTAATATTTTATGGTATAGAAAGAGGCAGCCTTTAAGTGAGTGTGATGCAACGGGACAGCAGCTCGGTCATGACTACCGCTCTGCAGTACTTTACATAAGCACCCCACCTTGGCATATTGACTTACAGCTTGCTCTGCACAGAAGCACCGCAGAGACTGGTGTCAATGTGAAAGGGTGTGTTTACTGCCACCACTCTCCATGAGCTGATTGGTGACTGAGACTGCGCCGGCCGCACCTGCGAAACTGAGAGCCAGAGGCTGCCGAGATAAAGTTAATTTCCTCCCAATAGCCGGAATCTCAGGGCGGCGACTGGGCAGCGTTAGAACGCTATCAATTTGCAGATTAGCCACATATCTGCAGATTAAAGGGGTTTTCCCAGAAACAAAGTTAATCAACATTTTAGTCAATGGATCATTGAATAATAATAATAATTATTGATGAGTGAATTTGTTCAGAAAACGATCCCCAAACATAAATTCGGCATGAATATTGCACAATCGGATCTGAAACATTCGGTAAAAAGTGCTGGAAAATATTTGTGTTGTCATAAAAGTATTTTCAGCACTTTTACTATGATAATTGTGGCGTATCATGAGCGTGGGACTCGTGTTTGATGACGGGACGGGGAGTATCCAGAACTCAGAGGTGC
Source organism: Dendrobates tinctorius (assembly GCF_039654945.1). Taxonomy (NCBI): domain Eukaryota; kingdom Metazoa; phylum Chordata; class Amphibia; order Anura; family Dendrobatidae; genus Dendrobates; species Dendrobates tinctorius. Next base: position 18,779,600 of record NW_027361818.1, read on the forward strand.
GACGTGGTTGTAAACAGTATTTTTGTTTCCTAACTTTATGTGTGCGCATTGCGGCTAGCCAATCAGGGCACAGGAAACAATCACAATGTCCTAACACAACGGCTTGTGTCATTGGCTGCTGAAATCACATGTGCCTCGCCATATAAAGAGGGGACATCTTGATTAAGCGCTATTTTGACACTGTAGCAGCACAGAGAGGCCGCTCCTGACGCTAGCAATGTTAGCAGCTTTATTTTAGGCAGTTAGCTAGGCGGTTGTTTCTTACTCAAATTGCTTAGCTAGGTAGTGTGCTATGTGGCTGTGAAATTCTAAGGAGGTCTTCACATGCCTCCCCCTCTTTGGATACTGTTCACATGATTATGTCGGGGCCTTGTCGTTTACCAGTGGTAATGTGTTCTTGCAATGTTCCTGTATTGTGTATGTGCCTAATATGTACTGTTTACAAGCTTAGGGATAGAATGGAAGGTACAATAGTACAATAGTGAGAGTAGAATAGATGGGGCATATTAGAGATAGGGAATAGGAGTATTAGCTTAGGTATAGACAGCATACTGGTTTTCCAGATGTGGAGGAGTTTACAGTGTAGTGTATTGCAGAGCAATAGGATATAGTATATACATTTCCTTGTTAGTGAGAAGAGCCCGGCAGCCTTGCCCAGGGCAAGAAGTGCAGAGCTGATGCAGCAGTGAGTGGAGACAGTCTGATAGCCCTGCAGGTAAAGCTGCTAAGGCAGGAAGGGACCCCATGCTGAGTGTCGTGCAGGTGGTCACCAGCTTAGACAGAACCGTTCCAAGAAGGATCGAAAGCTTATGGCAGGGAATAGGGGGCTACTGAGATGGCGAGCCAATTACCATATAACTCAAAGCTGGACCAGGGGAATGGCAGAAATCTGGTGGGCCTGAAGCACGGACGGGACAGGGATTGTCCGAAAGAGCAGTGATTGCTGGAAAGGGACAAGGATTGTCCAAAAGAGCAGTTATTGCTGGATAGGGACAGATATTGTCCAGAGAAATGCAGTGACTGCTGGAAGCAAGGCAGAGTTTGCCAGAAGCATGGCAAGGATTGCCAGAAGGAAAAGAAGGTGCCGGGATGGCAGGGAAGAGCAGAGATTGCTAAGATAGGAAGAGATTGCCTAGGAAGAGCAGAGACTGCTAGCAAGACAGATAAAGCTTGAGAAGTGTCACTCTGTAAGCACTGTGCCGCATCTGTGATGCAAACCTTGATGATTACTAAAGTTGAACTGTTTGGAATGAACAAGTCTGGAATGATTTGTGAGACCTGTGGATCTGGAGCTGGAGTGACAGAGGACGAGGGGCTAAAGCAACTAATGTGAGTGTCCTGTTGTGCACATTATGCACATTGCAAAAGTGACACTATATTTCATCTGTGGGGCACCAGGGTGTTGGAAAACTACAGCTCTTTTCCATGACTTCCACCCATTACTGAGGTCCAGAGACAAAGACAGCAGGGCACATGTCATACAAGGGTGTGGTGCACTGCTACTATTGTGCTCCATGCACGAGTATAGCATTCTAAATCTTATTTTTCCACTAGCTAAAAGAGAAGCAGCATAGCATATCCCCCTTTGTCATTTAGTGGTGTGGTGACATTGTTCTGGGACTTGAGCTGTTGTGCATGAAGAAATATTTTCTTGGTGCAGTTCCATGGCATGATTAACAATGACATATATCACCTTATTATTTAGTGGCGGTGAAATTCCACAGTGTGGATAGCTCATGCACTTTAATTTTTTTTAATTTTTTTGTTGCAAAATGTGATTTATCCCGCTGTATTCCATGTTGTCATTTTGCAGTGGTGATATGAAGCTGTCAGCAGACCTCAACCACATTAAAATATTTTTTTTTCTGTTGCTAAACATAATACAGCCTGCTTTATCCAACCTTGTCATTTAGTGGCGTTGAAATTGTTCTGTGTGCAGAGCTGTGCACAATAATTTTTTTTTTTTTTTACAAGTGTGATACAGCAGCCAAAATCTGAGTTTGAAATTGTATTGAGCCTGGCTTCTAGATTATGTGCATCCAATTTCTCATGGGCATCTTTTTTACCTAATTTGAGATGCGCATCTGTTAGGCTAGTTTCACACTAGCTTATTTTCCACGCAGCGCTCGGCGCCGCTAAGCTCCGCCCCCTGCCGGCTCCCTGCCCGCCCCATCCGGTCATCGCCGCCTACTATCGCACATGGCTGCATGCGATCTGCGCACCCTATCTTTAGCATAGGGTGCGCAGACTGTGCGCTAGTAGGATTTTAGCATGAGCTGTGCACTTTTGAAGGTGCGCTGAGCGTGCCAAAATGCAACATGGTGCGTTCGGCGCACACCGGCGCACCTTCAAAAGTGCGCAGCGCACGCTAAAATCCTACTAGCGCACGGTCTGCGCACCCTATGCTAAAGATAGGGTGCGCAGATCGCATGCAGCCTTGTGCGATAGTAGGCGGCGATGACCGGATGGGGCGGGCAGGAAGCCGGCAGGGGGCGGGGCTTAGCGGCGCCGAGTGCTGCGTGGAAAATAAGCTAGTGTGAAACTAGCCTTACACCTATCCTCTGACAAGAATCAAATGATAATCCAGAATAAAATCCCTCAGAAACCTTTTAAATATTTTACCAAAAATAGAGGTTAGACCTACTGGACTATAATCAGATTATATGCACTAGTTTCCGTGATATTGCGTTGATCCAGGGAGCTAGTCCGATTGCCGTATGTGGAGTCGGGAAGGAATTTTTTTCCCCAATGTGAAGCTTACTGTTTGCCACATGGGTTTTTTTGCCTTCCTCTGGATCAACATGTTAGGGCAGGTTAGGACAGGATATGGGTTGAACTAGATGGACTTAAAGTCTTCCTTCAACCATATTAACTACTTCCAGGTTCACTTTTTCAGCCTTTTTTGAATATTGGTACCACATTTGCTATGTGCCCATCGTGTGGAACAGACCCCGTCGCTATAGAGTCCCTAAATATAAGAAATAATGGTTTGTCTATTACATTACTTAGTTCTCTTAGTACTCGTGGGTGTATGCCTTCCGGACCCAGAGATTTATCTATTGTAATCTTATTTAGCCGGTTTTGCACCTCTTCTTGGGTTAGATTGGTGACCCTTAATATAGGGTTTTCTTTGTCTCTCGGCATTTCATTTTCCTCCGTGAATACCGTGGAGAAAAAGGTGTTTAATATATTAGCTTTTTCCTTGTCATCTACAACCATTCTTTCCTCACAATTCTTTAAAGGGCCTACACTCTCACTTACGATTCTTTTATTATTGAAATAGTTGAAGAACAGTTTTTTGGGATTAGTGTTACTCTCCTTAGGCCTCTTTCACACTTCCGTTTTTTACAATCAGTCAAAATCCGCCAGGTTTTGAAAAAACGGATCTGCAATTTATTTTGCGGATCCGTTTTTTTCCCCATTGACTTCCATTATTGGCGGATTTTGACGGATTGCCGTCCGTTGCATCCGTCTCTCTCTCTCTCTCCTCCCTTCTTTCCTTCCCGGCCAGCGGTTCCTTTAAATTTCCTCATTTTGCGGATCCGTCAAAAAACGGATCCTGTGGCATCCGTTCACATCAGTTAAGAACGGATCCGCTTGTCCGCCTTTTTGGCAGATTTTAACTGACACAAAAAACTGAAGTGTGAAAGAGGCCTTAGCAATGTGCTTCTCAGTTTCCTTTCTGGCAGCTTTAATTTGTTTTGTTAGATAAAGCATTTTTCTAAAAAATGTACATCCAATTTTTTGTTCTTATTTTTTTATCAATGTTTGGATTTTTTAAGCAGCAAAAATAGTAAAAAGATATCACCATAATCACACTGACCTGGAGAACTATATTATCCAATCATTTTACTGCACATGTAATGAGGTAAAAATAGAACACAAAAACAATAGTGGAATTGCGTTTTTTCCATCATTTGGATTTTTATTACATTTTCCTGTACTCTGTATGGTGAAATGAATGGAGTCATTACAAAGTGCCACTCATTCTGCAGTAGAACAGCCCTCATAAGTTTATGTTGGTAGAAAAATAAAAAAAGGTATGCCTGTTTGAAAGAGCAGAGGAAAAGAATAAAAATGCCAAGATGAAAATTGTATGCATCCTTAATTTGACTTTTTTAACCCCTTTCTCACCTGAGACGTAACCATGCGTCCCTGTGGCCTAGGTCTTATTGACCTGGTACGGATGGAAACGTCTTGTTGATTTTGCACTCACTGAGGCTGTGCACGTACAATCCCTACTGAGTGTCAGCTGATTCTGACAGCTGATACCCTACACTCAGTGCCAAGAGCAGTCCCGCATTACTCCCTGCACTATAAACCCCTAAATGCTGTGATTGAACTCAATCACGGCATTTTTGGAGCAGGCAGAGGGAAAAACACCCTTCTGCCCTTGGATCGGAGACTTTGTGACATCAGCAAGGGGTCATGATTGTTGCCATGGTGATCCAATGTCATCATGATGACATCCGGGCCACCAGAGCTAGCAAAGTTGCTAGATCATGCTCAGTTAGCAGCATGTAGCAAGTTAGTCAGTCAGTGATACGCTGACAACTTGCATAACATACACTACCGTTCAAAAGTTTAGGGTCAATTAGAAATTTCCTTATTTTTTAAAGAAAACCACAGTTTTTTCCAATGAAGCTAACATTAAATGATTTAGAAATACACTCTATACATTGTAAATGTGGTAAATGACTATTCCAGCTGCAAACGTCTGGTTTGTAATGCAATATCTTCATAGGTGTATAGAAGCCCATTTCCAACAACCATCACTCCAGTGTCCTTATGGTACTTTGTGCTTGCTAACTGTGTAAGAAGGCTAATGGATGGTTAGAATACCCTTGAAAACCCTTGTGCAAGTATGTTAGCACAGCTGAAAACAGTTTGGCTGATTACAGAAGCTATAAACCTGACCTTCCTTTGAGATAGTTGAGAATCTGGAGCATTACATTTGTTGGTTCCATTAAACTCTCAAAATGGCCAGAAAAAAAGAACTTTCATGTGAAACTCGACAGTCTATTCTTGTTCTCAGAAATGAAGGCTATTTCATGTGAGAAATTGCCAAGAAGCTGAAGATTTCCTACAATGGTGTGTAGGGATGACTGAGCATATTCGTGGGTATTCGGTACTCGGCGAGTAATGCGGTACTCGCGGTACTCGGTACATAGCGAGTATTTCACTACTCGCCTCACACTATTTAGTTCTCCCGCCCAGCAGTTGCCAATCACAGTAATGACGTACCCTTCTTTGTTGTGGGCGGCATTACTATGATTGGCTGGCCGCCCAGCGTCATAGGCTATGAGTCATCATAGCCTGGCTCTATCTAAGCCCTGCCACCACCATTTTCTGCACATTGCATGCAGAACACAGCAAGTGTAGGGAGACTGTGAGCAGCTGCTAGGGAGAGTTGTGTTTGTTGGTGCAAATCATCCAGAAATCCTATGTGAAACCCAAAAGTTATTTTCAGAGCTGAAGTATAAGGTGAGGGAGGGTCCTCAGGGACTGAGTAGTGACCGTTTTCCCAGCTTTTTTGGGGGTCACGTTTACCCCTGCTGGGCAGTTTTTTTGTGCTGTTGCGGTGCTGCGTTCGCAGCAAATAGTACGCACGCACGCTACTGCACAACTGACATGCAGCCAGCACCGCTGTCTTGTGCGATGTCTGGGGTGCGTATTCTTGCCTGAAACCTCAGGGCAGTTTTTTTGTGCTGTTGCGGTGCAGTGTTCACAGTGAATAGTACGCACGCACGCTACTGCACAACTGACACGCAGCCAGCACCACTGTCTTGTGTGATATCTGGGGTGCGTATTCTTGCCTTAAACCTCAGGGCAGTTTTTTTGTCGCCAATATCAACACGGAAGGAGGATGACTTGCATGACGAGGTGGTCGATGATGAGACCACCGAGCTGACCTGGACCATTGGCACGCATAGCCAGCACAGAGGATGACGGTGGATATGTAGCACCAACAAAGGCACCAAGGGCTACTGGTTTGAGCAGAGAGCGAAGTGTGTCATCTGTTGCTAAGAGCAATCCCTCTGTGCCCCAAGTCAAGGCAAGGGTGCATTCAGCCGCTGTCTGGAAATTTTTTTCCGATAGTCCTTCTGAACCAAATGTTGTCATCTGTAGCATCTGCCATAGGAAGCTGAGCAGAGGCCAGGGCAAAGGCAACCAAAGCACCACCAGTATACGGAAACACATGGCAGCCAAGCACCCTAGTCGGTGGGCTGAACAACAGGGTACCAAATCAGTGTCTGCGACTGCGGGTCAAACCACTGCCATGTAGCCTGTGATACATCCTTTCCAATCTGCTGGGCAGGAAGCAGGTGATCATTATACCTCTTGCTCACAAGCTGCGGTTGCACAGACATAGGACACAACAAGCTGTATACTGTGAGTTATTTTTAATGGTTTCAACACTCCAATTAATTAATACCAACTATTGATATAGTTTCAATCAGTTATACTCAGCTCTTTGAACCTTCCTAGAAGGTCATTGAAAATTGTTTCAAGGAGATGTTCAAATTGTCCAAGCAGAGCAAATAACTGGCTTACACTTATCTACCAAAAAAGGACCTTCATTGCCATAATTAGATTATCTTGTGCTCCGAAGCCCCTCCTCCAGTTTGCTGTATTTCTGCTATGTGGCACATAGGATGCCCCCTCCTCTAGCTTCTTGTATTATATACTGGTTAAAACAGGTATTGAGGGGAAGTGTTTACAGCCAATGGACAATAGACTTGTGACATCATTCCCCACATGGTGGGGCTGGACACACCTTTTAGCTGGACATTTTAAAAGAACTAGGACACATGTGCTCAATCTCTCTCTTGGCTCATGGAGGATGACTGGTCGACGTCTATCTGAGTAATGTAATGTATGAATAATGCTTGTTTCTGATTAATGCATATGTATTTATAGTTTTATATTGTTTATTATTTGATCTTATCACTTTATATAGTAAATCAATTTAGTAAATTCAATTCTTGTGTGAGCAGTTTCTTATTCATCACAATCCATCATCCACTTGTTTGTCCCAGTAAAGCGTCCAATTGTCCATGCCCCAGATGTATGAAAGGACGTGTAAATACCAAGTCACACACCCACAAGCACAAATACTGAACTCGCACATTGCCAAGTTGCTAGCCATGGAGATGTTGCCGTTTAAGCTTGTGGGGACACAGTCTTTCCGTGATCTTTTGGCTGTGGCTGCCCCATGATACTCGGTTCCCAGCCGGCACTGTTATGATTAGGTAACCGAGGAGGATAGCTGGGGAATAGGCTAGGCAACCAGATAACCAGAAAGGTTGTTAACTAAGCGGTTTGCAGACCCCTAACTGACAACACAACTAGAAAAATAATGATAATCTTTATTTTTGTATAGCGCTAACTTATTCTGCAGCGCTTTACACACATTATCATCGCTGTCCCTGATGGAGCTCACAATCTAAATTCCCTGTCAGTATGACTTTGGAGTGAGTGTGGGAGGAAACCGGACTACCCGGAGGAAACCCACGCAAACTCCTTGCAGATGTTTTCCTTGGGGGGATTTGAACCCAGGACTCCAGCACTGCAAAGCTGCAGTGCTATCCACTGAGCCACCGTGCTGCCCAGAATTAGCCATGGGACATACCTACAATGCCCTAGACGCCTTGGCACAGCCAAAAAATTAACTAAGCCTAAAGCAAGAAAGGGGAAAGCTAAACTGACCTGGAGTAGAACCCTAAAGGAATAGATAGCCCCCAAACATATATTGCCGGTGAGTAGTGTTGAGCATTCCGATATTGCAAATATCGGGTATCGGCCGATATTCGCTGTATCGGAATTCCGATACCGAGTACCAATATTTTTTCAATATCGGAATTGGAAGTTCCCATAATGCAAAGAGCCACTACTGTGGCTCTGATTGGCTGCCAAAATGACGTCATCATGATGCACCGTCTGTGCGCATCATGATGCGCTGTCAGTTCGGGCCTTCCGGGGGGTCTGTACTGGCCTGCCCGGGTGTCTGTGCCAGCCTGCCCGGGTGTCTGTGCCGGCCTGCCCGGGGGTCTGTACCGGCCTGCCCGGGTGTCTGTGCCGGCCTGCCCGGGTGTCTGTGCCGGCCTGCCCGGGTGTCTGTGCCGGCCTGCCCGGGGGTCTGTGCCGACTGCCCGGGGGTCGGTGCCGACTGCCCAGGGATCTGTACCGGCCTGCTGGGGGGCTGTGTCGGACTGCCGGTGGTCTGTGCCGACTGTCCGGGGGTCTGTGCAGGCTGCGGGGGTCTGTGCAAGCATCGTCCGATGGGACTACAAGTCCCATCGGGCAATGCCTGCTACCATGACGGTGATTGACACATTAGCCAATGATGGTAGTATATATGTTGTATGCATGTAGTATATATGTAGTATGCATGTTGCATGCATGTGGTATATATGTAGTATGTATGTAGTATGTATGTTGCATGCATGTAGTATATATGTGGTATATATGTAGTATGCATGTTGCATGCATGTGGTATATATGTAGTATGTATGTTGCGTGTAGTATATATGTTGTATATATGCATGTTGCATGCATGTAGTATATATGTTGTATGTATGTTGCATGCATGTAGTATATATGTACGTATGTTGCATGCATGTAGTATATATGTTGTATATATGTACGTATGTTGCATGCATGTAGTATATATGTTGTATATATGTATGTTGCATGCATGTAGTATATATGTAGTGTGTATGTTGCATGTAGTATATATGTATGTTGCATGCATGTAGTATATATGTATGTATGTATGTATGTTGCATGTAGTATATACGTAGTATATATGTATGTTGCATACATGTAGTATATATGTGGTATATATGTAGTATGCATGTTGCATGCATGTGGTATATATGTAGCATGTATGTTGCATGTAGTATATATGTTGTATATATGCATGTTGCATGCATGTAGTATATACACTCACTGGCCACTTTATTAGGTACACCATGCTAGTAAGGGGTTGGACCCCCTTTTGCCTTCAGAACTGCCTCAATTCTTCGTGGCAGAGATTCAACAAGGTGCTGGAAGCATTCCTCAGAGATTTTGGACCATATTGACATGATGGCATCACACAGTTGGCGCAGATTTGTCGGCTGCACATCCCTGATGCGAATCTCCCGTTCCACCACATCCCAAAGATGCTCTATTGGATTGAGATCTGGTGACTGAGGAGGCCATTTGAGTACAGTGAACTCATTGTCATGTTCAAGAAACCAATCTGAGATGATTCGAGCTTTATGACATGGCGCATTATCCTGCTGAAAGTAGCCATCAGATGTTGGGTACATTGTGGTCATAAAGGGATGGACATGGTCAGCAACAATACTCAGGTAGGCTGTGGCGTTGCAACGATGCTCAATTGGTACCAAGGGGCCCAAAGAGTGCCCAGAAAAAATTCCCCACACCATGACACCACCACCACCAGCCTGAACCGTTGATACAAGGCAGGATGGATCCATGCTTTCATGTTGTTTACGCCAAATTCTGACCCTACCATCCGAATGTCGCAGCAGAAATCGAGACTCATGAGACCAGGCAACGTTTTTCCAATCTTCTACTGTCCAATTTTGATGAGCTTGTGCAAATTGTAGCCTCAGTTTCCTGTTCTTAGCTGAGAGGAGTGGTACCCAGTGTGGTCTTCTGCTGCTGTAGCCCATCTGCCTCAAAGTTCGACGCACTGTGCATTCAGAGATGCTCTTCTGCCTACCTTGGTTGTAACGGGTGGCAATTTGAGTCACTGTTGCCTTTCTATCAGCTCGAACCAGTCTGCCCATTCTCCTCTGACCTCTGGCATCAACATGGCATTTCCAGACACAGAACTGCCGCTCACTGGATTTTTTTTCTTTTTCGGACCATTCTCTGTAAACCCTAGAGATGGTTGTGCGTGAAAATCCCAGTAGATCAGCAGTTTCTGAAATACTCAGACCAGCCCTTCTGGCACCAACAATCATGCCACGTTCAAAGGCACTCAAATCACCTTTCTTCCCCATACTGATGCTCGGTTTGAACTGCAGGAGATTGTCTTGACCATGTCTACATGCCTAAATGCACTGAGTTGCCGCCATGTGATTGGCTGATTAGAAATTAAGTCTTAACACACAGTTGGACAGGTGTACCTAATAAAGTGGCCAGTGAGTGTATGTTGTATGTATGTTGCATGTAGTATGTATGTAGTATGTATGTAGCATGCATGTTACATGCATGTGGTATATATGTAGTATGTATGTTGCATGCATGTAGTATATATGTAGTATATATGTAGTATGCATGTTGCATGCATGTAGTTTATATAGTATGTATGTAGCATGTATGTATGTAGTATGTATGTATGTATGTTGTATGAATGTACTATGTATGTAGTATGTATGTTGCATGTATGTAGCACGTATGTAGTATGTATGTAGCATGTAGAATGTATTTTTTTTTTTTTTTTGTACATTCAACACATAGGCCGGATGATGAGACTACTACTGTCCCATCATTGGCTAATGTGTCAATTACCGTCATGGTAGCAGGCATCGCCCGATGGGACTTGTAGTCCCATCGGACGATCCTGCACAGATCCCCGCAGCTTGCACAGACCCCCGGACAGTCGATACAGACCACGGCAGGCCGGCACAGCCCCCCCAGCAGGCCGGTACAGACCCCCACAGCCTGCACAGACCCCCGGACAGTCAGTACAGACCACCGGCAGGCCGGCACAGCCCCCCGGCAGGCCGGTAAAGACCTCCGCAGCCTGCACAGACCCCCGGACAGTCGGTACAGACCACCGGTAGGCCGGCACAGCCCCCCGGCAGGCCGGTACAGACCCCCGCAGCCTGCACAGACCCCCGGACAGTCGGTACAGACCACCGGCAGGCCGGCACAGCCCCCCGGCAGGCCGGTACAGACCCCCGCAGCCTGCACAGAACCCTGGACAGTCAGTACAGACCACCGGCAGGCCGGCACAGCCCCCCGGCAGGCCGGCACAGACCCCCGGCAGGCCGCTCAGACCCCCGGACAGTCGGTACAGACTCCCGGCAGTCCGCTCAGACCCCCGGACAGTCGGTACAGACCACCGGCAGGCCGGCACAGCCCCCCGGCAGGCCGGTACAGACCTCCGCAGCCTGCACAGACCCCCGGACAGTCGGTACAGACCATCGGCAGGCCGGCACAGCCCCCCGGCAGGCCGGTACAGACCCCCGCAGCCTGCACAGACCCCCGGACAGTCGGTACAGACCACCGGCAGGCCGGCACAGCCCCCCGGCAGGCCGGTACAGACCCCCGCAGCCTGCACAGACCCCCGGACAGTCGGTACAGACCACCGGCAGGCCGGCACAGACCCCCGGCAGGCCGGTACAGACCCCCGCAGCCTGCACAGACCACCGGACAGTCGGTACAGACCACCGGCAGGCCGGCACAGACCCCCGGCAGGCCGGTACAGACCCCCGCAGCCTGCACAGACCCCCGGACAGTCGGTACAGACCACCGGCAGGCCGGCACAGCCCCCCAGCAGGCCGGTACAGACCTCCGCAGCCTGCACAGACCCCCGGACAGTCGGTACAGACCACCGGCAGGCCGGCACAGCCCCCCGGCAGGCCGGTACAGACTCCCGCAGCCTGCACAGACCCCCGGACAGTCGGTACAGACCACCGGCAGGCCGGCACAGCCCCCCGGCAGGCCGGTACAGACCCCCGTAGCCTGCACAGAACCCCGGACAGTCAGTACAGACCACCGGCAGGCCGGCACAGCCCCCCGGCAGGCCGGCACAGACCCCCGGCAGGCCGCTCAGACCCCCGGACAGTCGGTACAGACTCCCGGCAGTCCGCTCAGACCCCCGGACAGTCGGTACAGACCACCGGCAGGCCGGCACAGCCCCCCGGCAGGCCGGTACAGACCTCCGCAGCCTGCACAGACCCCCGGACAGTCGGTACAGACCATCGGCAGGCCGGCACAGCCCCCCGGCAGGCCGGTACAGACCCCCGCAGCCTGCACAGACCCCCGGACAGTCGGTACAGACCACCGGCAGGCCGGCACAGCCCCCCGGCAGGCCGGTACAGACCCCCGCAGCCTGCACAGACCCCCGGACAGTCGGTACAGACCACCGGCAGGCCGGCACAGACCCCCGGCAGGCCGGTACAGACCCCCGCAGCCTGCACAGACCCCCGGACAGTCGGTACAGACCACCGGCAGGCCGGCACAGACCCCCGGCAGGCCGGTACAGACCCCCGCAGCCTGCACAGACCCCCGGACAGTCGGTACAGACCACCGGCAGGCCGGCACAGCCCCCCAGCAGGCCGGTACAGACCTCCGCAGCCTGCACAGACCCCCGGACAGTCGGTACAGACCACCGGCAGGCCGGCACAGCCCCCCGGCAGGCCGGTACAGACTCCCGCAGCCTGCACAGACCCCCGGACAGTCGGTACAGACCACCGGCAGGCCGGCACAGCCCCCCGGCAGGCCGGTACAGACCCCCGCAGCCTGCACAGACCCCCGGACAGTCGGTACAGACCACCGGCAGGCCGGCACAGCCCCCCGGCAGGCCGGTACAGACCTCCGCAGCCTGCACAGACTCCCGGACAGTCGGTACAGACCACCGGCAGGCCGGCACAGCCCCCCGGCAGGCCGGTACAGACCCCCGGCAGGCCACTCAGACCCCCGGACAGTCGGTACAGACCCCCGGCAGTCCGCTCAGACCCCCGGACAGTCGGTACAGACCACCGGCAGGCCGGCACAGCCCCCTGGCAGGCCGGTACAGACCCCCGCAGCCTGCTCAGACCCCCGGACAGTCGGGATAGACCCCCGGCCGGCCGGTACAGACCCCCGGCAGTCCGCTCAGACCCCCGGACAGTCGGTACAGACCACCGGCAGGCCGGCACGGCCCCTCGGCAAGCCGGTACAGACCCCCGCAGCCTGAACAGACCCCCGGCAGTCCGCTCAGACCCCCGGACAGTCGGTAAAGACCACCGGCAGGCCGGTACAGACTCCCGCAGTCTGCACAGCCCCCCGGACAGTCGGTACTGACCACGGCAGGCCGGCACAGCCCCCCAGCAGGCCGGTACAGACCCCCGGCAGTCCGCACAGACCCCAGGGCAGTCGGCACAGACCCCTGGGCAGTTAGCACAGACCCCCGGCAGGCCGGTACAGACCCCCGGGCAGTCGGCATCGACCCCCCGGAAGGCCCGAACTGACGGCACATCATGATGCGCAAGGACCGCGCATCATGATGACGTCATTTCGGCAGCCAATCAGAGCCACAGCAGTGGCACTTTGCATTATGGGAACTTCCGATTCCGATATTGAAAAAATATCGGTACTCGGTTTCGGAATTCCGATACAGAGAATATCAGCCGATACCTGATATTTGCAGTATCGGAATGCTCAACACTAGTAGTATGTATGCATGTTGCATGCATGTGGTATATATGTAGTATGTATGTATGTATGTTGCATGCATGTAGTATATATGTAGTATGCATGTTGCATGTAGTATATATGTATGTTGCATGCATGTTGTATATATGTTGTATATATGTAGTATGCATGTTGCATGCATGTGGTATATATGTATGTTGCATGCATGTAGTATATATGTAGTATGCATGTTGCATGTAGTATATATGTAGTATATATGTATGTTGCATGCATGTAGTATATACTGTATGTTGTATGCATGTGGTATATATGTAGTATGTATGTAAGTTGCATGCATGTAGTATGTATGTAGCATGTTTGTAATATGTATGTAGCATGTATGTAGTATGTATGTAGTATGTATTTTTTTTTGTGCGTTCAACACATTAGCCGGATGATGGGACTACTACTGTCCCATCATTGGCTAATGTGTCAATCACCGTCATGGTAGCAGGCATCGCCCGATGGGACTTGTAGTCCCATCGGACGATCCTGCACAGTCCCCCGCAGCCTGCACAGACCCCCGGACAGTCGGTACAGACCACCGGCAGGCCGGCACAGCCCACCGCAGCCTGCACAGACCCCCAGACAGTCGGTACAGACCTCCGGCAGGCCGGCACAGACCCCCGGCAGTCCGCACAGACCCCCGGGCAGTCGGTACAGACCACCGGCAGGCCGGCACAGCCCACCGCAGCCTGCACAGACCCCCGGACAGTCGGTACAGACCACCGGCAGGCCGGTACAGACCCTGGCAGTCCGCACAGATCCCCGGGCAGTCGGCACAGACCCCCGGAAGGTCCGTACACCCCCCCGAGAGGCTGTACAAGGACAGAAAAGAGTTTTTCTTATTCCGATACCGGAAGTCCTATAGACTTGAATGGGACTTCCGGTATCGGAATCGGCGATACCCGATACTTTTTTCGTATCGGGCCGATACCATCCGATCCGATATTTTAGGGTATCGGATGGTATCGCTCAACACTACCGGTGAGACAAGATGAGGCACAAAACACAGGTAGAAAATAGAGTAGGCAAATGATGGTGCCCAAACTGTCTAGATAGAACAGGACAGGAAAGATACTGTCTGCAATCACGCAAAAAACCCTAAGAAAAATCCAACACATCTGATATGCAAAAATACTGAGGCCACACGACCTCTCCCTCACTAGATCAGAATTCTGGTGTGAACTGGAAGCAAAACAAAAGATACTGATATAGTAGGGGATTAGCAATACTGAACACACTGACATGAGCTGTGGCATATGGAATGGGGTAAAGCACAGGTCCCAGCAGGGAACAAGGCTGAACTAACACCAGTAAAGCAGAAATCAGAGAAAGGCAAAAACTGGATCAAATGCAAAAAGATTCCAGCAAACAAAGAACTTATCTGAGCGATGCAGGACAAGCAGGGGGCAGGCAGACTTCCAAATGCACAGGAAGAAACCAACAAAATAGAACTGGTGTCCTATTCAACACCTGACCTCCAATCATCCTCTTCAGGTGATTGACTTTTGTCAACCTGTCCAGCTCCATTACCCGCAGCAACCACCAGAGGGAGCCCAAACTCAGAAGCCAGGTCAAAAGTGTTCACATCAGTACCCCCCCTTGAGGAGGGGTCACCGACCCCTCACCCAAGCCACCAGGCCGATCAGGATGGGCCCAATGGAAGGCACGAACCAATCTCTCGGCATGAATGTCAGAAGCAAACACCCAAGAATAATCTTCCTGACTATAACCTTTCCACTTGACCAAGTACTGGAGTCTCCATCTAGCAAGACGAGAATCCAATACCTTCTCTACATAATACTCCAGATTACCCTCAACCAATACAGGATCATGGGGCGCAGCCATGGGAACTACTGGTTCCACAAACCTTTTCAACAAGGATTTATGAAAAATGTTGTGAATCTTAAACGTTCCTGGAAGAGCCAAATGGAAAGAAATGGGATTTAAGCATTTCCAAAATCTTATAAGGTCCAATGAACCTTGGCTTGAATTTTGGAGACGCAACTTTCATAGGAATATTTTTTGAGGACAACCAAACCATGTCACACACTTTAAACCGGGGACCAATGGTTCTATGCCGGTTGGCAAACCGTTGGGCCTTCTCCTGAGAGTGAGACAAATTATCCACTACTTGATCCCAAATCTGCTGCATTCTCTCTGCCACAGAATCCACACCCGGAAACCCCGAAGCCTCCACCTGCCCTTAAGAAAACCGAGGATGAAACCCAAAGTTGAAGAAAAAAGGAGACATCAAAGTGGCAGAACTAGCCCTATTATTGAGAGCAAATTCAGCCAAGGGCAAAAAAAAGACCCAGTCATATTGATCAGCAGACATAAAACATCTCAAATAGGTTTCCAAAGTCTGGTTTGCTCTCTCAGTCTGCCCATTGGTCTGTGGGTGAAACACAGAGGAGAGAGACAACTGAATTTCCAGTTTAGAACAAAAAGCTCCTCAAAATCTGGAGACAAACTGGACTTCTCTGTCAGACACAATGTTATCAGGAATACTGTGCAAACGAACCACCTGCTGTAAAAACAAGGGCACCAACTCAGAAGAAGATGGCAACTTCTGGAGTGGTACAAGATGGACTATCTTAGAAACTCTGAGAGACAGGGAGGTCGGAAATAAAATCCATTGAAATATGGGTCCATGGCCTCCTGGGCACCAGCAGGGGCATCAACAAACCACTAGAACGAGAACAAGGCTTAGACCGAGAACAAGTCCCACAGGACTGCACAAAATTCCTGACATCACGAGATAAAGCAGGCCATCAAAAAGACCGAAATCTCTGTTACCAAAAATACCAGGATGACCAGCTAATGCGGAGCAATGAATTTCAGACATTACTCTTCTCCTCCACTGGTCAGGGACATACAATTTCCCCATAGGGCATCGTTCAGGTTTGTCCTCCTGCAATTCCTCCAGGGCAAGTCTCAAATCGGGTGAAATAGCGGAAAGAACCACACCCTCATTTAGAATGGTAGTAGGCTCAGTCACATCAAGAGAATCCGCAAAGAAACTCCTAGAGAGGGCATCCGCCTTAATATTCTTAGTGCCTGGAAGAAAGGAGACCACAAAATTAAAACCCTTGAAAAATAAGGCCCACCTAGCCTGTCTAGGATTCAATCGCTTGGCTGATTCGAGATAGATGAAGTTCTTGCGGTCGGGGAGGACCACCACTTGATGTCTGGCTCCCTCCAACCAATGTCTCCACTCTTCAAATGCCTACTTCATAGCCAACAATTCCCGATTCCCAACATCATAATTACATTCAGATGGGGAAAATTTTCAAGAAAAGAAGGCACAAGGATTCATCCTAGAGGTCACCGGATCTCTTTGAGACAAAACGGCTCCTGCACCAGTCTCAGAAGCATCAATCTCCACCTGAAATGAGAGTGAAACATCAGGTTGCCATAGGACAGGAGCAGCAGTGAATCTCCACTTAAGCTCTTGAAACGCCGAGACTGCTTCTGGAGACCAATTCACCACATCAGCGCCCTTTTTGGTGAAATCCGTCAGTGGTTTAACAATACCAGAAAAATTACTTATGAATTTACGGTAGAAATTAGCAAAACCCAAAAATTTCTGGAGAGCCTTCAAGGAAATTGGCTGAACCCAATTATAAATGGCCTGGACCTTGACCGGGTCCATTTCAATAGCAGACGTGGACAAAATGAATCCAAAAAACGAAAACAAAATCTTTTGTACGCCAAAGAGACATTTCGATCCCTTAACATACAGAGCATTTTCTCTCAAAATCCGGAATACAGTCCGAACATGTTCCACATGAGAATCCCAATCATTGGAAAAAATCAAAATATCGTCCAAATAAATTTTCAAAAATGTATCCACAAAATCCCTGAAAATATCATTCATGAAAGATTGGAAGACAGAAGGGGCATTAGTGAGCCCAAAAGGCATCACTAGGTACTCAAGATGCCCCTCAGGAGTATTAAACGCCATCTTCCACTCATCACCGTGCTTGATGCGAATAAGTTTATATGCCCCCTAAAGGTCAAGCCTGGTAAACTAACTAGCACCTTTCACTCTGGAGAATAAATCAGAAATCAGGGGTAATGGATACTGATATTCAACAGTGATTTTATTAAGGAGATGATAGTCAATATATGGCCTTAATGAGCCATCTTTCTTGGCCACAAAGAAAAAGCCGGCACCTAAAGTTGAAGAGGACGGTCTGATATGACCCTTCTCCAATGACTCCTTGATGTAAGATCACATAGCATCATGTTCAGGTACAGATAAGTCGAAAAGCCGACCCTTGGGAAATTTACACCCGGGCACTAACTCGATCGCGCTATCATAACTCCTATGAGGAGGCAAAGACGCGGACTTACTCTAACTAAATACATCAGAGAAATCAGCCAAATAGTCAGGAACATCATGAGACTGGGGAGAGGTGGAGAAAACAGGAGTGTTGACAGGCAATCCCACCATAACATCTTTTACGGTTTCTGCCAGACCTTTCTGAAAAAGAGCCCCTAGGGCCTCATCGTTCCATTTAGTAAGGACCGCCCACTTTTGGAATTTTTGACATTATAACTCTGCCACTTCCTGACCCTGGTTCAATACCAATAAAGTTTTCTCAGCTTGATCAATAACATTAAGTTCATCATACAACAACCCCAGAGCTTGAAAAAATGCATCCACATTATCTAGAATAGGATCCCCAGGTGTTGGGGAAAAAGCCCAGTCCTGAGTGTCGCCGCACAACAGGAAGATGACAATTTTAACCTGCTGCACCGAGTTCCCAGAGAAATTAGGCTTCAAGGCAAAAAACAGTTTACAATTTTTCTTAATGTTCAAAAATTTATACCGATCCCCAGAAAATAAATCAGGAATAGGGAGGGACCTTTGGTTCCACAGCAGACGACCGAGCAAGATAGGCAGAAGTTCCCCGCACTTTAGCAGCAAGCTGCTCAACACGATCGGACAATTGCTTAGTCTCCATTAAAGAAAAAATCCTCCTATGGCCCTCAGAGAAAAAGAGGAAAAAATATATAAAAAATTCTGACACCTTTTTTTTTTCCTTCTTTAGAGTACCCTAGAATCTACAGTTAGGCTGGTGATTCTGTTATGATTAGGTAACCGAGGAGGATAGCTTGGGAATAGGCTGGGCAACCAGATAAAAAGAAAGGTTGGTATCTAAGTGGTTTGCAGACCCCTAACTGACAACACAACTAGAATTAACCGCGGGACGTACAATGCTGGTTGCTGGTGTGGGCAGAATGCCAGGATCGTGGAGTCTGCTGAGCAGGTTCCACTGCGGCCGGAGGGGAATGGGAGACCGCTGATGACTAGGCTCGGGATTCCCACTGTGCAGCACCTGGAACCCGACGCCTAATATTACCGCCCCCCCTCGCTGCACTCAAATGCTGCGATAAGGAGCGGGGTGTGGATATTCTCCACTGGTTCCCAGGTCCAAGCCTCAGGACCATGACCCTTCCAGTCCACCAAATAAAATTTTTTGACACGCACCACCCTGCATCTCACGATGGCATTGACCTCGAACTCATCCGAAGACAGGTCGGATGTCCCAGCAGAAGACTCAGAAAACCGGGACAAGTGGGCAGGCTTAAGGAGAGACATGTGAAAGGCATCAGAAATGGCCAAGTGGGGAGGAAGAGCCAGGCGATAGACCACAGGGTTGACCTGCTCCAGGATCATGAAGGGACCAATTAGAGTTGAGCGACTTTAGTCGGATCGGGTTTCATGAAACAAAATTTGTTTCAGATGAAACTGGTCCGACTAGGGCAAAAAAAGTCGGAGTTTCGTCCGAAACCCGACCCCAATGCAAGTCAATGGGAAATAAAAGTCGGCATTGAGCGAGTGACATTCATCCGCTCAATGCCGACTTTTTTTTCCCATTGACTTGCATTGGGGTCGGGTTTCGGACGAAACTCCGACTTTTTTTTGCCCTAGTCGGACCAGTTTCATCTGAAACAAATTTTGTTTCATGAAACCCGATCCGACTAAAGTCGCTCAACTCTAGGACCAATGTATCGCGGCGAAAACTTGGTGGACTCGGCCCGCAGCCTGATATTTTGGGCAGAGAGCCACACCAAGTTGCCAGGGGCAAAAGTGGGAGCGGGACGCCGATGCGTGTTGGCTGACTCCATCATTCTCTCCTTAGAGGCCCGGATGGCATCCTGAGTGCGATCCCAAAAGTTGCAAGCCTCCACTGCCCAGTCTGCCACCCTGGAATTAGTGGAAGACACTGGCATCGGGACGGGGACGCACGGATGCTGTCCGTAATTAAGGAGGAACGGGGTCTGACCGGTGGAATCAGCTACTGCGTTGTTCAGCGCAAATTCTGCCCATGGCATCCTGCCTGGCCGAGCCAACATGTTGCAGGTATGTGACCAGAGTTTGGTTAGCTCTCTCAACCAACCCGTTCATCCCGGGGTGATAGGCAGAGGACAAATTTAGCTCAATGCTGAGCAGATTGCAGAGCTCCCTCCAAAACCGAGAAGCAAATTGGGGACCCCGGTCACTAACTATCTTGTCCGGCATACTGTGCAAACAAAATACGTGCTTTAGAACAGCGCAGCAAGACCACGGGCAGAAGGCAGTCGCATGAGTGGCACCAGATGCACCATTTTAGAAAAATGATCGGTGACCACCCAGATGACCGTGCTGCCACTGGATTTGGGCAGGCCCACCATAAAATCCATGCTGACCAACTCCCAGGGTCTGTCTGCCACCGGTAATTGGTAAAGTAACCCAGCCGGCCTCTGCCTAGAGGACCTGTTCTGAGCACAGGAAACGCATGCCTGAATGTATTCTCTCGTGTCCCAAGCCATGTGCGGCCACCAATAAGTCCTTGCCAGGAGTTCCGTGGTCCTCCTAGTTCCAAAGTGACCACCCACCCTGGACACGTGAGCCCATGAGAAGACCTCTGGCTGCAGGCGAGGAGGAACAAAGGTCTTACCTGGTGGCACTGACTTCAGAGCTGCCGGGGCCACGGTCCTCAAACTCTCAGAGGGGATGATTAGCCGAGGCTCAGCCTCCTCCTTCTCCGCTGACACCACCGAGCGAGAGAGGGCATCAGCCCGGACATTCTTCTCACTGGACAGATAGTTCAGGGTGAAGCGGAAGCGGGAGAAGAAAAGTGACCACCGGGCTTGGCAAGAGTTCAACCACTGGGCTGTTTGTAAGTACACCAGGTTTTTATGGTCGGTGGTCGGTGTACACCTGAAAGTGGAACCGGGCTCCCTCCAGGAGATGTCTCCACTCAGAAAAGGACAACTTCATTGCTAGCAGCTCCCTGTCCAAGATGGAGTAGATCCTCTCCGCCGGTCAGAAGGTCTTGGAGAAAAAGAAGCAGGGATGCTTCCGACCTTGAGCATCCTTCTGGAAAAGGACTGCTCCTGCACCGACGGACAAGGCATCTACCTCTAGGATAAAAGGTTTATCCACATCGGGACGATGGAGGATAGGAGTGCTGGCAAAATGGGTCTTAAGAGACGAGAAGTGTTATGAATGGGTCACCGAGGAGAAAAAAACAAAACAAGCTAAGTCACAGAAAACCAGAGAGGTTGGTAACTATGCAGATTGCAGATCCCTGATCCTAACCACACAACTAGCAGCAGCTGTGGAGCGTACCTACGATGGTCCTAGACGCTTCGTCACAGCCAGAGGACTAAATAAGCCTGAAGCAAGAAAAGGGGAAAACTAACTTGCTCAAAGCAGACCCCAAAGGAAAGACAGCCCCCACACATGTATTGACGGTGAAACAAGATGAAGGCACAAACACAGGCAGGAAAATAGGCTGAGCAAACGATGGGGCCCAAACTAACTAGAAAGGATAGGAAAGGAAAGACACTGTCTGCAAACGGCAAAAAACCCTACAAAAATAAATTCCAACACTTCTGATAGCAAAATTAACCCTGAAGTCACTAGACTTCTCCCACTATATCAGCAAAAAGAGGCCAATCTAATAAGGGACAAAAAGCAAATTGGCAAATACAGATAAATAAGAGTGGAAATTTAGCGCAACCCCAGCCGGGGCTGGCTGACCACACAAAAAACTGAATAGACCAACAAAATCAAGTGTGAACATAAGCAGAAAAACTTAGCTTTAGATGACTGGAAAAGAGCTGAAAACCAAGACCTGAAAAGCCAGAAGGAATCACCAGCACCAGAATAGGGCGTCGGCTGTCTTAAATCCAGTCTGAGATTCCTGAGGTCCAATCGTCATCCTCATTATCAGGTGGCAGATCTCTACTGATTAAATCAGCCTCACTACCTCCTGTTACCACCAGAGGGAGCCTGGAAGGAGAACTCACAACTGGTGGACCAGAAAATGAACTCACAACAGTACCCCCCTTGAGGAGGGGTCACCGAACCCTCATCCATGCCACCAGGCCGATCAGGATGGGCCCGGTGAAAAGCACGAACCAATCTATTGGCATGAATATCAGAGGCAGAGACCCAAGAATTATCCTCCTGGCCATAACCCTTCCATTTGACCAAATACTGGAGTCTCCGTCTAACCAAACGAGAATCCAATATTTTCTGTACCTCATATTCCACATTGCCTTCAACCAACAAAGGGTCAGGAGGTGCTGCCATAGGAACCACTGGCTCAACAAACCTATTCAACAGAGGTTTGTGAAATATGTTATGGATCTTGAATGTAACTGGAAGAGCCAATCGAAACGAAACAGGATTAAGAATCTCCAAAATCTTATAAGGTCCAATAAATCTTGGCTTAAATTTTGGAGATGCAACCTTCATAGGAATATTCTTAGACGACAACCAAACCATGTCACCCACTTTTAACCGGGGACCAATGGTCCTATGCCGGTTGGAAAATCGCTGGGCCTTTTCCTGAGAGAGTGACAACTTATCCACCACTTGGTCCCATATCTGCTGCATTCTCTCAAACACAGTGTCCACACCTGGGCAGAACGAAGATTCCATTTGCCCTGAAGAGAATCGAGGATGAAACCCAAAATTACAGAAAAAGGGTGACATCAAAGTGGCAGAACTAGCTCTATTGTTCAGTGCGAATTCGGCCAAGGGCAAAAATGAGATCCAATCATCCTGGTCAGCAGATACAAAACATCTCAAATAAGACTCCAAGGTCTGGTTTGTTCTCTCAGTCTGTCCATTGGTCTGGGGATGAAACGTGGAGGAGAAGGATAACTGAATTCACAGATTGGAGCAAAAGGCTTTCCAGAATCTGGAAACAAACTGGACTCCTCTGTCGGACACAGTGTTCTCAGGAATCCCATGTAACCGAACCACCTGTTGTAAAAACAAGGGCACCAACTCTGCGGAAGAAGGCAACTTTGGGAGTGGTACAAGATGGACCATCTTTGAAAATCTATCACAAATCATCCAGATAACAGTCATTCTCTGAGAGACAGGAAGATCAGAAATAAAATCCATTGAGATATGGGTCCATGGCCTCTTGGGCACCGGCAGGGCATCAGCAACCCACTAGAATTAGAACAGGGTTTAGACCGAGAACAAGTCCCACAGGACTGTACAAAATTCCTGACGTCACGAGATAAGGCAGGCCACCAAAAAGACCGACTCACCAAATCTCTGGTACCAAAAATACCTGGATGACCAGCCAATGCGCTATCTTTCCATATAGTAAGGACCGCCCACCTTCGGAATTTTTGACTGTATAACTCTGCAGAATCCTGACCCTGGTTTAATGTCAACAGAGTTCTCTCAGCTTGATCAACAGCATTAGGTTCATCATACAACTACCCCAAGGCTTGAAAAAATGTATCCACATTAGTCAGAATAGGATTTTCAGGTGTCAGAGAAAAAGCCCAATCCTGGGGATCGCCGCGCAGCAAGGAGATGACAATTTTAACCTGCTGCACAGAGCTCCCCGATGAGTTAGGCTTCAAGGCCAAAAATAATTTGCAATTATTCTTAAAATTCAGAAATTTAGACGGATCCCCAGAAAACACATCAGGAGTAGGGAGCTTCGGTTCAGCAGCATGTGACTGAATGAGGTAGGTGGAAATTCCCTGCACTTCAGCAGCAAGTTGCTCCACACGATCAGACAATTGCTTAATCTCCATTAGGAAAATAAAAATCCTCCTACGGCCCCAGAGAAAAAGAGGAAAAATATATATATATATATAAAAAAAAAATTCTGACAGTTTTCTTTTCTTTTTTTTTTTTAACAACTCTCTCCTGCTTTTGAGTACCCTAGAATCTGAGGAAGGCCTGGTGATTCTGTTATGAATGGGTCACCGAGGAGGAAAAAACAAAGCAAGCTAAGTCACAGAAAACCAGAGAGGTTGGTAACTATTCAGATTGCAGATCCCTGATCCTAACCACACAACTAGCAGCAGCCGTGGAGCGTACCTACGATGGTCCTAAACGCTTCGTCACAGCCGGAGGACTAAATAAGCCTGAAGCAAGAAAAGGGGAAAACTAACTGCCCCAAAGCAGACCCCAAAGGAAAGACAGCCCCCACACATGTATTGACGGTGAAACATGATGAAGGCACAAACACAGGCAGGAAAATAGGCTGAGCAAACGATGGGGCCCAAACTAACTAGAAAGGATAGGAAAGGAAAGACACTGTCTGCAATCTGCAAAAAAAACTACACAAATAAAGTCCATCACTTCTGATAGCAAAATTAACCCTGAAGTCACTAGACTTCTCCCACTATATCAGAACTCTGAAATATTCTGAGACAGAGCAAAAAGAGGCCAATCTAATAAGGGACAAAAAGCAAATTGGCAAATACAGATAAATAAGAGTGGAAATTTAGCGCAACCCCAGCCGGGGCTGGCTGACCACACAAAAAACTGAATAGACCAACAAAATCAAGTGTGAACATTAGCAGTAAAACTTAGCTTTAGATGACTGGAACAGTGCTGAATACCAAGACCTGACAAGCCAGAAGGAATCACCAGAATAGGGCGTCGGCTGTCTTAAATCCAGTCTGAGATTCCTGAGGTCCAATCGTCATCCTAATTGTCAGGTGGCAGATCTCTTCTGATTAAATCAGCCTCACTACCTCCTGTTGCCACCAGAGGGAGCCTGGAAGGAGAACTCACAACTGGTGGACCAGAAAAAGAAATCATAACAGAGAAGGCCGCGCAGACCTGTTCCGACAAAATCTTAGGATTGGCTCCCTTTTTGGTGAGGGCAACCAGTGGAGCCACCAGTGTGGAGGAGTGGGGGATGAACTGGCAGTAGTAATTAATGAACCCCAAAAAGTGCTGCACCACTTTGAGAGTGGGGCTCCTGCCAGTCCATTACCACCTGCAATTTGGCAGGATCCATAGCCAACCCCTGGGCCGAGATGATATAGCCCAGGAAAGGCAAAGACTCTTGCTCAAACTGGCACTTCTCCAACTTGGCGAAGAGGGAATTCGCCCGCAAGCGGTCGAAGACCCTACAGACTTCTCTCCGGTGAGAGGCCAAATCTGGAGAGAAGATGAGGATGTCATCCAGAGAGACCACCACTGAGGTGGAGAGCGTATCATGAAAGACATCATTCACGAAGTCCTGGAAGACAGTTGGTGTTTTACAGAGGCCAAAGGGCATGACCAGATACTCATAGTGGCCATCCCTGGTATTAAAGGCTGTCTTCCACTCATCCCCTTCACGTATTAGGTTGTAAGCCCCCCGTAGGTCTAGCTTAGTGAAGATCCGGGCCCCACGCAAGCTGTCGAACAACTCAGTGATCAGGGGAAGAGGATACCTGTTTTTGACAGTTATAGCATTGAGACCTCTGCAATCAATGCACAGACGCAGCTCTTCACTCTTCTTCTGTACGAAGAAGAACCCCGCCACTGCTGGTGACACCGACTTCCTAATAAACCCTCTTGCCAGATTCCCCCGGATGTATTGTGACATGGCCTCCATCTCCAGTAGAGACAGAGGATATATGTGGCCTCGAGGAGGCTCCACGCTTGGCAAAAGGTCTATAGGACAGTCGTAGGGACGATGGATGTGTTTTTTGAGAACACATCCGCGTACTGCTGGTAGTGTCTTGGGAGTGCGGAGAGATCCGCGGGACCCTCGGTGGAGGCTACCTGAACGCAATCCCTGATGCATCTACCCTCGCAGGACTTGCTCCAACCCAGTATTTTCCCCGAGGATCACTCAATATGGGGAGAGTGGCAACGGAGCCAGGGATCTCCCAGGAGAACCTGGTCAATGACCGCGGGCATAATGAGCAGAGACAACGTCTCGTGGTGGGACGGTGAGAGTGAGAGCCCAAGGGGTGCTGTCTGATGTGTGATTTGAGTTGGCAAGGTCATACTATTGACCACCCTAATGATCATGGGAGTGAGGAAGTGGCACCAAGGGCTGTTGGGCGAAGGCCGAGAACATGAAGTTTCCCTCTGCCCCTGAGTCCTCGCAGATCTCTACCTCCCAGGTGGAAGCACCGTTCTCTAACATCCCTCGGAAGGACAGTTTGGAGGAGAAAGTTCCAGTGTCTAGTACACCTCCTCCGACTACCAGCAGACACGATCGTTTCCCAACCACTGAGGGCACCTGTTGACCCGATGACCAGGCTGTCGACACTGGAAATAACGTGTGGAGATTTGCACCGGGCATGACTTGGAGCCGGTGCGAGAAACCTCCATGGCCTCCGGGGGCATGACTCCCAGAGTGGGGGGTCAAGAGGTTTAGAGAAGGCGGGTGCCAACCTAACCCTCGGTCTGGACTGAGGACGCTCCAACCTGCGCTCTGTGAAACGAAGATCTATGCGGGTGGAAACAGTAATCAGCTCCTCCAGACTAACGGGAACCTCCCTGGTGGCTAGAGCATCCTTAACGTGCTCAGCCAAACCTCTCCAGAACACAGGGATGAGTGCTTTCTCATGCCATTCCAGCTCAGAAGCCAGTGTCTGGATCTGGATGACATAATGGCTGACCGAGAAGGGTCCCTGTGTTAGTGCTAATAACTGGAGAGAGGTGTCATGAGTGACCCATGGCCCCAAAAAGACCTGCTTTAGGGACGTTAGGAACTGAGCAGCACCACGCTCCCACAGTGGAGTGGCCCATTCCAAAGCCCTGCCCGACAGGAGGGAAATGATAAACTCCACCTTAGCCCGCTCAGAAGGGAATCGTGTGGCCAGTAACTCAAGGTGGATAGAGCACTGGCTCATGAAACCCCTACAGGTGGCGCTGTCACCCAAGAACTTGTCAGGTAACGGGAGACGGAATAATGTCGGGGCGGACACTGTGTTAGCAGTGTCCAAGGAGGCCTATACTGACCAACGAACTAGGCGCTAGCGATAGATGAGGATCAACACTGTGGCGCTATGCAGTGTTAGAGCTAATGTGCTGACTCTAATTCCTAACCCTAACTCATACGTAATATCCAAGGAGGGGGGAATAATAATGTGTCAGTTACCAGGCTCATTCATCCATCATCATACATACACTAAATACATTAGCCTCAGAGTCTAACATAGCGCATGGCGGGGCGGCCATGCGAGCCCTTTATAGCCATGCCCTTCCTGGACC
Organism: Dendrobates tinctorius; assembly: GCF_039654945.1. Classification (NCBI taxonomy): domain Eukaryota; kingdom Metazoa; phylum Chordata; class Amphibia; order Anura; family Dendrobatidae; genus Dendrobates; species Dendrobates tinctorius. Next base: position 18,806,514 of record NW_027361818.1, read on the forward strand.
TTCCTGATCCTTCAGATGGACCAATCAGAACTCGAGAAGGACCTGAGCATGTGACTCCCGATCCCCAATGGGAGATCGTCCCATGAGCATGCTCAGTGGACCGAAGGAAGGACTTAGACTCTGGAGTCCTTTGCTGCTGGACAGGCTGTATTGCCATAACTGGACCAGAGGTGGCAACAGCAACCGAACCCACAATTCTGGTGTGGGCAGAATGCCGGGATCATGGAGTCTGCTGAACAGGCTCCACTGTGGCCGGAGGGGAATGGGAGATGGCTGATGACAAGGCTCAGGATTTCCGCTGTGCAGCGCCCGGAACCTGACATCCAGATGACAGTATCCCAACCTAAGGTCACCCAAAACTTTATTTTTTTTAAATTGTTGATCACGTCCATCCCTTCGCATAAAAGCCCCTTTTCTTCTTCTTACACATGTTTTCAAAACCTGCTTCTGATACATGTACCTCATGGTCAATAACCTAAAAACAATGTAACGTTAATATTTCCCATCGGAGGCACTTGTGATGAAAGTGAGACCCTTCTTCCTTCATCAACCATGGTATCATGCCCCTTGGGCTAATTTTTGGAGACGCTATGGCTATGCCTGGACACTGGGCACTGCAACCTCTATGCTAGTTGTCCTAGCTACGTCATAATTGTTTGGCCCTTCAGACCTGTCTTGCTTCCTTCATCATCTATGATACAGCCCCTAGGGCTAATTTTTTTGAGACACTATGGCTATGCCTGGACACTGGGCACTGCCACCTCTATGCTAGTAGTCCTAGGTACATCATAATTGTTTGGCCCTTCAGACCTGTCTTGCTTCCTTTATCAACTATGACACAGCCCCTTGGCCTAATTTTTGGAGACACTATGGCTATGCCTGGACACTGGGCTCTGCAACCTCTATGCTAGTAGTTCTAGCTACATCATAATTGTTTGGCCCTTCAGACCTGTCTTGCTTCCTTTATCAACTATGACACAGCCCCTTGGCCTAATTTTTGGAGACACTATGGCTATGCCTGGACACTGGGCACTGCAACCTCTATGCTAGTAGTCCTAGCTACGTCTTAATTGTTTGGCACTTCAGACCTGTCTTGCTTCCTTCATCAACTATGAAACAGCCCATTGGGCTAATTTTTGGAGACACTATGCCTATGCCTGGACACTTGGCACTACCACCTCTATGCTAGTAGTCCTAGCTACGTCATAATTGCTTGGACCTTCAGACCTGTCTTGCTTCCTTTATCAACTATGACACAGCCCCTTGGGCTAATTTTTGGAGACACTATGGCTATGCCTGGACACTGGGCTCTGCAACCTCTATGCTAGTAGTTCTAGCTACATCATAATTGTTTGGCCCTTCAGACCTGTCTTTCTTCCTTCATCAACTATGATACAGCCCCTAGGGCTAATTTTTGGAGACACTATGGCTATGCCTTCACATTGGGCACTGGAACTACCATGCTAGTAGTCTACTTTCATAATTGTCTGGCTCTTGAGGTCTCCTCCCTGCATCAACCATGAGACAGCCACTAGGGCTAATGTTTTGAAGACACTATGTCTATGCCTACACATTGGGCAGTGGCAGTGTAACAACAAGGACAGTAGTCCAAGCTTTATAATTGTGAATCCCTTGTGATGATGATGGGTGGCTTCTTCTTGCGTTAATCATCACACAGCCCCTGGGGCAGATCGTTCTCCTTACACCACTTACACACTTAGCTGTCAGAAGGTTGCCTCCATCATCACTCGCTCTTACGACATTCCTGATATAACACTGGCACTGCGTAAGTGGCGTACGAGTCCCGCTCTCTGGCGAAATACCACAGGACTTCAAATAGTGTTTGGACATTCTAGTGAAGCAGTGGTGTAAAACCACTCGTGCAGCCCCTGACCAAGTGCCCCCATGTTATATACATTTGTTTACAGCATACTTTTTGATAACATTTAGACATTTTTTGCCTTTTCCTCAGCCTCCAGACTGCTTTGTAGGGTCCAGCAGACAATTATTCGCATTTTCCATTGACTATCATTGGACTCGCTATTCGTACAGAATACCCAAGTATTAAGATATACTCGGTACGAGTATAGCGAGTCCGAATACTTCAGTACTCGCTCATCCCTAATAGTGTGTACTACTCCCTTCAGAGGAGAGCACAAACAGGCTCTAGCCAGAGTAGAAAGAGAAGTGGGAGGCCCCGCTGCACAACTGAGCAACAAGACAACTACATTAGATTCTGTCATTTAAGAAATCGATGCCTCACATGTCTTCAGCTGGCAGCTTCATTAAATAGTACACGCAAAACGCCAGTGTCAACGTCTACAATGAAGAGGCGACTCTGGGATGCTGGCCTTCAGGGCAGAGTGCAAAGAAAAAGCCATATCTCAGACATGCTAATAAAAGGAAAAGATTAATATGGACAAAAGAACACAGACATTGGACAGAGGAAGATTGGTAAAAAGTGTTATGGACAGACGAATCCAAGTTTGAGGTTTTTGGATGACACAGAAGAACATTTGTGAGACGCAGAACAACTGAAAAGATGCTTGAAGAGAGCCTGACGCCATATGTCAAGCATGGTGGAGGTAATGTGATAGTCTTGGATTGCTCTGGTGCTGGTAAAGTGGGAGATTTGTGCAAGGTAAAAGGGATTTTGAAAAAGGAAGGCTATCACTCCATTTTGCATCACCATGCCATACCCTGTGAACAGCGCTTGATTGGAGCCAGTTTCATCCCACAACAGGACAATGACCCAAAGCACACCTCCAAATTATGCAAGAACTATTTAGGGAAGAAGCGGGCAGCTGGTATTCTATCTGTAATGGCGTGGCCAGCGCAGTCACCAGATATCAACCCCATTGAGCTGTTGTGGGAGCAGCTTGACCATATGGTATGCAAAAAGTGTCCATCAAGACAAACCAACTTGTGGGAGGGGCTTCTGGAAGTATGGGGTGAAATTTCTCCTGATTACCTCAGCAAATTAACTGCTAGAATGACAAAGGTCTGCAATGCTGGAATTGCTGCAAAAGGAGCATTCTTTGACGAAAGCAAAATTTAAAGGAGAAAATCATAATTTCAAATAAAAATCTTTTTTTTGAACATTATCAATGTCTGGACTAGATTTTAAATTCATTTGGCAACTCATTTGATTAATATAAGTATGAGTTTTCATGGAAAACACAAAATTGTCTGTGTGACCCCAAACTTTTGAACGGTAGTGTATATATGCTATAGAAGCGATTAGTCTGCAAAAAATGAAAGTCCCATAGTGGAACAAACTCAAAGTAAAAAAGTAAAAAAAAAAAGTTTTTAAATCATTCTACAAAAAAATAAAATAAAGTGAAGGAAATAATTATGTCATCCCTTGCTGATTTTGTAAGTTTCCCCACTGAAAAAAGACATGAGCAGTCTATAATTTTTAGGGTGGGTTAATTTCAACATTGACAGAATATCAAAAATAAAGTCCAGAAAATCACATTGCATAAATTATATCCATTTATTTGCATTTTGCAGTGAGAAATAAGTATTTGATCCCTCTGGAAAACAAGACTTAATAATTGATGGCAAAACTCTTGCTGACAAGCACAGCAGTCAGATGCTTTTTGTAGTTGATGATGAGGTTTGCGCACATGTCAGGAGGAATTTTGCTCCACTAATCTTTGCAGATCATCTCTAAATCATTAAGATTTTGAGGCTGTTGCTTGGCAAATCGGAGCTTCAACTCCTTCCATAAGGTTTCTATGGGATTAAGGTCTGGAGACTGGCTAGGCCACTCCATGACCTTAATGTCCATCTTTTTGAGCCACTCCTTGGTTGTTTTGGCTGTATCTTATGGGTTATTATCTTACTGGAAGACCCAGCCATCCATATTTAATGTCTTCTGGAGGGAAGGAGGTTGTCACTCAGAATTTCATGGTGCATGGCTACATCCGATCTCCCATTGATGTGGTGAAATAGGCCTGTGCCCTTAGCAGAGAAACATCCCCAAAACATAATGTTTCCACCTCCATGCTTGACAGTGGGGACAATGTTCTTTGGGTCATAGGCAGCATTTCTCTTCCTCCAAATACGGCGAATTGAGTTAATGCCAAAGACCTCAATTTTTTTTCTCATCTGACCACAGTACCTTCTCCAAATCACTCACAGAATCATTCAGGTGTTCATTGGCAAACTTCAGACGGGCCTGCACGTGTGCCTTGAGTTGAAAGTGTTCAGAATTGCAAAAAATGCAATTGCCGTCATTAATGTACAAACCACCTTGTACTCTTCCTTAAGGTAAAAGGTAAAAGGGTTAATGTTTGCACACATCTTAGCGCTTAGGCCTGTGTCCCTCTTGCAACTGCAAAGAGAGAAAGTTGCGCGAGTCTCTCGCCTCAATACCCGACACTGCCGGCGGCGGTTTGGATTGGAGCATTCAGCTGCATAGAAATTCATGCAGCCACACACTCCAGTCTCAAGTGCCGGCGGCAGTGCCGGGTGTTGAGGCTAGAGACTCACGCAACTTTCTCACATTGCAGTTGCACGTGAGATACCGGCCTTACACTGTGCTTCTGCACTCTTTATATTGCACTTTTTACATTATATGTTTGATCTAGGCATCACATCTAGTTGTCATGAACTTTTCATTTTGACGCAATAATCGTATTGGTAGATATAATATTAACAATACAAGCGTGATCACACTACAGCACTGCAGAATGTTTTTGATGACTTTTTATGTAATAATTTACCTTTGCCTTGGAACCATTAAATGATTTCATAAACAAGTGTCTGGGTAAGTGGCTGCTAATTAGGCGAGGGTGTTCCTCACTTTGTTGTAGCTTTTTGCCATAATCCGAGTCTTCAATCCAAGGTACTCTTTCCCAGTTCGGTACAGTATTGCTCCAGGTTGGGTCTCCATTCTTTTGAATGAGGCTTAAAATTTCAATCATCCATGTGGTACCTAATAATGTTATAAAGAGCAAAAAGAAAAAAAATATATAATGTTAACATTTGAGAAATTCTAGGTCTTAGATGATCTCTGAGCATTTGTACAAGACATTTACATTTCTGGTGCCAGATCTGAATACGACTTATATGACACATACTCAAATATATATTAAATGACACAATAAATTATAAAAAAATAATACACATCTACAAATAAGATACGTGGAAGAAGCCAATTTGAACTCAGAAATGCATCTTCTTACTTGTAAACCATCTGTGGTTGACATTTTTTGTAGTCAGGATGTACAAGGATTATTGACGATTGAATGATTGGATCTGAGACAAGCTCAAAACCTTATACAATGACCCTAACTTTTACCGTTCGCTCACACTAGCGTCTAAAAAATCGGCCCCATTCTCAATTAGAAAAGTTGTACTAGTGGTTTACCTTTTGTCATGCGAGTGCAATGAGAATGTGCCATCATTTTCTTGTCTGAGAACCATATACAATCCGTTAGCAATGCGTTTTTACAAACATCTATTACATACTATAATACACTATGTAAATTTAAAAGATAGTTGACAAAAAAAGCAATCATATATAAAGATATATATTCAAAGATTATAGAACGATATAAAATATATACATAATAAATAGAATAGATACAGTGGCTAGCAAAAGTACTCCTATTCACCCCTTGATATTTTTTGTTTTTTCCCACTGCACAACCTTTTTTTAGGGTTTGCATCAATTCATGTAAAGAGCATGCCTACAACTCTGACTATTTGGTTTTCTTTTCATTGTGAAACATACAATAAACAGGACAAAATAAATGAAAACTTCAGTGTGAATAACTATTCACCCACTTAAGGTCAGTACTTTGTGGAACCTCCTTTTGCAGCAATTACAGCTGCAAGTCGCTTTGGATAAGTCTCCATGAGCCTTACACATCTTGCCACTGAGATTTTTGTCCAATCCTTAAGGCAAAACTGTCCCAGCTCCTTCAGGTTAGGTGATTTCCTTTGATGAACAGCAGTCTTCAAGTTTGACCAGAGATTCTTAATTGGATTAAGGTCTGGGCTTTGAGTAGGGCACTCCAAAACCTTTACATATATCCCCTTAAACCACTGTAGTGTTGCTTTAGCAGTAAATTTTGAGTCATTCTCTTGTTGGAAGGTGAACCTCCATCCTGTTCTAAAATCACTAACAGACTGAAACAGGTTTTGCTCAAGAATGTACATGTATTTTGCACCATCAATTGTCTTATTGATGCAGACCATGTTCCCTGTCCCTGCTGCTGAAAAACATCTCCACAGCATGATCCTGACACCACCATGTTTAGCTGTGGGGATTGTGTTCTTGGGGTGATGAATTGCATTGGTTTGACTCCAGACATAGTATTTACCTTATTGGCTAAAATGTTCAATTTTGGTCTCATCTGACCACAGCACCTTCTCATAGACATTTGGAGCATCTCCCATGTATCTTTTGGCAATCTCAAAATGAGCCTTACAATTTTTTGTGTGTATGTAAAGGTTTTTTTCTGTTTACTCTTCCTTAAAGGCCACCTCTATGGAGTGTATGGTTTATTGTGGTTGTAAAGACAGACTCTTCACTTGGGAACTCTGCAGTTCCTTCAGGATCACGTTTGGTTTCCGATGACTTTCTGATTAATGCTTTCCCTGTGCCAGGCTGAAAGTTGTGGTAGACAGCCCTTTCATCAGGTTTGTTGTGGTACCTTGTTCTTTCCATTTGATGATAGTAGATTTGATGGTGCTTTGGTGGATCATCAGAGATTGAGGTATTTTTTTCTAGCCCAACCCTGACTTGTACTTTGTAAATAAAAGTCCCTGAATTGTTTGGAGAGCTCCTTGGTCTTCATGGTGTTGTTTGGTAAGTGGTTCTCCTGGATAAATGGTGTTGCAGCCTCTGTGGCCTTTCAGAAAAGTTGTGGATTTAATCACAGACCATGTGACACTTACATTGCACACAATTGGACTTCCTTGTGAGTATAATAATTCTAGTTGGGGGTCCCTATAGCTACCCCCGAAGTCTAAGCTGGTGGTTGCGCTTGCTCTGACACTCGGTTGTTCGATGTACATATGAACATGGGTCGTCCGGAGTCAGATGCTAAGCCAAACGGGAGTTCCCACCCTACACTGTCTGCCTAGACACACAATCGCAGTGCTAGTAGCTGCACACGTGAACACAGGGGGTAACATATCCACCAACACACCAAACACATGATCTTACGCTGATGCACGCTGCAGGGAACATTTTATACATTCCCTTTCAAGTCCAGTCAAACAGAACCTTACTCGTGGACCAATCTGGAACTGCCAAGACTGACCATCAATGAGAGGTCGCCACTTCAAGAGCATGCTCAGTATGGTGATTTCTGGACTTAGCCTCTGGAACGCCTGTTCGCCGCTGCCTATTGCTAGTTACTATAGCTTTGGCTGGAGAACCATCAGTAACCAAGTGAACAGCATGAATCTGAGCAAGATGCTGAGTCTGACATCTTGGCTGAGCAGCTCCCACTGCGGCCAAAGCAAAATGGGAGACCATAAAAACAGACAAGGATTGGGATCTACCTCATGCAGTGGGATAAAGTTCACTTTTTTTCTCATTAATGTACACTGTGCACACCATCTTGAATGAAAAAAACAAAAATGTAGAAATTTTTGCACATTTAAAAAAAAAAAAATTGAAATATCACATGGTCATAACTATTCAGACCCTTTGCTCAGTATTGAGCAGAATCACCCTTTTGAGTTTGTACAGCCATGAGTCTTCTTAGCAATGATGCAACGTGTTTTTCACACCTGCCATTCTTCCTTGCAGATCCTCTCCAGTTCCATCAGGTTGGATGGTGAACGTTGGTGGACAGCCATTTTCAGGTCTCTCCAGAGATGCTCAATTGGATTTAGGTCAGGGCCAGGGACAGGCTGGGCCAGTCAAGAATGTTGAGTTGTTCTGAAGCCACTCCTTTGTTATTTTATCTGTGTATTTGGTGTCATTGTCTTGTTGGAAGGTGAACCTTCGGCCAAGTCTGAGGTCCAGAGCACTCTGGAAGAGGTTTTCATCCAGAATATCTTTGTACTTGGCAACATTCATATTTCCTTCAATTGCAACCAGTCTTTCTGTCATTGCAGCTGAGAAACACCACCATAGCATGATGCTGCCACCACCATCTTTCACTGTTGGGATTGTAACGGGCAGGTGATGAGCAGTTCCTGGTTTTCTCCACACATACCACATAGAATTATCACCAAAAATTTCTATCTTTGTCTCATCAGACCAGAGAATCTTATTTCTCATAGTCTAGGAGTCCTTCATGTGTTTTTTTTATCAAACTCTATGCATGCTTTCATAAGTCTGGCACTGAGGAGATGCTTCCATCAGGCCACTCTGCCATAAATTCCAGACTGGTGGAGGGCTGCAGTGATAATGCATATGTAGAGCAAAGTCACAGTGATCTTGGGGTTCTTCTTTACCTCTCTCACCAAGGCTCTTCTCCTATGATTGCTCAGTTAGGCAGTATAGCCAGGTCTAGAAAGACTTTTGGTGGTCCCAAAATTCTTCCATTTAAGGATTATTGAGGCCAATATGCTCTTAGGAACTTTAAGTACAGCAGAAATTCTATTGTAACCTTGGCCAGATCTGTGCCTTGCCACAATTCTGTCTCTGAGCACCTTGGCCAGTTCCTTTGACCTCATGATTCTCATTTGGTCTGACATGCACTGTGTGCTGTGAGGTCTTATATAGACAGGTGTGTGCCTTTACAAATCAAGTACTATCAGTTTAATTAAACACAGCTGGGCTCCAATGAAGGAGTAGAACCATCTCAAGGAGGAACTCAAGGAAATGGACTGCATGTGACCTAAATATGAGTGTCTGAGCAAAGGGTCTGAATACTTATGACCATGTAATATTTCAACAATTTTTTTGGTCCATTTTCTCCTGCTACCTTTGCTAAAATAAAAAATTTGGTGCTAACAGATGATTTTTGAGGAAAAAATGTGCAGATTTTACTTTTATTGTTTGAGGGTGCCATGACCCAATGGGAGAGCCCCTGAGGTGCCAGAACAGTAGAACGCTCCATAAGTGGCCCCATTTTAAGAACTACATCTCTCAATGAATTAACTTAGGGGTGTAATGATGATGTTGATACCAAGGGTGTGTCACAGAATTTTATACCATTGGGCAGTGAAGAAAAAATAATTACATTTTTACCAAAAAAATTTTGTTTTAACCCCAGATGTAACATTTTCACAAAAGATGTGGGTAAAATTGGCAATAGAATGTGTCCAACAATTTCTGCTGAATATAGGGATACACTATATGTGGCTGTACAGTACTGCTTAGCCATATGTAGAGTCTTGCTAAGGATGGAGCGCTATTTGCCTCCTGGATGCAGATTTTCCTAGAATAGTTTGCAGACTCCATATACAGAGCCCTCTAAGTGCTAGAGAGCAGAATCCCCCACAAGTGTCTCCATTTTGGAAATTATATTCCTACCAAATGTGAATGCTAAAGATGGTTTATGCATGCTGGGGCTCAGAAGCAAGAGGGGCATTTGGATTTGTGAGCACAGAATTTGCTGACTTTCTGTTGGCTTTTCCATAGCCTTTGTGCAACCAGTAACATGGAAGCCTCCTATATATCTGTTAACAGATGACAGACCTGAGGGGAGACTTTTTTTGCGGGATTGAGTTAAAGCATTTACTGGGAACATTTATCATAATGCTTGTGATCACCTTTATCTGGCACTCTACGCTGAGCACATACTTTGGGATTTCCATCTAAATCACTGAGCTACATGACAGATGAAACCCCTGAGGTATCCATTCACTACAATGAGGCAGCAGAGTTACTCTGGACTCCATCTGGCCTCTGTTCAGCTTCGTCCTTCCTTTAAGAGATTCACAAAACTATGGTAGGATGCGTTTTAATGCACAACGAAAAAGACGGACACCGCCGTCTCACAGGTCCTATGGCATTCACAGTGCCTCCATTTGCCTCATTATAGGGAATCTTCTGCCAGTGGTTCTGTCTGAGTCACAAATTTAAGAGATTTGCTTGGAAACTCCAATGCAAGAGCTCAGCGTAGAGTGCAGGATAAATATGCACTGAGCCTTACTGCAATCTTTGGGAGGCAGAATGAACAACTCCTCATCAGGTGAAGAATTGGTGTTATTTATTTTTTATGCTGTTCCTCATGTGTTATAAGTGATTAGGTGACTTTATTTTTCGGGACAGTGTGATTACAGCGATACCAGACTTATATCCTTTTTTTATGTTTATCTTCTCTCACACACTAAATTTGCTTTTTTGCAAGAAGAAGTTTTTGCATCGCCATATTTTGAGAGATATAATTTTTCCATATGTTTGCACAAAGAGTCACATGAGGGCTTGCTTTTTGCAGGACAAGATAACATTTTATTGGTACCATTTTCGGGCACATCACTTTTTTTATCGCTTTCTATTCCGATTTTTGTGGCGGCAGAATGAACAAAAAACATCAATTCAGGATTTTTTTTCCTCCATTTTGCGTGTGGTAAAACTGATAAAGCAACTTTATTCTTCGGGTTAGTAAGATTACAGCGATGCCACATTTATATCATTTTTTATGTTTTGGTGGTTTTACACAATGAAAACTTTTATAGAAAAAACATTTTTTTTGCATCGCTTTATTCTGAGAGCTATAACTTTTTTATTTTTCCACTGAGGGAGCTGTATGGTGGCTTGTTTTTTGCAGGAGAATATGGCTGTCAGGACCCCATGACTGACCTGACAAGGAACGGACACGGGTCCTGTGCAAAGCCGAACGGGTAGGATGGGTGGTATCACGGGCACAGCAAACCAACTCACTCGGATCCGTGCAGGTCCTGTGTCAAGCAGGGGACAGCAGCGTAATGGTGCTTAGGAAGCAAGTGATGCCCGACCACTGACTAACAGAACCTGCGGTACATGACCACAAGAGGTGAGGCCAAGCACGGAGACCCTGCTATCTGGAGTAAGGAGCATTGCAGGATGGGTTACAAGGGGATCCAAATGAGAAATGCTGACAAGCGTAGCTCCCCTGCTGCCATTTCCCATGGTGGCTTACCATTCACCCAATCTCTGAGACCCACAAGCAGACCTGGGGGTGGAGTGGGCTTACTCGTGTCTCCACAGTGCACTTTCCAGGTCATCCCCCCAGTTCCATCACTCTCATTCCCTTCTTTTGAGGTCCACAGCATAAGGCTCTTCTGTCCCCTCCCCCTCTTAGTAGCGGTCATATACTTGCCCCCCAGGCTCACCCACCCACTTCCTTGACCACTTCTCAGCCTGGCTGCCGCAATTCATGTCCTCAGAACTACTAACCCTAATCCTGGGAGACTTCAACATCCCCATTAACAGCCCCACTTCCACAGCTGTATCCCTGCTTCTATCACTAACCTCTTCTCTTGGCCTCTCACAGCTCTCAAACTCTGAGACACACAAAGACGCTAACACCCTTGATCTGGTCTTTGTCCAGCTCTGCTGAATCTCCTACCTAAATAACTCACCACTTCCCCTCTCTGACCACAACATTCCCTCTTTCACCTCACAAATCCTTGCCCACCCCTGCACACTCCTACCTACCACACATTCACAAATCTACAAGCCATTAACCCTCAGACATTTTCAGACTCCCTACAATCTTCCCTTTCCCCAATCTCCTCTTTTTCCTGTCCTGATCTGGCTGTTCATCACTACAATGACACTCTTAGAAGCACCCATGACCAGATAGCGCCCCTCACCCTCAGAATCTCCAAACACAGAGACTAACAGCCCTGGCTCACATCGCAAACTCGACTTCTCCAGCGATGCTCTAGGAGTGCTGAACGCCGATGGAGAAAAACCCGTACACCAGCAGACTTTATCCACTTCACATTTATGTTAAGAACATATAACTCTGTCCTTCACCTCGCCAAACAGACCTACTTCACCTCCCTGATCTCCTCACTAGCCAACAACCCCAAGAAACTTTTTGACACCTTTCACTCCCTCCTCAGGCCAAAAGCACAAGCCCCTAACACAGGTATTTGTGCTGATGACTTGGCCCCCCACTTTATAGAGAAAATAGATAATATCCGTCAGGAAATCAGCTGCCAACCACCAAGTACTGTGACTCCCATCCCTCCTTGCATTTCTCCTGGCTCACTTTCCACATTTGATCCCATCACAGAAGAAGTCTTCATACTCCTCTCTTCTTCTCCTCCAACTACATGAACTACTGACCCCATTCCCTCACATCTCCTCCAGTCTCTCTCTTCAGTCGTCACAACTCACCTAACTATAATCTTTAATCTATCCCTCTCCTCGGGCATTTTCCCATCCTCCTTCAAACACTCTATTGCTACTCCATTACTAAAGAAATCTGCTCTCAACCCATCCTGCACAAAAACTACAGACCAGTCTCCAATCTCCCCTTCATCTCTAAACTTTTTGAGCGCCTAATCTACTCCCGCCCTACCAGTTACCTCTCCCCTCACTCCCTCCTAGATCCTTCACAGGCCGGCATCCGCCCCCTACATTTGACTGAAACTGCACTCAAAGTTACCAATGATCTTCTGACAGCAAAATGCAACAGTGAACACTCTCTGCTCATTCTTCTCGACCTTTCTGAAGCTTACTACACTGTTGACCACTGTCTTCTACTCTCTAGGCTCCAGTCACTAGACATTAAGGACCCCGCTCTCTCCTGGTTCTTTTCCTATCTTTCTGACCGATCCTTCAGTGTTTTGCTCGCTGGCTCCACATCATCTCCTTTTCCTCTCACTGTCGGGGTACCTCAGGCCAACTCCCACTCCTGACTCCAAGACTTCTCCCGCACTTCGCCAATCCTCTGGAATGCTCTACCCCAGGAAATTAGGACTATTCACAATTTGCACAGTTTTAGGTTCTCCCTCAAAATGCATCTGTTCAGAGCAGCCTATCACGTTCACTAATCACAGCCATTCTATGTGTAAGTGTGCGTATGTAGCCATTCACTATCTCCATCCATCCTTCACTCCCTCAAGATGGCTGGACCATCATTGCAAATACACCATTGTAAATACACACCTGTACTCTGTATCTCCCTCATCTCATTGTAGATTGTAAGCTCTCACGAGCAGGGGAAGCTTATTTTGCTTTAATTATTGTATTGTTAACGTTGTTACTTATGACTTGTGCTTTGAAACTGTTAAACTGTAAAGCGATGCAGAATATGTTGGCGCTATATAAATAAAGATTATTATTATTATTTAAGCGCCAAGAGAGAAGCATAATACGGTGACAGCATGGGTCAGAGCACCAGGGAGCCAATACCAGTACAGAATGAATAGAAAAAGGGATAACCAGAGAACAAGCCAGAGTCAATACTGAGATAGCCACAGACAGAACCGTAACAGAGGACAAAAGCAATGTGAGGGAAAGACCGTGTCAAAAACGGGATATACACTCAGAAACGCAGACGCAAGGCAAAGACACACAAATGCACACGGTCACTTAACTCAGCCAAGGGCAAAAGTATAACTGACAGGGATGCAAGCCTAGAGCGGCCATAAAAAGCCCTGCCCAGTTCAAAATGAGGCCTCATGCATTAACCCCCGAGGTTCCTGCTCAGATCCTAACTATAGGATCATGACAGTGGCGTTTTCAGTGATACTATTTTTATTTACATTCGTCTTTTTGATCGCGTTTTATTACACTTTTTCCAAGCAGTATGATGAGAAAGCATCTGCCGTCATTTAACTATCACTGCGTGTTTACATGCAATGATAGTTTAAATGCATGATGGGCATAGCTCATCCTGGTGAGGGAACTGACACCATGCCATGACGGGCTATGCCCGTCATTGGACAATAAGGTGTTAATTTTACTCACATACCAGCACTGTTTTTCTCAATTTGCTGTCTCACACTCATAATCTCTCCATTTGATGCCTCGAAGTTAGGAACAAGATTTATTCCACAAGCCAAAGGTTTTAAACAGACCTGAACTGGCCGGCGGGGAAACAGGATAATTCTCTGGTAGGCCGCACTGAAGTAATGCTGATGAGCACTTGATTCACAGAATAAAAGACATCATCCAATCATTCAGTAAACAGGCGGCCAAATTAGTATTATATAGAAGCAAAAGTAAATTTGCGTGCTAGGGCCAGGTCAATATTGCGCGTAGCTGAACATTGGGGCCAAATAGTCAATGTTATTGGTGGGCCTTCGTCAACCCAGTCTGACACTAGTTTTAAATATTTGTGGAACTGTTGTCAAAGTCAGAAACACACATTAGCTTGTGAGTAAAATACAATTCTTTACTTTGTGTATAAAATATAGTGTAAGAAAAAGAGAAAGCATAAAGAGAAAGTGTGAAAGAAACACTGACAATGCAGAAGAACCGTATTACCAAAAATTAAATGATTTCTACTTAATCTTTGACTTTAATAATCCTTTACCTGATTTTGGATACGTTATATTATAGATGTCATCATCTCTAACTTGAAATTCATTTTCCACAAACTCCAGACCTTCCTTAGTGGATGAGTTGTTAATGAAAAGGACTCCCTTGTATTCAAGGTAAGGATCCGACATGTTTTACTTTAAAAGAGAAAAAAAATGAGGTCACAGTAAGGTAATATGTATACTTTGAGATATTGAAAAGAAACTAGTGATGAGCGAGTACCGTAATATTCGTAATCGCTATACTCATAACGAGTACTTTGTAAAAATCGCGTATTCCTTCCGAATAGCGAGTACAATGCAATGTGAGTAATTTTCTGCTGGATCCTACAAAGGGGTCTGGGGGCCTGAGGAAAAGGCTCAAATTGATGGGAAAGTGATGAAACAGAATGGGAAGAGCCGGGAGAATATGCCTGCATGCATTTCTGACTCAAATATGGTTTCTGGGAATACATTTTTTGCAGTATTACGCCTCATTTACAGATACACAAGAACAGCTACCAAACGTAACCTAAATTACATTTAACAAACCTAAAAGGCTAAGAAACAGTTTTCCTGCATAATCACCTGTATCTAAGGCTAAATAAACCAGAGAAACAAAAAATATCCCTGTTAGCGTTTGTTCACAACCACAAGTACTGTTGTGGGGTTTTTTTTGCACCTTTTACTATTGGGAGTGCTCTGACTTATACATTTTGTAGGTCCCTCTGTCATACATCATTTTTAGCTAGCTATTCCCCAGCACTTTAGAAGGCCAACTACAATGTACAGTAGGTATGTTGATCTTTGGCCTGAGAGGCCTCAGGTGGCCCTGTGACGCATTTTTGAGGGACTGCGGTTACTTAGACATTTGGGCGGTCCCTCCCTCATTGACACTCAGATAGTGGAATACATATTCATAGTAGTTTACAATATGCCCATTGTAACGTTGGGCTTCACTCTCCTCCTCTCCCCTTCCTCCACCTCCATGTGACTCTGCGGCCCGAAATTCAAATGTTCAGAGGGCCTGTAGTAGGCAGGAAACCTGAGTTAAGTGAGAGCCCTCATGTGGCCCTGTAAAATACTGAACTTTCGGAAGTGCCCTCCTCTAGAAATTTTGGGGGGCCCTCATGTACATTTGAGAGTGTCCTCACTTATTCATATTGTAAATCTGTGTCGCACTCCCAGGGCTGTGGGATACTCAGTACCGGGCCGGTCTCTCAGAGGGGAATGTCACAGCAGCGGTAACCTGGTCCGTGGCCCTGGGTGCCCATGTAAAAGGGGTTAAGTGATGGAATAAAGTTTATGATTGAATGATTCGTGACGCCACCTGTGGTGTTCGGCAATGAAGATGTTAAGCCGACACTGCAGACAGATCCTCTGGGACAGATGGTGTGGTGCAGCAATGATGTTGTGGCCCTCCACAGGTAGGGCAGTAGTCCCAGGACAGTGTAGGTGAAGAGATAGGGAGAAGATAGGGAGTAGATGGTGCAGTGTCAGGCACAGCGATATAGCAGTGCTGAGTGTGTTGGCACAAAAATAAGTGGAGGACACCAGGGCATGTAGTTCCAAAGCTTTACTCACAGTCTGTTGTGCATACAGGTGCCCGCCTCGGTGCTGTATCCTCCAGGTCAGGGGCTCAGCCAACCTCCAGGCAAGATGAAGTACTCCGTTCCACCACTCTGCCAACATATGTGCCTTTTCTGAGCGTCTCCCTCAGCGCTCGTAGTGAAGTATTCACAGTACTGAGTTACACTAGAGTTCCTTCTTTCAGATGTTCTTAGAACTCTACTTGTACCGCAGACAGCTGTAGCCTGCTTCGGGGACTCCTTGCTACCAAGTCCCGGCTCACTCACGTTGCTGTTGTGCCCCCAAGTCTTGTGTGGGAATAAAGTGGTGACAACTTCTATTCCTCTGGTGTCTGCTGCAGGACCATTAGTATCCATACAACCTTGGGGACCGGACCCCGGCCTTGCGCTGTGAACTTGGGAAAGGTTCTGCTCTAACCCTAATCCTCAGTCCTCTGTTGTGAGTTCATTTTCCCCTTCATCACTTAGGCCCGAGGAATTCCCTCTTCTGGCAAGGAGAGGTAGTGAGTCTGATTATCAGACACCTGAGATTAATGATGATGACTGGCTGAGTGGAGTCACAGACTGGATATAAGGCTGCATACGCCCATTCCTCCCTGCGGGTGATTTCTCTGTGGTATCCTTGGAGTCCAGTCTGAATTCCTGCTCTACTAAAGCTAAGTTTTCCTCCTGGCTTTTTGCATTTGTGCCTTGCTTTGTTTTTTTTTGTAGATTACAGCCATTCCCTGCTGGGGTGAGCTGAACTCCTTAGCTTTGTCTTCTGAAAATACCAGAGTGCTGATTTAGTTTTGAAGCTTAGTTGCTTCAGGGTCTTTTTCCATTTCAGCTTGCTGGCCTATGTTTTTGATAGGGTTTTTTGCCGATTGCAGACAGCAGCTTTTCCTTTCATGTTTAGATTAGATTGGGCCCCAACGTTTGCTCAGCCTATCTTTCTATCTGTGTCAGTGTTTTTTCATCTTGCTTCACCGTCATTATATGTTGGGGGCTGCCTTTTACTTTGGGGTCTGCTCTGGGGCAGTTTAGATTTCCCTTTCTATCTTTAGGCTATATAGTCCTCCGGCTGTGTTCGAGGGGTCCAGGGCACCGTAGGTACCCCCCACGGCTACTGCTAGTTGTGTTGATAGGTTCAGGGGTCTGCAATCGGATAGTTGCCAGCTCCTCTGGTTTTCTGGACGTAGCTTCTATTTTTTGTGTCTGCCTCCTACGGTCACTCAATCATAACAGAATCACCCACCTGACCGCAGATCCTAGGGTACTCAATAGCAGGAAAGAATTGCAAAAAAAAAAAAAAAAGTGTGTATATTTTTTCCTCTATATCTCTGAGGCCGTAGGGGGAATTTTTTTTTCTCTCAATGGAGATAAAGCAATTGTCTGATCGTGTGGAGCAGCTCGCTGTGGAAGTGCGGGGAATTTCCGCCTACCTTGCTCATTCACATGCTGCTGAACCAAAGATTCCTACACCTGATGTATTTTGTGGTGATCGGTCTAAATTTTTGAATTTCAAAAATAATTGTAAATTATTTTTTGCCTTGAAGCCTAACTTGTCAGGGAGCTCCGCGCAGCAGGTTAAAATTGTCATCTCTTTGCTGCGTAGCGATCCCCAGGATTGGGCGTTTTCTTTGAAACCAGATGATCCTATTCTGACTAATGTGAACGCATTTTTTCAAGCCTTGGGCTTGTTGTATGACGAACCTAATGCCATTGATCAGGCTGAAAAGACCCTGCTGGCATTGAATCAGGGTCGAGATTCTGCAGAATTGTACTGTCAAAAATTCCGAAAGGGGGCGGTACTTACTACTTGGAATGATAATGCCTTGGCTGCTCTCTTTCGGAAGGGTTTGTCAGAAGCCGTAAAAGATACTATGGTGGGATTTCCTGTTCCCTGTGGTCTTGACGATTCTATGTCATTAGCCATTCAGGTTGATCGGCGTTTGCGCGAACGCAAAACTGCACGAGAGGTGTTGCCACCTGTTGAACAAATGACTGAACCTATGCAATGTGATAGAGTTTTCTCCAGAGAGCAGCGTCAGGAGTTCAGAAGGCGTAATAAGTTGTGCTTTTTCTGTGGAGATGCCTCGCATATTATTTCTGTCTGTCCTAAACGAGAGAAACGCTTTGCACACACGTTTTCTGTTGGTGGTGTTCAACCTAAGTTTCTTCTGGCTATTACTCTGATCTGCTCCCTGTCCACATATTCCGCCAAGGCATTTGTGGATTCGGGAGCAGCTCTAAACCTAATGGACTCAGACGTCAAGGTTAGATTTCAGAAAGGCAGATTTTAAGGGATTCAGAAAGAGAATTGGAGGGATCCAATGGCTGGATATCCTTAAAGACAAAAATGTCCAGGAAGGATGGGAAATCTTGAAAAATGAAATTCTCAAAGCACAGTTGTTAACAATTCCGAAAAGAGGGAAGAATAGGAAGCATTTAAGGAAACCAGGATGGATGAACACAGAACTTAAGCACATGCTAAAAAGGAAGAAAAAAATGTTTATAAAATGGAAAGAGGGAGGCATATCTAAAGAAGAATATAATGCTGTCTGCAGAACCTGCAGGGCACAAATCAGATTATCTAAAGCTGAAAATGAATTGAGGCTTGCAAGAGATGTCAAAAGCAATATTAAAGGATTTTGGGGATATGTCAAAAGTAAAAGAAAAGTCAAAGATGCTATAGGATTTTTACAGGATGAAAATGATAAAATGGTAAGACAGGATGTTGAGAAGGCTGAACTTTTAAATTCCTATTTTGCATCTGTTTTCTCTCAGAAAGGAAATGTAACATCAACTGTTATTCACTGTCCTATTAAGGGAATAGAAGAATCCAGGATATCTATAAACAGAAAGATAGTGAGGAAACACTTAGCTAACCTAAATGAATTCAAGTCTCCAGGTCCAGATGAATTACACCCCAGAGTACTGAAGGAGATAGCAGAAGAAATTTTTGAACCCCTCTCCATAATCTTTGAAAATTCTTGGAGAACAGGAGAAGTGCCAGAAGACTGGAGAAGAGCAAATGTTGTTCCTATCTTCAAAAAGGGGAAGAAGGTGGACCCAGGCAAATATAGGCCGGTGAGTCTGACTTCTATACCAGGAAAGATCTTTGAACAAATTATTAAACAACATGTATGTCAATACCTGGATAAGAATGAAGTGATTAAACAGAGTCAGTATGGGTTTGTAACTAATAAGTCATGTCAGACTAACTTAATTTCCTTCTATGATGGTATCACTGATTGGGTGGATCAAGGAAATGCTGTAGATATAGTATATCTTGACTTCAGCAAAGCATTTGACAAAGTCTCTCATACAATCCTTATTGAAAAAATGACTAAGTATGGAATGGACAAGGCAACTGTTAGGTGGATTCATAACTGGCTTAGTGATCGGACTCAAAGAGTGGTCGTAAATGGCTGCACATCCAGTTGGAAGAATGTCTCAAGTGGGGTACCACAGGGCTCTGTCCTGGGCCCTGTATTGTTCAACATCTTTATCAATGATTTAGATGAAGGAATTGAAGGTAAACTGATTAAATTTGCTGATGACACAAAGCTAGGAGGGATAGCTAATACTAGAGAAGAGAGAGAGAGGATTCAAAAAGATTTAAATAAACTGGAGAAGTGGGCAGCAACTAACAGAATGGTTTTTAACAGGGAGAAATGCAAAGTACTACATCTGGGCAATAAAAATGAAAAAAGCAGATATAGAATGGGAGGAATAGGGCTAAGTAACAGCACATGTGAAAAAGACTTGGGTATACTAATAGATCACAGACTGAATATGAGTCAACAGTGTGATGCAGCAGCAAAAAAGGCAAATGCAATTCTAGGATGTATTAACAGAAGCATACAGTCTAGATCACGTGAAGTCATTATTTCCCTCTACTCCTCTTTGGTCAGACCTCATCTGGAATATTGTGTCCAGTTTTGGGCACCACATTTTAAAAAAGACATCAACAAACTGGAGCAAGTTCAGAAAAGAGCGACCAGAATGGTGACCGGTCTGCAAACCCTGTCTTATGAGGAAAGGTTGCAGGATTTGGGAATGTTTAGTTTGCAAAAGAGAAGACTGAGAGGAGACTTCATAGCTGTCTACAAATATCTAAAGGGCTGTCACATTTTAGAAGGATCAACTTTATTCTCCTTTGCACGAGGAAAGACTAGAAGCAATGGGATGAAACTGAATGGGAGGAGACACAGATTAGATATTTGAAAAAACTTTTTGACAGAGTGATCAATGAGTGGAACAGGCTGCCACGAGAAGTGGTGAGTTCTCCTTCAATGGAAGTCTTCAAACAGAGGCTGGACAGACATCTGACTGGGATGATTTAGCGAATCCTGCTTTGAGCAGAGGGTTGGACCAGATGGCCCAGGAGGTCCCTTCCAACTGTACGATTCTATGATTCTATGATTCTATGATTTTGCTAAATGTTGTGGATTTCCTATGACACCTCTGCGGACGCCAATCCCTTTGAGGGGGATTGATGCTACTCCTTTGGCTAAAGATAAACCACAGTTTTGGACCCAGGTGGTGATGCGGGTCGCCCCAGACCATCAAGAAAATTGCAGATTTTTGGTGTTGCATAATCTGCATGATACCATTGTTCTGGGGTTTCCCTGGTTACAAATCCATAATCCAGTTCTGGATTGGAAATCTTTGTCTGTGGTGAGTTGGGGTTGTAGATGTGCCTTTAGTGATGCTCCTGTTTTCTCCACCTCTCCCCAGTCACATGATGTTCCTGACTATTTGGCTGACTTTTATGATGTATTTAGTGAGAATGAGTCTGCGTCTTTGCCTCCTCATAGGAGTTATGACTGTGCTATTGAGCTGAACCTGGGGTGTAAATTCCCCAAGGGTCGGCTTTTCAACTTATCTGTACCCGAGCACGAGGCTATGCGATCCTATATTAAGGAGGCATTGGAGAAGGGTCATATTAGACCATCCTCTTCACCATTGGGTGCTGGTTTTTTTTTTGTAGCCAAAAAGGATAGATCATTAAGACCTTGTATTGATTATCGTGCCCTCAACAAGATTACTGTTAAATATCAGTATCCGTTACCCCTGATTTCAGATCTATTCTCTAGAGTTAAAGGTGCTTGCTGGTTTACCAAGCTTGACCTCAGGGGGGCGTATAATCTTATTCGCATTAAGCATGGGGATGAATGGAAGACGGCGTTTAATACTCCAGAGGGACATTTTGAGTACCTGGTGATGCCTTTTGGGCTCACTAATGCCCCTTCTGTCTTCCAGTGCTTCATGAACGATATTTTCCGAGATTTTGTGGATAAATTTTTGATTATCTATCTGGATGATAATTTGATCTTCTCCAAGGATTGGGATTCTCATGTGGAACATGTTCGGACTGTGTTCCGGATCTTGAGGGAGAATTCCCTGTATGTCAAGGGATCTAAATGCCTTTTTGGGGTACAGACGATTTCATTTTTGGGATTTATTTTGTCTCCGTCAACTATTGAAATGGATCCAGTCAAGGTACAGGCCATTTATGATTAGGTTCAGCCCACTTCTTTGAAGGCCCTCCAGAAGTTTTTGGGTTTTGCTAATTTTTATCGGAAATTTATAGCAAAATTTTCTAGTATTGCCAAGCCATTGACTGATTTGACTAAGAAGGGTGCTGATGTGTTAAATTGGTCTCCGGAGGCTGTTTCTTCCTTTCAGGAGTTGAAGCGAAGATTCACCTCTGCCCCGGTTTTGCGGCAACCTGATGTCTCACTTCCGTTCCAGGTAGAATCATAGAATCGTAGAGTTGGAAGGGACCTCCTGGGCCATCTGGTCCAACCCCCTGCTCAAAGCAGGATTCGCTAAATCATCCCAGTCAGATGTCTGTCCAGCCTCTGTTTGAAGACTTCCATTGAAGGAGAACTCACCACTTCTCGTGGCAGCCTGTTCCACTCATTGATCACTCTAACTGTCAAAAAGTTTTTTCTAATATCTAATCTGTGTCTCTTCCCATTCAGTTTCATCCCATTGCTTCTAGTCTTTCCTTGTGCAAATGAGAATAAAGTTGATCCTTCTACAATGTGACAGCCCTTTAGATATTTGTAGACAGCTATTAAGTCTCCTCTCAGTCTTCTCTTTTGCAAACTAAACATTCCCAAATCCTGCAACCTTTCCTCATAAGACAGGGTTTGCAGACCGGTCACCATTCTGGTCGCTCTTTTCTGAACTTGCTCCAGTTTGTTGATGTCTTTTTTAAAATGTGGTGCCCAAAACTGGACACAATATTCCAGATGAGGTCTGACCAAAGAGGAGTAGAGGGAAATAATGACTTCACGTGATCTAGACTGTATGCTTCTGTTAATACATCCTAGAATTGCATTTGCCTTTTTTGCTGCTGCATCACACTGTTGACTCATATTCAGTCTGTGATCTATTAGTATACCCAAGTCTTTTTCACATGTGCTGTCACTTAGCCCTATTCCTCCCATTCTATATATGCTTTTTTCATTTTTATTGCCCAGATGTAGTACTTTGCATTTCTCCCTGTTAAAAACCATTCTGTTAGTTGCTGCCCACTTCTCCAGTTTATTTAAATCTTTTTGAATCCTCTCTCTCTCTTCTCTAGTATTAGCTATCCCTCCTAGCTTTGTGTCATCAGCAAATTTAATCAGTTTACCCTCAATTCCTTCATCTAAATCGTTGATAAAGATGTTGAACAATACAGGGCCCAGGACAGAGCCCTGTGGTACCCCACTTGAGACATTCTTCCAACTGGATGTGCAGCCATTTACGACCACTCTTTGGGTCCGATCACTAAGCCAGTTATGAATCCACCTAACAGTTGCCTTGTCCATTCCATACTTAGTCATTTTTTCAATAAGGATTGTATGAGAGACTTTGTCAAATGCTTTGCTGAAGTCAAGATATACTATATCTACAGCATTTCCTTGATCCACCCAATCAGTGATACCGTCATAGAAGGAAATTAAGTTAGTCTGACATGACTTATTAGTTAGAAACCCATGCTGACTCTGTTTAATCACTTCATTCTTATCCAGGTATTGACATACATGTTGTTTAATAATTTGTTCAAAGATCTTTCCTGGTATAGAAGTCAGACTCACCGGCCTATAGTTGCCTGGGTCCACCTTCTTCCCCTTTTTGAAGATAGGAACAACATTTGCTCTTCTCCAGTCTTCTGGCACTTCTCCTGTTCTCCAAGAATTTTCAAAGATTATGGAGAGGGGTTCAAAAATTTCTTCTGCTATCTCCTTCAGTACTCTGGGGTGTAATTCATCTGGACCTGGAGACTTGAATTCATTTAGGTTAGCTAAGTGTTTCCTCACTATCTTTCTGTTTATAGATATCCTGGATTCTTCTATTCCCTTAATAGGACAGTGAATAACAGCTGATGTTGCATTTCCTTTCTGAGAGAAAACAGATGCAAAATAGGAATTTAAAAGTTCAGCCTTCTCAACATCCTGTCTTACCATTTCATCATTTTCATCCTGTAAAAATCCTATAGCATCTTTGACTTTTCTTTTACTTTTGACATATCCCCAAAATCCTTTATTATTGCTTTTGACATCTCTTGCAAGCCTCAGTTCATTTTCAGCTTTAGCTAATCTGATTTGTGCCCTGCAGGTTCTGCAGACAGCATTATATTCTTCTTTAGATATGCCTCCCTCTTTCCATTATATAAACATTTTTTTCTTCCTTTTTAGCATGTGCTTAAGTTCTGTGTTCATCCATCCTGGTTTCCTTAAATGCTTCCTATTCTTCCCTCTTTTCGGAATTGTTAACAACTGTGCTTTGAGAATTTCATTTTTCAAGATTTCCCATCCTTCCTGGACATTTTTGTCTTTAAGGATATCCAGCCATTGGATCCCTCCAATTCTCTTTCTGAATCCCTTAAAATCTGCCTTTCTGAAATCTAACCTTGACGTCTGAGTCTTCACAGGTCTTCCACCTCTAGTAATCCAAAATTCTAAAATAGCATGGTCGCTACCTCCTAGGGTCCCAGCCACTTTTACCTCCTCAACCATTTCCTCCCTGTTTATAAGGATTAGATCCAAGGTAGCAGTTCCCCTTGTTTTCTCCCTTACCTTTTGGAAGATAAAGTTGTCAGCAAGAGAGGATAAGAATTTCCTTGACCTGTTAGTTTTGCCTGAGAGAGATTCCCAACAAATGTCTGGATAGTTGAAATCTCCCATGACAACTATGTCATATTTTTTGGAGAACTTGGCCATCTGATGCATAAAGAGTTCATCTATATCTTCGGCTTGCACAGGCGGCCTGTAGTAAATGCCTACAATGGTGTCCTTTCCATTGTTCTGTCCTTGTATTCTTACCCAAACAGTTTCCACAGAACTCCCAGTCTCTGAAGCTTCAATCTCTGTGCAGATATACGCGTTTCGAACATACAATGCGACACCCCCTCCTCGTTTATCAAGTCTGTTTCTTGCAAATAAGTTGTATCCTTCTAGTCTTGTATTCCAATCATGTGTATTGTCCCACCAAGTTTCAGTGATTCCAATTACATCATATTTCTTTTCCTGTGTTAGTAGTTCCAATTCTCCTTGTTTGTTGCCCATGCTTTGTGCATTAGTATAGAAACATTTTAGTTTGTGATTGGTTTCTCTTTCTCCAATATTTTTATTAATTAGATTCTTTCGTCTTTGTTCTTCCTTTCCACTTCTAATAGCAGAGTTCTCAATAGCATTTGTCAGGTGTATGGCTTTTTCTGGCCTTTTGCTTCCCTTCCCATGTTGTTCTAGTTTAAAGCTCTCCTTACAAGTGTAGCAAGGCGACTTCCAAATACATGCTTACCAGTCTTCGTAAGGTGCACCCCATCTCTAGCAAGTAGTCCATCGTATAAGTAGTTCACTCCGTGATCCAGAAATCCAAATCGTTGCTGACGGCACCATCGACGTAGCCAGTTGTTCACCTGCAGAATCTTATTCCACCTCCTTGTTCCATGGCCATCCACTGGGAGGATGGAAGAGAAGACCACCTGCGCTCCCAGTTCTTTCACTTTCTTGCCTAAGTCTTCAAAGTCTCTGCAGATGGTTTCCAGGTCGTTTCTTGCAGTGTCATTTGTCCCCACATGTAGTAGCAGGAATGGGTAGTCATCTGTAGGTCTGAAGAGTCCTGATATCCTGTCAGACACATCTTTAATTTTTGCACCTGGAAGACAACACATTTCTCTTGAAGTTATATCCGGTCTGCAGATAGCGGCCTCAGTTCCTCTCAACAGGGAATCCCCCATGACCACCACTCTCCGTTTCTTCTTCACAACATTTTTCTTTCTCCATCCAGGAGGACTCTGAAGGCGTACAAGGTTGCTGCTTGTTGGCAAAGTCTTATCCTGATGTATTTCTTCATTGTTTTCCTGCGTGAGAGCCTGGTACTGGTTTCTGAGCAGTATGGGTGCTGACTGCCTCCTGATCCTCCTGCTTCTCTGGGTCACATGTCTCCATTCCTCTGTTTCTTCAGGTGCACTTCGAATTTCTTCTCTTTCTGTAACATGAAGAGATAATTCTGCTCTGTCCAAGAACTCTTCACCTTCCTTAATGATCTTCAACGTAGCTAACCTCTCTTCGAGATTTTGCAACTTTTCCTCCAACAGGGACACAAGCTTGCATTTGTGGCATGTGAAGTTTGGCTTTTCCACTGGTAAGTCTGTGAACATGTAGCAAGAAATGCAGCTCACCAAATGGCTCCTGGCCTCTTCCATCTTGAGATTTCTTAAAAACGATGAAAGATGAGCCCAAATTCGCGCGCCTATCGGCGCGCGGTTTTTCAGAAGGCACTGGGAATATGCAAATGATCTCCTCAAGACTCTTCCCCTGGTTTTCCGATTTCCTCTTTTCAGCTGCAACGGCCAAAACCCAGTGATCGTTGAGCTCGCGGAGACTCTTCACTTATCCCAGAAGGCACTGGGAATATGCAAATGATCTCCTCAAGACTCTTCCCCTGGTTTAGAGGTGGATGCTTCTGAGATTGGTGCAGGAGTTGTTTTGTCCCAAAAGGATCCTGTAACATCTAAAATGAATCCCTGCGCTTTCTTTTCCCGAAAGTTCTCTCCATCTGAACGTAACTACGACGTGGGGAATCGGGAACTGTTGGCCATGAAATGGGCATTTGAGGAGTGGAGACATTGGTTGGAGGGAGCTAAGCATCAAGTCGTGGGCCTCACCGACCACAAGAATTTGATTTATCTAGAGTCGGCTAAGCGCTTGAACCCTAGACAGGCTAGGTGGGCCTTGTTTTTTACACGTTTTGATTTTGTGGTTTCTTTTCTTCCTGGAACTAAGAATGTCAAGGCAGACGCACTCTCTAGGAGTTTCTTTGCTGATTCTCCTGTGGTGACCAAACCTGCTACCATCTTTGGCGAAGGGGTAGTTCTTTCTGCCATCTCGCCCGATTTGAGACGTGCTCTGGAAGAATTCCAGAGAGACAAGCCTGAGCATTGTCCCAGTGGAAAGTTGTATGTTCCTGACCAGTGGAAGAAGAGAGTGATGTCTGAAGTTCATTGCTCTGCTTTGGCTGGTCATCCAGGTATTTTTGGTACTAGAGATCTTGTGAGTCGGTCTTTTTGGTGGCCCTCCTTGTCTCGTGATGTCAGGAATTTTGTGCAGTCCTGTGGGACGTGCTCCCGGTCTAAATCATGCTCCCGCTCTAGTGGGTTGTTGATGCCTTTGCCTGTCCCCAAGAGGCCATGGACCCATATTTCAATGGATTTCATCTCCGATATGCCTGTCTCTCAAAGGATGACTGTTATTTGGGTGATTTGTGATAGGTTCTCTAAGATGGTTCATCTTGTACCACTCCCTAAGTTGCCGTCTTCCTCTGAGTTGGTGCCCCTGTTTTTGCAACAGGTGGTTCGCTTGCACGGGATTCCTGAGAACATTGTGTCTGACAGAGGAGTTCAGTTTGTGTCTAGATTTTGGAGAACTTTCTGTTCCAAGCTGGGAATTCAGTTGTCCTTCTCCTCTGCCTTTCACCCTCAGACCAATGGACAGACAGAGAGAACAAACCAGACCTTGGAGTCATATTTGAGATGTTTTATTTCCGCTGATCAGGATGATTGGGTTTCATTTTTACCCTTGGCCGAATTTGCTTTAAATAACAGAGCTAGTTCTGCCACTTTGATGTCACCTTTTTTTTGTAACTTTGGGTTTCATCCTCGATTTTCTTCAGGGCAGGTGGAGCCGTCTGCCTGCCCAGGGGTTGACACTGTGGTGGAGAAAATGCACCAGATCTGGGACCAAGTGGTGAATAAGTTATCTCTCTCCCAAGGAAAAGGCCCAGCGGTTTTCCAACCGACATAGGACCATTGGTCCCCAGTTTAAGGTTTGTGATTTGGTGTGGTTATCATCAAAAAATATTGCTATGAAGGTGGCTTCTCCTAAGTTTAAGCCTAGATTTATTGGACCTTACAAGATTTTGGAGATTATTATTCCGGTCTCTTTTCGTTTGGCTCTTCCTGTCACATTTAAAATCCATAATGTGTTTCATAAGTCCTTGTTGAAGAGATTTCTTGAACCTGTTGTTCCGGGAGTGGCACCTCCAGACCCTGTATTGGTTGAAGGTAACATTGAATATGAGGTAGAGAAAGTACTGGATTCTCATCTGTCTAGACGGAGACTCCAGTATTTGGTTAAGTGGAAGGGTTATGGTCAGGAGGATAATTCCTGGGTCTCTGCCTCTGATGTTCATGCTAAAAGACTGGTGCGTGCCTTTCATCGGGCACACCCTGATCACCCTGGTGGCGTGGTTGAGGGTTCGGTGACCCCTCCTCAAGGGGGAGGTACTGTTGTGAGTTCATTTTCCCCTTCATCACTGAGGCCCAAGGAATTCCCTCTTCTGGTAAGGAGAGGTAGTGAGTCTGATTATCAGACACCTGAGATTAATGATGATGACTGGCTGAGTGGAGTCACAGACTGGATATAAGGCTGCATACGCCCATTCCTCCCTGCGGGTGATTTCTCTGTGGTATCCTTGGAGTCCAGTCTGAATTCCTGCTCTACTAAAGCTAAGTTTTCCTCCTGGCTTTTTGCATTTGTGCCTTGCTTTGTTTTTTCTGGATTTCAGCCATTCCCTGCTGGGGTGAGCTGAACTCCTTAGCTTTGTCTTCTGAAAATACCAGAGTGCTGATTTAGTTTTGAAGCTTAGTTGCTTCAGGGTCTTTTTCCATTTCAGCTTGCTGGCCTATGTTTTTGATAGGGTTTTTTGCCGATTGCAGACAGCAGCTTTTCCTTTCATGTTTAGATTAGATTGGGCCCCAACGTTTGCTCAGCCTATCTTTCTATCTGTGTCAGTGTTTTTTCATCTTGCTTCACCGTCATTATATGTTGGGGGCTGCCTTTTACTTTGGGGTCTGCTCTGGGGCAGTTTAGATTTCCCTTTCTATCTTTAGGCTATATAGTCCTCCGGCTGTGTTCGAGGGGTCTAGGGCACCGTAGGTACCCCCACGGCTACTGCTAGTTGTGTTGATAGGTTCAGGGGTCTGCAATCGGATAGTTGCCAGCTCCTCTGGTTTTCTGGACGTAGCTTCTATTTTTTGTGTCTGCCTCCTACGGTCACTCAATCATAACAGTCCTCCTCTTCTCCTTACGTTACGTTCAAATCTATCTTTCTTATGAAGAGTCAGGCTTTCCATCAATGTCTCTTTCCTATGCCAGCAGACTCAGGTCACTGAGGTCCGCTGCAGCACTTCCCTCATCCATCCCACTCCGGGGATCTTCTCTCACAGACTGACCTAGTAAGACTCACTGACTGACTGACTGGCCAAATCCTGAACTCTTCCTGCTCTTTTTGTGCAGACTAATTTCCACCCACCTCCAAGCAGGGAGCCACCAAAGGGTGCTTTGCTACACTACTGTGTTGTGTGGGATGCAGGTGTTGGAGTGTGGTCAGGTGTCTCCACCTTACCTGAATGGTGGGGTACCACGCCTCAGGATGAGGTGCAGTACCTCTGTGGCGTCTGAATCCTCAGGGGCGCCACACATCCCTCACTCAATTTTTTAACTCATTTAAGGGCAGATGCTCCATGGAAAAAGGGAAAGAGACATTGAGTATTAGAAAGTAGCAGTGAGTGTGGCCTGCGATCCTCAGGTTTGAGTGAACTCTGCGAACTGAAAAAATAAATCTGCACTAGTCAACTGGATGATGAGCTCAATTATATCTCTTGGGCAAGTCAATGGACAAAGGATATATGGTGTCCCCCCTCCAGGATAGGTTGAAGTAGTGACAATATTCCCCAGATCATATCAGAAGATGTCATGCCCGCCATGTCTGTTATCCCGCATGAAATGAAGCAGTGTGCACGCGCACCAAACTATCATGCCTGCCATATCTGGTATGCCGCATGACTCCTAGAGCAGTGTGCACGTACACTGAACTATCATGCCTGTTATGTCTTATGCTGCAAGATCCCTGGAAGCAGTGTGCACACGCAACTCGTTACTGTTGTGCTGCAAGATGCCTGTAGCAGTGTGCACGCACGCCTCATCTCATGGCTGCCTGCCATTGCCAGTGTGCATGTGTGTTTTACCTCATGGCTACATGCCCTTGCTGTGTGACCATCCATCTCTGCTCTGCCTGCTGTGATCGTCACTATAGTCCAGCAGAATCTGATCCAGCAATCCTCCCTATGGTCCTGGACTCCCTGATCATGTGACCTTTCCTATGTTCTAGCACAGTCTAATGCAGCTATCCTATCTGTGATCCTGGAGACCCTGATTATGTGACCTTTTCTATGTTCCTCTCTATGGTCTTGGAGGACTCGACCATGTGATCCTCTATGATCCTGGAGGATCTTAACTGGAAGTCCTCCCCTGGGCCTGACCCGGAAGTGCAGGTGCTAATGTCCTATATCAGACCGCCCCTTCCTATGGTTGGGGCCTGAGTATCGTGTTGCTTCCCTGCATGGCTGCTTGGTCTGCTCGGTCGCTCTCTGTATCCTGTGCCCCTGCACTCTGCCCTGTAGTGCTTCTCTGCACACGCTATGTGCTTGTATTCTGCCTCTTGTCCCGTGCCATGTCTTGTGTTGTCTCTCGTGCCGTGTTTTGTCCTTGTTATGTTTTGACTTGTTGTACTTTCTATGTTCTCTGCCTTTGCCTGTTTTCACCATGTATTGTCCTTGCCATGCTTTGCCTTGTAGTACTTCCTATGTTCTCTGCCTTGTCTGTTTTGCCATATCTGGTCTTTGCTATTCTGAGCCTTGTAGTACTTCTCATGTTCCCTGTCTTTGCCTGGTTTTCCTTACTCTGTCTTCTGGTGCTCGCTAGCACATTCCATGCCTAGTCTCAAGGTTCTGCCTTGACCCGGCTCTGGGCTTCGGCCTACGCTCCGCTGCTAGACTCTGTCCTATGGTGCTCTCTAGCACATTTCTTGGCTAGTCTCAAGGTTCTCCCTTGACCCGGGTCTGGGCTTCGGCCTACGCTCCACTGCTAGTCCTTTACTCTCTCTGACCCCGCTCTGTGCTTCTGCCTACGCTCCACTCCTTGTCCTGTACCTTGCCTTGCTTCACCTTGTTTCTTGCCTTGCCTTGTTTCTTCGTGTGCCCTTTGCACGCACCTGGCCTTCCCTAGCCTCCTGTTTGTGCCTCAGCCGTGCCCGCCCTAGCGGTGCCCGCCTGCTTGTGCCTCAGTCGTGCTCGTCAGTCAGTGACAGCTGTGTCGCCTGTTATGCCTCAGCCGGGTTCACCTCAGTCTTGCCCATCTGCCTGTGCCTCAGCTCGACCGGCTAGCCCGTGCCCCAGCCATGCTCTCTGTGCTTCCTTGCACCCATGCTGTCTCTGTACTGTGCTTTGCGTGCTTCCTTAAAAGCACGCGCAGGCCGTAGCCTGCTCCTTGGCATACCTCCCCGTGCTTCTGTAAAAGTACGCACAGGTCTTTCCATGTACCCTGTCATGCCCTCTTGCATGCACAGGCCTTAGCCTGAACCCTGGCATGCCCCCTAGCATGCGCAGGCCCTTGCCTTAGCCTGAACCCTGGCATGTCTCCTAGCACACGCAGGCCCCTGACTTGAACCTGACCCTGGCGTGCTCCTCTGCACGTGCAGGACTATGCCTTGTACCCTGACCCTGGTGTGTCCCTCGGCACATGCAGGACCTTGCCTTGGACCTTGAACCCTGGCGTGTCCCTACACACGCACCATGTCTTGTACTTTGAACTCTGAACCCTGGCGTGTCCCCTACACACGCACCGTGTTTTGTACTTTAAACTTTGAACCTGGCGTGTCCCCTACACATGCACCTTGCCCTGCACCTTGCCCTGGACCCTGGTGTGCCCCTAGCATGCACCCTGCCTGGAACCTTGCCTTGGACCTTGGCGTGTTCCCTAACATGCATCATGTCTTGAACTCTGTCGTGCCGCCTTGCTTGAACCCTGGTTTGCCTGCCGTATGCTCGGAACCTGCCGATCGCTGCCAAAGATTGTAAGCCTGATGACTGCGGCCTGATGTCCGGAGCTGATGTCCTCAGCCTGATGCCCTGATCCTGTCGATCGTTGCCAGCTGTCCGGAGTCCGATGCCATCGAGCCCTTGCTTGTACCCAGGCGTGCCACCTGGCACGTACCATGCCATGGACTTTGGAGCCCTCGCACGCACCTTGCTGTGCTTTTCCCTGTTATGGTGGGCACTGATCTGATTAAGGAAAGTGCCGCTGACTGGGTGTGCCTTTCCTATCCTGCCCTTACCCATGTTTGGTTCAGGCATTATAGCTGCCCTTCCCATGATTTAGTAGGGTGGGGTTTATGCATGGGGGAGCCAATGGGTGGAAGAAGGGGTTAGCACAACCCCTTCCTCCGTATATAAAGTCCCTGGATGTAGGCAGCTCTTCCTTTTCCCCGTTTCACTGCGGTCCTGGAAGTACTTTTCCCACCCTCCCTCCCCTTTTGTTACAAATTACTGATGTTATGTTATCTTGTTCCTTTTATTTGTAGTTATTACAAGTCACAGCGGTGGAGAAGTTATGGCACGAAGCTATGGCTTGCTGGCTGACTTGCCTGCGTCTATGGAGCAGGGCATTTGGCGGCTAGCGCGTGTTAAGAAAGCTAAATGCCTGTTTTTCAAATGGTTGTTAAGAAAATTTTATAAAAAGAAGTTTTAATAAAGCTGTGACCGACTTTCACCCATCATTCGGTCTCCGTGTCTGATTATTAATAGTGGTTAAGAGGGGTTGAGGAAATGCGCTAAGGGGTTACCTTCCCCTTCCCTTAGGTCAACACCGTCTCACGTTTTTCACCTGATGTAACCCTGAGTTTGCCTTAATGAAGATACCTTGAATTCACGTCTTGTCTTGTCTTTGCTTCCTACATGTCCTTTGTCGTCAGACACTCGTACTTAGTGTCTACCTGAGCCGGCCATCTGGTTCCAGCAGTCGTGGTGGCTCACCCCCTTGGTCTTGCCCCTGATACTCCCTGTATAGGGGGTGGTTCCTCACAAGGTGAGCTCGCCCTCAGTGGGTGGGTGCCACGACCCAGAGGGTCCACTCTAGAAAATGACTCAGCGATAACTGACTCCATCACAGAAGAGAAGACTTTTTGATACTGAACTACTTGGTGGGGTGCAGAATGTGCATCGTATTTCAAAAAATAACTCCTGGGGGCTGAGCCTTTTTCAGGGAATTAATGTGGACAGCAGAAGGCAGGTTCTGCCCACAAAAATAGTGGAGACAACGGCCTGGTGCGTGCTTGGCAGCAGGCAGTAGGAAATATTTGGACTACTGCTTTGCGTAAGGCACTAAACGCCTTTTTAAGTTGACTAATATGGACAGCAGAAGGCAGGCTGTGACCCCAAGAACAGTGTGAAAAATAGACCGGTGCTTTAAAAGAAAAAAGGCAGCACAAAATGCTAGTACTCTTTTTGTTGGAAAAATATTGCTTTGCCTCGAACAAGAGTTGTTTTAAGATGGACACTGGAAGAACACTTTAACCTCTCCCAACATAAAATACAATCTCTCCCTCCCTGTACTCTGACTTTGTTATGTGTCTTCAGCTCTGAAGAAAGCTATTTTCGGTGGTATGGAGTTTGTGACCGGCTCCTTTAAACTGTCCCTACTCGACTATCTCTCGCTCCCTACTCTACACTGATCTAGTATACCCTGCAGGTAGCCCTGAAAAGGGCTTTTGTGTTACCAAGATGCCTAAAGACTCTCCCTAGCAGCTGAGCGATTTCTCCCTAT
Source organism: Dendrobates tinctorius (assembly GCF_039654945.1). Taxonomy (NCBI): domain Eukaryota; kingdom Metazoa; phylum Chordata; class Amphibia; order Anura; family Dendrobatidae; genus Dendrobates; species Dendrobates tinctorius. The sequence goes on from NW_027361818.1 coordinate 18,839,629, forward strand.
GCTTGTAGATGCAATGTTCCCAAAATGGTGGCAGCAGGGCTTACATAGACCTTATGACGCTGGGTGGGCAACCAATCAGAGTAATGCCACAACCAAGATGTCTGCATCATTACTGTGATTGGTTAAGAAGCCCAGCATGTTTAGTAGCTGCAAAGGAGGCGTCAAAACTGCACAGTGGGACATCCGAAAATAGTGAGGCGAGTACACAAATACTCGCAATGTAACGAGTAACCCGAATACCGTACTAGCCGTGCGAATAGTGAATAGTAAGAATATACTCACTCATCACTAAAAGGAACACAAAGTTCACAGAGTAATTACTTTATCTCTTTAGACTTTTTAATAGAAGCTGTCACTTACCCTACCCCAATTTAGGTGCTAACATCAGTTACTGGGTGTAACATGCAAAGATGATCAACATTTATCTGATGCACAATTCGCTTACTGAGCACAAGAGGCTGGATTACTAAAGAGGCATCTTGTCAGGCTCCATGAAGATATCAGTGGCTGGTACCTAGGTCTCACTTGAACCTGAAGCAGTTATGGGTTTTTTTTACCACCATAAACTTTATGACAGGTTAATTTTCTAGCAAATTATATGAGTTTACACTCACAGGCATTGTGACTACAGAATATATAAAGGCATATGTTCCCGAGACACGTTGGAAATATATCTTAATCCTTCTTCACACATTTGTTTTGTATGTCCGTATGCAGTCCTTTACTTAAGGACTGTAAATACGAACATACGCACACCCATTGTATTCAATGTTGGTGCGCACATGTCAGATTTTTCATACAAATCAACAAATCACGTGTCTGAATGGAAAACCCACAAACATAACATTTTTTTGTGCAGCACGGACAAAATGCGTGCACTTTGATGACACACAGATGACAAATCAGCACAACCAGGAGACAATAATGGGAGTTGCATTCAGCAGCCGATGCCTGTGAGAAGTACAGTTCTCTCTGATCCCAGGCATTGGTGGCTGCTGATGGAAGCACTTATCATTGTCTCCTATCCATGACAAAATTTGGAGATTGTGGTGATCTCCTTGAGGTCATCGCAGTTCATCAGGCCACTCACAGTGAAGTGTGGGAACTCTATGACATCATCGCCCATCACTGAAGCTGTGCACACAGCACCTTATTGTATCCTGCTCCTCAGCCTGAACGGTCGCATCTTGGCACCATCCAGGTTGTAAAGCACTTACCACTGAAATGGATTGTGGGACAGTATGTTGGACATGTGAGGGATATGGTGGTTTATTATTTTTCTGTTTTTACAGAAGACAAGAGCTTCAATGGATTGGGCATAAGGTGAGTTATGTTGGTTTATTATTTTTCTATTTTTTTTACAGGAGACAAGGGCTTCAATGGCATGAGCATAGGGTGAGCATAAAAATGTTTTTTTTAATTTTTAAATACATGTGCTAAACAGGGTGTTTTGTATTCTTTCAAATAAAGGACTATTTTCTTGCTGTGTCTTTATTTACAATATGAATATGGGGTTAGTAAAGAAGAGGCATTTGATACACACCTCTCCATTACTAACTGCCAGGCTTGATGTCACCTGACAACACAAAGGTGATATCAACCCCCCAACACTATTACTCCTATTTAAAGTTCAGCGAAACGGGTCGGTCAATTTCAAAAGTCGCCAACTTTCGCAAAAGTCGGGTTTCATGAAACAAAACCCGACCATAGCGTGAGGTCGGCCACGAGTTCGGCAACCATGGCACCAAAGTCGTGTTTAAAATGATGCTTCAGCGCCCTTTTTCAGCCAATGTTGGAGGACGCACACGGTGGGCAACGTGATGGCATAGGCAGCGGTCACCACCATCTTTGAGAAGGGCATGCAAGTGATTAGCTTGCTTTGTGTGGCATCACAGGAGCTATAAAAGGGCGTGCACGCTGACCGCCATCTTACTTCTGCTGACCTCAGAATAGGGAGAGGTTGCTGCTGCGGCTGATTCTGTAGGGAGAGTGTTAGGCAGGGAAGAAGATACAAAAAACTGCTTCTGCTGCTAGCGATTTCGCCTGTACAACACACCAGTTAGTGTGCAGTGCAAGGGGAGGCTATATTTTGGTGCATCAGCTCAGTTGGTTATTAGGCTGCCTAATAAGGCTCCCTGATAGCTGCATTGCTGTTTTCACACTGCTGTGCAAACTGATTTTTTAAAGGCAAAAATACTTTTCATCCTCTTTTTTGCCCAGTTACCAAGCGTTCATTTTTCCACACTTTTGTGTGCAGCAGTCCTGCTTATTAGGCTGCCTGCTGCCATACTTGGGACTGAGAGCATCATTGTCAGCTTGCTAAAATCTCTAAGGAGATTCAAATTCTCCCCAGTCCTATATAGACATTTTGTACACCATCCAATTTCAGCCCGTTATATTGAGGTGTAATCTACACTGGGCCTGAGATAATAGCTCAGTGTCTTCAAGTCTGTAGGGAGGTTCAAATTCTCCCCAGTCCTACATAGACATTTTATACGCCATCCAATTTCAGCCTGTGATATTGAGGTGTAATCTACACTGGGCCTGAGATATTAGTTCAGTGTCCTCAAGTCTGTAGGGAGATTCAAATTCTCCCCAATACTATATACACCTTGTACCTTGTTTTACATTACCATATTGCTGGTGGTATTTTGGGTACACTTTCCCAAAAATGAGGAAGTGTGTTTGACGAAGCCGTGGAAGTGGGCGGGGGTTGCCAGCTGGTAATGATGGTGTTGGTGGTGGTGGTGGATCTGCTGGTAGTGGCAAAAGCACAATACCACCTAATGCAGGAGGTGTTGAGCCTGTGTCATCATCTGGCTCCACAAGGCCTCAAAGGCTCCCTTTTCTGGGAGTAGGTAAACCGCTTTTAAAGCCGGAGCTTCAGGAACAAGTTTTGGCTTACATTGCTGACACAGCCTTCAGCTCTATCACCTCCTCTTCTGAACTTTCAAAAAATAAAAGCACTGAGTCGTCATTGGAGGCTCATGGTCAGGAACCACACCTTTCCTTACGTCCTTCACCCCTACCAAAAGTAAAGGATGCAGCAGGCCACACTACAGATTACTCCATGGAGCTGTTTTCACATACCATGCCTGGGTTATCAAGTCAAATCGTGAATTACCCAGTCCAAGAAGAATCTGACATGGAGTGCACTGATGCACAGCCACTGCTAGACTTATCTGCTGGTACATTCACTCAGAGCACTACATTGTCCTCGCAGTGTACTGAGGCAGAATCTGACCCTGATGAAACTCAGGTGCCCCTTCCCGCATACTATACCACCTCACATGGTGACACAGAGGAAGGTGCACATGATATTGAAGAGGAGGTGATGGATGACCCAGTTGTTGACCCAGATTGGCATCCATTGGGGGAAGAGGGTGCCGCTGCCAATAGCTCAGAAGAGGAGGAGGAGCATCCGCAGCTAGCATCAACCTCTCAACAGCTGTTATCTGGCAGGCCCGGAGCAGTCCAAAAACAGGTTACAAAAACCAAAAGAGTTGCAAGACAGCTAGGCCAGACGGTCAAATTAGCACAGCGTGCAAGGCCTCAAAATGTCTTTCATAGTAGGAAGAGTGCAATGTGGCACTTTTTTGAACAAAATCCTAATGATCAGGCAAAGGTTATCTGTAAGAAGTGCGCAAAGACCTTTAGCCGAGGGAAAAATATGAGAAATTTGAATACAAGTTGCATGGGTTAGACATTTAACCACCATGCACTTGCAAGCGTGGACGGACTACCAAACCTCACGTACCACATGTGCACCTGCTCCGAATGAAGCTAGTCAGCAACGCTACATAGCTTCCCCCACTGTAAGCCCACCAGCTAGCACACCACCAGCAGCAAATGTCGAGGTGTCGTCGAAAGGGCAAAGCAGTCATGGAATCACAATGTTATTGCTACGAAAGACTGAATCTAGGCCATCAGCAACACCACCAACAACATCACCATCACCAACCCTCTCTCAGTCCGCCATGTCCACCGCTAGTTCCATCATATGCAGCTCTCAAGTCCAGCTCACCCTACCAGAGACTGTTATGAGTTCATTTTCTCCTTCACCTCTGATGTCTGATGAACTCCCTCTGCTGGAGGTAGTGAAATTGATCTGGATTGGAAGAACCTGTCATCTTAACAGGTGGATTGTGATTGGACATCCGGAATTTCTGAGTCGATATAAGGCAGCCGACGCCCTGCAGGGTCGCTGGTGATCCTTTCTGCTCTGAGCTCTGGCATCCAGTTTAGCTCCTGTCTACTAAAAGCTAAGTTTTTGCGCTGCTATTTTTCCATGAGATTTTGTCTGTTTACTTAGTGTTTGTGTTCAGCCTGCCCTGGTTGGGACGGGCTGAACTCCATTTTTGTCTCTGATCAGTTGATCTCTTTGCTCTGTCTTCAGAATATACCTGAGTGCTGATATAGTGATTTTGAAGTCTAGTGACTTCAGGGCCTTTTCTATCGGACGTGTTGGACATTATTTTTGGCAGGGTTTTTTGCGTGATTGCAGCCAGCATCTTTTGTCCTTTCCTGTCTGGTTGGTTGGGCCCCATCATTTGCTCAGCCTGTATTTCTGCCTGTGTTTGTGTTTTCATCTGTTTTTCACCGACAATACATGTTGGGGGCTGTCTATTGCTTTGGGGTCTGCTCTGGGGCAGTTTAGATTTCCCCTTTCTTTAGGCTTATTTAGCTCTCCGGCTGTGACGAGGGGTCTAGGGCACCGTAGGAACATCCCACAGCTACTGTTAGTTGTGGTGAATAGGATCAGGGGTCTGCAATCCGCTAGCTACCAACCTCTCTGGCTTTCTGGACTTAGCTTGTGTTTTTGTTTTTTCCTCCTCCGGTGACTCATTCATAACAAGAGACTATGAGTAGGACAAGAAAGTACTCATCCTCTCAACTGCGTACACTGGGTTTGAATGCCCACATTGCCAAACTAATCTTGTTAGAGATGATGCCCTACCAGTTGGTTGAAAGCGAAGCTTTCTGCGAACTCGTGGCCTACACAGTACCACGCTATGACCTACCCAGTCGGCACTTCTTTTCTCGCAAAGCCATCCCAGCCCTCCACCTTCATGTGAAAGACCACATTGTCCATGCACTCAAGCAATCAGTGAGTGGAAAGGTGCACCTCATAACAGATGCATGGTCCAGTAGGCATGGCCAGGGCCATTACATGTCCATCACTGCGCACTGGGTTAATGTGCTGGATGCAGGGTCCACAGGGGACAGCGGCGGTGGGACAGTGCTGCCTAGAACGGCCGGAATTTTGTGGCAGCCGTAGCCCTTTCCAAACTACGACACATACCTTGCCTGGCTCACACCTTGAACCTGGTGGTGCAGTGCTTCCTCAATAATTATCCGGAGTTAACAGGCCTGCTCCAGAAGGTCCGAAGACTGTGCTCGCACATCCGCCGGTCGCCCGTACACTCCAGTCGTATGCAGAAGCTGCAGCGATTGCTCCAACTTCCCAAGCACCACCTAATTATTGACGTTGCAACAAGGTGGAACTTCGCCCTGCACATGGTTGAGAGGCTGTGCGAACAGAGGCAGGCTGTAATGCATTTGTGGGAGGATACACGGCCAGGCACTTTGAGGGCAGACATGGAGTTGTCGGGTGTGCAGTGGTCGAAGCTGAAAGACCTCTGTAAAGTCCTTCAGTGTTTTCAGGAATGCACACGACTGGTAAGCGCAGACGACGCCATCATAAGCATGAGCATCCCACTTATGCGTCTTCTCATGCAAACTTTGACGCACATTAAGGAGCAGGCGTCAGCAGCCGAGGAGGATGAGGAAGAGGAGGAGGGAAGCCTTGATGACAGTCAGCCATTGTCTGCTCCGGGACCTCTCCTGGACGAGGTGGAGGAAGAAGAGGAAGAGGAGGAGGATGATAATGGGGATGATTATTTAGGGGAGGAGGATGCTTATCGTGGGGCAAGGGAAAATGTTGGCGTGGCAAGGTCTAGTACAGGGTTTGTGCGTGACTGGAGGGATGTGGATTTGCCAGAAAGTGCTCCTCCACCCAGCCCTCGCAGTGCATCATTGACACCTGGAATACTGGCCCACATGTCACATTATGCCTTGCAGATCCTAAAAAGGGACCCCCGCATTGCCAAAATGATGAACGATAACGACTACTGGTTGGCCAGCATCCTGGATCCACGCTATAAAGGCAAATTCCAAAACATCATGCCACAGGAGAACCTTGACCTAACAAACAAGCAACTCTGGTAAACCGTTTGTTTGAGGCATTCCCAGCAGACAGCAGCGGTGATGGTTCTCCAACGAGCTGTAGGGGGCAACATGGAAGAGGTGTTCTTGCTGCACACATCAGAAGTGGCGTTGGAGACAGGGGTTTCATGACCATGTTTTGGACTGATTTTTTAAGTCCCTCTCACACGACTGGTAATACTGCATCGATTGAACGTGACAGGAGACAGCAGTTGTCAACTATGGTTACAAACTACTTCTCATCCCATATCAATGTTCTCCCTCACAGGTCATTCCCCTTTGATTATTGGGCCTCTAAACTGGACGCCAGGCCTGAATTGGCACAATATGCCTTACAGGAGCTCGCTTGCCCTGCTGCTAGTGTGCTATCGGAAAGAGTCTTCAGTGCAGCTGTCTCAATCCTGACAGAAAAAAAGGACCCATCTGTCAACCCAAAATGTTGAGGATCTAACCTTCATTAAAATGAACCATGCATGGGTTTCAAAGGATTATGTCCCACCTTCCCATGATGACACATAGGTTGCCAGCAAAATGGCTCGCTTTTGTCCTCCTCTTCCTCGGACTTCTCCAATTCCTCCATTTGCAGCTGCTGAATGTCCAACATCAACATATGCCATTTTTTAAACCTCCCTAACTGGGCTGCCCCACCCATGGCCGAGGTCACCACCTAGCGCACGCAAACGTGCGAGTGCCATTGCCCTGGACAGGTGGGTGGTCCGACTCTTGGGCGCCGGCACTCGCACAGGGTCCCTCATAGTGCAATCAAGTGTCTCTGACGGTGGAGGTGCACACCCACCGTCAGACACACCAGCGTACTTTGAGGGGCCCAATACCAGCACCGACGCTCATGAGTGGGCCCCCCTTGCTTGGGCAGGGCCCCAGCATTTGCAACATTTACCTCTCCCTGGTCCTCCGCTGTGTAGTCTGGGCTGTCAAATCCTTCCCTGGGACTGCCACTACAAATTTGGTGAACTGATAGATGATGGTTAAGACGTAGCTATGCCCTGTCCTGCTGGCCGGGCTCTAGCTTCAGATGATCAATGGCTTCCATTTCTTATGGACGTCGACTCACAATGAGATGCAGTGGTGGTTTATCATCAGCTTTCACAGTTTTCCTACTCACAGATGTGTGACATTCCTGCCCACATTTTTAAATGTGCTCTCTCATGCCAATCCAATAGAATCGTCTACAGCCTGTGGCTTCTGTCTTTTGCACTCCAAAGTTACCTGACAGATCATGATAGGCAGTGAGGACCATGTCTACATCTCTCCCTGTGATCAAAATTTGATGGAGATGAGTAACAGTGATGGTATCAACGGTACTGCGATACAGCAAACCTTTCTTCACAAAGAACTGTTTTCGCTGTTTCCACACACAAAGTAATTGAGAGTCAGCATCGCCTCTGAGAATTCTCCAGGGAGTTTTTCCCGTGATTAGTAATTCCTAAATTTCTGCAATCACTTGACTTTATGTCTGTACTTTTATCCATCTCGTTTCCTCTTGCGGAGAGTCTGGACTGTCTTACTGAGACAGAAATATATTTGAAGATTTAAAAATACCACAACAGTGTATACTGGTGTACGCTTCAAAAACATTTCCTTTTTTTCTACTTTTTAGATTGTTGTCTAATCCATACTGAGGCTGTGAGTGTCTTTGTCGGACTCCGGAAATAAACACGGAGATTTTAAATGTTTAAACTATGCTATATATTCACCTGTTATCCGGTGATACTGTACCATTTCTCAACTTTCTGCAATCTTGTCGAATCCATACTGTGCCTGAGACCGTCTGAGTCTGCCCCCTGATTACAGATGAGTGGTGTTTGAGTGGAACTGTTGGCCAAGTTCAAATTCTAGTAAGCTGGACGCGGACCGAGGGGGCATGCCTGAGTCTCGTTCGTTAACGGAATTAAGCTTGCAATCTGTGCAGCTTTTTTGTGGATGGCATGGTTGAGGTTGCCCGTGTTGAGTCCAATTAAGCCGCAGGCTCCACTCCTGGTGGTGCCCTTCTGGACATTCCTTTAAGGTTCAGCTTTGCAACCATACTGCCCCCGGAAACAAACACTTTGCCTTCATGGACGCTGTTTGGAGGGTCGTGACTCGTGGGAATAACGCCTCCCAATCGGTTTACCTGCTAGAGTGAATCTTCATTGCTCACAAGCATGACATCACACTCCCTAGGAGGAAGCTAATGCCACTGTGGCGAATGTACTCCTTGGGGCGCCACAAGTGCACAGATGCCCAGCCAATGCTAGATGATTCTGCTGGAACATTGACCCAGACCACTACATTCCCCTCGCGCTCTACACAGCCAGAAGCTGACTCTGATGAAACTCAGGTTACCCTTCCCACATACTATACTACCTTACACGGTGACAAAGAGGAAGGTGCAGATGAAAGTGCAGGTTCGGCCCACCCGCCGTCAGACACACCACCCTACTATGAGGGGCCCTGTGCCAGTGCCGTCACCAATGAATGGGCCCCCCCTGCTTGGTAAGGATCACAGCACTTACAAAGTTGAAATACTTACCTCTCCTTGCTCCTCCGCCATGATGTCTTGCGTGTTTCCTGACAGTGACATTCTGGTCAAAGAGCGCGATGACATCACGTCTATACGCCCTCTGCCTATACAGTCCAAGTGCAAAGAGATGGAAGATGGGGACGACGAGGAGTCCAGAGTACAGGGATTCCCTAGCTTGGAGACTTATTTAATTGTTTTAAAGGTTGGGAGCAATTTTTGGGGAGCACGATACTCCGGTGAATGATATCTGGGGCCCACCATACACTGGAGCATTCCAAAGGTGGACATCAGACACTGGAGCAGGATTTACAGGGCCCATTATACACTGGAGCATTAGAAATGGGGCCCATTATATATCGAGCATTGTTTGGGCCCATAAGACACTGGAGCTTCAACCATTGTGAACAACATATACTCTAGCATTATGTGGAGCTCATCATATACTGTATCGAGCATTATATGGGACCAATGATTCTGTATGGAGAAATATATGGGCCTCATTACTCTGTGTGGCGCACTATGCGGTGGACATAATACTGTATGGAGTTATATACTGTCTGTTTTTGGAGCTATTGGAGAATTTAAAATGGATATCAGTCATGTGATGTAAGAATTGAAGTATTTTTCATTGTACTGTACCGCTATTTCTCTGCCATGTCAAAGGATCATGAATTGTGTCATGTGTTAAAGGAGCCCAGTGACACTCTTTGGCCCTTGGCCCACAAAAATCTGGAGCCAGCATTACCCCTCCCCCCACAACTTTAGCCAAATAACCCCCAGTTTTCAATGCCTAACTATTATTATAAGTAAATTAAGGTTGACAAGCTTAAGGAATAAGAATTGATGTTTTTGGCATTAAAATGGGCACTGTAGGTGTGTTTCCTGTCCTCCACTCACTGCCGACTTTTATTCCCCATTGACTTACATTGGGTTTCGTGTTTCAGTCGGACTTCAACTTTTCACAATAATCGACTGATTTCGTTCAACCCGACTTTTGCGAAAGTCGAGTTTCGTGAAACTCGACTCGACCCGAAAAAAGGCAAAGTCGCTCATCTCTATTCCTATTACCTCACCTGTCCGTTGCCCCGCGTTATTAACATTAGCCCCAGCCATGGGTTTTCCCTCTGCTGATTATGAAAACTGTGCAATAGCTCACATCTTTTTTTACTTAACTATTTATTTTACACAGGAGGTACACAACTGGGACTGAGTACAACTTTCATCATTATCTCCTGGTCGTGCTGATCTCAGTGCGAGCAGCAGCAAATGATGAGAGCTGCCTTCAGCATCTGCTGGCACCTGGGATTAATGTGAACTGTACCAATTCTTCCCAGGTGCCGGTACCTGTCACATGGATGAGACACATGGCCACACTGACAGCAAACATGGACACATGGATGGCACATGGACTGCACACATATGTCACATACATACACATGAACACAGACCATATGTAACGCCGGTGTGTTTGTAGTTTGCTTCCCCACAGCGTTACTCTGCATGTCTGCATTAACCCTTTGCTCCTTTCCTCCTAACTAGCAGGGATACTAATAATAATAATCTTTATTTTTATATAGTGCTAACATATTCCGCAGCGCTTTACAGTTTGCACACATTATCATCACTGTCCCCGATGGGGCTCACAATCTAAAATCCCTATCAGTATGTCTTTGGAATGTGGGAAGAAATCGGAGTACCCAGAGGAAACCCAAGCAAACACGGGGAGAACATACAAACTCCTTGCAGATGCAGTGCTATCCACTGAGCCACCGTGCTGCCCTGTTGTCTGTTACCGTTATGGATGCTGCTCAGTTTTCTGCCTTGCTACGTAGCCATACATGCATGTGTGGCTCCGCTGCTCTGCATGACCACCTGCTGGTGCAGTCCCTGGCTGCCGCTGTGGAAAGCTATCCGTGGATTAAAAGGTCCTCTGCACTGTGTATGGCTTCCCACATGTGTTCAGGCTTGCAGCTCGCCAGATGTCCTTTGCAATGCTGATTTGTGTTTGGCTCTGGTTAGGGTGCGCGCGGCCACACCTCCCCTGCTTTTATGAGGAATGGGTGTGTGCTTCAATTGCTGCTCCAGCGTATCGCTGTAAAGCAGCTGCTGTATAAAAGTACCCTGCCCTGTGGGGCTTTGCCAGAGCTTTGCATTGAGCTCCTCAACCTAGCTATGTGAGTTTGAGTGTTCAGCTCCTGCTCTGATTCTGATCAGTTCTGGAGGAGCTGTTGCTCTTTGTCCCTGTGTGAACTGTGTCTTGCCGCCTGCCAGGAGGCAGAATATCCTGGTCCCAGTGTTAATGTTTGGAGTCTTGCCTTGTACCTGTTTCCTGCTGTGTTTTGTTTCCTGAATCCTGGATCCTGGATCTGTTCCTGAACCTGACCCTGTCTGAACTGTGTCCTGTGTGTAATGTTCCTGAGGTCCTTCCTTGTCCTGAACCCTGTGCCCAGTGACTGTGACTCTTTACTACCTGACTTGCTGTGATTTAACCTGGGTTCATCTAGGAAGGAGGAGTCCGGGGTGTCCGCTGAGTTTCTGCTACTCTGTGCTCAGCTGAGGATTCGGTGCAATTCCCTGCCTTTTCTAGGCCAACCTGGCGGGGTTTGCACCAGACCGCTTGGGTTCCTTTCTAGGTCGATGCCAGATGTCCAGAGCCTGATGACTGTGGCCTCTCGTCTGGAGCTTGATGACCATGGCCTGATGTCCGGTGTCTGGCGACCTCTTCCAGATGTGCTGTGCCTGATGTCCTCTGCCAGATATCCGGATCCTATACTTCCCTGCCCGATGTCCAGAGCCTGCAAATCGCTGCCAGTGGTCTGGAGCCTGATGACTGCGGCCTGATGTCCGGAGCTGATGTCCGCAGCCTGATGTCCGGAGCCTGTCGATCACTGCCAGATGTCCGGAGTCTGATGACAGTGTGCTGATGCTCTATCTGAGATCTGGGTCCTGATGTCCTGCCTGGTGTCCTGATGTCCTGCCTGGTGTCCTGATGTCCAGTCCGTGTTCCTGATGTCCAGTCCATGTTCCTGATGCTCTGCCTGTTTCCCGATGTTCCTCCAATGCCCTGAGGTCCACCCAGTGATAACGTCCTTCTGGGATCGGGTCTGATGTTCTCCTGCTGAGCCTGTGCTACGCCTGAGACCTGAGAGAGAGTCCGTCCTAGTATGCCCATGCCAGAGGATCCTGGACTGCATCAACCCGTGATGACTTCTGCCATTGTCTGACGTCGGTCCTGGGTATGGGTCTGATGTTGTCCTGCTGAGCCAGTGATATGCCTGAGGCCTGAGAGATAGGCCGTCCTGATATGCCCGTGCCAGGTGACCCTGGACTGCATCAACCCGTGAAGACCCCTGCCATCGTCTGAAGTCTGTCTGAGGTCGGTGTCTGATGTTCTCCTGCTGAGCCTGTGCTGCGCCTGAGGCCTGAGAGAGAGGCCGCCCGAGTATGCCTGTGCCAGACAACCCTGGACTGCATCAACCCGTGATGTCCTCCAGCCTTCATCTGTTATCCTGAGACGTGTACCCTTCCCTGATGTGCGGAATCGGGAGCCTTGCATAACTGTTTCGTTTATGTACCATGTCTTGTTCAAGTAAACTTTATGTCTATACCTGAAGCTGTGCGGTATTATGTAGTTTTTGTCTTCTCGTCCACATGCTCAGCTGTCACAGACCCCAGTCGCTACCCTTCCCTGGTCTGGGTAGGCCCGGGTCCCCCCTGTGGTCCAGTGGGTCCACATTCCGTCCCCACCTGGGACGCTCGCCCCACGTCGGCGTGGTCGGTCTACGTGGAGGTGCCGGCTGGGCCGCGTCCGCGGTCGCTAGTTGCGAAACCATAGATCTCCCCAGCACTGTTTTTTCCTTTACGGGAATCACCAGGATGTGAATAAGTATGTGAAGAAGTATTGCAGGAATTTGAGGAAGTGCTGGGGCAATGAGTGGGACTAAGTAACATAATTACAACAGGGTACTAAACCTATCCAATCTCACTGAGCCACAAATTTCAACATTTGCTATTCAACTAATTGCTGTACAAACTACTTTTACTTATCAGGAGGTTAATGGCATCAACAAGATTTAAAATCTGCACATTGGCCAGAAGCAGATGGAAGGAGCGATGATTTCTGATTGCTGCAAACTTTCTTGTCATTTCTTGATACACTGCAAACTAGAGTAGTGCCATGCTGCTGATTTCCCACATTGCAAATCCATCTCTTACATTATCCTAGAACAAGGTAAAATATTATATGGTCTAAGTCAGGGTGGGCAATTCATTTTCCAGAGGGGCCAAATTAGAAACCATGACTTTTGGATATGGGACGGACCCTCAATCCATCTTAAAACCACCATAACTACAGTAAACCTAGGCACTAGAATAAATACACAGAACACATTATTTTGGTTGTCAAAATGGCCACAGCTTTATTTAAATCACAGGATTAAACCAACCACAGTAGGAGTAAGGTGAAGTGCTAGTACATTGGGATTCACAAGTACTGTGACATCCCAGCTGTCTGACATACAGAACCAGGACAGACAGCCATAAAGGGGCGGCACGCCCTGGTTTGCCATTCAAGCAGAGCCAGTAAACTTTCAGGCCACCAATGACCCTATTATCCTCACTCCTGTGCTTAACCACTGTGCCCACCCCTGATTGACGTTACCATTACAACGTCCTTGAGGCTGGCCACCAAAGCCGAGCCTGGTCACCACCATGAGGTTTTACATCCTCTATTAGTTAAAATGAGTCCCCCTTAACTTGCCTGCAACTTCCACCTGACTCCTAAACCGCCACTGACGAGGCCATTTGACACCTTGAGTGGACTCGGCCCCCATCAACCATGACTAATAAAGCCATCAACCAACATGCTATGGAAAGATTGTGCATACAAGTAACAAAATTCCAGGGCTATGATAAAATTAATCTATCAATGCCACTCTACCAAGTTATAATTGATAATACTATAACTACAGTAAAATAACAGTCGTTAAACATCCTGCAATGAGGATCCCATAATGAGGAATGTGGAAAGCAAACCATAATAAAGCCAGTCTGAGTACCTGCATAATGACATCTGTCATGCCTCAAAAAACTATTATACCGCATGTATTGTAGCAGGCTCTAATAATTCATCAATTCACAGATTTTAGTTTTAGAAATCACCATTATTTACAGTAGCTGTGCTGCGTAGTAATAATGTCCAATGATGGACACAGTCCGTCATCAGCCATCTCCCCTGCTTTGATGAGGGCTCCGGCGCTGAGCCCGCATCAAAGCCAGGACATGTCAGCTGTTATGAACAGCTGACATGTGCCCGCAATAGGCGCGAGCGGAATCGCCGTCCGCCCGTGCCTATTAACTAGTTAAATGCCGCTGTCAAAGCTGACAGCGGGCATTTAAATAGAATTTCTGGCCGCCGGGCCGGAAATGACGTCATCGCCGACCCCGTCACGTGATCGGGGGTCGGCGTCACGTTGCCTGGACAACCAGAGGTCTCTATGAGACCTCTATGGTTGTTCCAGGCATAAGGCTTTCAGCGCCACCCGGTGGTTGGCGCTGAAAGCACAGCAGTAAATCTGCTACATATGGGCGATCTGCTCATCGCCCATATGTAGCAGAGCCAATCGGGGTGCGCATGCTTCTAGCCTCCTATGGAGGCTATTGAAGCATGCCAAAAGTAAAAAAAAAAAAATGTTTAAAAATAAAAAAAATTAAAAAAAACCTAAAAGTTCAAATCACCCCCCTTTCGCCCCAATCAAAATAAAACAGTAAAAAAAAAATCCCACATACACATATTAGGTATCGCCGCGTTCAGAATCGCCCGATCTATCAATAAAAAAAAAGCATTAACCCGATCGCTAAACGGCGTAGCGAGAAAAAAATTCAAAACGCCAGAATTACGTTTTTTTGGTCACCAAGACATTGCATTAAAATGCAATAACGGGCGATCAAAAGAATGTATCTGCACATAAGTGGTGTCATTAAAAACTTCAGTCCGGCATGGAAAAAATAAGCCCTCACCCGACCCCAGATCATGAAAAATGGAGACGCTACGGGTCTCAGAAAATTGCGCAAATTTTTTATTTTTATTTTTAGCAAACTTTGGAATTTTTTTTCACCACTTAGATAAAAGAGGACATAGACATGTTTGGTGTCTATGAACTCGTAATGACCTGGAGAATCATAATGGCAGGTCAGATTTAGCATCTAGTGAACCTAACAATAAAGCCAAGCAAAAAACAAGTGTGGGATTGCACTTTTTTTGCAATTTCACCGCACTTGGAATTTTTTTCCCGTTTTCAAGTACACGATATGGTAAAACCAATGATGTCGTTTAAAAGTACAACTCGTCCCGCAAAAAATAAGCCCTCACATGGCCATATAAATGGAAAAATAAAAAAGTTATGGCTCTGGAAAGAAGGGGAGGGAAAAATGAAAATGTAAAACCAAAAATACCCCTGGTCGTTAAGGGGTTAAACCCACTTACTATCACTACCCAAAAAGTGATGAGCATATAAAGAGAAAGATATTATAAATAGGAAGTAATTAAAAGCTATACACAATATAACATCAACATTATAACCGACCATGAAATAACGTTCATAATATTTGGAAGTAGTAATTTAAATAAACCTATAGCAGAAAAAGTCTACAAAGACATTATTAATAAGCCTTCTACGCCATTGTTAATTGTTTTTCAGGCATTTGATAATATTTTCCATTAACCTCTCCAACTGGGTCAAAGGCATCGAGAATAGGCATATTGCCCTTTATGTTATAGCGCTTGATTTCCCTTAGTCACTCCCACTGACTCAAGGCCACCCAGATTAGGTACATTGCTCTTCATTTAACCCCTTTCTGCCATATGACATACTATCCCGTCCATGTGACCTGGGACGTAATCCCCATGGACGGGATAATACGTCATGGCATTTAGTGCGACATCGCGACTTAAGTCGCGGTGATCACATTAAAATTCCGACGCCATCTTACCTTAGGTTAGATGGCTTCGGCATTCCGGGGTCTGTTGCCACCCTCCCTTCCTCCCAAGAGCTGTGATTGGCTGTCCACCCCCCTTTGCGCCACCTCCGTGCGCATATTTAGCAGCCGCTGAGCGCTGATTGGTGACACAGGTTCACTGATCAACACTCACGCTAGCTTTTTTTTCCCTCAGTCCCCTTGGCGCCAACTCCGTATTCGCATCCCACAGCCGCCAAACTTTGATAAGTGACACAGTTCACTTATCAGAGCTTGTGCCTGCTGATTCCTTTTTTTTCACTCCCCTTTGCGCCACCTGACTACAAGCGTAAGTGCTAATCCCTGATCGCTGTCCGATCTCTCTTCATCCAAGTTTGACGCCACCGGCCTCACAGAAATAGACTTTTTCAAAGTCTTTTTCTCTGAGGATTTTGTAAACGTCATGGTGGAGCAAGCTAATTCGGCAATATTGGAGCGTTGATATTTTATACAACACTCCAGTGTTCTGAATGGTCATGGCCCGGATGCGTTTTGAGGCCATCCTCAAATATCTGCATTATACCAATAATGCACATTGTCCCGCATGAGATGACCCCAACTTTGACCATCTCTTCCAAGTTCAGCAGGTCATCGAACACTTCATCAAAAAGTTTGCTGAAGTGTACTTGCCCAAAAGGGACATCTGCGTGGATGAATCCTTGGTTCATTTCAAGGGAAGGCTCGGATTCCATCAATACCTGCCCAGTAAGAGGGCCAGGTACGAAATAAAACTACAAACTTTGTGAAAGTACCTCAGGGTACACTCACAGGTTTAGAGTGTAGGAATGAAAGGACACCAGGATTGAACCCTCTGAGTGTCCTCCTGTCCTGGGAGTGAGAGGGAAAATTGTGTGGAATTTGGTACACCCACTGCTGGATAAAGGTTATCACCTCTACACTGATAACTTTTATACCAGTGTCCTGTTGTGAATTCTCTCTCTGGAATCCCTCTGGTGGTTACTGGAGGTAGTGGAGCTGGTCAGATTGACAGAGGCTTGCCACCTGATAATGATGATGACAATTGGAGATCTGGAGTTTCTGACTGGTATATTTAAGACAGCTGACTTCCTTCAGTCCCTGCTGGTGATTTTCTTCCTGTGCCTTCTAAGGTCTGATGTCTGATGTCTCCTGCTCTGTTCCTGCATGGTTCAGCTAAGTGGCTCATTTGCTAATCTTTTTGCATTTGATCTGGTTTTGTCTATCTCTGCTTTGTGCGGGTCAGCTTGCTCCTGCTGGGGCTTTGATGGATCACCGCCCATATGTTACTGCTTGTCTCAGTTTGTTTTGTCCCCTGTTATATTTGTCTCTTTTTCCTTTGCTATCAGTATATACCAGAGTGCTGATATAGTGGGGGTGAAGTTGTGTGACGTCAGTGTTTTTGTGCATCAGACGTGTTGGATTTTTCAGGGTTTTTTGCTTGATTGCAGACAGTGTCTTTCTTTTCCTGTCCTGTCTAGTCAGTTTGGGCCTCATCATTTGCTCAGTCTATTTTTCTGCCTGCGAATGTGTTTTCATCTTGTCTCACCGACAATATATGTTTGGGGGCTGTCTATTCCTTTGGGGGTCTGCTCCGGGGCAGTTTAGATTTCACCTTTCTTGCTTTAGGCTGAGTCAGTTTTCCGGCCGTGCCGAGGCATCTAGAGCATCGTATGTACGCTCCACGGCTACTGCTACTTGTGTGGATAGCATCAGGGGTCTGCAATCCACTTAGTTTCCAACCTCTCTGGTTTTCTGTGGCTTGGCCTGGTCCTGCTATCCTCCTCGGTGACCCATTCATAACAGCGTCCCACTCTGCAAATCCCTCTGCGTGAGGTACCGCAGACTGCGGTACTGTCCGAAAAAAATTCAGAGAGGCCTCCCGAAGATGCTTCTTGAGCAGATGCTCAGAAAAGGTGAGAGCAGAGCCCAATGTAATGACCACCTGCTGGTGGTCAAGTACAACAACAGGAGGGATGTCCTTCACTTGATCACCATACACGGTGATGGCAGCAACCTCAACACTGTACGGTGTACCTCTGCACAGGTAAGCAAACCGACCTGTGTAGTGGGGTACAACAAAATCATGGGGCGTGTTGATCTCTCTGATCAACTCCTCCAACTGTACAATGCTCTCAGAAAGGCCAGGGTGTGGTACAAAAAGCTGGCCGTGCACATCGTACAAATTGCAATGCTCAACGCTTTCCTGCTGTCACAATGTGCACGCCACACTGATACGTTGTACTTTCAGTTCCAGGAGGTAGTGGTTAAGGCCCTGATGTTTGGCACTCTGGAAGGAGCGGGCCCCAGTACTTACGGAACTGAAGGTGCTTGTATCGTACCAGGTCAGCATTTTCCGGGGTAATCCCACCAACTGGAAGGAAAGGTAAGCCACAAAAAAGGTGCCGAGTGTGTTACAAAAGGGGACTATGCAAGGATACCATTTATCCATGCCCCCAAAAACCTGGCCTGTGTATGAAGGATTGCTTTGAATTGTACCATATCTCAATGCACTATTAATTTCCTTTACAGGAAGCAGATTAGTTCCAAAGGGGGCACATCTAGATAAGTTCCCTGGGGGTCTAGTATCCAAAATGATGTCACTAGTGTTTTTTTTTTTACTGTTTAGAAACATCAGGGGCTATGCAAATGGAACATGACGCCCGCAGACCATTCCACCAAAGTCTGCATTCCAAAACGTCACTACTTCCCTTTCGAGCCCCGACGTGTGCCTAAACAGTTTTTTCACACATGTGGGGTACCATTGTACTCAGGACAATTTGGACAACAACTTTTGAGGTCCAATTTCTTCTTTTACTCTTGGGAAAATAAAAAAAATTGGGGACTAAAAGATCATTTTTGTGGGCAAAAAATAGGATTTTTTTTCACGCCCGGGCTATATAAACTTTAGTGAAACACATAGGGGTTCAACGTTCTCATCACAAATCTAGAAAAGTTCCTTATGGGTCTAGTTTCCAAAATGGGGTCACTTGTGGGGAGTTTCCAATGTTTAGGCACATCAGGGGCTCTGCAAACGGAACATGACGACCGCATAACATTCCATCAATGTCTGCATTCCAAAATGTCAATACTTCCCTTCTGAGCCCCGACGTGTGCCCAAACAGTAGTTTTTCCCCACATATGGCGTACCAGAGTATTTAAGACAAATTGGAAAACAACTTTTGGGGTCCAATTTCTCCTTTTACCCTTGGGAAAAAAAATGGGAACAAAAAGATCATTTTTGTGGCCAAAAAATAGGATTTTTTATTTTCACACGTGGCCAGTATAAACTTTAGTGAAACACTTGGGAGTTCATAGTGCTCACCACTAGTGTTGATCGATACCATCCGATATAGAGAAATATCAGATCGGATTGGATCGGCCTGATACAAAAAAAAGTTTCGGGTATTGCCGATTCCGATACCGGAAGTCCAATTCAAGTCAATGGGACAAAAATATCGGAATGAAAAAAAACCCTTTCTTTACTTGCACATCAAGTTCGGGAGGGGGGAAGAGTGTGGGCGGTGCATGGGCGGACACTGAGCGTGTCTGTGTGTGCGGGCGGGGTCTGTGCGGGCCTGCCTGGGGGTCTGTACGGGCCTGCCAGGGGCTTGTTTCGGCTGCCGGGGGTCTGCACGGGCCTGCTGGGGGTCTGTGCCAGCTGCCGGGGGTCTGTACGGGCCTGCCTGGGGCTTGTGCCGGCTGCCGGGGGTCTGTACGGCCCTGCAGGGGGCTTGTGCCGGCTGCCGGGGGTCTGTACGGGCCTGCCGGGGGCTTGTGCCGGCTGGCGGGGGTCTGAACGGGCCTGCCGGGGGCTTGTGCTGGCTGCCGGGGGTCTGTGTTGGCCTGCTGGGGGTCTTGTGTGTGTGCAGGCATCGTCCGATGGGACCACAAGTCCCATCGGGCGATGCCTGCTACAATGACAGTGATTGACACATTAGCCAATGACGGGACAGTAGTAGTCCCATCATCCGGCTAATGTGTTGAATGTAAAAAAAAAAATATATATATATATATATATATATACACATACTACATACATACAACATAATACATACAACATACATACATACTACATACAGTGGGGAAAAAAAGTATTTAGTCAGTCAGCAATAGTGCAAGTTCCACCACTTAAAAAGATGAGAGGCGTCTGTAATTTACATCATAGGTAGACCTCAACTATGGGAGACAAACTGAGAAAAAAAAATCCAGAAAATCACATTGTCTGTTTTTTTTTCATTTTATTTGCATATTATGGTGGAAAATAAGTATTTGGTCAGAAACAAGCAATCAAGATTTCTGGCTCTCACAGACCTGTAACTTCTTCTTTAAGAGTCTCCTCTTTCCTCCACTCATTACCTGTAGTAATGGCACCTGTTTAAACTTGTTATCAGTATAAAAAGACACCTGTGCACACCCTCAAACAGTCTGACTCCAAACTCCACTATGGTGAAGACCAAAGAGCTGTCAAAGGACACCAGAAACAAAATTGTAGCCCTGCACCAGGCTGGGAAGACTGAATCTGCAATAGCCAACCAGCTTGGAGTGAAGAAATCAACTGTGGGGGCAATAATTAGAAAATGGAAGACATACAAGACCACTGATAATCTCCCTTGATCTGGTGCTCCACGCAAAATCCCACCCCGTGGGGTCAGAATGATCACAAGAACGGTGAGCAAAAATCCCAGAACCACGCGGGGGGACCTAGTGAATGAACTGCAGAGAGCTGGGACCAATGTAACAAGGCCTACCATAAGTAACACACTACGCCACCATGGACTCAGATCCTGCAGTGCCAGACGTGTCCCACTGCTTAAGCCTGTTCATGTCCGGGCCCGTCTGAAGTTTGCTAGAGAGCATTTGGATGATCCAGAGGAGTTTTGGGAGAATGTCCTATGGTCTGATGAAACCAAACTGGAACTGTTTGGTAGAAACACAACTTGTCGTGTTTGGAGGAAAAAGAATACTGAGTTGCATCCATCAAACACCATACCTACTGTAAAGCATGGTGGTGGAAACATCATGCTTTGGGGCTGTTTCTCTGCAAAGGGGCCAGGACAACTGATCCGGGTACATGAAAGAATGAATGGGGCCATGTATCGTGAGATTTTGAGTGCAAACCTCCTTCCATCAGCAAGGGCATTGAAGATGAAACGTGGCTGGGTCTTTCAACATGACAATGATCTAAAGCACACCGCCAGGGCAACGAAGGAGTGGCTTCGTAAGAAGCATCTCCTGGTCCTGGAGTGGCCTAGCCAGTCTCCAGATCTCAACCCTATAGAAAACCTTTGGAGGGAGTTGAAAGTCCGTGTTGCCAAGTGAAAAGCCAAAAACATCACTGCTCTAGAGGAGATCTGCATGGAGGAATGGGCCAACATACCAACAACAGTGTGTGGCAACCTTGTGAAGACTTACAGAAAACGTTTGACCTCTGTCATTGCCAACAAAGGATATATCACAAAGTATTGAGATGAAATTTTGTTTCTGACCAAATACTTATTTTCCACCATAATATGCAAATAAAATGAAAAAAAAAACAGACAATGTGATTTTCTGGATTTTTTTTTCTCAGTTTGACTCCCATAGTTGAGGTCTACCTATGATGTAAATTACAGACGCCTCTCATCTTTTTAAGTGGTGGAACTTGCACTATTGCTGACTGACTAAATACTTTTTTTCCCCACTGTATATACTACATTCATACAACATACATACTACATATATACTACATACATACAACATACATACTACATTCATACTACATACATACTACATTCAAACACAGTACATACAACATACATACAACATGCTACAGACATACAACATACATACAACATTCATACAACATACATACATACATACTACATACTACATTCATACTACATACATACAACATGCTGCAGACATACAGCATACATACTACATACAACATACATACATTCATACAATACCTACATACTACATTCATACAACATACATACATACTACATACTACATACATACAGTTGTGGCCAAAAGTATTGACACCCCTGCAATTCTGTCAGATAATACTCAGTTTCTTCCTGAAAATGATTGCAAACACAAATTCTTTGGTATTATTATCTTCATTTAATTTGTCTTAAATGAAAAAACACAAAAAGAATTGTCCTAAAGCCAAATTGGATATAATTCCACACCAAACATAAAAAAGAGGGTGGACAAAAGTATTGGCACTGTTCGAAAAATCATGTGATGCTTCTCTAATTTGTGTAATTAACAGCACCTGTAACTTACCTGTGGCACCTAACAGGTGTTGGCAATAACTAAATCACACTTGCAGCCAGTTGACATGGATTAAAGTTGGCTCAACCTCTGTCCTGTGTCCTTGTGTGTACCACATTGAGCATGGAGAAAAGAAAGAAGACCAAAGAACTGTCTGAGGACTTGAGAAACCAAATTGTGAGGAAGCATGAGCAATCTCAAGGCTACAAGTCCATCTCCAAAGACCTGAATGTTCCTGTGTCTACCGTGCGCAGTGTCATCAAGAAGTTTGAAGCCCATTGTACTGTGGCTAACCTCCCTAGATGTGGACGGAAAAGAAAAATTGACAAGAGATTTCAACGCAAGATTGTGCGGATGTTGGATAAAGAACCTTGACTAACATCCAAACAAGTTCAAGCTGCCCTGCTGTCCGAGGGTACAACAGTGTCAACCCATACTATCCGTCGGCGTCTGAATGAAGAGGGACTGTATGGTAGGAGACCCAGGAAGACCCCACTTCTTACCCCGAGGCATAAAAAAGCCAGGCTGGAGTGTGCCAAAACTTACCTGAAAAAGCCTAAAATGTTTTGGAAGAATGTTCTCTGGTCAGATGAGACAAAAGTAGAGCTTTTTGGGCAAAGGCATCAGCATACAGTTAACAGAAGAAAAAAAGAGGCATTCAAAGAAAAGAACACGGTCCCTACAGTCAAACATGGTGGAGGTTCCCTGATGTTTTGGGGTTGCTTTGCTGCCTCTGGCACTGGACTGCTTGACCATGTGCATGGCATTATGAAGTCTGAAGACTACCAACAAATTTTGCAGCATAATGTAGGGCCCAATGTGAGAAAGATGGGTCTCCCTCAGAGGTCATGGGTCTTCCAGCAGGACAATGACCCAAAACACACTTCAAAAAGCACTAGAAAATGGTTTGAGAGAAAGCACTGGAGACTTCTAAGGTGGCCAGCAATGAGTCCAGACCTGAATCCCATAGAACACCTGTGGAGAGATCTAAAAATGGCAGTTTGGAGAAGGCACCCTTCAAGTATCAGGGACCTGGAGCAGTTTGCCAAAGAAGAATGGACTAAAATTCCAGCAGAGCATTGTAAGAAACTCATTGATGGTTACCGGAAGTGGTTGGTCGCAGTTATTTTGGCTAAAGGTTGTACAACCAAGTATTAGGCTGAGGGTGCCAATACTTTTGTCTGGCCCATTTTTGGAGTTTTGTGTGAAATGATCAATGTTTTGCTTTTTGCTTCATTCTCTTTTGTGTTTTTTCATTTAAGACAAATTAAATGAAAATAATGATACCAAAGAATTTGTGTTTGCAATCATTTTCAGGAAGAAACTGAGTATTATCTGACAGAATTGCAGGGATGTCAATACTTTTGGCCACCACTGTACAACATACATACAACATGCTACAGACATACAACATACATGCAACATACATACATTCATACAATACATACATATTGTTACGGTGGCGGAACACGCTTAAAAAAATATTAAAAAAGCGTGTTCGCCGCCCGGGGTCCACCGTGCGGCAGATGGAAAAAACGCTGCTAACAGAAGCAGAGCACTACGGCGGTAGTGTGCACTGGGTATAACTGCACCCAATATGCACAGAGGCAAGCTCTGTTCACACACAGAGCTGCACGCACAGAGTATACAATAACGCTGAGTCTGTTCTATGTCACAGACTGACAGCAACACAGATACGGTATTTAAGGTCACAGGAGTAGCCTTAAACCGCAGGACTACTCCGTCTAGACCTACCGTAACAAAAGATGCGGAACGTCGCAACTGCGAACGTCTGACAGACTGCAACCGCAGCGTGGTGTGCACAGAGCCACAGAGGAGACACCGCAAACTCGCTGGCGCGATGCAGAACACTAGCTGCTGGAAAAGTATAGCTGGAGCGCGCTGACGCTAGCGCTGCTACTGGCGGCTGCCCAATCACTCACACAATCGTAATATCAGAGGAAAGGGGTTTCATAATAAGTCAGTCACCAGTCCAAGCATCCATCACCATACATACAGCAGCAGTATGAAAAATACTAGCGCATGGCATAGCGGCCATGCGCACTTTTATAGGGTACGGGACCTGCCGGAAATCTCCAGAGCCCTGAGCATAACCAATTAAATCAGGAGCAGGACCTGAGCACCTGACTCCTGAACTCCAATGAGAGCTAGTCCCGTGAGCATGCTCAGAAGCTGGGACAAAGGACTTAGCCTCTGGAGACAAATGTGTGAATCTGGATTCCCGCATAGGCATTATAGAACCCAGATTCCTAACACATATAGCCATATAATACATATAACATAGAGTACATACTCACCAATACTTGTCACATTGTTCCCCGAAGCCAGTGTCATCTATGAAAAAATATGAAAATAACAAACAAGCCATATACTCCCTGATCTGCAGAAATCCACGAGTGTTCACATGCAACATACATACAACATGCTACAGACATGTAGACATGTTGTATGTATGTAGTATGTATGTAGTATGTATGTATTGTATGAATGTATGTAGTATGTATGTTGTATGTATGTTGTATGTCTGTAGCATGTTGTATGTATGTTGCATGTAGGTAGCATGTAGCATGTACATATGTTGTATGAATGTAGTATGTATGTATGCTGTATGAATGTAGTATATATGTAGTATGTAGTATGTATGTATGTTGTATGAATGTAGTATATATGTAGTATGTATGTAGTATGTATGTATGTTGTATGACTGTAGTATATATGTAGTATGTACTGTATGTCTGTAGCATGTTGTATGTATGTAGTATGTATGTAGTATGTATGTATGTATGTAGTATGTATGTAGTATGTACTGTATGTCTGTAGCATGTTGTATGTATGTAGTATGTATGTTGCATGAATTTTGTATATATGTAGTATGTATGTAGTATGTATGTATGTTGTATGAATGTAGTATATATGTAGTATGTATGTAGTATGTATGTATGTTGTATGAATGTAGTGTATATGTAGTATGTATGTAGTATGTATGTATGCTGTATGAATGTAGTGTATATGTAGTATGTATGTAGTATGTATGTATGCTGTATGAATGTAGTGTATATGTAGTATGTATGTAGTATGTATGTATGCTGTATGAATGTAGTGTATATGTAGTATGTAT
The DNA here is from genome assembly GCF_039654945.1 of Dendrobates tinctorius. NCBI lineage: Eukaryota > Metazoa > Chordata > Amphibia > Anura > Dendrobatidae > Dendrobates > Dendrobates tinctorius. The sequence continues at coordinate 18,864,765 of NW_027361818.1, forward strand.
GTAGTATGTATGTATATATATTTTTTTTGTTTTACATTCAACACATTAGCCAGATGATGGGACTACTACTGTCCCATCATTGGCTAATGTGTCAATCACTGTCATTGTAGCAGGCATTGCCCAATGGGACTTGTAGTCTCATCGGACGATGCCTGCACACACACTAGACCCCCAGAAGGCCCTCACAGACCCCCCGGAAGCCGGCACAGGCACCCGACAGGCCCGTACAGACCCCCGGCAGTCGGCACAAGCCCCCGGCAGGCCCGCATAGACCCCTGGCAGCCGGCACAAGCCCCCGGCAGGCCCGTACAGGCCCCCCGCAGTTGGTACAGGCCCCCCGCAATCGGCACAGACCGCGCATCATGATGCGCACAGACCGCGCATCATGATGACATCATTTCAGCAGCCAATCACAGCCACAACAGTGGCTCATTGCATTATGGGGACTTCCGATTCCGGTATCCGATATTGATAAAATATCGGTACTCGGTATCGGAATTCCGATACAGCGAATATCGGCCAATACCCGATAATTGCATTATCGGAATGCTCAACACTACTCACCACACATCTAGATAAGTTGTTAGGGGGTCTAGTTTCCAAAATGGGGTCACTTGTGGGGGATATGCACTGTTTAGGCACATCAGGGGCTCGTCAAACGCGACATGGCGTCCGATCTCAATTCCAGCAAATATTAGGTTGAAAAAGTCAAATGGTGCTCCTTTCCTTCCTAGACCTGCCATGTGCACAAAAAGTGGTTCCCCCCATATATGGGGTATCAGCGTACTCAGGACATATTGGAGAACAATTTTTTGGGGTCCAATTTCTCCTGTTACCCTTGGGAAAATAAAAAAATTGTTGCTAAAAGATCATTTTTGTGATTAAAAAGTTAAATGTTTATTTTTTCCTTCCTTGTTGCATCTGCTCCTGTGAAACATCTGAAGGGTTAATAATCTTCTTGAATGTGGTTTTCAGCAGCTTGAGGGGTGCAGTTTTTAGAATGGTGTCACTTTTGGGTATTTTCTGCCATATAGACACAAAGTGACTTCAAATGTGAGGTGGTCCCTAAAAAAATGGTTTTGCAAATTTTGATGTAAAAATGAGAAATCGCTGGTCAACTTTTTACCCTTATAACTTCCTAACAAAATAAATTGTTTCCAAAATTGTGCTGATATAAATTAGACATGTGGGAAATGTTATTTAGTAACTATTCTGTTTAAAGGGCACAAAAATTCAAAGTTTGAAAATTGCAAAATTTTCAACATTTTCACCATTTTTCTGTTTTTTCATAAATAAACACAAGTTATATCAAAGAAATTTTACAACTAACATGAAGTACAATATGTCACAAGAAAAACATTTTCAGAATCGCCAAGATTCGTTGAAGCGTTTCAGAGTTATCACCTCATAAAGGGACAATGGTCAGAATTGTAAAAAATGGCCTGGTCATTAACGTGCAAACCACCCTTGGGGGTAAAGGGGTTAATGCACTAGATTACTGCATTGTCCAGATGAAAACCTGATTTGGTCAATATAAACAGTCAAAAACCATGCCTCAGCATTCTCAAGTTGCATGAATAAAGAGAGGGCCCTTGAAGCTACAGATTGTGTTGAAAAACATGCCTTCCTTGTTCTCCTCACCCCTCCAGCCACTGTTCCTGGCTTGGAGGAGCCAATTTATTCTGTAGGCATGCAAAAAAAGGTTGCCGTGATCCCAGGAACTTTACCCTAACAGGGTCTTATGACATACAGTATAAATGCTTCTAGAGATCTGGGGCCATACCATGATGATCACCCTTCCATACCAGGGGGCCATACCCAAGATCATTACCCCTCCAAATTAGTGGGTCATACTGTGATGAACAACCCCCCAAACCTGGGGTCCATACCTGAGATGATTACCCATACTGACCAAATTAAAATAACTTCAAGGAAAGGAACTAAAAAGGAAAAAACAAATAACTTTTTTTTTAAGTTCCTGTTTTATTAAAATAAACATAAAATAAAACATCAAAGGATAAATTACATTAACACTCTGGGAGAAGTCCTTGAAGCTCCCAAAATCTGGTGATCACCAAACATAAAGTGAACATAAAATGTACCAACCATTACTCCGAGCCGTTTACCCCACTGTCTCGGGAGAACAATAACCACAAGGGTTCCAATGTTCACTTGAACTTCCTGGGGATCTGACAAACCCTTGTTGAAACTCCCCTCCACATTTCACCAGATCCAGAACCATATTAACTTCCAAAAAGTGGAATCCATATCCAAATGGATCCACCAGACCAATTTATAACCAACTTCAAGGACCCCCCAATCACCAGGTTCCAGGCAGTCCACTCAGGCATGTGCCATCCACCATTTTAGGTAATATAAAATTAGTACTTGGTGGGTATACACTGATCCTTTTTTTTTTTTTTTTTTAAATTCACGCCTTTATTAAAACAAACATACAGTAAAACATCAAAGCATAAATTACATTAACACGCTGGTAGGAGTCCTTGAAGCTCCCAAATATCTGGTGATTACCTAACATGAAGTGAACATAAGATGTACCAACAATTACTCCCAGCCGTTACCCCACTTCCTCGGGAGCACCATAACCACAAGGGATCCAATGTAACTTGAACTTCCTGGGGATCCGACAAACCCTTGCCGAAACTCCCCTCCACATTTCACCAGATCCAGAACCACATTAAATTCCAAAAGGAGGAATCCATATCCCAATGGATCCCCCAGAAGTATTTTTAACCAACTTCAAGGACCCCCCCAACTGCACAAGATGTGGGATAAGTGAGGATGAGAACACCATGTAAGTTTACAACCAAGGTATACAACAGATTGATAATGGAAAATCTCCCATCATAAGGTCAGATATAGTCATTGATGGGCAATGCTGGGTTATATGCTGCAGCAATAAATGAGGAGAAGCCGCCTGCTCCTCTACAGTTATAAACACGACTCTCTAGACACCAGCTGCACATAAATTGTAAGAAATATAATATGTAGGTCTAGTATAAGCTCTATCCCAGTCAGTCATGCAACCTACATACAATAGACGAGACAGGGCTGAAAATGGGCCCATGATATGTCCTCCAGAGCAAGGTGCTCAATCACATTAGGGAGTGCCCACTCCCTGCCCGCCATATGCTGCGTTACACCCCGAATATTTATTTTACATATGGGAAAGCATATATAGTAAGGCTCCAGGTAATCTATTCAGGCCTGTGCTATCCGGTAATATAAAATAAGCACTCAGTGGGTATACACCGATCCTGCAAACAGATGAGGGGGACATTATACAGAAACAGGATGGATGTAGACTGTGAGCCCTCGCGGGCAGCGTCCCCTTTCCTTATGTACTTGTGTGTCTCTTATCTTACACATGTGGTGCACCCTCAGACGCCAGGGAAGTGGGGTACTCGGTACCGGGCCGGTTGATCTTCTCAACGGGAGTTGTCACGGCAGTTGTGACCTGGTCCGTGGCCCTGGGGCTCCATTGTAAAAGGGGTTGTTTCAGTGTGCTTATGGTGATGAAAGTTTATAAGTGATTCGTGACGCCACCTGTGGTGTTAGGCAGTGAAGATGTTAAGCCGACGCTGCAGACAGATCCTCTGGGACCGATGGTGGGGTGCAGCAATGATGTTTTAGCCCTCCACAGGCAGGGCTGTAGTCCCAGGGCAGTGTAGGTGAAGTGACACGTAGATGATGTAGTGTTCGGCGCAGGGGATGTAGTAGTGCGGAGTAGGTTGATGCAGGAATAAGTGGAGGACACCAGGGCACATAGTTCCAAAGATTTACTCACAGTCTGTTGTGGTACAGGCACCCGCATCCGTGCCGTGTCCTCCAGGTCATGAGCTCAGTCAACCTCCAGGCAAGATGAAGTCCTCCCTTCCAACACTCCGCCGACATATGTGCCTTTTCTGAACATCTTCTCTTACAGCGCCTTTAAAATGAAGTACTCCAGCACTGAGTTACACAGGGGTTCCTCCTGTCCGATGTTCTTATGAACTCTACTTGTACAGCAGACAGCTGTAGCCTGCTTCGGGGACTCCTTGTTGCTAAGTCCCAGCTCACTATCTTTGCTGTTGGGCTCCCAAGTCTTGTGTGGGAATAATGTGGTGACTACTTCTATTCCTCCGGTGTCTGCTGCAGGACCATTAGTATCCATACAACCTCGGGGACCGGACCCCGGCCTTGCACTGTGAACTTGGGAAGGGTTCTCCTCTAACCCTAATCCCTTGTCCTCCTTTTCTCCTTACGTTCCGTACAATCCTTTCCTTCATATGGAGAATCAGACTTTCGTTCTAATGTCTCTTCCCTGTGCCAGCGGACCCAGATCACTGAGGTCAGCTGCAGCACTTCCTTCATCCGTCCCTCTCCCGGGGATCTTACTCATTGACTTCCCTGTCAGACTTCCACCCACTGACTGACTGACTGACTGCAACCTCAACTATTCCCGCTTTTTTGAGTGCCAACTAAACTCCACCGGCCTCCCAGCACGCTTCGTGTTCCAAGCAGGGAGCCACCAAAGGGTGCTTTGCTACACTACTATGTTGTGTGGGATGCAGGTGTTGGAGCGTGGTCAGGGGTCTCCACCTTACCTGGATGGTGGGATACCACATCTCAGGAGGAGGTGCAGTACCTCAGTGGCAACTGAACCCTCAGGGGCGCCACACATGTTTATTATACTTGTCTATATTTCCCCTTTTCACATGTAAAGCGCCACGGAATAAATGGCGCTATATAAATGCATAATAATAATAATAATAATAATAATAATAATAATAATAATAATATATCAGGCAGGACAGCATGTACCATAAGAGGATCAAAGGCAGCCATAGCTACAGAAATGAGGCACTGATCTGAAAGTGATGTCCAGATTATATGTACAGCGCGGAAAATAACCTGAAGACACACGCTCTGTATACACAGCATGATCTGTATATAGCAGAGTATGGAGTGATAGCATGTACCACAGGTCTGTATACATGGTAAGTAGACAGCACAGGAATGGAGCCTGTACACCCAGCATCATCAGCAGAGATGAGGTCACATACAGGTCACCAGACTCCATAACTGGGAAGGGGGGATAATCAGCACACAGCAGGGTCAGTATACAGTGCACTGACATGAAGAGCAGCGTCTCTCCATCATACACATCCAGTGTCTCTAGTGCCTGTAACTGCCCAGCTCCACCATAGTAATGGCAGACTCTGTATGGGTCAGTGCTCTGTCCTATCATACATATACCCAGAACTCCTGAAGATACAACAGCCATGTCTGCAAGGAGGTCACACAGGAGCTGCCTCTACAGTGTGTGAGGTGAGTTGTAGCAGACCCATAAAGGAACATGGCAGCTGCCTGAATCTCTGAGGTAATATTGCTCCCATATATGATGTAGGAGCTGATACTACACTAGTACACGATGTCTGAGGTGAAAGGCAAGCCCGGACGCCTGCCCCAAAGGGGCTACAAGGAGGGCGCACATGACTAAGGAGGGATGCTAGGCCTGAGGGTTAGTGAAGGGTTAAGGTGTAGTGCTTTTGTGTTTGTGGGGAAGGTGTGGGGTGGAGCTATGGGGCTTATGGTGCAATGTGAGTTGGCAGGGAGTGGTCACTTGTGGGATGGATATATAGGGCAGAACTGTGGGGGGATGGTCATTCCTTACCTTGCAGACGTCTGGAATCTTTGCGGTGCTTTAAGGCTGAGTGGTGGACAAGCATCGGGCACCGGTGAGTGCAATGTTTTGACGGATGGCCCAGGTTTATGGTGTCTGGGGTTTTCGGGAGACGTGATGTGTGTCTGAGTTTTCCTGGACTTCAGGTGGTGTGGAGTCGCTTTTCTTTCTTTTTGTGAGTAGTGTCGAGTCCGCAGTTCAGCGGGGAATGGGTGCGGAGTACATCTCACTTTTGGTAAGAGGGTGGCAATAGTAGTGTTGTGATTCTGGGTTCGAAGTGCACGGGTGATGCACACAATTAATTCATTTCCAGGTCGTGGTGATTCTGGGGTGGATTGGTTTATGTTTTCGAGTTGGGTGGATATTTTAAGATCGATGCTATCACACAGGGTTGACGGGACCAACAGCGTTTTGGTACTGCACGTGTGTGGTGGAGACTTGGTCGCTGGGGAGTCAAGGGGTTTGATCTGAGACATCGGGCCTGAATGCTGTGGTTCATTTCTTCCTGCCTGGGAGCCATGCTCATGTTGTTGTTCATGACTACATAGTGGGTTTTACTGGGCACGTTTTTCAAGAATCTGTCAGAGGTTGGGGAACCAGTGTAGGTTCTTTTGTTACGTCAATAATGGTTGGCTTTGATTATTATCAGGTGGAGTGCAATTTTCTGCCTGGGAGCCGTGCTCGTGTTGTTGTTCATAGGGGCTCCTGTTTGGAATGGCTACATAGTGGGTTTTACTGGGCACATTTTCAAGAATCTATCGGAGGTTTGGGGAACCAATGTAGGTTCTTTTGTTCACGGCAATAATGGTTGGCTTTGATTAATTATTAGGTGAAGTGCAATTTTCGGAGGCGCCTGCAATGTTGCGGTCTCAATGAGGCATAGGCGGCGGCTCAGGTTGGGGACTGATCGCGCAGGCGGTGCATAGGATTGGACGATGTGGTTGGCTAGTTGCAGGTCTTGGGTGTGGCTGACCTTGTTGTATTGGTGGTTTGGTGTAGGTTGGCATTGTGAGGTCTAATGGGGATCAGTTTTGATCGATTGGTCTTGGTACAGAAGCATTGGTTACACGAGCCGCAGAGTCGGCTCGGGTTGGGTTTTTTGGTGGTGGTACTCGCACATACAAGGTGTCATACGTGCTCGCGGTGGCGGAAAGGAGGGGGGTATTTGAAGTCGGTGGATTGCACAAAGAGCGGGGGGTGAACCCAGTGCAGGAGCATGTTACCCCTGGTGGTGCAATGGTATACTTGGTTAAGGTGGTTCCCAGCTGTGCTGGGTCACAGCGGGGCATGTTAACGTGGGTCCCTGCTGGGCTGGGTCCCAGCAGGACATTGGTTGGGCAACACTCGGCTGGGTGTCCTCGAGCCGATGTGGTGCGGCTGAGGGCACGTGGTGGAGCTGGTGTTGCAATCATGTACAATGGACTCTTCATTTACCCCCCTCCTTTTGCTGGTGGTTATGTTTATGGAATATTTCTACGTTTATGGATAAAATGTTATTGCTTGTTTGGTGTTAATAAACGGGGCTGCTGTGGCCTTTTACATCCAATGTCACGCAGTCGTGTCTTATTTAAGTTAAGAAGGGGTAAGTGTGGGTTTTGGGATGGGTCATTACAGTGAAGCCGTCAGTCAGACTTTCCTAAGTCATGTGGAGTAGTATCTCAGCCATGTCTGCAGGGAGGTCACACAGGAGCTGCCTCTGCAGTATGTGAGGTAAAATGTAGCAAACATGAGGGACATGGCAGCTACATGAATTTCTGAGGTAATACTAATCCCATATATGTAGGAGCTGATACTACACTATTACACAATGTCTGAGGTGAATGAGCTCCTATCATCTGTTTATGAGGTGATAACCCCAGTATTATCTTCCCTGACACTGCAGACATGCTTCCTCCTGTTCATCCTGTGTAAGAAAGAGGGAGAGACACAGATTTCCTGCTCTATATAACCCCCCCTCCTCACAGAGACCCCCAGGCACAGACATACTGGGCTTCTTACTCTGAAAGCAACATCCCTCGTGCTTAACAATCTACACCACTACACCAAAAAATCTGCAGGAGTGAAGGTCCACCCATCCCCGAGTCATGTCCTCCTCCGCCTATGGCTCCAGTGGTTTCTTGACTGTTGTGGAGAGCCAAACTAATAGGCCATCTGATCAATAGTAGTATAAATATATTAATTATAATTATTTTATATTAATAGAATCACATAATATTGAGCACAAATAAGTATGCTGACATCTCCCCATATACAGTATGAGCCTGTGTACTGTCCCCTATATAGTATATGAACCCACACACAGCCCCTATATACAGTATGAGACCCCACACAGCCCCTTACATACAGTGGCTTGCGAAAGTTTTCACCTCCTTGACTTTTTACCGATTTTGTTAAATTACAACCTGTGTTTAAATATTTTTGTGATTTGTTTTATCTGTGATGCACAAATAGCGTAAGTTGGTGAAGTGAGAAAAATATAGGCATAAATAAAATTTATGGGAGGAAATAACTAAAAATTGGCATGTGCATATGTATTCACCTGTTTTGCTGCAATTAATTACCTTCATAAGTCACATGCTCATGAAATTAGATTCCCCTCTGTGCAATCTAAGTGTCACATGGTCTGTCAGCATACAAACACCTTTTCTGAATGGCCACAGAGGCTGCAACATCATAAGGCCTCATCATGGTGCTCGCGGTGATCTCATTGAGGTCACTGCAGTTCATCAGGCCACTCACAAATAAGCGTGGGAACGAAGCTTCAATGATCGTCGGTAATCTCTATGACGTCACCGTTCGTCACTGAATCTGTGCTAGCAGCACCTCATTGTATCCTGTGATTGTTTATTATTTTTGACCTTTTTACAGGGGACAAAGGCTTCAATAAGTTGGGCATAAGTTGTGTATAACTGTTTTTTTATTTTTAAATAAAGGTGTAAAATTTGGCAGGGTGTTTTGGATTTAAAAAAAAAGACTTTATTCTTACTGTGTGCTTGTTTACAAACTTACTATGGGGTTAATAATGAGGCATCTTATATTCGCCTCTCCATTACTAACCTCTGGGGGATATCAAACCAAAACCCTATTACCCCACTTGCCACCTCCACAGGGCAAGTGGGAAGAGCAAGGCTTAGCACCCGATTTTGGCACATCTTAAGGGCTGATGTTGGTAGCCTTGAGGGGGCAAAATTTCTGACCCCTTTGCGGGCTACTAATATCAACTGACAGCTGTCTGTTTAGCCTTTGCTGGTTTGAATTTATAGGGGAACCCTCTTACATCAATTTTTTTCTGGGGTCCTCCCATAACTTCACCAGGAAATGCTAAGCAAACAGCTGTGACATGTTATTAATAGCCTGGGAACCTTATGGAATATTGTCCCTTGTCCCAGATTATTAACATCAGCTCCCAGTAGAGGGCTTTGCCTCTGCTGGTTATGAAAATTCCACAGGACTATCATTAACTCCTGGTCATGCTGATTTCAGGGAGACCAGGTTGCAATGATGAGAGCTGTCTTCAGCATCTGCCGTCACCTGAGATCATTGCAAACTGTACCACTTCTCCCCATGCGCTGGCAGCTGAGTACAACTCCCATCTGCAAGGTTTCAGATGGACACATGGTCTGTGTGAAAAAACCTGACATGTGTGCACCTATAGTGAATACAATAGGTGTGTGTATGTTCGTATTTGTGGTCCTTAAAAAATGGACTGCATACAGACATAAAAGTCAGACGTATGAAGAAGGCCTCAAAAGGAAGGTGCCATAAAAAATGTCTTTCAACAAAAAGTGAAAATTATTAATGTTTTAATTTTTTTATATTATATTTTTTAATGAAGAAATATGAAAAATAATTTAAAATGGTTTGGTTTTTCCAGTTTTAAAAACTAGAGGGAGCAGCTGTTTAAATTTGGCATGAAACCTAGTGTTCTTCGTGCTCACATTAAGGATGTGTGCACATGTTGCAGATTCTGCTGCAGAATTTTCCACGCGGATTTGTCTCAATCCACAGGTCAAAAGACCTGCAGTTTATCTGTGGATTAGCCTGCAGTTTTTCCCCTGCGGTTTGACACCTGTCATGGAGAAGGTGCCAAACCACTGCGGAATCTGCACAAAGAAGTGACATGCTGCGGATTTAAAACCTCAGAAAATCTGCACGGAAAATTCCGCACCATGTGCACTGCGGTTTTTTATTTACATAGGTTATAATGGTCCTGTACAAGGCCAAATCCACTGAGAATCCACAGCAGAATCCACAACCTGTGCACGTACCCTTAGACTATGTGCACACGTAATTTTTTGAGCTGCGGATTTGGAAAAATCTGCAGCTCAAAAAGACCTGCGGTTTAGGCTGTGGCTTAGCCCTGCGGTTTCACACCTCTACAATAGAGAAGGTGTGAAACCGCAGTGGATTCCGCGCAAAGAATTGACAGGCTGCGGATTGTATCCCGCAGTAATTCCACGCGGAAAAATCTGCAGCATGTGCACAGCGTTTTTCAGTTTACAATTGAAAACAATGGTACTGCACAACGCACCTAAAGCTGCTGCGGACCCGCAGGGCCAGAAACACTGCGGATCCGCAGCAGAATCCGCACCGTGTGCACATAGCCTTGGACAGCAGTAAATGTGGGCTGAATCTGCTCACAGGTGTCTGACATCACTCCTCTCCTACCCTTCTGTGTGTTTGTAAAAAGATTACTGTGACCTCGCTATGTCCGCTATATTACTAATCCCATAAAAGTAGACGGGGTGGGGTCACACGTTACACCACTGCTCCGATAGAAATGGATGGAGTGGGGTCACACATTACACCATTGCTCCCATACAAGTGGATGCAGCTGGGTCACACATTACACTATTGCTCCTGTAGAAGTGGATGGAGGGGGGTCACACATTACACCACGGTTCCCTTTGAAATATGTAACCCTACTCTTTCCACTTCTATTGGAGCAGTGGTGTAAAAAGGTAGATAGAATAGATAATAGAATACATACATGTCCAGAAGATATATGTTGAAATCCCTATGCATATAATAAACTTGCACACTTTAGTGCCATTCATGTGGCAATAAAGAGTGTTCCGCTAATAAATAAAAAAAATGATGTTGGCGTCCCCCTTATTATTGATTCCCAGCCAAGGTAAAGCAGAGAGCTGTGAGCTTATATTATCAGACTGGAAAGGTCTCTAGTTATTGGGTCCTTCTCAGACTAAAAATAGCAGCTCAAAGTAGCCCTAAAATTGTCAAATCACATTAGATGCACCGATTTTGGTGCTTCATCATCGCTCTTCTCAATTGCCCTGGTATGGTGGCAATTTCAGTAATGGTTGTTGGGGTTGATGCAAGCTGTGATTTGTCAAGTCCTGTGTTTAGGAATGGAGAGATGTCTATCAGACACCTCAATTACTAACCCAATAATAAAAGAAAACACAGACAGAAAAATAATATATATGTAAAAAAACCACTCCCCGACAGGTACCCTGGTCCACTAATTTATTTTTGAAAAAAAAAAAACACATGGAAATTGGAGAAACATAAAATGAGAGAAATAAAAATAAGACACTGTCCCTCGTTCACCAGTTTATTAGAAAATAAAAAATTCCCATGCAGGTCTAAGGTAGTCCATGGCGTTTTCACAATGATCCCCGAATCCAACGTCCAAAAGCTTTGGAGTACCATAGGCTGTGATGAGTGGTGATGCCAGTAACTACATTGTTCATCAGTTGATGAATCCTCTGTATAATGGCCCCATATAGTGTCCCAAAGCATAATTACTCCATACAGTGCCCCACAGTATAATGCTAGATATAGTGTCCCACAGTATAATGGCTTCATATACTATGCAACACTATAATGGTCCCTTATAGTGTGCCTCAGTTTAATGGCCCCATACAGTGCCCAAAGTATAATGGCCTCATATAGTGCCCCACAGAATAATGGCCTCATATAGTGCCCCAAAGAATAATGGCCTCATATAGTGCCCCACAGAATAATGGCCTCATACAGTGCCCCACAGATTAATGGCCTCATACAGTGCCTTACAGTATAACAGCCCCAAATAATGCCCCACACTATAATGGCATCATATAATGCTTCACAGTACAATGGCTCCATATAATGCATCCTGATATACAGCCTCATCCTGGTATATGGCCCTCATCTGGATATATGGGACCATGAAGGTATTTGTCCCTACATCCTGGTATATGGCCCCATTCTGATATATGTCTCATTCCTGGTATATGGCTTCCATTATGATATATGTACATCTTTTCTGGTATATGGCCCCAATAAACACTTTTACTTACCTTCCTTCTGCTCCCATGCAGCGCTGCGTTTTTTGCATGATCTGAACAGGTCGGCAGTGAGCTGTGATCACAGCCTGTTCTGTAATACTGACAGGTTGTGATTGCCACACCCTGGACCTCAGCTCCTCGGAACTTTCTCTCCCCAACAGCTCTTGTTATCGCACGCACGCACTGACTGAGCAGTGTGTGTGATGATAGGGGGAAAGTTATGCCCTCAGCATTCACTGCAGGCTTCACAAATATGGCCTCCTAAAGTTGTGACCTGAACAGCACAGGGGGTGTGCTCAGGTTATAGCTAGAGTTAGAGGGACAGCCTCAATGCAAAAGATGAGGTCACTGTCCAACTACAGGCTCTTATGCTCAGGGTCTGTTATATGTGAGGGGTGTAATTGTTGTGCTCAGACATTTAGACACCACCAAGTGAAAATGGCAGCCTCCAGTGGTTAAAGTAAAAAATAATAAATGAAAAACTAATAAAGTGGTAAATTTAATTTAGCGTTAAAAAGAATTGATTATATAACCAATAATTATTAATACAACATTATAAAATGCAGTGCCTTCCTTTAAAGCCATAAATAAAACCTTCCTAAAATTTTCATGGATTCAAGGATACATCCATATGTTGTAATGTGGTTCTTGTTACATTTTGTTGGTATATTAACCTCACAGAAACCTTCCTAAACTTTTTATGGATTCAATGATTCGCCCATGCACTGCAACGTGGTTCCTGTTACATTTTGCTGGTATATTAAACTGTAAAAAATGCTCCAAAAATTTTTGTGAGTTCACTGATCCATGCATACAGTTTAGCGTGCTTTGTGTAATGGAGTTATAGTGGGATAAAATTTTTAAAAATCGCTTGGCCTGGTTCAGTTTGCAAAATGTTTTTGGTTACAAAAAAATTGACTATTTTCATATATACTGTAGAACCTGCTTTGTGTGAAATTTTGTTGGTTGGAAATAAAAAACAAAATGGTTATGATACCAGTGTACACTTTCTTAAAATTTAAAAGATGCCATCCAGTAGTTGCCCTAAATGGTGTATAGATGACCCTGCTTGTAATTTTTGGCAGGCTTTGCACTGTGCAAAACATTTGAGTGGAGGGGTACCACAAATATACTTTGATCAAAATATTTGAATGAAGTACTACAGTTGGTGCTTTCAAGGTTAGATGTATGACCTAGTTGTAAGTTTTAGCAGGCTTTGCACTTAGTGCATAGCTTTTATGAGTCTAGGTGTACAAATACATGACAATTTGAACAGAATGTGTATGAGGCCCTCCATTATGTCTAATACAGGCCATATCTGAGTCCCTCTTGCATCACATTTTTGGGAGGTATTGCTTCCCTCATAAATTACACTGACATTTCCAATTTTTATTTTAATTTTTGTTTACTTAAATTATTAGTTTTTTGAAAGTCCTTTTAAAATTTTTCTTTATATGCAAGTCATAATAAAGAAAAAAATGTTTCGGAACAATTTTTTTCCTGTGAACAAGTTCTCTTCGATTTTGAGTGTTTAATTGTCAGTCCTTTAAAGTGGAGTAAAAGTGTCACACCATTGTTCTCAACAGCAATCTGGGAGTCAGCGATGCTTCCAGTGGTCTTCCCCATGCTGTTTTCCTTCCATTCAGCATTTTCCATCCATTTCAACATTTTCACTGCCCCTCTGACGTCTTTGTAGAGTCTGCCATAAAATTGCTCAGATTTCCAATAGACTTCCATTATACTGCTTACTCGAAACAAGCATGCGAGTATAAGGAATTGCTTGGTTCGAGTAATGAGCATCTGAGTATTTTAGTGCGTGTTCATCTCTAATAAATATATGCATATTTATTTCATTGCTTATTTATTTATTTCTATAATTTCACAGGGTTTTTTTTACTCTTTTACTTAGTCCCTATATGAGACTTCAACTTTTATTTCTCGGATTCTAATTCAGTGCAAGACACTGCAGTGTGCTGAAGTGCATTAGAGCTGTCAGTGTGACACTGACAGATCGCTTGTTAGACCCTGCTCCTTGCCTGGTCTATCAGGCCACCGTAGATGGCAGTCATTGTTTGACCTTTAGTTGGCATGGCTTCCATCTGCAGCCCGTGATCACATCGCAGGATGCAGATCAGGTGGTAGAGGGAGCACCCACCCGCTCCTAACCTTGTAAATGTTGCAATCACTATTGATTGCAGCGTTAAGAGGGTTAAGGAGCCAGGGGTGGTGTGGGCAGAAGTACTCTCTAGATATGACATATTGGAATGTCATATGTTGGGAAGGGGTTAAAAAATATTGTGTTATTTATTTTTTAGTTTGTGCACTGAAAATTGTTTCAATGAAATGACTCTGCCAGTGATTGACAGTGGCAACTAAATGGTTAAGCCGAGACAATTGGAGCAATCTCTACTGTTACACACAGAAGTAGGCTCTACAGCCAAGCCATCATCTGTGCTTTTATAGGCGGCTCAGCTCCTGAGCCAGATCCAAATTTCAGACCCATGCATGAACAGGTACATCCATTTGCGCTAAAGGTTTAATAGTATTGCATGCACCACAGTGGTAAATGAAGGTGCTAGAGACTTTGAGGGTTAACAATTAAAATAAGGTGGGATGATATCTTTTGAAATGGGGTTTTGAGGAATGTTAATTGGTCATAGGGGAAAGAGGGTGGGTTATATAGGTTTTAAAGTGGGGAAATTTCCCCCCTCTTTCCTACCTCTGTTGTGAGGTAAAATACCGGGAGCAGAGCGGGTACCAGAATAGCTGATGCCCTGAAACAGATGGTGCTGGACTGTGTAGCACAGGAAGTTTTATCATGGTTTCTGCAGGTCTTGGTGAGGACACAGCAGCAGAGTGCAGTGGATCCTATCCGGATTGGACGAGATGGATGTCCGGTGCCACGGGGTGAGCCTCATCAGCGGGATCAGGCATCGAACCGCCTGTCCCCAAACCCCTGCCCGAGAATCATGCGAGCGGCACATCGCACTCGGGCAGGGAGAGCAGTGAGTGCTTCGCCAGCTGACAACCTCATCTCCATGAGACTTATGGCCGCGGGTCGTCATTGAGCGCACAAAGTGCGGTTAGACCGCCCGTGGCGCTGGGGACATAAGACCTGCAGGCGGGGGTTTCAGCCAGAGCAGGTCCTTTCAAAATGAGCAGGTGTAAATGGTGCATGAAGGAGAGGGCGGGGCCTCTCCCATGATTAATGCTGGGTCTACCATGAGTTGAGTTGCAGGATGGGCAGCAACAGGGGCTACCTCAGGTAGGCAGCCCAGCTTGCATAGCAGGCCACCCTCTATCACCACAAGAGACTGCATGTCCGATGCCAGGGTGCAGGGAGCATGAGGAAAGCGATTAGCTGAGGGTCCCAGGCAGGGGGCTGGATAAACCCCTCTAACACCTATGGCTGTGAAGGACAATGCTACAGGGCAGTTTGGAAGAACTGTGCCTTGCTTTTGTTTGGAGCCAACCCCCTGTACATATGACACTTTTCCATCGGAGCACGCTAAAACAACCAGTCAGGAATCAAGATGGTGGAAGGAGGATGGACTGTACATCAAATAGGATCAGGCCGGTTCACCGTTAATTTTTTCAGGAAGTGAGGGTGGCAGTGATGTCCGGAGCCATAGCCATCGTCGTAGCAGGAGCAGAATTGAACATTACAGACATGATCGGACAAAGATTTAGGAGACTCCTTTATCATCTGGGATGTCATATTCTTTGGCATTTTCCAAAAAAACATCAACAAGGGACAATCGGTGGCATAAGCATCAGACAAGGAAGCTTCGTAAAGAGGGTCACAAAACACACACGAGTTTCAGACACCACTCACCAAGACCAACTTTCAGACCAGCTGGCTTAACCCAGGATGGACCCATTTTTCCACCACAATCTGGGGCAGCAGTTGGAATGACTGAAATGCCTGCCAGGGGTGAGTTGACCTGTAGTGTGGCTTGGCTCATGACAGCTGCTGTGACGCAAATTAATCATGATAGTTTATTGATATTTTAAAGGGGTTTTTTAGTAAAGCTGGAGCAGACGGATTTGCAAGTCTGTTGGTATCGGTTCAATAGGGCAACATTCGATTCCACCTGGGCAGCTAGACATCAGCGTCAACTTTGCTTTTCATGACTCAATTTTTATGGTGTAGCCCCATTAGGGACTTAAATTTCCATGGTAGCAAGGGAAAAATATTAAAACACAAATTTTTGGATATTTGGTCACTTGCACCCGTGAATAACATGATGATTGACAAAGAATGGATTTTTGAGTGGGGTTCTGATGAAAAGGTCAAGGTGGCAAGAACGTTTGGTAACTGGATCCACGGTTTTTCTACTTTGGCGTTCATACTTGCTCCATGTTTTCCAGAAAAAATCAACGAGAAAAGTAGAATGCAGATAACAGGGATCACCAATTAAATAGTATCAAGAAATCTTTATTGAAATGACAACACAACAACACTGCAAAGTAAAAAACATTTAGAATTGCATAATGCAAAGAAAACTGTACAATGAGCCGTAATAGGGTCGTGCCCTTGCCCAACCCCAAATGATCAATACCTTCTTTGCTACATCAAAAACATGACATTAATGCCAATTCAAATCAAACAAGAGCAGCTCAAATAAGTGATAAAGATGTATGACCTGCTCTCCAACAAATACAGCTGTATGGTTAAAGAAGTGCTCCCCAGAAGGCAAGGGAAATGGGTAGAATACAGGGATCAAGAACAGTTCACTATCAAGCAAAATGGTGTAGCAAAAACCTCTCCCAAGAGCCAGGGTGAGCTTCTGCCAAACAGTGCAATAAACCCCATATGAGGTGGCTAGAGAGACTCATACAACCTGGACCTGGTAAAGATATTACCCACATGGAGCAGTTCCTGCCTAGGAGGCTGATAATGCTGTGGGTAAAAGGAGACCTGGCTTCTTCAGGGACAGTGACCGCAGTGTAATCAGGAGTGTCTTAAATATCTGTTAATAATAAGATGGCCATGGAACAGCTGGGAGTTTTGGGCATGCGGCAGTCCAGAGGTGGCATCAGCGTTCAGCGGTGCCAGAAGTGGACAAGACGCATGTATAAATCCGAGCACGCGCAAAGGGAAGCAGGAAGTCTACGCGAGCAGTACACCAATATGGCCGCCAAAGATCATACTGCACATGCGCAAGTCGGCGCGTGCACAGTAGATAAAAAGTTTGGAAAAGACTTTGAACCTGGAAGAATAAACAAATCAATTTGTGCAGAAAAAAAGAAATTAGTAGAAAAACAAAGATAAACATGGAAACATCGTTACCACACTTAACAAAATAGATTATTTGATGGAAAATAAAATAAAGAAAACAAAAAACAACAATAATAAAAAATAATAATAATACATAATGAAAAAAAATTTTTTGCTATAGAGTCCTAATTCCAGGCCGCCGGTATAACATCACTGGTATAAAGGGAAACTTTTTAGCTACTGCGCACGCGCCAACTTGCGCTTGCGCAGTATGATCTTTGGCGGCCATATTGATGCACCGCTCGGGTAGACTTCCTGCTTCCTTTTGCGTGTGCGCGGATTTATATATGAGTCTTGTCCACTTCCAGCACCACTGAAGGCTAATGCCACTTCTGGACTGCCGCACGCCCACAACTCCCAGCTGTTCCATGGCCATCTTATAATTAACAGATACTTAAGACTCTCCTGATTACGCTGCAGTCACTACCCCTGAATAAGCCAGGTCTCCTGGTGACACGTGTCGGGCACCCTTGTGCCCTTGCCTCCTCCACTCCTATTACCCACAGCATTATCAGCCATCCTAGGCTGAAACTGCTCCACGTGGGTAATACCTTTATCGGGTCCAGGTTGTATGAGTCGCCCAAGCCACCTCATTTGGGGTTTATTGCACTGTTTGCAGAAGCTCACCCTGGCTCTTGGGAGAGGTTTTTGCTACACCATTTTGCTTGATAGTGAACTGTTCTTGATCCCTGTATTCTACCCATTTCCCTTACCTTCTGGGCAGCACTTCTTTAACCATACAGCTATATTTGTTGGATAGCAGGTCATACATCTTTATCACTTATTTGTGCAACTCTTGTTTGATTTGGATTGGCATTAATGTCATGCTTTTGATGTAGAGAGGAAGGTATTAATCATTTGGGGTTGGGTAAGGGCACGACCCTATTACGTGTCATTGTACAGTTTTCTTCGCATTATGCAATTTTAAATGTTGTTATCTTTGCAGTGTTGTTGTGTTGTCATTTCAATAAAGATTTCTTGATGCTATTTAATTGGTGATCCCTGTTATCTGCATTCTACTTTTCTCGTTGGTTGTTCCTGTATCACTTTAGCAGGTAATGGGTGATCCCTATCAATGGTGCCCTCCAGCTCTTTTTTCAATAATGTTTTCTAGAAAAAGAAGCTAATAATTATGTTTAACTTAGACACGATATATAGCACCTATAAGTTTCACGGAGGTGCATCTAGGTGGCGCTATGACGAAGAGTTTAGGCGTCCTTTGGCTTTATCACTTGCCATCAGATGGGTGTCACAGGCAACTGATGTGTGGATACAGCTGATATACAAAAAAAGTTGCACTCTATCATGCTAAAGCATGCCAATGTGAAATATAGGAAATATGAATAGTAATACAGCTTTTGAATATTAGGAACAAAATGAGACGCTTGGCACATAATTTGGCCAACTCATGTCTGCCCATCAACCAACGTCAAAGTGGTCTCAAAAACTGATGAGTCCATATGTATCAATGTGAATACCACTCTTAGGGCTCATACCCATATGTGTGAAAAAATGTTTCGATATCAGGACCGGAAAAAAAAAAATGCCAGTGATGAGGTCGCCACAGTTCAAGCTCAGTGTCTTCACAGTAGATCACCATGAAAAATTCTCTGAGCTTGAACTGCGGTGACCTCTTCACTGATATTTCAGCATGGTCCACAGGTCAATGCAGTTATGGCTGTGAGGGAGCGCAACCTCAGTGATGTCACCACTAGTCACTGACGCTGCGCTCACAGCAACTCATTCACCAGTAGTTTTCAGCCAGGGCAGTCACATCTTGGCACCATCCAGGTTGAAAACTGGATATCCCACAGACATGGATTATGGCGTGGGACATAGCGAAGGACAGGTATGCTATATTGTTACTTTTATATTTTACTTTTATTACAGAAGATTGAGGGCTATGCAGGAAGTAGGTGACGTTATAAGCATGGTTTAATTAAGAATATTAAATTCTATGTCTTTCTTTTCATTAAAAGACTTTATTCTGGCTGTGTCTTTATTTACCACATAACTAGTAATGGATAGGTGTCTTATAGACGCTTCTCCATTGCTAAGCTGTGGGCTTGATGTCACCAGACAATACAGAGGTGACATTAACTCCCAACTATTACCCCACTTGCCATCACTACAAGGCAAGTGGGAGGAGCGATGCTAAGTGCCAGAATTGGTGCATCTTAAGCTGGTTTGAAATTAGCGTTTTTTTTTCACAGCGCATCGTGCATGCCCATGCGTCATGCGTACCTATGTTTAACATGGCGTGCGCATGGTATTGCGTTTGCACGTGTTCATATGCGTTTTTGTGCGCATGTGTTTTTTCAAGGTGTGCACCTAGGCACGCCAGACGCAACCTGTTGCATTTTTGGGTCCGTCAAAAGGCTTAAAAAAATGCATGCACACGCTTGCGCACGGAATGCGACAAAATAACGCATTACAGTATATGGGAATGCAGGCGTGCGCATGGACATGCGTTTGTCTGCGTTTTCGTGAGCATACATTTTTGGCTTAAAAATGTGTAGACACTGGTGTTAACCCCTAGAGAATGAATGCGCATAAAAAATGCAAACGCATGCAAAAACGCAAGATGCCTTTTTGCATGTGTTTCTATTGCGCACGATGTGCTGCACAAAAAAATGCTAATGTGAAATTAGCCTAAGAGATGTACCTTTTCTGGGGCAGCTGAGAGCTGATGTTTTTAGCCGGGGGGGCAATATCCATGGCCCCTTCCTAGGCTATTAATATCAGCCTGCAGCTGTCTGTAAAGCCTTTGCTGGTTATTAATTATAGGGGGACCGACTTCATTTTTTGTGGGGGTCCCCTATTTTAATAGCCAGTAAAGGTTAAGTTACAGCTTTGAGCTCGTTAGTAGCCTGGGAAGATCCATGGGTATTAACCCCTTCCCAGGCTATAAACATCTGCCCCACAGTCTCCGGCTCTCCCACTGCTGGTTATGAAAATTGCGCCGGAGCTAACGCCCATTTTTTGCAAAAAATAATTTTTCATTAATTAAATACTTGTACAGTAATTTGCACACTCACTGTACTAATTGTATTTGCCACTGACATCTATATATCTACCTATTCTCTTGTATCAACTGTATGTAATCCATCTCTTCTATCCTGTTGGCTCCTGCTGTGATTTTACACTACCGTGGCTACTGAATTACCGGCTTTTCTTCTATGTAGTATAAATACATATATATATGTGTGTGTGTGTGTCGCTGACATATTTATATATATACTAGCTGAAGAGCATGGCACTGCCCGGGCATAGTAACTATCTGTGGTTAGTTATAGCAAATTATAATTATCCTAAATTCCATCGTCCTGTGCCCATATACCCATCATACATATCCACGATCTCAGAGCCCGTGCCCATATACCCATCATACATATCCACCATCCCATAGTCCCGTGCCCATATACCCATCATACATATCCACCATCCCATAGTTGAGTACCCATATACCCATCACACATCCTCCATCCCATAGTCCCGTGCCCATATACCCATCACACATCCTCCATCCCATAGTCCAGTGCCCATATACCCATCACACATCCTCCATCCCATAGTCCAGTGCCCATATACCCATCATACATCCTCCATCCCATAGTCTCGTGCCCATATACCCATCACACATCCTCCATCCCATAGTCCAGTGCCCATATACCCATCACACATCCTCCATCCCATAGACTCGTGCCCATATACCCATCATACATATTCACCATCCCATAGTCCTGTGCCCATATACCCATCATACATATCCTCCATCCCATAGTCCCGTGCCCATATACCCATCACACATCCTCCATCCCATAGTCCCGTGCCCATATACCCATAATACATATCCTCCATGCCATAGTCCCGTGCCCATATACCCATAATACATATCCACCATCCCATAGTCCCGTGCCCATATACCTGTCATACATATCCTCCATCCCATAGTCCAGTGCCCATATACCCATCACACATCCTCCATCCCATAGTCAACCATTATGACATCATAATGAGTGGCGGGGCTTGCAACCAATGATGACATCAGCATCACCATGGCAACCATTATGACATCATAATGAGGGGCGGGGCTTGATACACACACACTTTTTCCCCATTATGTAGGTAGGGGCAAAATTGTTTGGTGAATCGGAATGCGCGGGGTTAAAATTTCGCCTCACAACATAGCTTAGGACACTCTCGGGGTCCAGACGTGTGACTGTGCCAAATTTTGTGGCTGTAGCTGCAACGGTGCGGATGCCAATCCCGGACATACACACACACATATACACACACTTGAGCTTTATATATGTACATATACTGTATATATATATATATATATATATATATATATATAATATGTATTCTATGTGCATATATCTATTCTATCTATTCTATTCTGTCAGTGTGATTTTACTGTACCCGCATATGAATTGCCGGCTTTTCAAAGAACACTGGTGCGTAAAGATCAGACAGCACTTGCATGGTCCGAATGCTGTGCATTTTTTTCCTCGCATCCACTGACATGCATTGGCGAGTCTCGTCCGAGAAAGGCAGCGATACACAGCAGCATGCTGCGATTTATTTCTCAGTTCGATTTCAATTGAAAAAAAAATCGCAGATGAGATGTAACCCATTGAATAATATTGGATTTTTTATCGGATTGCAATCGTCCGTTTTTCTTGCCAATGACTATGAGCCCTTAGGCTGATGTCTGAATTCCTTGGTGAATGGTGGATACCTCTCAGCAAAGCCTGCAATTAAGGGTAGGTAGGAACTTGTTGTAATTAAAATTACCACATGTTGAAGGGCTGAGTGCTCGGCCAGTAAGCGAACATATGGCATTGGGGTTTGGAAATGTGTGGCTGCATTTGCCCCCTGGTGCATCTTCTAATTTACCGTTAAGGTGATGTATTCTTTATTTGAGTCACCTCATATTCAACGTTCTGCCTTTATGCATGCTGGAAATCATTGTATTGGTCCATAATAAATAGCTGCATGTAGCAACAATTACTCTAAGGTTTAATATTGTTTTTAGGGTAATAGAGTAGAGATACTATGGTCCTGGCAGATTATTAGACCATATGTTGATTAAATGTTCTGATATTGATTATATACTGAATATATGTTCCCTCTTGAGGTTAAGGACTGCTATGTTAAACTCTGTTAGACTATTGAGGTAAAATGATATGCCCATGAAAGTAGCTAGGAGGTACAGCCTTATTTTTATGCAAACACATCCTCTATTTGGAGGTTTATTCCCACTCTGTTTTTAAGTCCCCTTTAGGCTGTGTGCCCACGTAGCGATTTTTAAGCGTTTTTGCCGCAATTTTCGGTGCGAAAACGCAGCGAAAACGTTTAAAAATCGTGTACAGAACGCCCCCCATGCATTCCTATGGCATTCCGCACATGCTGTGCTAATGCTGCGCTTTTTTCCGCTGCGGAATCGCATTGCGGAAAAAATCGCAGCATGCTCATTCTTTTGTGCAGAATCGCAAAGAATTGCCGCGATTCCGCACCCATAGGAATGCATGAGAATCGCTTACTTCCCGCATGTGGCTATGCTCACCATGCGGGAAGTTAAGCATCTCATGTGCGGTTGGTACCCACGGTGTGGAGGAGAGGAGACTGTCCTCCAGGCCCTGGGTACCATACCCCTGTAAAAAAAATAAAAAAAAATAAAAAATCGGGAAAATTTACCTTCCGGCGTCCCGCGCTGCATTCCCGGCCTAAGCGTTCCCAGTAATGCCTTGCGGCACGGTCCAGTGATGACGTAGTCTCGCGTGACTCTAGCGGTCTCTCGAGATCGCTATAGCAACGCGAGACTACGTCATCACAGGTCTCGCAAGGCATTACTGGGAACGCTGAGGCCCGAGATGGCAGCGCGGAACGCCGGAAGGTAAATATACCCCGATTTTTTTTATTTTTTTTTAGCATTTTAACATTCTTTTACTATTGATGCTGCATAGGCGGCCTCAATAGTAAAAACCTGGTCACACTTGTCAAACACTATGTTTGACGAGTGTGATCAACCTGTCAATCACTTTCCAAGCGATGCTTCAAATCGCTTGGAAAGTGCTTGAATATCGCACACGAAAATCACGGCAAAATTGCGATCATAATCGCGGTGAAATCGCGTGGAAAAAAACGCGCAATTTCTGGGAAGGAGTCCGGTTTTTGGTGTGCGTTTTAACACGCACCGTGGGCACATAGCCTTACATTTTGTATTTTCTGTATATTCTTCTAAGTATGTATTAATAAAATTAAATTTTTAAGAAATTTAAGCTGGAAAGTCTCTATGTCCTGTGGTGATGAAATATCTCTGATTGGAATTTGATAAATTAGTGAAAGGAGCGCGCACAGGCTCAGTGACATCACCGCTAGTTACTGAGCATGCGCCGGCTGCTTTCATTCATTTCCCAATAGTTTACAGTCGGCGCGGCTGTATTAGCAGCGCTCTGCCTGTAAACTGATTAACCCCCAAGATAGATATACACCGTGGGACATGACTGAGCTCCGGACAGGCATGTATATTGTTGGTTTATTATTTTATAATTTTTTACTGGAGAACAATGGTGTCGATATGGAATTAGGAGTGTAATAAAGAGTTAAACACTGTGTGTGGTGTATTCTTTCATTAAAATGCTTTGTTCATATTGTGTGTGTGTTTATTTAACCCATGAATAACTCTAGGGTTAGTAATGGATAGGTGTATTATTGACACCTCTCCATTACTAACAGGGGCTTAATTTCACCTTACAATAGCAAGGTGACATTAACCCCTTATTAACCCCACTTGCCACCGCTACAAAGCAAGTGGGAAGAACCCGACAAAGCTCTAGAATAATCGCATCTAATAGATGCACCTTTTCTGGGCAGCTGGGGCTGCTGTTTTTAGGCTGTGGGGGCCAAGATCAATGATCCCTTACCAGCCTAAGAATAGCAGCCCCCAGCTGTGGGTTTTGTCGGGTTGGTTACAAATATAATGGGGACCCCACGTCAGGTTTTTTTTATTCTTTCTCTCCTGCTCGCTGTTGCCAGCAGAGCAGGAGAGAAGAATGACAGCCGCGTTCAGCACCAGCCGCAGGGGAACAGCACTTACTGTGGTGCTTCTTCCCTGGTTGCCATCCTTGTGGTCCTGATGTGGCACACGGATGCCACACGTGTGCCACACGGATATACCACGTATCCACATGTAAACATGGACACGGATAGCTCCGGTACCATTTTCTCCAGTACCGAAATTATCTGGACATGTGAGACCGCCCCATGAGAGGGATTCGCAATAATATGCAGGGACCCATCAGTTTTTGAGACCACCTTGACGTTGGTTGATGAATAGACATGAATTGGCCAAATTATATGTCAAGGGTCTCATTTTTTCCTAATATTCATAAGCCTTAGTACTATTCATATTTCGTATATTTCACAATGACATGATTTAGCATGATATAGTGGAATTTATTTTGTATATTGTATATGGAGGTAGCTGCTCCTAGTATGCACCTGTTCACACTAGCTTGGATGTGCAAGTCAGTCTATTGTTATTTGGATACAGCTGATGATGTTGCAGTATCTGCAGTCATGCTCTACATTTCATGGGGGAGCCACTGCTGGAGCACCATCAACTTCAGCAGTGGCGCAGCGTCCCACAGGAGCATGCTGGTAATTCAATGAGGGTCACTGCAGGTGCTTTGCTACATGAAAATTTAGGCATGAGTGCACGTTGTGCGGAGGTGTGCAATTAACACTCCTCGGCTTCAGGAGACTTAAACAGCCTGTAAAGAGGAGACAAAGGAAAAACTATTAAAGGAAGTTGGGGCGTCTCTAATTTGAGATTATATCATCTGAGTCTGGTTCCAAAAAAGGAACAAGGAAAGTTTTGTCTAATGCAACATCTGTCACATCCTCCTGGGGATTCGGTTAACAATGCTATTTCGAACAAGGAGGTGGCAGTATCGTATATTTCTTTCAATGTAGCAGTGCAAGGGTAAGAAGTTATTGGAAGGGTGCGTTGTTGGCTGAGTTGCATAAAGCCAGCTTTTCGCCTTTTGCCGGTTCATCCATCAGCTACTATCTCATGGTTTTATGTTGGATGATTGCTATTTTGTGGCTATGTGTTTGCCTATGGGATGCTCTATTTCATGCTACTATTTTGAGGGTTTTTTTCTTTCCTTGAGTGAATGGCGCATTTTGAGTCGGGCATCCCATCGTTCATACATTATCTAGACGACTTTCTCTTTATTGGTTCGGGCACCAATAACACATATACTTATATGTTGCATGTTTTCCACCACCAGATCAATAAAATAGGGGTTCCAATTGCAAGTGAAAAGACTGAAGGTACCATTACAAACCTTTCCTTCTTGGGCATCGCGTTAGACACAGTGGCAGCAGTGGTAGTGGTTTTTCATTTACCAGATGAGAAATTAGTAAAGTTGACATTTCTTATCAATCAATTCGTGATAGCAAAAAATGCCAGGTTAAAGCAGGTTTAATCCCTTTTAGGTTTGTTTTTGCTTGTAGGATAATTCCTATTGGTTGTGTTTTTACTAGACGTTTGTCTTTTGTAACAAAGTGTTTATGCAGGCCCAACCATTTTGTCAGAATTTCTAGGTCCATAAAGGATGATTTTTAGGTATGGCAAACCTTTTTACACTCCTTTGACGAGAAAGCGATATGTTAGGAGGACAAAGTGTCAAATTCTAGAGTTGGTTATGGATGCGTTGGGTCGCTGCGCATTTTGGCACTTTTTGGTTAGCAGTGGTAGAGGTCAGATTGGACACCTGCATGGCATGACTTGCCTTTAATAAAGAATATTACCTTGCTAGGGTTGTTTCCTATCTTTGTGGGTCTCGAGATGTGGAGTAAGGTCTTAAAAAATAAAAGGATCCATTTCTGGTCCAATAATTTGGCCATAGTCAATGCTGTTAATTCCTTATTATCATCTTCTCTGCAGGTGTTAGGTTTGCTAAGGCGTTTAGTTGTCAGGTGCCATCAGTTGAATATTTGGTTCAGAGCGTTGGGTTTGGATAAAAAAGTTGCAGATGCTTTGTCTCATTCATAGATGGAACTTTTCAGGGAACTGCATCCACGGCCAGAAGAAACAGGTTTCAGTTGCCCAGACCACTTGAGGATCATCGTAGAGCAGAGTTGGGGCACACTTAGTACAAACATCAGTGGCTCGCTCGACATGGCAAAGTCATGGTACAGCGTGGAATGAGTGGTTGATGTTTGCCGGGGGCAAGTTTACTACAAGCGATGGGTCTCATTTAGAAAGTACTTTGTCATTGTTGGAAGTTTGGAGGAGTAGAGGCTTGTCTGGTTTCTGCATGCAAAAAGGACAATCTGGAGTAGCTTTATTCTAAAACTTTGAAGCTCTAGAGACCTTACAAAAGAATGTATTAGACCGATCGTAAACGATTGGAAATAAGAAGCAGTCACAGGACAAGAGGTGTTCTGTGTCTTTTGCTTTATTGTCACAGATTAATAGTTGTTTGAATATAGTTACTCACAGTCCCTTTGAAGCATGTTTGCTTTCAGTGGCTATTTAATTTGCCTTTTCAGCAGCATTGCGTGCAGGAATTTGGTTGCGCCAAGCACAAATGGCGCGGACGGCTTGGTAGCAGGTGATGTTATCATTCGTCAAGGTTGTTTAAATATGTGCATATGTTAGTCAAAAAGAGATCAGTAAATGAAAGTTTTTGGGCTTACAATAAAAGATCTAGATGGTCCATTTTGTCCTGTACAAGTAGTGAAAGAATATATGGCTAAGTGACCTGCATGTGTCCAATTTTTGGTTCATGAATTTGGTGTGTATTTGGCCGTATTCAAGACATGTTTAATGCACGTTGGTAAGACTGTGTCACAGTTCGGGACGCATTCTACCAAGGCTAATGCCTTAGGTTTTTGTAATGAAGAAATAAAGCAGCTGGACAGGTAGAATTCGTCGTGCTTTCTGATGTATGTGAGACTGGACTTGTGTAATTACGAGATAGTACATTTTATTTTTGGTTTATTTTTCAGATACATTGACGCCTCATAAATGGACCATCAGACTTTTTTTATACATTGGGCGGAAAGACGGGCAAGTGTGCACCCTTTGGGCCTGAACTTAGGTCAAGTTGGTGCCATTTTTCATTTGGAAGGGTATCATGGTCTGAGGTGGTTTCAGATGCTTGGAAGGATAGAGGCGATAAGCAAGTTGTGCATGAACACTTTTATGTTAGTCATACATGCAGGGGGTAACGATTTGGGAAAAATAAAGTTGAATGAACTCATTTGTATCATAAAATCTGATTGTACAAGGATTAGATTGTTTCCTCAAAAATGTGTCTTAGTTTGGTCTGAAGTGGTGGCTTGAAAATGTTTGAGAAGAGCACATGACTTGGTGGCTCTAGAGAGGGCTCAGAGATTGCTGAACATGAGGGTGTCCCATTTTTGCATTTTACAGGAGGGGTGGCCATTCGGCATCGTATGTTGGAATGTGACAACAGAGATCTTTTGCTGTCCAATGGTACTCATTTAAACACTATAGGTAAAGACATCTTTTTAAGCGGTTTGCAGGAAGGTATTGAAAATGCTTTATCCTTGTAGGGTGGCGGTGGGCGAAGAGGCTTTTCGGCCTCGTCCCTTGGTGGTAAATTTTGGCTCATTGTAATAACATGCTCACTGTGATACAGTGACAGACGTTGGGATTTATTATAGGAGAAATTTGGGTCAAGTGATTTTGGTGTTTTAAGGAAGGAAATTATTAAAATGAAGCTGTGACCATTTTCCACCCAATAGGAAGTTGTCTCTCGTCTTACTTTGTGTTAAAAGAGATCATCCAATATATTTAAAAGAAGTCTTGCAGTCACAACAGTGGATAATTAAGGTGCCAGGGATTGTGAGGGTTAACAAGTAAAATAAGGTGGGATGATATCTTTTGAAATAGGGTTTTGGGGAATGTTAATTGGTCATAGGGGAAAGCAGAAGGGTCAAAGGGATATACAGGTTTTATAGTGGGAAAATTTCCCATCTTTGTCATGAGATAAAACACCCACCCTGTTATGAATGAGTCACCGAAGGAGGAAAAAACAAAAATACAAGCTAAGTCCAGAAAACCAGAGAGGTTGGTAGCTATCGGATTGCAGACCCCTGATCCTATCCACAACAACTAACAGTAGCCGTGGGGGGTTCCTACGATGCCCTAGACCCCTCGATCACAGCCGGAGAACTAAATAGGCCTAAAGAAAGAAAGGGGAAATCTAAACTGCCCCAGAGCAGACCCCAAAGCAATAGGCAGCTCCCAACATATAATGACGGTGAAGCAAGATGAAAACACTAACGCAGACAGAAAGATAGGTTGAGCAAATGATGGGGCCCAAGCTAACTAAAAAGGACAGGATAGAAAAGCTGCTGTCTGCAATCCATAAAAAACCCTACCAAAAAATGTCCCAACCATCTGATAGGAAAACAGGCCCTGAAGTCGCTAGGACTTCAAAATGACAATATCAGCACTCAGGTAAATTCTGAAGACAGAGCAAAGAGACAAACTGATCAGAGACAAAAATGGAACTCAGCACACCCCCGACCGGGGATGGCTGAACTCCAAAAAACAAGGTAAACAAAACAAGACTAATAAGTTCAATGGCAGAGCAAAAACTTATCTTTGGGAAGCAGGAGTCAGACTGGTCTCCAAGAATCCAGCAGAGAAATCACCAGCGACTCAGAAGGGCGTCGGCTACCTTATATCCAGTCAGAAGTTCCTGTTACCCAGTCATCATCTACCAGATCAGGTGTTTGGTAATCAGCCTCACTACCTTCCTTCACCAGAAGAGGGAGTTCATCAGACATCGACGGTGAAGGGGAAAATGAACTCACAACACCACCCTCCATCCCCCTTGTTTGGTTGTAATTTGTTTTTTTCCGGATGTTTTGGTTATTGTCACAGCTGGCGGTAAATTGCCCATTGTAATAACATGCTCACCTTGATTCACTGACAGGCATGTTGGGATTTGTAATAGAAGAAATTTGGGTGAAGTGATTGTGGTGCTTTAATGAAAGAAATGAATAAAATAATGCTGTGACCATTATCCACCCAACAGGAAGTTGTCTCTTGTCTTATTTTGAGTTATAATAACGTTATAAGAAAACATAGTAACATAGTTATGAAGGCCGAAAAAAGCCATTTGTCCCTCCAGTTCAGCCTATGTTCCGTCAGAATAAATCCCCAGATCCACGTCCTTCTAAAGAACCTAAACACTGTAAGATACAATATTGTTACACTCCAGGAAGACATCCAGACCTCTCTTGAACCCTTCGAGTGAGTTCATCATCACCACCTCCCCAGGCAGGGAATTCCAGATTCTCACTGCCCTAAGAGATCATCCAGGGTAAGATTATATAGAGAAGCAGTGTCACAAGCTTTCTGAGCACGCCACATTCAGGAGTGATTATGTGATATGCATGTGAAAGTTTTGTGCCAGAAAACAGAGATAAGTTCTCTATTATTGAGTAACTTCTCAGATAAACAAGTATTTCTTCATAACTTGATCCAATGTTATTTTCAAAAGCAATGATTTACCTATCAGTGTAATCCGTTCCCTGACAAAGCAGGACTTTGTATGAGGGAATGATTCAGGATTTACAACACATCAATTGAATTTTAATGTTATTTAGTTTAACCCCATTTTCATCTATTTCGATGTATTGTACACAGCTTCCATCCCCCTTTCTCTTGTGAGACTTGTCATGAGCCCCGGAAGCTAAGTGGGCTGTTGTGGTTCCCAGCAGCATCAAAAATCTTTACATAAAAATGTTACCACTATGATCAAACTGCTTTAATTGCAAGTAAATGACTTAAATAATTCAGATTCACCAAAGTCAGATTTCCTTTTTTTTCAGTTCATACTAAAGCAGCTCGCAGTGGCCGGCTTTCACTTTGCTGGATTAAAAAACGTCAGAAAATTAAAAAAGGAAAAAATTTTCAACGAGCCTCCCTCCACCTGTCTTCTTCGTTCTGGTCATGTCTTGCTCTGTCATGGCTGTACCGTCACGATCCCAGAAACGTCAGAGGATGACCCAATGAAGAGTGTGATGAAGAATAGAACCGGGCCAAAGAGTATCCCCGCGGTGAGATAGGTGAGGACAGGGCGAGCATACATTGTTTCATCCTTTACTTTTAATATGTTGTAGAAGGCTATTTTATTGTAGTGACAGGCGATGTTTATTCAGTTTTATATATTTTTAGACACCTTTTTCAGGATTTGTGCTGGGTATCAAATAGAGATTAAGGAAGAACACTACAATGAGCTGCATGCTTGAGAAAGGGGGGAACCCCGAAACGTGGCCGGGCTGTGGGTATTCAATCTCTAATATGGAGTTTCTGCCTAAACTAAATTGGAATGAAGTTTCTGCCTCGTCCACACCTTACCATGTTTGGATCTTTTACATCATGGCTTGGTAAAAATGGTGAAAGTTTCGAACCTGTAAAATAGATTTACCTTTTGTAATAACAAAGCTTTGAAACAACTATATTTATATTAAGCACAGGACAGCGCTGGTGAGTAGCTGTATCATGTTATTGGAGCTTAAGGATGTGGAATTATCTTGAGGATATAGTTGGTTGTTGATAACTTGGCCTTGTCTTTTGAGTAGGATCCAGAGGAGGTGTAGAAAGAGACAGATAACTGATGCCTGGAGGTGGAAACAGACATAGCTCACAATCAAGGAGGGTTCAACACCTGTCCAGATTGCAGTGGTGTATTCCTTCCACTACAAACATTCAAACAGTGGGATGTGAAATTTATGTATTGTCCCTTTCCATAATTGCTGCTCCACACGTTCAATGTTCAGTGCACATGGAGATTACTGACAAACCAAAAACTTGTCACATGTTCTTCTGCATTTGAGAGTAGAGAGTGGGCACCACTTTTTGCAAGAAATAATAGCATCTGGTTATCTTCCAGCAAGGCTGAATGTAAAGAATTAGATCCAGCAAGGCTGAGGGTAAACCACAACTTGTCAAAGCACAGCTGACTCCACAAGGTGGTCTAGTAGTGACTTAACAACCAGCAACTTGACCAAGTGAAAGTATAGCTGGCAAACCATTATATGACTGGAAGCATATGCCTGTTTACCTGACACACAGTCAGGGATGGAGATTTGCCTTTCAAAATAGGAAAAGTGTACTTGTAGAAACACAAGCTGTAGATATGGATGACAATGGTGATGGTGATGATGACACTGAGCTGGCACTAAACGTTGGTGTGGCCTGGCTGACCGGAAGATGAGCATAGCGAGAGGTGGGAAGAGGACAACTTGAGGCTTGCTCTAATTGCTGGCTACCTTATTTTTCACAAATGAGCAGGTGATTTCAATTATGTGCTAATAGAAAGCCATAGTTCTTGTCTTTTGTGAGCTGGAACATACACAGCTTATTTTCCCGTGGCAGAGCCTGCAGGATGCAAATAAATTGTCTATTGTGAACATGAAAAAGAGCTCTCTCACATGTGAAACCTCAGGGCATAACTGTCCTTACTGCCCAGTCTGGGCCCCCCTCTTGTGCTTCTGCTTACCAGGCCCCAGAGTATCGTGCGCCAGCACAGGGAAGCTTCTGGAGCTAGCCCCATGTCCTTAAAAAAATTGAATGGTACTGCAGCTCCAAGGAAGTTCCTCTGCCTCTTCTGTGATGTGCTGATGATGGCACGTACACGATGATATCATCGCTTATGCATCGGCATGTACGCATGCCACTCGCCAGGATACCAGTCCAGAAGTGGAGATCATATAAGAGGTATGAAAACTTTTCCTTACTAAAATGAATTAAATAGGCTTGGGGGACATTAAATGATGATGAATTGAGGATGGGGACGGGGAAATTGAATGCTTAATTGATTTTGGAGGGTGAGGAGAGCAAATATTGACTTGAGGGTGGAGAGGGCAAATAATGGTGAAGGTGTGGTACAGCAAATGATAACGTATTTATGGTGGGGGAAGAGAAAATATGATCAATTGAGACTAGGGGATGAGGGAAAACAAATGATGAATTGAGAGTCTGAGGAGAACAAACGATGATGAAATAAGGATGGGGGTCAACAAATGATGATAAATTGAGTATGGGGAGAGCAATTACAGGTGCTATTTAATTTATATATTTAATGGGTGAGGAAAATGGTTATTGTTTGTGAGGACACAATGGTGGATTACAATTGGTATTTGAATTGGAGGGTTTCATAATAACTAATTATATATTAATGGTGGGGGTTCTTCTGTATTCAGTTATGTAGTGTACAAGTTGGAGAAAAAGTGGGGACTGTGCTCTGAAAGCAGTGCTCTAGATAACAGTGTTATTTTATGCAGAGATGAGTCCTGGCTGGAAGACGTGATGGAGGTCTGCACTGGATGAAGAAGAAAAATGAAGATGAAGAACTTCAAATAGAGACATCACCAGTAAGTCATTGGGCTACCGGTACACTAACACTACACACTGTATACATAGTTCCTGTGTATAATGTAACTGGTGATCCCTGTATTACTTGTACCTTATATGATACAATACGATACAATACAATTTATTGATCCCGAGGGAAATTATAGTATCACAGCAGCGTTACAACAGCATTACAAACAAAACATTACAAACAGCATTAATACATTACATTACAAACAGCATTACATAGAGTAATTACTAGACGCAGATCCAGCACATGACTAACCACAATACGTAACAAACAAAGGTACACAAGTCTCTGATCTTTTACATTAGTGTGCCGGCCCTAGGTCATAGCCATCTTTCACCCTTAGTGAATTGTTAGACATCCCCATAGCAGTAGGCACAAACGATTTCCTGAATTTCTCCTTCTTGCACTTTAGTAGGATTAGACGGCTGCTGAATGTGCTCTTCTGATTCAAGAAGAGCCCGTATAGTGGGTGTGTATTATTGATCTTTATAGCCCTGCAATTCTTTTGAATCCTATCTTCCACTACCTCCTCAAAAGAGTCAAGATGGAGGCCAACAGTCGCGCTTGCCTTCTTGATAAGCTTGTTGCGCTTATTGGCGTCAGCTACTCGCACACTACTGCCCCAGCAAATTATAGCAAAAAAGATGGTGCTTGCTACAACGGACTGGTAGAACATTTCCAGCATTTTACTGCACACATTGAATGACCTGAGCTTCCGCAGAAAGTACAGTCTGCTCATTCCCTACTTGTGAATCTTATCTGTATGACACCTCCAATCAAGTTTGCTGTCAAGGTGAATCCCCAAATATTTGTAGGTCTCAACCATCTCCACCTCCTGGCCAGTAATAGTGATTGGTAAGTAGTCATCTTTTTTACTTCTATAACTCACCACCATCTCCTTGCTTTGTACATTTCTTGTATTCCCTGTAACAACAGTGTCTTGTATAAGAGATGGGGCTAGGGCTTTGTGTGATGCTGGGTGAGGGGTTCAAGCAGAGTTAAAGACTTGTGCTCACTGCTGACTTGCAGCCCAGAGCTATGTCTGCAAGGAGAGTGGTGTCAGCAGCAGCATGCACAGGAGCACTGTGAGATCTAACGAATTTAGTCCCACCCACCAACAGAAAGCTATGGCCGCCCACCCATGAATTTCCAGAACCCTCCAGATCTCAGGGAGGTGACATCCCAAGAAGTCAGGAGATTCTCACCCAGGCATCATGTGACCAGAAGAGCAGCTCATTTTACAGAAAGATATGTAAAAGAAAGGTATTTATAAAAGAGCTTATCAATGGCAGTTCATTCACTTGAAAGGGGCTTGTAAAGTAGTGGTCAGCCCCTTTAGGGAAGTGATCCTGATACACAGGTAGCTAGCCAGCAACTGAATTAAAGAAGTGCCAGAAAGATCTGGTAACAGCAGGAGAACTGGGGTCCTTGTGTATGAGGAAGAAGTAGTAGACTGGAGAGTTCAGCTTCTGGGGTACAGAGGTGGAGGTCAGAAGGTGATAGGCATGGGTTATTGTGGACCCTGAGATTGCACAGTGTAATAACGCTACTGAGACTGATGTGTAGGCCTGACCTGGAACCATTGGTGAAAAAATACTGGGCTTGCCAGGGTACATAAGAGTGAGCTCAGAAAGAAGCTCATTGGAGATTGAGGGCCGTTCTGAGGCATGATGTGTGACTGCTCTTCACAATATATGTGCCGCCACCCACAATCACAAAGCGTGAACCTCTGTATAGTGCAGAATATGTAAAAGTCAAGTGTGATTCCTGCTTCCTATTGTATATATGTTGTATCAATTCCTTCAGTAAATAAGTTTATTTTTGTATTCTGGGGAGACTCCTTCATATGGGGTTACTGCATCCTGGTTTGCTATATCACCTAGAAACATTGAACATTGAAAACCCTTAAAGTATAACTTTTATTAAATTACATGTAAAATACAAAATAAAAGAAAAACACTCCCAAAAATATTAAAAAGAGAGGTGTTTCTAATGATGGGGATGACCAGGATCAAATAGCTCCAAAGTCGGGGTAGGATAAAAATAAATGAGACTAGATGTCCCCCAAGAGCCCTACTCTGTACCTACCTGAGCCCGGAGGATGGCACCCTAGATATGCAAAAAGGCCCCCCCTGAGCTCAACGATGAATGGCCCTGTATACCCCAGTACACACGTACACTAAAAGATATATTAAAGTGCAGCACAAGTAGTGTAGACACTCAATCCACCATATTAAGTGGCCCTTTAAGTCAATATCCAGCTCTTTACGAGTTTACAGATATGACAAGGGAAATACCAAGGCCAGGTATCCACTTAATATGGTGGTAATGGTGGTTTCCGAAAGGAGCCACTCCTTGGCTGGGTCCTTCCCTGGAGGAATATCTGGCTAGTCCCGTGTTTGAGACTCTTAAATGAGGCTCCATGGACTTTATTTGCATATTCGTATTTCCCAGGGAGCAATGCACCTAGGATTTCACTGTGATTGAGCGCCATTGCCGGCTGCCGCAGTGTTTTCTTTGACTGGTCTCCCTGAGGTCAGTGATTGTTTCGTGATGTTGGTCTACTAGGCATAGCTCCCACCTAGCCAGAATCCTACTCCACACTGATTAGGGGCAACACCCCGAAACAGCTGTCTGTGGATGGATGCTTGGCCTTGGTATTTCCCTTGTCATATCTGTAAACTCGTAAAGAGCTGGATATTGACTTAAAGGGCCACTTAATATGGTGGTAATGGTGGTTTCTGAAAGGAGCCACTCTTTGGCTGGGTCCTTCCCTGGAGGAAGATCTGGCTAGTCCCGTGTTTGAGACTCTTAAATGAGGCTCCACGGACTTTATTTGCATATTAGAGGGTAGCATGCACAGATCGAACAGATCTCCTCTCTCCCTGCAGCAGTTACACCATCATTAGCATCAACATGGCCACATCTTCTATTTGATGCTCTCCTCTTTCTTTGCACCCCAAAAAAGTACACAGTATTACCCAGCCTGTATACAGTGCTCAAGTGACATGCTCGAGTCCCTGCCCTGCATCTTTCACGGCTGTTACACACCCCCAAATAAACATGCTGGGATCCATGCATACCCGAGTACCCGATGCAAACTCGAGTAGCGAGTACTTGCACTCAACACTAGCCATTATATCGTCATTTTTTTCTTAAATTTTGAAAAAAAACTCAATTCTAACCCTAACACTAACCCATCCTTAACCCAACTCCAGCCGTAACCCTAACCCCACCCTAACCCCAACTGCAAAAAGTGAAAAAAGTTAAAAAAAATGTAATTTATAATTTTTACCTAATTAAAGGAGAGACAAGGGGGGATTTGATTTACTATTTTTTTCTTTTGATCACTGTGATGGGGTCTATCACAGTGACTAACCCTTTACCCCCAAGGGTGGTTTGCACATTAATTACCTGGCCAATTTTTACAATTCTGACTACCGTCCCTTTATGAGGTAATAACTCTGGAACGCTTCCATGGATCCCAGTGATTCTGACACTGTTTTAGCGTGACATATTGTAGTTCATGTTAGTGGCAAAATTTATTTCATATAACTTGCGTTTATTTGTGAAAAAAACAGAAATTTGGCAAAAATTTTGAACATTTTGCAATTTTCCAAATTTGAATTTTTATGCCCTTAAATCACAGAGATACACAAAAAAACTTAATAAGTAACATTTTCCACATGTTTACTTTACATCAGCACAATTTTGGAACCAAAATTTTTTTTTGTTAGGAAGTTATAAGGGTTAAAAGTTGACCAGCAATTTCTCCTTTTTACAACACCATTTTATTTTTAGGGACCACATCACATTTGAAGCCACTTTGAGGGGTCTATATGATAGAAAATACCAAAATTGACACATTCAATAAGTTTATTAACCCTTCAGATGCTTCACAGGAATTTTTTTGAATGTAAAAAAATTAACATTTACCTTTTTTTCACAAAAAAATTACTTTAGGTCCAATTTTTTTTATTTTACCAATTGTAACAGGAGAAATTGGACTGGAAAAGTTATTGTGCAATTTGTCCTGAGTATGCTGATACCTGATATGTGGGGGAAACCACTGTTTCGGCGCATGGCAGAGCTCAGAAGGGAAGGTTTTTACTTTTTCAGTGCAAAATTGGCTGGAATTCAGATCGGACGCCATGTCACGTTTGGAGAGACCCTGATGTGCATAAACAGTGGAAAACCCCCACAAATGACACCATTTTGGAAACTAGTCCCCCTAAAGAACTTATCTAGATGTGTGGTGAGAACTTTGAACCCCCAAGGACTTCACAGAAGTCTATAACGTATTGCCGTAAAGTTAAAATATATTTTTTCCACAAAAATGATCTTTTCACCCCTGATTTTTATTTTTCCAAGAGTAACAGAACCCAAAAAGTTATTGTGCAATTTGTCCTGAGTATGCTGATACCCAACATGTGGGGGTAAACCACTATTTGGGTGCATGGCAGAGCTCGGAGGGGAAGCAGCACCATTTGACTTTTTGGGCTGGAATTGGGATCGGAGGTCATGACGAGTTTGGAAAACCCCTGATGTAGCTAAACAGCAGAAACAAGTTGTTGTCCAATTTGTCCTGAGTAGGCTGATACCTCATATGTGGGAGAAAACTACTGTATGGGCCACACGTCGGGGCTTGGAAGCCAAATAGTGATGTTTTGGAATGCAGACTTTGATGGAATGGTCTGCGGATGTCATGTCGCGTTTGGAGAGCCTCTGATGTGCCTAAACTGTTGAAACCCCCCACAAGTAACCATTTTGGAATCTAGACCCCTCATGGAACTTATCTAGATGGTGGTGAGCACTTTGAACCCTCAAGTGCTTCACAGAAGTTTATAACGTAGAGCCATAAAAATAAAAATCATATTTTTTTTCCACAAAAATGATATTTTTGCCCCCCGATTTTTTATTTTCCCAAGGGTAGCAGAATAAATTGGACCCTCAAAGTTGTTGTGCAATTTGTCCTGAGTAGGCTGATACCCCATATGGAGGGATAAACCAATGTTTGGGCACATGGCAGAGCTTGGAAGTGAAGGAGCACCGTTTGACTTTTTCAACGCAGAATTGGCTGGAATTGAGTTCATACACCATGTTGCGTTTGGAGAGCACCTGATGTGCCTAAACAGTGGAAACCCCCCAATTCTAACTCCAACCCTAACCCCAACACACCCCTAACCCTAATCTCAGCCCTAACCCTAGCCCTAACCCTAGCCCCAACCCTAGCCCTAACTTTAATCCTAGCCCTAGGCCTAACCCTAACCCTAATGGGAAAATGGAAATAAATACATTTTATTTAATTTTATTATTTTACCCTAACTAAGGGGGTGATAAAGGGGGGGTTTGATTTACTATTTTTGTGGGTTTTTATGTTTGGCAGCTGTCATATGCTAAAATACGCTTTTTATTGTAAAAATAGTTTTTGCATCACCACATATTGAGAGCTATAATTTAGTGAGGTCTTATTTTTTGTGAGACGAGTTGCCGTTTTTATTGGTACCATTTTTGGACACGTGAAATTTTTTGATCGCTTTTTTATTCTGACTTTTGGGACGCAGAATGAACAAAAACCAGTATTTCATGAATTTCTTTTGGGGGGTGCATTTACACTGTTCTATGTGTGGTAAAATTGATAAAGTGGTTTTATTCTTCGGGTCAGTACGGTTACAGCGATACCTCATTTATGATTTTTTTTATGTTTTGACGCTTTTATGCAATGAAAACAATTTTATGTAAAAAATAATTATTTTTGCATCGCTTTATTCTGCGAGCTATAACTTTTTTATTTTTTCACTGATGACCCTGTGTGGCAGCTCGTTTTTTGCGGGACAAGATGCCGTTTTCAGCGGTACCATGTTTATTTATATCCATCTTTTTGATCGCGCATTATTGCACTTTTTGTTCAGCGATATGATGATAAAGCATTGCTTTTTGCTTTGCTTTTTTATTTTAATTTTTAAAGGGTTCACTAAAGGGGTTAACTAGTGGGACAGTTTTATAGGGCGGGTCATTACAGACTTAGCGATACTAAATATGTGTACTTTTATTGTTTACAAACTTTACATACTGTTCATAGATAAGGGTCAGCTTCTTACTTTTCCAGTTCTGGGCTGTACTAAGTACTCCACTGAGGGGAAGCAACAGGGACTAAAGTGAGAAGTGGTGGGAACTCTAGTGAATCAGATGGGTGGAAATCGATATTTCTATAAAGTAATCTTTATTTTACCAAATAGGCAAACTAGAGAATTGGGACAATGCAATTAAGATCTGGACACGGGCTCTGAATCCAAGAGCTTTGTGATGCCTCTTACACTGGTCATTTCTAAACTCAACAGCATTTCGTGATTATACCGTATATTCTATTCATTACCTTCTATTATAACAATTCAAAGCAGAAATGAGAGTTATATAGAAGTATAAAATGTACTTACATTCAGTAGAGGTTGAGCCTCCGAGAAAAACTCTTTCTTATGTGTAAAAGAACTCAGTGGTCATAGGATCTGTCTGATCCCAGCATGAATAGGAGTTTGGTCACAGAGTTGTTCTGAAGCCAGTCCTTTGTTATTTTAGCTGTGCGCTTAGGGTCATTTTTTGTTGGAAGGTGAACCTTCGGCCAAGTCTGAGGTCCAGAGAACTCTGGATGAGGTTTTCATCCAGGATATCTCTGTACTTGGCTGCATTCATTTTTCCTTCAATAGCAACCAGTTGTCCTCTCCCTGAAGCTGAAAAACACCCCCCATAGCATGATGCTGCCACCCCCATGTTCCACTGTTAGGATTGTATTGGGCAAGTGATGAGCAGTGCCTGGTTTTCTCCACAAATACCGCTTATAATTATCACCAAACAGTTGTATCTCTGTCTTATCAGACCAGAGTATCTTATTTCTCATAGACTGGGAGTCTGTCATGTGTTTATTAGCACTCTATGTGGGCTTTCATATGTCTGGCACTAAGGAGAGGCTTCCGTCAGGCCACTCTGTCATGACTGTTGGAGGGCTGCAGTGATAGTTGATGCTGTGGAACTTTCTCCCATCTTCCCATTGCATCTGTAGAGCTCAGCCACAGTGATCTTGGGGTTCTTCTTTACCTCTCTCACCAAGGCTCTTCTCCCACGTTTGCTCAATTTGACTGGATGGGCAGGTCTAGGCAGACTTCTGGTGGTCCCAAACTTCTTCCATTTAAGGATTATGGAGGCCACTGTGCTTTTAAATTTCTTGAGTACTGCAGAAATTATTTTGTAACCTTGGACTGATCTGTGCCTTGCCACAAATCTGTCTCTGAGCTCCTTGGCCAGTTCCTTTGACCTCATGATTCTTATTTGGTCTGACATGTGTGGCACCCCAGGAGTTCGGTTGCCACAGTGGCATTGCCTACCTCACGAGGGTGATGTCATGCCGGGAAGAAAGGAGAGGTCCCCTTACCAGGTAACACCAGCATCCAACACTTTTCCTGACTTTAGACAAGAAGTGGGAGCTCTAACACCTGGATTCAACAGAGCTTCCCTATAAGTTCTGGCCTGGAGGCGGGGTAAGGGAGTCTGAGAGTGAGAGAGAGAGAAGTGAGGGAGGAAGAGGGAAGTAGAAGAGAACCTGGGGAGTGGAGCTGTAACCAAGCTCACCCCAGAGCTGAGCGCTAGATACCGGACGCCGGAGTCCGTGGCTGTGCGGGTACAGAAGTCCCAGCAGCTAAATTCGGAGGGCAGGTGACTACAGGCCTCTTGGCCCCATCAAAATCCTGTCAGCACAGCAGCACCCCAGAGCCCGCAGCCACCACGACAGAGCGACACCTCCCATAGGCTCAAGCTGCCTGCCATATGGGCAAGGACTTAAGTACAGGAAGGAACAGAGGCCCAAGCATAACTTTAGGCAGCAAGGATCTCAGAGGACAGCGCAATAGGAAGACTTCCAAACCCATCTGTCTTAGTGGACCCTAAATTTCTTCCACGGTGCCCAGATCTCCTTTACCATCTATCATCAGTGCTCCGGTCTGCACCTCAAATCATCAAGTAAAGGTAAAGGAAACCACAACCGCTGAGTTTTGAGTCATTCCTCACTCCCTCAGTCCTGTACCCCAACATCCATGATCCTTTATAAGAAAAGTACAGGTAGCCCTGGGGCCCCACTCTACCCTTGGGGAGAAGAAAGAACTGCGTCACCATCGGCA
The DNA here is from genome assembly GCF_039654945.1 of Dendrobates tinctorius. NCBI lineage: Eukaryota > Metazoa > Chordata > Amphibia > Anura > Dendrobatidae > Dendrobates > Dendrobates tinctorius. The sequence goes on from NW_027361818.1 coordinate 18,905,639, forward strand.
CCAGTGGACTTCTTAAGCAGCGACAGCCATCCATTGTCGAACACCACAGGTGGCATCACATTAAATCCCCTATAAACTTTCCCCTTCAGCATTTTATTGCACGCCCAAGGCTTCAGACCGGGTCCCTGCTGCCGTGACAACCCCCTGGAGAACTGTCTGACCCGGACCGAGTACCCCACTGCCCTGGTGGACGTCGCACATGCACTGCGAGCTGTGAGGTTTTATATAGACAGGTGTGTGCCTTTATAAATCAAGTCCCATCAGTTTATTTAAACACAGCTGGACTCCAAAGAAGGAGTAGAACCATCTCAAGGAGGATCACAAGGAAATGGACAGCATGTGACTTACATATGAGTGTCTGAGCAAAGGGTCTGAATACTTATAACCATGTGATATTTCAGTTTTTCTTTTTTAATAAATTTGCAAACATTTCTACATTTCTGTATTTTTCAGTCAAGATGGGGTGCAGAGTGTACATTATTGAGAAAAAAATGAACTTTTTTGCATTTACCAAATGGCTGCAATGAAACAAAGAGTGGAAAATTTAAACGGGTCTGAATAATTTCCATACCCACTGTATACATTCCTTCTACTGTAGTTTTACCAGGACCAAAAAAAGCACACTGTCTCACCTTACATCTTCACAGCCTATATTGTCACCACACTCATCAGCAAGAGATGAGCGAACTTGTTCATAAAACGTTAATCAATCTCAAATTCGGAACAAACGTAGCTCACTCGGATTCATTTTCGGATTCCCAAGAACTTTCTCTCAAAGTCATCAAAAATCGGGTACAGCTAGGTAAATAATCACGTTTCCACTAACGCTTTTTGTTAGGTCTTTGGCCAGGATAGTGATGCTGTATGATGAGTGGGGGGGCATGTTTTATGAGGGGAGGGGATAGGTAGAAGTCAGAGAGTGGCGGAGTGTTTTTTATTAACTAACTTAATTTGTTCAGATTCCGGCAGCTAATCAAGGAGCAGAAACCATCCACAATGGACAGGCACAAGGGCTTCTATCTTTGGCTGCCAAAGTCACATGTTCTTCCTCATATGAAATATGCAAATTGCTTCTGCACGGCGATTAAGCCTCCTTACCTTGACAAGCCAGCGCTGGTATGTCACTCTCCAGTAGGAGAAACCTTACCCTTAGTCCTCATATGAAAAGCAGACATGTTGCCTTGCTGGTGCCATTACCTAAGTTTAAAATCAAAGAGATGCTGCTCCTGCTGCTAGTTGTCATATAGTTAGATAAAATCTTGTTCTGTGTGAAATTAACCTTCCAGCTAATAGTATTGTGCAGGCAAGAGTGCACATTTCCTAATCCAAATCATTTGCACTAATATTTTATTGCATTCAGGACTCAGGAGGTTACATCTACTAATCAAAATAATTTGGGCTAATATGGTTGTGCCGGCACGAGGCCACAATTCCTAATCAAAATCATCTTGGCTAATATTGTTGCAGTCAGGACTCAGGAGGTCACATTTACTAATCAAAATCGTTTTGGGCCAATATTGATGTGCATGAACGATGCCGCATTTCCTAATGAAAAATTATCTGGGCTAATATTGGTGTGCAGGCACAACGCCACTTTTCCTAATCAAAATTGTCTTGGCTGATAATGTGGTGCAGGTACAAAGACACATTTTCTAATCAAAACCATTTGGGCTAACAGTGGTGTTTGGGCACCAAGCCACATTTTCTAATCAAAATCTTTTGGGCTAATATTGATGTGCAGACATCAGGCCACATTTCCTAATCAAAATCATCTGGGCTAATATTGTGGTGCAGACACCAGGCCACATTTCCTAATCAAAATAGTTTGGCAAATAATGGGATGCAGGCACCAGGTCACATTTCCTAATCCAAATTATTTGGGATTGGACTCATTTCATAATCCAAATTGTTTGGCCTAATACTCTGGTGGAGACACCATACTTCATTTCTTGATCCAAATCATTGGTGCTAATACTATGGTGTAGGCAACGGGCCTCATTTCATAAACAAAATTATTTTTCCTAATACTCTGGTGCAGGCAACAGGCCTCATTTCATAATCCAAATGGTTTGGGCAAATACTCTGGTGCCAGTACCAGGCCATATTTCATAATCAATATCATTTGTGCTAATTGGGTGGTCCCACCACCAGTCCACCATTCTGCATCTTTTGTGCTAATTGTGTTGTCCAGCTTCCAGTCCACATTGCGGCATATAAATCTTTTGGGATAATTCTGTGGTCCAGACACACTATCTCAGCCAATAAATACTGATTATTATTTTAGTCACAGGTGACTGACAAGTCTGGGCCTAGAGTTGTGAAACAGCTGGTTAAAAGAGCGGAAGGGTACATCCAACATGAGTGGATGAAAGCAAGGGTGTGGTGGAAGGGGGAATATGCTTGGTTGTTTAGGTGTACGTAGGGCAGTTGGTAATGTTACTGAAAGTTCTACTGAACAAACACTCTTCCTATCCAAAGACAACTTTCAACGTCTGTTACTGGATGGGCTACTCAACTCCCTTTCTATGGCAGCCGCACATCAGTACGCCTTGTAGATGAGGGACAGAAAGCGCATGTTCTTCTGTGGATGGCAAGCAAAGCATGAAGTGGCCTCTCCTCTTCCTCCATCTTAGCATCATACACAGTATCAGTCCTCAGAGATGGCACCACAAATACCCTTGCTTCTTTCTGTGTTACAACTCTCCAACCGCCCAATCTTTATCCTCCTTTACCCCTCAGCTTCTTTCTTTCAAAGCAGCCTTCTTAGTAGCTATTACTACAGCAAGATGTGTAGGGGAACTTCAGGCTTTGTCTGTAACAGAACCATATTTAATTATCAGAGATGATTGTTTAGTTCTCCATCTTGATCCATCCTTTTTGCCCAAGGTTGTGTCTGATTTTCACTGTTCACAGGACATCGTGCTCCCCTCCTTTTGCCAGAATCCAACAAATGCAAGGAAGGAGGAATTTCATACACTTGATGTTTGACATATGATATTGTGCTACCTGGAACAAATCAAATCGTGGAAAATTGGCCAGAATCTGTTTGCTCATCCATCAGGTGGAAATAGGGGTAAGAAAGTTATGAAGAGTACCATTGCAAATTGGATCAAAAGAGCTATCTCTGAATCATATTTATCCCAGAACACGACATCCCCCGCTAACACATTGCTGTCATTTCTTGGTTTAAGGTAGTTGATACAGCAAGCTGGAGGGTGGGCTTCTGCTCCATGAGGAATATATGTGGGGGAATTATATATAGAAGTGTATATACACAAAACATGCACAATTCACATCTCTTTATAATGATGTACATTTAGGGGCACTTCTCTCCTACAGCCAGTGAATAGGAGCAAGGAAGGGAAAAATTTAATGGAGGAGCCACCTAAGCTGATGAGGAAAAGGTGATATAGAAAAGGGAACTAAATATTTAATTGAAAATATAAATAGATGAATAAAAGTTAAAGTGTTGAAAAGACAAGTGCAGGAGAAATGGGATTAGAACCCAGGATGAACCTATGAATAAGAACCAGAAGGAGGCCTTTAAACAGATGAGCACCAAAAAAAGATGATCTAAACACACATAAACAAAACAAAAAAAAAAATCTACAAGTACATATAAAAATAAAAAATGTGAATGGTTGAAAAAGGACAGAAAGTATTGAAAGGAGTGAAATGATTAAGTATAGAGTGCAGGAGAAACAGGATATGAACTCCGAATGAGCCAGTGAATAGGAGCCAGAAAGAGAGAATATGTCAGAAGAGCAATCCAGGGAGATGGTGGTAAGTTATAAAAGAGAAAAAGGGGATCAAAATAATGATACAATGAAAAAGTGGAGAATTACAAGTGAAATAATGTGAGAGACTCAGGAGAAGATCTTCAGGTGAAGGTGAGGTGAGATGAGCTGGCATAGGAAATGAGTGCGAAAAACATTAGCAGATGGAATTTTGTGCAGTGAATGGGACTGTAAGAAATATGGAAAAATGAAGAGATTTTTCATATAGAGATGAAGTTATTCTAATGAATGGGAATTATAAGAGTAGAAAGATGGAAGGGTGATAAAATGAAGTAAGTGGTTAGGTTGGTGTGGTGTTGTGGCTCAGGGTTGGGAGGATTAAATAAGAAAAATTTAAAGTGAGCCTGTCAGCAGGATTGTGCTCAGTAAACTACAGACAGTGTCAGGTCGGCGCCGTTATACTGATTGCAATGATAACTTGGTAGATGAAATCCGTCTTGTGGTTGTTTAATCTTTATTTACAGTTTTCAGTTAATGATATGCTCGCGCTCCGGGCCCGTGGGTGGGGCAGTGGGCGGGGCTTTATGTGATTTTCTGCTTACATATTCATATTTATGGCTAATGACAGGTTACTGACCCCTCAGTGACCGGCCCCTTATTTTACATACTGTATATGTTATTGTTAGAAAAAATTAAAAAAAATTACAATCATCATGTAGGCGGCGGAGCCTGGTGCCATTTTAATGGAACATTTTTTTCTCTAGCAAACTGGATAGATATATTTGTGTTCTGCTACGTGGGAATACTGAGGGTGCGCATGTCGATTCACAATAGCGGCTATTGCTGTGATGCGGGACAAGCTTGTGAACAAATATCTGAGACAAGCTGATAGCGTGGAAGCTAGTCAAGAATGTCTACTGAATGAGTGGATAGAAGTGGAGAAAGAGAAGAGGTGTATATTTCTCTTAGAATGAAATGAATATTGTGACACTCAAAGAAACGTCGGCTATGTCTCAGGACTCAGAACACCAAAAAAAAGCACAAATCGGTGAGAGATTTGGAAGAGCAAAAAACTATAACATATATGAACTGTGTATGAGAAGGTGGGAAACATGACATGATATGGAAAAAATATATAATAAGAGCAAGTGTAAAAAATAGAAGAGATTGTAATACCGAAGGCATATGGCGATAAAATGTATGATATTGTGAGAATGGTGATAGGAATACATCTGTAATTTCATTAAGTCTGTTTGCGGTGAGAGACAGAGTATTTAATTTGTAGATCCAAAAGATTTATTTCTTTATTGTGTTTGGTAGTGCACTGTTGTGATAGACCATGTTTGAGAAAACCGAGTTTAGATCCAATATCCAAAAAGGTTTTCTGAAACTTGGTTGCTACACCAGAATTGTCTGTGCAGAAACTGATTTGCCTGGACCCCCAGAGCTCGACAGCCACCACGATGGGCAATAGCTCAAGGACAGAAATGCTGCTGCACGGAGCAGAGCTGATCCAAGACTCCGGCCAAGAGTCTGCAACCCACTCAAAGCCAAAAATTGTGCCAAATCCTTCGGAGCCAGCAGAGTCAGTAAATAACTCCATTTCGGCATCAGACACTTCGCTAGATTGACAACAAGTATGACAATTTTAGTTAAGAAACATTTTTCCAAACATTCAAATCCTTCTTCATGGATTTTGTCAGCTAAATAAGATGCTCAGGCCTAGGTGAGGACCGGACGGGTGACACAGAGGGGCCGGAGAGGTGAGTGGTAACGTGAATACAAGGATTTTTCTTTTTAAATTTTCATGGTCCCTATTTTGCTGAAAACGCGAAATACAAAAAATATGAATTCTACCAAATGCAGATATTTGTCAAATTTGAGTAACATTAAACTCCACTAGTCTTTATTCATCTCTACTCTACAATGCCTGTAATATTTTCAGAGTTGATCAGTCATGGTGCTGCTTTAAAGTATGTAAACCCTTCAGAATTTTCATTATTTCTGCAATAGAACCAAATCAAATAAATGAGTCAAAACTCACTTTGCACGCTTTTAAAACAAGGAAAGTGATCCAATGTCACATGGCTGTAATTGGCAAAAGAATGTGAAAAATATGTAGTCAGAAAAGTGGCAGCAATCACCGTCCGTTAAAAGCAATCCTTTCTTATGGAGTCACATAAAAGAGCAGAGGCAGGAGGGAACGATGTGGACAGAATGCCAGGACGACGGCCCTTTCGCGCGGGTGTGCGTTTCTTCGGGGTCATTTGGATGTTTTGTGTTGTCATTATGATTTAGAAAGAGAAAACACAGTAGTCTGACAATCAATGGCTTCACCCAACCACTAACCATGAGTGGAGAAAAATATTGGTGTTATCATTTATATTCTCTGGAAAAAGGCCAAGAGCGCAAAAATTCTTCCGGGGTATGTAAACTTTTGAGCACAACTGTATATTTAAAGTCATCAGCTTGGGAATAAATATATATGTGTGTAATAGACTGTAAACTTGTGTATGTCTTAAATATACTTTTTTGATACACTGTTTTGTCTCAGCTAGTATATAATACAAGGAAAACATGACATTGAGGCATTAGTAAGTGGATATCAAATATAAACCCCTTTACCCCCAAGGGAGGTTTGCACGTTAATGAACGGGGGCAATTTTTCCAATTCTGACCACTGTCCATTTATAAGGTACAGTAATAACTCTGGAGCTTCCATGGACCCCGGTGATTCTGACATTGTTTTCTCATGATACATTGTACTTCATGTTAGTGGTAAAATTTCATTGATATAACTTGCGTTTATTTGGGAAAAAACAGATATTTGGCAAAAATTTTGCAATTTTCCAACATTGATTTTTCATCCCCTTAAAGCAAAGAAATATGCCACACAAAAAACTTAATAAGTAACATTTCCCACGTGTTTACTTTACACCAAATTTTTTTTGTTAGGAAGTTATAAGGGTTAAAAGTTGACCAGCGATTTCTCATTTTTACATCACCTTTTTTTATAGGGGCCACATCACATTTGAAGTCACTTTGAGGGGTCTGTATGATGGAATATAATCAAAAGTGATACCATTCTGAAAACTGCACCCCTCAAAGTGCTCAAAACCACATTCAAGAAGTTTATTAACCTTTCAGGTGCTTCAAAATAATTTTTGGAATGTTTAAAGAAAATGAACATTTAACTTGTTTTTGCAAAAAATTTACTTCAGATCCAATTTGTTTTATTTTACTAAGGGTAAGATGAGAAATTTGACCCCAAAAGTTGATGTACAATTTGCCCTGATACCCCATATATGCAGGTAAACCACTGTTTGGGCGCATGGCAGAGCTTGGAAGGGATGTAGCGTCATTTGACTTTTCAATGCAATATTGGCTGGAATTGAGATTGGACCCCATGTTGCGTTTGGAGAGCCCCTGATGTGCTTAAACAGTGGAATCCCCCCCAGAAGTAACACCATTATGGAAAGTAGACCCGCTAAGGAACTTATCTAGATGTGTGGTGAGAATTTTGAACCCTCAAGTGCTGCACAGAAGTTTATAATGTAGAGCCGTAAAAATAAAAAAATCTTATTTTTTTCACAAAAATTATTTTTTTGCCCCCAATTTTTTATTTTTCCAAGAGTAACAGGAGAAATTGTACCCCTAAAGTTGTTGTGCAATTTGTCCTGAGTAGGCTGATACCCCTTAAGTGGGGGTAAACCACTGTTTGTGTGCATGGCAGAGCTCGGAAGCAAAGGAGCACCATTTGACTGTTTCAACTCAGAATTGGCTGGAATTGAGATCAGATGCATGTTGGGTTTGGAAAGCACTTGATGTACCTAAACTGTGGAAGCCCCACAATTCTGACTCCAATCCTAACCCAAACACACCCCTATCCCTAATCCCAACAGTAACCCTATTTTTTTAAAATATTTTACAATTATTTAATTTTTTTTTATTTCATTCTAAGTTTTACACTTTGTCCCACTATGGGGCACTCATTTTGTGCAGGCTGATCGCTTATATGGCATGAAGATCTGCATGCCATATAAGCTGTCAGCGCTGCATGTAGTTTCTCATTAACCTCAGAGACTTCCTGACATGCATTGCGAATGAAAGGAAGTCTCTGAGCTCTGGTAACCCGGATGTCGTCATGACGACATTGGGTTACCATGGGAGCGATCAGGGCCACGCGTAATGCCGTGGGGTCATAGCTAACATCCCCTCTGCCTGCTCCCGGAACGCTGCGATCATGTTTGATCACAGTGCGTCGGGGATTAAAATTCCAGGAGTGATCCGTAACTGCTCCTGGCACTTAGTGCCAGGTGTCAGCTGTGAGAATCAGCTGACACCCAGCTACAATCAGTCGCACTCCCCCCATGAGCCTGGCTGATTGCCTATAACGTACTATTACGTTCATGGGAATTAAGTCCCAGGGGACATGGACGCGATAGTATTTCCAATGTTAGAAAGGGGTTAATAGTCAAGTTCGGCGTTAATACTTAATATTGGACTTCAATAGAGATGTAGGGAGAGTTCCCCTTTTAATAACTATAATTTAGTACTTTTGGAGGAAAACTCATCCTTTAACATTTTGGAGAACTGCAGCCCACTGCTGAGATTTTGTGTTTGTGCTTTGCTGTGTGAATATCTGGTCATCGACTGTGAACTAATCAGGCCGGAGAGATTACATTGGTACAGGGTCAACTGTTGTGTAATTTTGTGCATTCAGGGCGCTGATAGTTCAGACGAGTGACTCAGATTTTCAATACGAGCTATACACCAAACAAAATCTATAACAGAGAACCCAATCTTCTGATTTTTTACACTTTATTTTTCCTTTGCAAAGTAATCTTTGAGAGTGTGGGGAGATCTTTACCAGTCCATTCTTCCAAAGAGTCAAAGTCGATCTCAAGGTAAAGTCCAGCTCGTCAGGAAATGGCAATCCGGAGGTAAAGAGACCTCTTCACGTAGCATAGAAGGGACAAGGAGGACCACCAAGATGGCTTCAGGAAGAGTGAATATGGATTTATCGACCCTTAAAAGATTAGCAAAACACAGTAAATTTAACCCAGTAACTCCCACCATACCCAAATCTGCCGAATTGCTGTGGTCTGCCCTATTGGAACAAGCATGTGGGCATGATAGCATGTATATAGACAGAAGGTCGTTTGTTGTGAATTCCCTTGCTCGGAGTTCTGAACCGAAGCTCCCTTTGCTCCCTCTGGTGGTTACTGAGAGTAGTGGAGCTGTACAGGTTGATGGAAGTTCCCCACCTGGCGACAATAATTGGGAACCTGGGATTGCTGGCTGGGAGCATATAATTGAGCTGGCTGCTCTTGTAGGTTGCTGGTGATTTCCTCCGTGTGCATTTGGAGTTTTTTTGTCCCTTGCCTGATCTGCATGGTTCAGCTAAAATACAGGCAAAATATATATAAAATAAGCCTTTATTAAAATTATGGCCAAACAACAACAACAGCGATGTATGAAAAAACATATAAAAAAGGCAGAGAAAACCGCACAATACATAAATAATTGTACTAATAATGATATCACCACTTATGAAAATAGAAATGTAAATAGGTCATGTATAATAATCCCTATATATAGCAACCAAGATACATAATAGGCACAGTAAAACTAAAAAATAAGTAATAAAATGTAAAAATAAATAATGAAAAATAATATAATTAAACCCAAAATTGGTGAAAAAAACTGAATAAATGAGATGTGTGTATAAATATATAAAGGTGATTAATGTGCACCAAAAAGATTTTTATATATATGTGTAAAACAAATAATAGTGCAAAAAAAGGGGGAAAAAATAATAAATATGCGCCAATTGGTAGCTATACAAAAATTAGTCCTGAGAAGCGCTAATAGCAAAAATGGCAAAAATGGACCAGGAACAAAAGCCAAACAGCCCATGCGCTAAGTAATGGTGAGAAGGCCACAAAAAAACACGATGAAAAGCACTATATGGCAGAAATGGGCCAAAACCATGAGTCAGACAGCATATGCGCTTAATAATGCCGCATAGGTAAAATGGACCACACTAAACAAGACCTGATGCACCTGGTAATAGCTAATGAGGTGCTTACACAGAAGTAGTGTGCCAGAACTATGTAGCATCATACAGCACAATGCACTGCTTGGAGGACAATTGCAGAGACAAAATAATGAGCTGCAAAGATACACCACAAAAGCACGTTCATGCAGCAAAAACTGTCCTGAAGATGTAAAGCGGTATCGCGCAGTTGGTTACCTGAGGGGTGAATGACCAGAGAGTGGTGTAGGCGGTGTGCCAAAAAGAACGCGCCCCGACGCGCGTTTCGGAAAAGCTCCTTCGTCCTCCTGACTCTGCAATAGTCCTCCAAGCAGTGCATTGTGCTGTATGATGCTACATAGTTCTGGCATACTACTTCTGTGTAAGCGCCTCATTAGCTATTACCAGGTGCATCAGGTCTTGTTTAGTGTGGTCCATTTTACCTATGCGGCATTATTAAGCGCATATGCTGTCTGACTCATGGTTTTGGCCCATTTCTGCCATATAGTGCTTTTCATCGTGTTTTTTTGTGGCCTTCTCACCATTACTTAGCGCATGGGCTGTTTGGCTTTTGTTCCTGGTCCATTTTTGCCATTTTTGCTATTAGCGCTTCTCAGGACTAATTTTTGTATAGCTACCAATTGGCGCATATTTATTATTTTTTCCCCCTTTTTTTGCACTATTATTTGTTTTACACATATATATATATATAAATCTTTTTGGTGCACATTAATCACCTTTATATATTTATACACACATCTCATTTATTCAGTTTTTTTCACCAATTTTGGGTATAATTATATTATTTTTCATTATTTATTTTTACATTTTATTACTTATTTTTTAGTTTTACTGTGCCTATTATGTATCTTGGTTGCTATATATAGGGATTATTATACATGACCTATTTACATTTCTATTTTCATAAGTGGTGATATCATTATTAGTACAATTATTTATGTATCGTGCGGTTTTCTCTGCCTTTTTTTTTATATGTTTTTTTATATATTTTTTATATGTTTTTTCATACATCGCTGTTGTTGTTGTTTGGCCATAATTTTAATAAAGGCTTATTTTATATATATTTTGCCTCTATTTTAGTGTTTATATATACATTCCCATTATTCTGGTTCTCCCTACATCAGTAGTTGTTCTTTTCATATACACCGGATGGTCTGCCATCCACTCTCTGGAAGAAACACATTGGTCAATTATTAATTTATTAGCTTTATTTGGCTGTACAATTATTTATATTTTATTATTGTGTTGTTTCTTTCTGTGTTCTTCTCTCATGGTTCAGCTAAGTGATTCTTTTGCTAATCCTTTGCATTTAATCTGGTTGTGTTTTTTTTGCTTTCTGTTTTGCTGCTATGGTTCAGCATGCTCCCTGCTGGGGGCAGCACTGGGCCCTGCTTCATATGTTGCAGTTTGTTCAGTCCCCTGTTATGTTAGTATCTTTTTTGCTTTGTTGCCAGTTTATACAAGAGTGCTGATCTAGCGGGGGTGAGGTCGTGTGACCTCAGGTTTTTTGTATATCAGAAGTGTTGGACTTTTCTAGGGTTTTGTGCATGATTGCAGACAGTATCTTTTCTGTCCTGTCCTGTCTAGACAGCTTTGGCCCCACCATTTGCTCAGTCTGTTCTCTGCCTGTGTTTGTTTCATCTTGTCTCACCGACAATATATGTTTGGAGGCTGTCTATTCCTTTTGGGATCTGCTCTGGGGCAGTTTAAATTTCACCTTTCTGTCTTTAGGCTCAGTTAGTTCTCCAGCTGTGACTGACAAAGCGTCTATGGCATTGTAGGAACACTCCACGGCTACTGCTAATTGTGTTGATAAGATCAGGGGTCTGCCATCCGCTTAGTTACCAACCTCTCTGGTCTTCTGGTGGCTTAGCCTGTTCCTACCATCCTCCTCGGTGACCCATTCATAACAGAATCACCAGCCCAAACCGCAGACTCTAGGGTACTCAAAAGAAGGAAAGAATTGCAAAAAAAAAAAAAGTGTCAGAATTTTTTATATATTTTTTTCTCTGACACCTGGAGATCCTATTCTGGCTAATGTGGATGCGTTTTTTCAGGCCCTGGGGTTGTTGTATGATGAACCTAATGCTATTGATCAAGCTGAGAAAACCTTATTGGCATTGAACCAGGGTCAAGATGTTGCGGAGTCATACTGCCAGAAGTTCCGAAAGTGAGCAGTCCTTACTAAATGGAATGATGAGGCCCTAGCAGCTCTCTTTCGGAAAGGTCTGGCAGAAACCGTAAAAGATGTTATGGTGGGATTTCCTGTCCCCTCTTAACGACTCCATGTCATTAGCCATTCAAATTGATCGACGTTTACGTGAACATAAAAGTACACGAGAGGCGGTGCCGCCTTTTGAACAAACATCTGAACCCATGCAATGTGATAGGGTTTTGTCTAGGGCGCAATGTCAAGAGTTCAGAAGGCGTAATAAGTTATGCTTCTTTTGTGGGGAATAGAGTTGAGCGAAACGGGTCGAAAAATTTCAAAAGTCGCCGACTTTTGGTAAAGTCGGGTTTCATGAAACGAAACCCGACCCTAGGGTAAGGTCGGCCACGAGCTCGGCGACTTTAGCGCCAAAGTCGTGTTTCAAAAGTTTGTTTACCGCCCTTTTTCAGCCAATCAGGATCCACGGACACTGTGGGCAACGTGATGACATAGGCAGGGGTCACCACCATCTTTGAGAAGGGCATGCAAGTGATTGGCTTGCTTTGGGGGGCGTCACAGGGGGTATAAAAGGGCGTGCACGCCGACTACCATGTTACTCATGCTGATCTCAGAATAGGGAGAGCTGCTGCTGCTGCTGATTCTGTAGGGAGAGCGTTAGGCAGGGAAGAAGACACCAAAAACTGCTTCTGCTGCTAGCGATTTTGCCAGTACAACACACCAGTCACTGTGTGTGCAGTGCAAGTGGAGGCTATATTTTGCTGGATCAGCTGTGTTGGTTGTTAGGCTGCCTTATAAGGCTTCATGATAGCTGCATTGCTGTTTTCCCACTGCTCTGCAAACTGCTTTTTTAAAAGCAATCCAAATTTTTTTTTTTGTCCTGGTGAGGTACTGAGCGTGCATTTTTTCACACCATACAGCGGTGTACGCTCCTCACACAGTACCGTGTAACGGCTGTTATCACGGCCACAGTGAAGCTATCTGTGTGTGACTCTGTAAGAATAAGTCGAGGACATGTTCCGTTCTTACAGACCTCCACCTTCTAGTTTTGTCTGCTTTTCAAACAGTTAAGTATATTTGCTGTTTGATCACATTCAAAACTATAGAGAGACAGCGTGTGTCAGTCCGTATACTTAAAAAACACGGAGCTTGACAATTTTATGGACACTGGACAGCGGTGTACGTGCACGCTCCTCTCTCAGTACCGTGTAACGGCTGTTATCACGGCCACAGTGAAGCTATCTGTGTGTCACTCTGTAAGGATAAGCCGAGGACATGTTCCGTTCTTACAGACCTACACTCTAGGGAGATTCCTATTCTGCCCAATTCTATATACACCTTGTAGATTGTCATACACTAGCCAATTTCTGCCTGTGACATAGCGGTGTGATATTCACTGGGCCTCACACAATCCAACAGTGTCCACAAGTGTGTTCAGAAATTCTACATCTCCCCTGTCCTATAGTGACATATTTCACACCTGTGACATTGAGCCTGTGACATAGCGGTGTGATATTAACTGGACCTCACACAACAGTGTCCACAAGAGTGTTCAGAAATTCTACATCTCCCCTGTCCTATAGTGACATTTTTCACACCTGCGACATTGAGCCTGTGACATAGCGGTGTGATATTAACTGGGCCTCACACAATCCAACAGTGTCCACAAGTATGTTCAGAAATTCTACATCTCCCCTGTCCTATAGTGACATTTTTCACACCTATGACATTGAGCCTGTGACATAGCGGTGTGATATTAACTGGGCCTCACACAATCCAACAGTGTCCACAAGTGTGTTCAGAAATTCTACATCTCCCCTGTCCTATAGTGACATTTTTCACACCTACGACATTGAGCCTGTGACATAGCGGTGTGATATTAACTGGGCCTCACACTACAGTGTCCACAAGTGTGTTCAGAAATTCTACATCTCCCCTGTCCTATAGTGACATTTTTCACACCTACGACATTGAGCCTGTGACATAGTGGTGTGATATTAACTGGGCCTCACACAACAGTGTCCACAAGTGTGTTCAGAAATTCTACATCTCCCCTGTCCTATAGTGACATTTTTCACACCTGCGACATTGAGCCTGTGACATAGCGGTGTGATATTAACTGGGCCTCACACAATCCAACAGTGTCCACAAGTGTTTACAGAAATTCGACGTCTCCCCTGTCCTATATACACCTTGTACCTTGTTTTACATTACCATATAGTTTGTGGGATTTTGTGTACATTTTTACCAAAAATGAGGAAGGCTGGTGGAAGAGGCTGTGGAATTGGGTGGGGGTTGCCAGCTGGTAATGATGGTGTTGGTGGTGGATCTGATGGTAGTGGCAAAAGCAAAATAGGACCGAATGCAGGAGGTGTTGAGCCTGCGTCATCGTCTGGCTCCACAAGGCCTCGAAGGCTTAGTTTTCTAGGAGTTGGCAAACCGCTTTTAAAGCCAGAGCATCAGGAAAAAGTTTTGGCTTACATTGCTGACTCAGCCTCCAGCTCTATCGCCTCCTCTTCTGAAGTTGTAAAAAATAAAAGCACTGAGTCATCATTGGAGGGTCATGTTCATGAACCACACCTTTCCTTGTGTCCTTCACCCCAACCAAGATTGAAGGATGACGCAGGCCATACAACTGATTACTCCATGGAGCTGTTTTCACATACCATGCCTGGGTTATCAAGTGAAATGGTGAATTACCCAGGCCAAGATGAATCTGACATGGAGTGCACTGATGCACAGCCACTGATAGATGATTCTGCTGGTACATTAAGTCAGAGCACTACATTGTCCTCGCAGTGTAATGAGCCAGATTCTGACCCTGATGAGACTCAGGTGCCCCTTCCCGCATACTATACCACCATACACGGTGACACATAGGAAGGTGCACATGACATTGAAGAGGAGGTGATGGATGACCCAGTTGTTGACCCAGATGGGCATCCATTGGGGGAAGAGGGTGCTGCTTCCAATAGCTCAGATGAGGAGGAGGAGTATCCACAGCAGACATCGACATCGCAACAGCTGTTATCTGGCAGGCCCGGAGCACTCCAAAGACAGGTTCCAAAAATCAAAAGAGTTGCTGGACAGCTTGTCCAGATGGTCAAAATAGCACAGCGTGCTAGGCCGCAAAATGTCTTCCAAAGTAGGAAGAGTGCAGTGTGGCACTTTTTTGAACAAAATCCTCATGATAAGGCCAAGGTTATCTGTAAGAAGTGCGCAAAGACCTTTAGCCGAGGGAAAAATCTGAAAAATTTGAATACCAGTTGCATGCTTAGACATTTAACCAGCATGCACTTGCAAGCGTGGACACAACACCAAACCTCAAGTACCACATGTGCAACTGATCACAAAGAAGGTAGTCAGCAACGCTACATTGTTTCCCCCACTGTAAGCCCACCGGTTAGCACAGCAGCAAATGTTGAGGTGTCGTTGCAAGGCCAAAGCAGTCAGGGAATCCCACTGTTATATCAACGAAAGACTGAATCTAGGCCATCAGAAAGAACACCAACTCCATCACCATCATCAACCCTCTCTCAGTCCGCCCTGTCCACCGCTAGTTCCACCATATGCAGCTCTCAAGTTCAGCTCACCCTCCCAGAGACTATGAGTAGGTCAAGAAAGTACTCAGTCTCTCATCCGCGTACACTGGGTTTGAACGCCCACATTGCCAAACTAATCTCGTTAGAGATGATGCCCTATCGGTTGGTGGAAAGCGCAGCTTTCCGCGAACTCATGGCCTATGTTGTACCACGCTATGACCTACCCAGTCGCCACTCTCGCAAAGCCATCCCAGCCCTCCACCATCATGTGAAAGACCGCATTGTCCATGCACTCAAGCAGTCAGTGAGTGGAAAGGTGCACCTCACAACAGATGCATGGTCCAGTCGGCATGGCCAGGGCCGTTACGTGTCCATCACTGCGCACTGGGTTAATGTGGTGGATGCAGGGTTCACAGGGGACAGCGGTGGTGGGACAGTGCTGCCTAGCCCACGGTATAGGAAAGAGTTGGCTGTAGGCGTTCGACCCTCCTCCTCCTCCAGAAGCGAAAGCTCGTCCACAGAGCGCAGACGTATGAGCACTCCATCTGCAGTTGCCACTGTTGCACACGAGGTGTCCCCCTATCGAGCAGCTAGTGGAAAGTGTCAGCAGGCTGTGTTGCAGATGATGTGTTTGGGCGACAGACACACCACGGAGGTGCTGGCCGAGTACTTTCAGCGACAAACTGAGTCATGGCTGGGCAGCATGCATCTTGAGGCAGGCAAGGTAGTTAGTGATAACGGCCGTAATTTTGTGGCAGCCATAGCCCTTTCAAAACTCAGCCACATACCTTGCTTGGCTCACACCTTGAACCTGGTGGTGCAGTGCTTCCTCAACAATTATCCGGAGTTAACAGCCCTGCTCAAGAAGTTGCGAATACTGTGCGCGAACATCCGCCGGTCGCCTGTACACTCCATTCGTATGCAGAAGCTGCAGCGATTGCTCCACCTTCCCAACCACCGCCTCATTATCGACATTGCAACAAGGTGGAACTCCACCCTGCACATGGTTGAGCGGCTGTGAGAACAGAGGCAGGCCATAATGCATTTGTGGGAGGATACACGGCCAGGCACTTTGAGAGCAGACATGGAGTTGACAGGTGTGCAGTGGTCAAAGCTGAAAGACCTCTGTAAATTCCTTCAGTGTTTTGAGGAATGCACACGGCTGGTAAGCGCAGGCGACTCCATCCTAAGCATGAGCATCCCACTTATGCGTCTGCTCATGCAAACTTTGACGCACCTTAAGGAGCAGGCGTCTGCAGCCAATGTTGACGAGGAGGAAGAGGAGGAGGGAATCCTTGATGACATTCAGCCATTGTCTGCTCAGGGACCTCTCCTGGACGAGGTGGAGGAAGAAAAGGAGGAGGAGGATGATGAGGGGGATGATTACTTAGGGGAGGAGGATGCATCTCGTGGGGAAAGTGAAAATGTTGGCGTGGCAAAGTCTGGTACAGGATTTGTGCGTGACTGGAGGGATGTGGATTTGCCAGAAAGTGCTCCTCCAACCAGCACTCGCAGTGCATCATTGACACCGGGAACATTGGCCCACATGTCAGATTATGCCTTGCAGATCCTAAAAAGGGACCCCCGCATTGCCAAAATGATGAACGATGACGACTACTGGTTGGCCAGCATCCTGGATCCACGCTATAAAGGCAAATTACAAAACATCATGCCACACGAGAACCTTGACCTAATATTGGCTAATAAACAAGCAACTCTGGTAAACCGGTTGGTTGAGGCATTCCCAGCACACAGCAGCGGTGATGGTTCTCACACGAGCCGTACGGGCCGGGGGCAGCTTGGCAGAGGTGTTCGTGGTGCACACAACAGAAGTGGCATTGGAGACAGGGGTTTCATGACAATGTTGTGGACTTATTTTTCAAGTACCGCTCACACAACTGGTAATACTGCATCGATGAAAAGTGACAGGAGACAGCAGTTGTCAACTACGGTTACAAACTACTTTTCCACCCATATCGATGTTCTCCCGCACAGGTCATTCCCCTTTGACTATTGGGCCACTAAACTGGACACCTGGCCTGAATTGGCACAATATGCCTTACAGGAGCTCGCTTGCCCAGCTGCAAGTGTGCTATCGGAAAGAGTCTTCAGTGCAGCTGGACCAATCCTGACAGAAAAAAGGACCTGTCTGTCAACCCAAAATGTGGATGATCTAACCTTCATTAAAATGAACCATGCATGGGTTTCCAAGGATTTTGTCCCAACTTCCCCTGATGACACATAGGGTGACAGAAAAATGGCTTGCTTTGATCCTCCTCTTCCTGGGACTTGAACAATTTCGCCTTTTGCATCAGCTGAATGTCCAACATCAACATATGCCTCTTTCTAAAACTCCCTAACTGTGCTGCCCCCCCCCCCCATGGCCGGGGTCACCACCTAGCGCATGAAACCGTGCCCTGCACAGGTGGGCAGGCCGAATCTTGGATGCGGGCACTGGCACAGGGTCCCTCATAGTGCAATCAAATGTCTCTGACGGTGGTGGTGCACACGCGCCGTCAGACACACAGCCATACTATGAGGGGCCCAGTGCCAGTACCGACGACCACGAGTGGGCCCCCCTTGCTTGGGCATGGCCCCAGCATTTGCAATCTTTACCTCTCCCTGCTCCTCCGCTGTGTAGCCTGGGCCGTCAAATCCATACTGGGCCTGACACCGTCTGAGCCTGCCTCCTGATCTATAGACATATATTTTGAATATGTACACTATGCTATCCATACATGTTATCCGGTGATACGGTAACCTTTCTCACCTTTGTGCAATCACGTGTAATCCATACTGGGCCTGACAGCGTCTGAGCCTGCCTCCTGATCTATAGACTTATATTTTGAATGTGTACACTATGCTAGCCATACATGTTATCCGGGGATACGGTACCCTTTCTCACCTTTGTGCAATCACGTGTAATCCATACTGGGCCTGTCACCGTCTGAGCCTGCCTCCTGATCTATAGCCATATATTTTGAATGTGTACACTATGCTATCCATACATGTTATCCGGGGATACGGTACCCTTTCTCACCTTTATGCAATCACGTGTAATCCATACTGGGCCTGACACTGTCTGAGCCATCCTCCTGATCTATAGACATATATTTTGAATGTATGCACTATGCTATCCATACATGTTATCCGGTGATACGGTACCCTTTCTCACCTTTGTGCAATCACGTGTAATCCATACTGGGCCTGACACCATCTGAGCCTGCCTCCTGATCTATAGACATATATTTTGAATGTGTACACTATGCTATCCATACATGTTATCTGGGGATACGGTACCCTTTCTTACCTTTGTGCAATCACGTGTAATCCATACTGGGCCTGACACAGTTTGAGCCTGCCTCCTGATCTATAGACATATATTTTGAATGTGTACACTATGCTATCCATACATGTTATCCGGGGATACGGTACCCTTTCTCAACTTTGTGCAATCATGTGTAATCTATACTGGGCCTGACACCGTTTGAGCCTGCCTCCTGGTCTATAGACATATATTTTGAATGTGTACACTATGCTATCCATACATGTTATCCGGGGATACGGTACCCTTTCTCACCTTTGTGCAATCACGTGTAATCCATACTGGGCCTGACACCGTTTGAGCCTGCCTCCTGGTCTATAGACATATATTTTGAATGTGTACACTATGCTATCCATACATGTTATCCGGGGATACGGTACCCTTTCTCACCTTTGTGCAATCACGTGTAATCCATACTGGGCCTGAGAACGGCTGGCGAGCTGTTAAGCAAGCTATAGCACCTGTGGTTTGCACACGTAAGTTTTTCATTTTTTCAGGAATGACGGTTAGGCCTAATTCCGGAACTGCAGTTGACCTGCACTTACTGGGAAGTCATCGTTTGCGGGTAATAATTGTAATCCCAGATCCCCATCACTAACGTTGTTCAGCGGGTTATCTGCACCTGTAAGCGACAAACGCTGGCCTTTTCAGTGTAGCGCACATGCAGCCACGGACATGTAAGGGCATAACACACCAGTTATTGGCCAATCTCACGTGCCAGAGCCTCGCGTGTCCCTCTAGTAAGCCGGACTCGGACCGCGGGGCATGACGGAGTCTCGTTCGCTAACGGAATTAAGCTTGCAATGTGTGCATCTTTTTTGTGGCTGGATGGTTGAGGTTGCCCATGTTGAGTCAAATTACACCGTAGGCTCCACTCCTGGTGGTGCCCTTCTGGACATTCCTTTAAGGTTCAGCTTTGCAACCATACTGCCCACGTAAAAAAAACACTTTGCCTTCATGAACGCTGTTTGGAGGGTCGTGACTCGTGGGAATAACGCCGCCCAATCAGTTAACCTGCTAGAGAGATCCTTCGTTGCTCCCAAGCATGACATCACACTCCCTAGGAGGATGGTAATGCCACTGTGGCGACCGTACTCCTGGGGGCGACACAAGTGCACTGATGCCCAGCCACTGCTCGATGAATCTGCTGGTACATTGACCCAGACCACTACATTCCCATCGTATGCTACACGGCCTGAATCTGACCCTGATGAAACTCTGGTTAGCCTTCCCATATACAGTTCCATCTTACACGGTGACAAAGAGGAAGCTGCAGATGAAAGTGCAGGTTCGGCCCACCCGCCGTCAGACACACCACCGTACTATCAGGGGCCCTGTGCCAGTGCCGTCGCCAACGATTGGGCCCCCCTGCTTGCTCAGGATCACAGCACTTGCAAGGTTGAAATACTGTGCAGTGAGATGGAAGATGGGGACGATGAGAAGTCCAGACTAGTACAGGGAATCCCTAGCGAGGAGACTTTTTTCATTGTTTTCAATGTTGGGACAGCAATTTTTGGGGAGCACTATACTCTGGAGAATGATAGATGGGGTCCACCATACACTGGAACATTCCAAAGGTGGACATCAGACACTGGAGCAGCATTTACAGGGCCCATTATACACTAGAGCATTAGAAATGGGGCCCATTATGTTTGGAGCATTATTTGGGCCCATAAGACAGTGGAGCTTCATCCATGGGGACCAACATATACTGTAGCATTATGTGGAGCTCATCATATACTGTTTCAAACATTATATGGGAGCAATGATTCTGTATGGAGAAATAAATGGGCCTCGTCATGAGATGTAAAAAGTGAAGTATTTTTCATTGTACTATACCGCTATTTCTCTGCCGTATCGGAGCATCATGAGTTGTGGTATGTGTTAAAGGGGTGCTCTTTTGCCCAGGGCACATGAAAACCTGGAGCCAGCCCTACCCCCCCACAACTTTAGCCAAATAACCTCCATTTTTAAGTGCGTAACTAGTATTATGAAGTTAATTAAGGTTGACAAGCTTAAGTAAGAAGAATTGATGCTTTTGGCATTCAAATAGGCACTGTAGGTGTGTTTCCTGTCCTCCTCTCACTGCCGACTTTAATTCCCCATTGACTTACATTGGGTTTCGTGTTTCGGTCGGACCCCCGACTTTTCCCTATAGTCGGCCGATTTTGCTCTACCCGACTTTTGGAAAAGTCGGGTTTCATGAAACGAAACTCGACCCTAAAAAAACAAAAGTCGCTCAACTCTAGTGGGGAAGCCTCTCATGTTATTTCTGTTTGCCCTAAACGAGAATAAAATTTTGCTCACGCATTTGTGGTGGGCAGTGTACAGCCTAAGTTCCTGTTGGCAGTTACCTTGATCTGCTCCTTGTCTACTTTTTCTGCTAAGTTCTTTGTTGATTCAGGAGCAGCTTTGAATCTCATCGATCTTGACTTTGCCAAGCATTGTGGTTTCCCATGGTGCCCCCTATTCCCTTGAGGGGGATTGATGCTACCTCTTTGGCGGAGAATAAACCCCAGTGTTGGACCCAGGCGTAATGCGGGTCGCCCCCGACCACCAAAAGAATTGTAAATTTTCGGTGTTGCACAATTTACATGATACCATTGTTCTGGATTTTCCCTGGTTGCAAACCAATAATCTTGTTTTAGATTGTAAATATCTGTCTATGATGAGTTGGGGTTGTCAATGTGTTCTTAGTGACACTCATGTTTTGTCCACCTCTCCCCAGTCTCAAGACATTCCTGACTATTTGGCTGATTTTTCTCATGTGTTTAGTGAGAGTATGTCCGCGTCTTTGCCTCCTCATAGGAGTTATGACTGTGCAATTGAGTTAATGCCCGGGTGTAAATTTCCCAAGGGTTGGCTTTTCAACTTATCTGTACCAGAATATGATGCTATGTGATCTTATATCAAGGAATCATTGGAGAAGGGTTATATCAGACCATCCTTTTCGCCTTTGGGTGCTGGTTTTTTCTTTGTGACCAAAAAAGATGGCTCATTAAGGCCATGTATTGACTATTGTTCCCTTAACAAAATCACTTTAAAGATTCCATAATAACAGGGTCCGTACCACAGGACTGGCGTATAGCAAATGTGGTGCCAATATTCAAAAAGGGGACAAAAACTGAACTTGGAAATTATAGGCCAGTAAGTTTAACCTCAACTGTGGGTAAAATCCTGGAGGGTTTTCTAAGAGATACTATACTGGAGTATCTGGAGAAGAATAACCTTATGACCTAATATCAATCAATCAATCAATCAATCAAATTTATTATCGCCAAGTACATATTACATATATACAAGGAATTCTTTGTGGCAAAGAGGCAACATAATATATAACAACAGATACAACAAGTAACATCTAACAAGACAGATACAGTATATAGTCTACACATGACGATTTAATTGTTGAACAGAGAGTGGATAGAAGCTGTTCATATGGCGGTTGGTACTGCATTTGGGGACTCTGAAGCTACGTCCTGAAGGGAGTAGTTGGAATGAGGAGTGTCCCGGGTGAGAGGGATCGGATGAAATTTTCAATGCGTGGGATCGAATACTCTTATCATAAAGATCTTGGATTTTAGGCAGGGGGGAGCCTATAATTCTCTCTGCTGTTCTGAAAGTCCTTTGTAAGCGGAGTTTGTCATGCGCAGTGGCTCCCCCATACCAGACTATCAGAGAGGAACAAATCACAGATCTGATGACAGCATTAAAGAATAAGATCAGCAGATTCTTAGACAAACCATATCTTTTCAGCTGACGCAGGAAGAACATCCTCTGTTGTGCTTTTCTTATAACAGCATCCACGTTTTTCCCCCATTTAAGATCATGAGAGATGATAACACCAAGGAATTTGGTCTCTGTGACCCTAAGAACCACTTCGTCATGGATGTAGATTGGAAGTATCTCATGTTGATCTTTCCTAAAATCCACAACCATCTCAGCAGTTTTTTTAGTGTTGAGTACAAGATTATTGGCTTTACACCAGTCACATATTCTTTCCACCTCACTCCGATACAAGTCTTCAGCATTTCCCCTGATGAGACCAATCAGTGTCATATCATCGGCAAATTTCAAGATTTTTACTGAGTCTGCTGAAGAGATGCAATCATTCGTATAGAGAGAAAACAGTAACGGGGACAAAACACACCCCTGTGGTGCCCCGATGTTTGTGACCAAGGTGTCCGAAGTGAATGGTCCAACTTTTACACTCTGTATCCTGGCTGTCAGGAAGTTATAAATCCACAAGCATAAGTTGAGAGGGACTCCAAGAGCTACCATTTTCTTATGAAGTAAATTCGGATCAATGGTATTGAACGCTGAGCTAAAGTCCATGAAAAGAATCCGGACATATGAGTGCCGTTCATCTGTATGATCCAAAATGTACTTCAGTGCCAGATTGACAGTGTCGTTTGCCGAACGATTCTCCTTATAGGCAAACTGAAGCGGGTCCCATAGCTTCTGCGTGAATTTTATCAGGTGGGACATCATAATTCTTTCGAAGACTTTCATAGCTACAGATGTGAGTGCTACTGGTCTATAGTCGTTCAACTCAGAGGATCCCACTTTCTTGGGGACAGGGATAATTGTGTAATTTTTCCAACACTGAGGTACAACGCACTCTTTCAGTGACACATTGTATATATTTGTCAGTATAGGGGCAAGCTGGGTAGCACATACTTTCAGACACATTGGAGATACACCATCAGGGCCAGGTGCCTTTTTGACCTTAAGTCCCTTCAGGATGCGTATCACCTCTGCCTCGGATATCACTACTTGGGTGTTGCACAATGAATGATCTTTATATGAACAGACTGAGGAGCTTAGAGATGAATAGCCACTGTGTGTAGAGCTTGCCTCAAATCTGCAGTAGAATTCATTTAACTCTGCTGCCAGACTTCTGCTGGGGTTCACTATAGTGGGGTGGCTTTTATAATTGGTGACCTCTCTTAATCCTCTCCATGCAGATCTAGTATCTTTTGATGAGAACCTTTCCTCCAGAATCTTTGCATACTCGTGTTTGGCTAACTTGATCTCTTTAGATAGCGAGTTCCTAAGTTTCTTGAATTCAGTAATATCGCCTGCTTTATAAGCCTCCTCTTTTCTCTTACGGATCAACCTGACTTTATTTGTAAACCACGGCTTGTTGTTTCCCCGAAAGTGGACAGATTTGGATGGAATAAACGTGTCTTCACAAAAACGGATATATGAGGACACTGCATCAACCCATTCATCCAGACCCGAGCATGTTTCCTGGAATACCTCCCAGTCCGTGCATTCAAAGCATGCTTGTAGTTGCAATTTTGCCTCCTCAGACCATGTCTTCTTTGTATAAACTGTAGGTTTGGATGTTTTCAACCTTTGCCTGTAGGCTGGAATTAAATGAATTAGACAATGATCTGAAAAGCCCACTGCTGCTCTCCTCACTGCCCTGTAGGCCCCTTTTAAGACAGTATAGCAGTGATCAAGCGTATTGTTCTCTCTCGTGAAGCAGTTTATATGTTGAGTAAATTTGGGGAGATCCAGGTTGAGTTTTCCTTTGTTAAAGTCCCCCATTACGATCACAAATGCTTCAGGAGATCCTTTCTCCCATTCTGATATTTTGCAAGCTAATTCACCAATAGCAGCTTTAACAGATGCTTGAGGGGGAATATATACTGCAACCAGAACCATAGATGAAAACTCTCTTGGAGCGTAAAATGGTCTACAATTGAGTGCAAGGTACTCTAGATCTGGAGAGCAACCTTTTCCCAGTATGTTAACATCACAGCACCAGCTAGTGTTGATGTAGAGACATACCCCACCCCCCCTTTGTTTACCTGAAGCTACACAATCACGGTCAGCTCTGTAGATAACAAAACCAGGTAGATCCAGACTACAATCAGGGATGGTGTCATTCAACCAGGTCTCAGTAAAACAAAGAGCAGCTGAATTGGCCATATCAGATCTCATGTTACAAAGTAAGTTCAGTTCCTCCATTTTGTTAGATAAGGAACGGACATTAGCCAAGTGGAGTGAAGGAAGAGCTGTTCTGAACCCTCTCCTCCGAAGGCGTGCCAGGACTCCTCCTCTCCTACCTCTCTTGCAGTACACCTCCACAGGTTTCACAGAAGTAATGGATTTTATGTACTCAATTGTTGAATTAGCAATCATGCTCCAAGAAGGGGAGTCCATGAGAAATTGCGGATGATTCCAGAATAATAAATCGTCCCTTGAAATCATAAGAGTAGGTTTACAGAGTGCAGTGGCCATGACTACAATCAGCTTGTAGCTATAAAGACTGAACAGTCACAGCTTAGCAGAGTTAAATGTACAACTTTCCATAAAGGGTGCTCCCAGCACTGCTGGGGGGAGGGCATGGGTGCAACAAGACAGGGACATCAGGGGACACGCCAACAGTCAGTCCAAACCTGCCCAGCTCACCCTTTCAGCTCCACCTGGATCACAAGATCTCCAGAACATCTCCAGCACCGCACACTCCACCAGCTTTCCTATCCCGGGATCATCTGCATGCTGGAAATGGGTACAAGGCAGGTAGCCAGCAGCTTCACTCTCTCCCAGCTGAAACCAGGCACGGAGCTCCACGAGGACAGAAAGACACCGGTCCCAGCTGGTCGCAGTCTCCACACTACTCCCAGCTCTGCCGAATCCTGTAGCCCTACAGCTCCATGTGGACCACAAGATCTCCAGAACAACTCCAGCACCACACACTCCACCAGGATTCCTATCCTGGGATCATCTGCATGCTGGAAATGGGTACAAGGCAGGCAGCCAGCAGCTTCACTCTCTCCCAGCTGAATCCAGGCACGGAGCTCCACGAGGACAGAAAGACACCGGTCCCAGCTGATCGCAGTCTCCACACTACTCCCAGCTCTGCCGAATCCTGTAGCTACGCAATGGTGAGTGAACCAAAGGGAGAATTAACAATTAAACGGGGTAAAAAACTAAAAAACTCAGGAGCCTCATGCCAGAGCAGCCATCTCTCGGCGCTCCTCCTCCTTCCTCTCTTGTGCTGAGACATTTCTCTGTCCCATCATGCCTGATCCCGCCAAGTCTGCTCCAGCTCCCAAGAAGGGCTCCAAGAAAGCCGTGACCAAGACTCAGAAGAAGGACGGCAAGAAGCGGAGGAAGAGCAGGAAGGAGAGCTACGCCATCTACGTGTACAAGGTGCTGAAGCAGGTCCACCCCGACACCGGCATCTCCTCCAAGGCCATGGGCATCATGAACTCCTTCGTCAATGACATCTTCGAGCGCATCGCAGGGGAAGCCTCCCGCCTGGCTCACTACAACAAGCGCTCCACCATCACCTCCCGGGAGATCCAGACCGCCGTGCGCCTGCTGCTGCCCGGAGAACTGGCCAAGCACGCCGTGTCCGAGGGCACCAAGGCCGTCACCAAGTACACCAGCGCCAAGTGAGATCTGCTCCTCGCCTGCTCCGCCATCACCCCGGGTTTACAAGGGACCGCTCCTGTCAGACTAATCTGATAAGCTTTTATGAAGAGGTAAGTTCCGGACTGGACCAAGGGAATGCAGTGGACGTGGTGTACATGGACTTTTCAAAAGCTTTTGATACGGTGCCACACAAAAGGTTGATACATAAAATGAGAACAATGGGGATAGGGGAAAATATGTGTAGGTGGGTTAAGAACTGGCTCAGGGATAGGAAACAAAGGGTGGCTATTAATGGAGCACACTCAGACTGGGTCACGGTTAGCAGTGGGGTACCACAGGGGTCAGTTTTGGGCCCGCTTCTTTTTAACATATTTATTAATGACCTTGAAGGGGGCATAGAGAGTAGAATTTCAATATTTGCAGATGACACTAAACTCTGCAGGGTAATCAATACAGAGGAGGACAATTTTATATTACAGGAGGATTTATGTAAACTAGAAGCTTGGGCTGATAAATGGCAAATGAGCTTTAATGGGGATAAATGTAAGGTCATGCACTTGGGTAGAACGAACAAGATGTATAATTATGTGCTTAATTGTAAAACACTGGGCAAAACAGTCACTGAAAAAGACCTGGGTGTATGGGTGGATGACAAACTCACATTTAGCGGCCAGTGTCAGGCAGCTGCTGCAAAGGCAAATAAAATAATGGGATGCATTAAAAGAGGCACAGATGCTCATGAGTAGAACATAATTTTACCTCTATATAAGTCACTAGTGCGACCACACTTAGAATACTGTGTACAGTTCTGGTCTCCGGTGTATAAGAAAGACATAGCTTAATTGGAGCGGGTGCAGAGAAGAGTGACCATAGTTATTAGGGAACTGGGGGGTCTGCAATACCAAGACAGGTTATTACACTTGGGGTTATTTAGTTTGGAGAATCGAAGGCAAAGGGGTGATCTTATTACAATGTATAAATATATGCGGGACAGTACAAAGACCTTTCTAATGATCTTTTTACTCTTAGACCTGTGACGGGGACAAGGGGGCATCCTCTACGTCTGGAGGAAAGAAGGTTTAAGCATACTCACAGATGCGGATTCTTTACTGTAAGAGCAGTGAGACTATGGAACTCTCTGCCATATGATGTTGTAATGAGTGATTCCCTACTAAAATTTAAGAAGGGACTGGATGCCTTTCTTGAAAAGTATAATATTACAGGGTATATACACTAGTTTCCTTAATATTGCGTTGATCCAGGGAGCTAGTCTGATTGCCGTATGTGGAGTCGGGAAGGATTTTTTTTCCCCAATGTGAAGCTTACGGTTTGCCACATGGGTTTTTTTTGCCTTCCTCTGGATCAACATGTTAGGGCAAGTTAGGATAGGATATGGGTTGAACTAGATGGACTTAAAGTCTCCCTTCAACCTTAATAACTATGTTACTATGTTACTATGTTACTGTTAAATATCAGTATCCGTTACCCCTGATTTCTGATTTATTTTCCAGAGTTAAAAGTGCTAAGTTGGTTTACCAAACTTGACCTCAGTGGGGCGTACAATCTTTTTCGCATCAAGCACGGGGATGAATGGAAGACTGCGTTTAATATTCCGGAGGGACATTTTGAGTACATGGTGATGCCTTTTGGGCTCACTAATGCCCCTTCTGTCTTCCAATCTTTTATGAACGATATTTTCCGTGATCTTGTGGATAAGTTTTTGATCATTTATCTGGATGATATTTTGATTCTTTCCAGTGATTGGGATTCTCATGTGGAGCATGTCCGGACTGTGTTCCGGATTTTGAGGGAAAATACTCTGTATGTTAAGGAATCAAAATGTCTTTTTGGTGTACAGAGGATTTAGTTTTTCAGATTCATTTTGTCCCCGTCTGCTATTGGAATGGACCCAGCCAAGTTACAGGCCATTTATGATTGAATCATAGAATCATAGAATCATAGAGTTGGAAGGGACCTCCTGGGCCATCTGGTCCAACCCCCTGCTCAAAGCAGGATTCGCTAAATCATCCCAGTCAGATGTCTGTCCAGCCTCTGTTTGAAGACTTCCATTGAAGGAGAACTCACCACTTCTCGTGGCAGCCTGTTCCACTCATTGATCACTCTAACTGTCAAAAAGTTTTTTCTAATATCTAATCTGTGTCTCTTCCCATTCAGTTTCATCCCATTGCTTCTAGTCTTTCCTTGTGCAAATGAGAATAAAGTTGATCCTTCTACAATGTGACAGCCCATTAGATATTTGTAGACAGCTATTAAGTCTCCTCTCAGTCTTCTCTTTTGCAAACTAAACATTCCCAAATCCTGCAACCTTTCCTCATAAGACAGGGTTTGCAGACCGGTCACCATTCTGGTCGCTCTTTTCTGAACTTGCTCCAGTTTGTTGATGTCTTTTTTAAAATGTGGTGCCCAAAACTGGACACAATATTCCAGATGAGGTCTGACCAAAGAGGAGTAGAGGGAAATAATGACTTCACGTGATCTAGACTGTATGCTTCTGTTAATACATCCTAGAATTGCATTTGCCTTTTTTGCTGCTGCATCACACTGTTGACTCATATTCAGTCTGTGATCTATTAGTATACCCAAGTCTTTTTCACATGTGCTGTCACTTAGCCCTATTCCTCCCATTCTGTATATGCTTTTTTCATTTTTATTGCCCAGATGTAGTACTTTGCATTTCTCCCTGTTAAAAACCATTCTGTTAGTTGCTGCCCACTTCTCCAGTTTATTTAAATCTTTTTGAATCCTCTCTCTCTCCTCTCTAGTATTAGCTATCCCTCCTAGCTTTGTGTCATCAGCAAATTTAATCAGTTTACCCTCAATTCCTTCATCTAAATCGTTGATAAAGATGTTGAACAATACAGGGCCCAGGACAGAGCCCTGTGGTACCCCACTTGAGACATTCTTCCAACTGGATGTGCAGCCATTTACGACCACTCTTTGGGTCCGATCACTAAGCCAGTTATGAATCCACCTAACAGTTGCCTTGTCCATT
This sequence comes from Dendrobates tinctorius, assembly GCF_039654945.1. Lineage (NCBI taxonomy): Eukaryota > Metazoa > Chordata > Amphibia > Anura > Dendrobatidae > Dendrobates > Dendrobates tinctorius. The sequence goes on from NW_027361818.1 coordinate 18,934,873, forward strand.
CCATACTTAGTCATTTTTTCAATAAGGATTGTATGAGAGACTTTGTCAAATGCTTTGCTGAAGTCAAGATATACTATATCTTCAGCATTTCCTTGATCCACCCAATCAGTGATACCGTCATAGAAGGAAATTAAGTTAGTCTGACATGACTTATCAGTTACAAACCCATGCTGACTCTGTTTAATCACTTCATTCTTATCCAGGTATTGACATACATGTTGTTTAATAATTTGTTCAAAGATCTTTCCTGGTATAGAAGTCAGACTCACCGGCCTATAGTTGCCTGGGTCCACCTTCTTCCCCTTTTTGAAGATAGGAACAACATTTGCTCTTCTCCAGTCTTCTGGCACTTATCCTGTTCTCCAAGAATTTTCAAAGATTATGGAGAGGGGTTCAAAAATTTCTTCTGCTATCTCCTTCAGTACTCTGGGGTGTAATTCATCTGGACCTGGAGACTTGAATTCATTTAGGTTAGCTAAGTGTTTCCTCACTATTTTTCTGTTTATAGATATCCTGGATTCTTCTATTCCCTTAATAGGACAGTGAATAACAGTTGATGTTGCATTTCCTTTCTGAGAGAAAACAGATGCAAAATAGGAATTTAAAAGTTCAGCCTTCTCAACATCCTGTCTTACCATTTCATCATTTTCATCCTGTAAAAATACTATAGCATCTTTGACTTTTCTTTTACTTTTGACATATCCCCAAAATCCTTTATTATTGCTTTTGACATCTCTTGCAAGCCTCAGTTCATTTTCAGCTTTAGATAATCTGATTTGTGCCCAGCAGGTTCTGCAGACAGCATTATATTCTTCTTTAGATATGCCTCCCTCTTTCCATTTTATAAACATTTTTTTCTTCCTTTTTAGCATGTGCTTAAGTTCTGTGTTCATCCATCCTGGTTTCCTTAAATGCTTCCTATTCTTCCCTCTTTTCGGAATTGTTAACAACTGTGCATTGAGAATTTCATTTTTCAAGATTTCCCATCCTTCCTGGACATTTTTGTCTTTAAGGATATCCAGCCATTGGATCCCTCCAATTCTCTTTCTGAATCCCTTAAAATCTGCCTTTCTGAAATCTAACCTTGACGTCTGAGTCTTCACAGGTCTTCCACCTCTAGTTATCCAAAATTCTAAAATAGCATGGTCGCTACCTCCTAGGGTCCCAGCCACTTTTACCTCCTCAACCATTTCCTCCCTGTTTATAAGGATTAGATCCAAGGTAGCAGTTCCCCTTGTTTTCTCCCTTACCTTTTGGAAGATAAAGTTGTCAGCAACAGAGGATAAGAATTTCCTTGACCTGTTAGTTTTGCCTGAGAGAGATTCCCAACAAATGTCTGGATAGTTGAAATCTCCCATGACAACCATGTCATATTTTTTGGAGAACTTGGCCATCTGATGCATAAAGAGTTCATCTATATCTTCGGCTTGCACAGGCGGCCTGTAGTAAATGCCTACAATGGTGTCCTTTCCATTGTTCTGTCCTTGTATTCTTACCCAAACAGTTTCCACAGAACTCCCAGTCTCTGAAGCTTCAATCTCTGTGCAGATATACGCGTTTCGAACATACAATGCGACACCCCCTCCTCGTTTATCAAGTCTGTTTCTTGCAAATAAGTTGTATCCTTCTAGTCTTGTATTCCAATCATTTGTATTGTCCCACCAAGTTTCAGTGATTCCAATGACATCATATTTCTTTTCCTGTGTTAGTAGTTCCAATTCTCCTTGTCTGTTGCCCATGCTTTGTGCATTAGTATAGAAACATTTTAGTTTGTGATTGGTTTCTCTTTCTCCAATATTTTTATTAATTAGATTCTTTCGTCTTTGTTCTTCCTTTCCACTTCTAATAGCAGAGTTCTCAATAGCATTTGTAAGGTGTATGGCTTTTTCTGGTCTTTTGCTTCCCTTCCCATGTTGTTCTAGTTTAAAGCTCTCCTTACAAGTGTAGCAAGGCGACTTCCAAATACATGCTTTCCAGTCTTCGTAAGGTGCACCCCATCTCTAGCAAGTAGTCCATCGTATAAGTAGTTCACTCCGTGATCCAGAAATCCAAATCGTTGCTGACGGCACCATCGACGTAGCCAGTTGTTCACCTGCAGAATCTTATTCCACCTCCTTGTTCCATCACCATCCACTGGGAGGATGGAAGAGAAGACCACCTGCGCTCCCAGTTCTTTCACTTTCTTGCCTAAGTCTTCAAAGTCTCTGCAGATGGTTTCCAGGTCGTTTCTTGCGGTGTCATTTGTCCCCACATGTAGTAGCAGGAATGGGTAGTCATCTGTAGGTCTGAAGAGTCCTGATATCCTGTCAGACACATCTTTAATTTTTGCACCTGGAAGACAGCACATTTCTCTTGTAGTTATATCCGGTCTGCAGATAGCGGCCTCTGTTCCTCTCAACAGGGAATCCCCCATGACCACCACTCTCCGTTTCTTCTTCACAACATTTTTCTTTCTCCATCAAGGAGGACTCTGAAGGCGTACAAGGTTGCTGTTTGTTGGCAGAGTCTTATCCTGATGTATTTCTTCATCGTTTTCCTGCGTGAGAGCCTGGTACTGGTTTCTGAGCAGTATGGGTGCTGACTGCCTCCTGATCCTCCTGCTTCTCTGGGTCACATGTCTCCATTCCTCTGTTTCTTCAGGTGCACTTCGAATTTCTTCTCTTTCTGTAACATGAAGAGATAATTCTGCTCTGTCCAATTGGGTTCAGCCTACTTCTCTGAAGGCTCTTCAGAAGTTTTTTGGTTTTGCTAATTTCTACCATAAATTTATAAGTAATTTTTCTGACGGATTTGACCAAAAAGGGCGCTGATGTGGTGAATTGGCCTCCAGAGGCAGTCTCGGCATTTCAGGAGCTTAAGCAAAGATTCACTTCTGCTCCGGTTTTACGGCAACCTGGTGTTTCTCTCCCATTTCAGGTGGAAATAGATGCTTCTGAGATTGGTGCAGGAGCCGTTTTGTCTTAAAGAGATCCAGTAACCTCTAAGATGAATCCCTGTGCCTTCTTTTCTCAAAAAATTTCTCCATCTGAATGTAACTATGACGTGGGGAATCGGGATTTATTGGCCATGAAGTGGGCATTTGAAGAGTGGAGACATTGGTTGGAGGGAGCTAGACATCAAGCTGTGGTCCCTACCGATCACAAGAATTTGATTTATCTTGAATCAGCCAAGTGCTTGAATCCTAGACAGGCTAGGTGGGCCTTGTTTTTCACGCGTTTTAATTTTGTGGTCTCCTTTCTTCCGGGCATTAAGAATGTTAAGGCGGACGCCCTTTCTAGAAGTTTCTTTGCGGATTCCCTTGACGTGACCGAGCCTATGACCATTCTGAATGAGGGTTTAGTTCTTTCCGCCATCTCACCCGATTTGAGATGAGCCCTGGAGGAATTTCAGGAGGATAAACCTGAGCAATGCCCTATGGGAAAATTGTATGTCCCTGACCAGTGGATGAAAAGAGTAGTGTCTGAAATTCATTGCTCCGCGTTGGCTGGTCATTCAGGTATCTTTGGTACCAGAGATTGGGTGAGTCGGTCTTTTTGTTGGCCTGGCTTATCTCGTGATGTCAGGAATTTTGTGCAGTCCTGTGGGACTTGCTCTCAGTCCAAGCCCTGTTCTCGTTCTAGTGGTTTGTTGATGCCCCTGCCGGTGCCCAGGAGGCTATGGACCCATATCTCAATGGATTTTATTTCTGATCTCCCTGTCTCTCAGAGAATGACTGTTATCTGAGTGATCTGTGATAGATTTTCTAAGATGGTTCATCTTGTACCACTCCCAAAGTTGCCATATTCTTCTGAGTTGGTGCCCTTGTTTTTACAAGTGGTTCATTTGCACGGGATCCCTGAGAACATTGTGTCGGACAGAGGGGTCCAGTTTGTTTCCAGATTTTGGAGGGCTTTTTGTTCCAAACTGGGAATTTAGTTGTTTTTCTCCTCTGCATTTCATCCTCAGACCAATGGGCAGACTGAGAGAATAAACCAGACGTTGGAGTCCTATTTGAGATGTTTCATATCTGCTGATCAGGATGATAGGGTCTCATTTTTGCCCTTGGCCGAATTCGAGCTAAGCAATAGTGCTAGTTCTGCCACTTTGATGTCTCCTTTTTTCTGTAACTTTGGGTTTCATCCTGTATTTTCTTCGGGGCAGGTGGAAGATTCGGCCTGCCCAAGTGTGGATTCTGTGGTAGAGAAAATGCAGCAGATTTGGAACCAAGCAGTGGATAAGTTGTCCCCCTCTCAGGAAAAGGCCCAATGGTTTTCCAACCAGCATAGGACCATTGGTCCCCGGTTTAAAGTGGGTGATATGGTTTGGCTGTCCTCAAAAAATACCCACATGAAGGTTGCATCTTCAAGCCAAGGTTTATCGGACTTTATAAGATTTTGGAAATCCTTAACCCCTTTTCTTTTCGTTTGGCTCTTCCAGTTACGTTTAAGATTCATAACGTCTTTCATAAATCTTTGTTGAAAAGGTTTGTGGAGCCAGTTGTTCCCATGGCAGCACCCCCTGACTCTGTACTGGTTAAGGGTAATTTGGAGTATGAGGTTGAGAAGATTTTGGATTCTCGTCAGGCTAAACGGAGACTTCAGTACTTGGTCAAGTGGAATGGTTATGGCCAGTAGGATAATACTTGGGTCTCTGCTTCTGACATCTATGCCAAGAGATTGATTCATGCCTTTTACCGGTCCCATCCTTATCGGCCTGGTGGCATGGATGAGGGTTCAGTGACCCCTCCTCAAGGGGGGGTACTGTTGTGAATTCCCTTACTCGGAGTTCAGAGCCAAAGCCCCCTTTGCTCCCTCTGGTGGTTACTGAGAGCTGTGGAGCTGGACAGGTTGATGAAGGTTCCCCACCTGGCGACAATAATTGGGAACCTGGGATTGCTGGCTGGGAGCATATAATTGAGCTGGCTGCTCTTGGAGGTTGCTGGTGATTTCGTCCATGTGCATTTGGAGATTTTTTGTCCCCCTGCCTGATCTACATGGTTCAGCTAAGTGATTCTTTTGCTAAGAGTTTGCATCTAATCTGGTTGTGTTTTTTTGCTTTTATTTTGCTGCTAGGGTTCAGCGTGCTCCCTGCTGGGGGCAGCACTGGGCCCAGCTTCATATGTTGCAGCTTGTTCAGTCCCCTGTTATGTTAGTATTAGGAATGAGCTTTCCGATATTGAAATATCGGAGATCGGCCCGATATTTGCGATATCGGAATTCCGATTCCCAATTCCGATATTTTTTTCACATTGGAAATCAGAAATCGGAAATCCCATAATCCTTCAGCCTCTGAGCGCTCCGTGGAGCCAATCAGGAGCTGATGGATTGCTGACAACATTGTGTAACTCCCCTAAGCTCGGTAGGAGGCGTCCAAACTTGCTAGCTAGGGGCTGCGCTGCGATTGGCTGGCTGGATGGTGTGATCAGGCAGTATAAAAGGCTGCGCCTGCCATTTTAGCCTCACTCTACTGTGAAAGCAGATAGGGATAGGTTGCTGTTGGAGATAGGGAGAGATCTCGGATCTAATAGCGATAGAAATTGTTTTTCAGTGACTGTAGCAGCCCCTGTGTGTTACAGAAGCAGTCTTTTTCCTCACTGACCCCGCTCAGTTTAATTTTTTGTGCTGTGCAGGCTCTCAGTGAGGTGCTTAGTGAGACAGTGCAGAGCACATTCACTGCAGCTGCTGCAGCTCCTCTTGCTGCAGCACTGTGTGGTGTGTGTCTCACTGCCTTTTCACAGCCTTTTCTTTTCATCCTTTATATCCCCTTCCCTTATTTTTTCCTAAAAGTTTTGCTTCACCATCCAGTACATTTTGGTGAATGCTATATAGGGATTTTTCTGTGAGGGGTTCCCCCCTGAACCCCCCCCCAATCCCTTACCCCCACTTATCCCTCAATTTTCCTGGTGCTCGGGTGCGCTTTGCACAGTTTAGTCACCTCTGCTGTGCAGACCGCCTGTGTGCTTTTTTTTGGGGAGTGCAGCACCCACTAGGTCAGTCTTTGTTGTCACATCAGACTGCAGGACCCCTAGTGCGGCCTGTTCTATCCCGCACCCCCAAATTTTTCACCAGTAGATTCACTCTCAGTGCCCCTATAAGTGTTACTTTACCTCACAGTATCTATTGAGGTTAAAGTTAAACACTGTATAGGGATTGTACTGTGAGGGACCCACAACCTCTGTGGCTGGTGCCACACAGCACCTGGCCCAGTCTCGGAGAATCCTTTTTATTTGGTATCACAGCAGTGTCATTTACTGCGCTGTGACATCCGACCGTAACGTGTACACCAACACCACAAACACACGTTACTCTTTGTATAGGCCACACTAGATTCAAATAAAGTGTAGCAGACACACCATCATCATACAGTGCCATTAGTGTTTCTTATACCTGTTTGTAGTCCTACAGGAATAAGCACACTAATTCCTAATAATTACTTTCTTACCGTTCTGAATCCATCCATAGAGATGAAGAAGGCAGGGAGTAAGGGACGTCCCCGCTGCGGCCGCGGAAGAGGTGCATCAGCAGCTAGACATGGTGCACATCCAGAGCAAGCAGCAGGCCCAAGTCACTCAGCACCTACTTTCACCCGGCAGCAGTCATTTATTCGCAGCTTGTTAGGAGCGCAGGGCCATAGGCTGATAAGAGAGGATCAAGTAGAAACCGTTGTTGGTTGGATGGCAGCTGAGGAATCCACCTCAATGAGCACAGCATCCTCCCAGGACCTCTCCACCACATCGGGTCAGGCCACTTAAGAGCAGCACCCATCTGCTTCTTCACCGCCGACTAAATTGCCCAGACATTCAGAGGGCCAGGAGCCAACCTTAATCCTCTTCTCAGAATCTGTTGGCTTGGAATCTGTGTGCCATCCAGACAGCACTCCTGCAGCTGAAGAAGAGGTAGTGTGCACAGATGCGCAACCACTGTGTCCGTCTGAGGAAGAAGTGTAGGGTGGGCCAGTTCCCACAGTGACCAGACCCCAGTCAGCAGATGATGATGAAACTCAGCTGCCAGTTTCTGCTGACGAAAGTGTACTGGATGACGAGGTCCTTGACCTATCATGGCATGCTGAGGGGCAGCAAGCAAGTGGGGATAGCTCAGAGGAAGAGCTTGCAGGTGTGGCGCAGCGTGGCCGTCCACGTGGGAGAGGAAGAGGGAAAAATTGGTTGTCAGCTCCCTCAACTTCAGCACCCGTTAGGAGCAGGGCTCTTTTAAAGAGCACAAGGAGTGCGCCCAAGAGTTGTGGTGCATGGGCCTTTTTTCGACCAAGTTGCAGATGACATTATAGTAGTCAGATGCAAGCTTTGTCGACAAACTGTGCGGAGAGGGAAGAACATCAGCAACCTTAAGGCCATGTGCACACGATGCATTTTTCCTGCGGATCCGCAGCGGATTTTACCACGCAGAAACGCTGCAGATCTGCAAAGTGATTTACAGTACAATGTAAATCAATGCAAAAAAACCCGCTGTGCAGATGCTGCGTTTTTTTCCACGCGGTTTTTGTGCGGTACAAAAAATGCAGCATGTCATTTCTTTTGTGCGGTTTTCCACCTGCTCCATTCTCCAAATCCGCAGGGGAAAACCGCAGTGGAAAACCGCACAAAAACCGCTGGAAAACCGCAATAAAAAAGGAAGAAATCTGCAGGAAAAATGCAGGTCATTTGACCTGCGGATTTCTTCAAATCTGCGAGGAAGAATCCGCAGGAGGAAAATCTACATGTGCACTTAGCCTACTACCACCAATATGTTGACACATGTCAGGAAGAGGCACCCTGTGGAGTGGCAGCCTCACACCCAAGATGATTCTCCACCTGCAGCTGGTCCCCCACCTTCCACCTCTTCAGCCACAGCAGCCACCTCTTCCTCCAGCTCGCAAACAGCTGCTCCCGCTTCCTCGCCAGAATGCCAGGGTGCATCTGCAGGCAGTGTTGTATGGCTGCACACTGTCTGTACTTCGTCAGCATCAGCATCCCAATCGCTGGCATCCTCACACTCCCAATCCAGTGTGCAGCTATCTGTCACACAGGTGTGGGAGAAAAGGCGCCAGTACTCGGCAAACCACCCACGAGCACAGGGCATGAATTCTGGCTGGTGAGCAAGCCAGCCTTTATCGATATGTTGGGGTTTGCAATCCCACAATACAGTGTTCCCAGCCACTTCTACTTCAGCAGGCAAGCCGTCCCCGCTCTGCAACAGCATGTGGAGTGTAAAATTAAGCATGCGCTACAAAATGCAGTTAGTAGCAAGGTCCACCTGACCACCGACTCATGGACCAGTCAGCATGGCCAGGGACGCTACATTTCCATCACCGCCCATTGGGTAAATGTAGTTGAGCCTGGAACTGAAGTAGACAGTGCAAGTGCGCGGGTCCTGCCAACTCCACGGATTGCAGGCCTCTCCTCCGTCCAAATTGACTCCTCCTCATACTCCTCGTCAGACTCGCCTGCACCCAGATGTACCACAACAACCGATTTCAGCACTGCATCGGCCAAACATCAACAGGCCGTGTTGAAATTGGTTTATCTGGGTGATGTTAGCCACATCGCAACTGAGCTGTGGAACATGCTCAAGGAGCAGAGCGACAAATGGTTTGCACCGCTCAAACTCCAGCCAGGTATGGTGGTGTGTGACAAAGGCCGAAACCTGGTCGCGGCTCTGGGCCTAGGTGGTCTGACTCACATTCTATGCCTTGCCCATGTCCTAAACTTGGTGATGCAGAGTTTCCTTAGGAATTATCCAGACCTTGAGGAGCTGCTGCACAAAGTCAGATATGAGTGCTCTCAATTTTGGCTTTCAAGCATGGATGCATCGCGCCTGTCAGCCATGCAGCGCACCATTGTTGACCTCCCCACCAGGTGGAATTCGACTTTGCATATGCTGCAAAGGTTGTGTGAGCAGCAACCTGCAATTATGGAGTTGCAGCTGCATCAGGCGCAAAGTAGGCGACACATATCTCATCCCTCCCACTTTAAAACCACACAGTGGGCTTCCATGAAGGACATATGCACCATTTTGAAGTGTTTTGAGGACTCCACTCTGATGGTGAGCACGGATGCTGCCCTACTCAGCCTGACTATTCCCCTTATATGCCTTATAGAATCATCACTTAAAGGACTAAGGGATGAGGTTTCTCAGGAGGAGGAGTATGATGAGACACTTGGACCAACCAGGCAATCTTCATCGGCCCGGTTGGTACAAAGCTCTGTGGGTGCCTCACAAAGGTCCAAGTAGGACACAGCAAGCAACGAGGATGAGGAGGACTATGAGGATGAGCCAGAGGAGGAAAGTACACAACGTGCTATTAGTAGTCACCAGATAGAGCGTGGATGAGGTGATGCAGAGCAGCCAGAGCACATTCCTCCAGCTGGTGACAGCGATGCATGGCCAGTTGGCAGTCTTCAGCACATGAGTGACTTCATGCTGCAGTGTCTGAGAAATGACCCATGCGTGGCTCGTATTCTCCACACAAATGACTACTGGGTGGCCACCCTCTTAGATCCACGTTACCGGGACAGCCTTCAAAGCCTAATTACACCGTTGAACCGGGCGCGTAAAATGCAGGAGTACCAAGACGCACTGGTTAATTCACTAATGTACTCTTTTCCACCGCATAGCAGTGATGCGCGTGCGCTAGCAGGCACCTCAGTGCGTCCTGGGCCCAGCGGAATCCATTCAGAAGCCGGTAGCAGAAGCAGTACATCTGCTACTGACAGGTTCAGTATACCCAACCTGTTCCAACTGTTTCTGAACCCGCAAACAGTTAGGGCACCATCAGCACAGACAGTGCAATGCACTAGGAGGCAACATTACCATGACTTGGTGGCACAATACCTCTCCACCCCTGTCAGTGTGCTTCAGGATGGATCTGCCCCCTTCAAGTTTTGGGTCTCCAAGTTGGATACATGGCCCGAGCTTAGCCAGTATGCCTTGGAGGTCCTGGCTTGTCCTCAGGGCCGCTATCAGGGCATTGCTGCCCTGACTGACGTATTGGGCCCGGTGGGCAGAGGGGGCCCGCATCGGGCCCGGTCTCCTCTGCTCACGGGCCCCTACCGGCAGCTAAACCGGACCCTCGGCGCTGCGGCAGTTAAACGCTATTGACATGCGCGCCCGGCAGCCAGCACGTCAATAGTTAACAGCCAAAGCAGCCGCCAGCCAATCGGAGGCTGTCAGCTGACGTCAACCGCAGCGCGCACTTTGCCGGCGTCTGACGTCAGTGTCAGATGCCGGCAGAGCGCGCTGCAGCGTGGAGGGAGCGCGAGCGTCGCCTGTCGCTGGAGCGCGGCCAGGTAATTATTAGAACTTGTTTTTTGTTTTTTTTTTGACAGCGACGACCTGGGGGTCCCGGGGGAAGAATACTAGACATGAGGGAGAATGCTGGACTGGGGCAGAATGTTGGAGACTATGGCAGAATTTTGGACTGGGGCAGAATGCTGGACATGGGGCAGAATGCTGGACAAGGGGCAGAATGCTGGACATGGGGCAGAATGCTGGAGACTGGGGGAGAATGCTTGACATGGGGGCAGAATGCTGGACATGATGGGGGAGGATGCTGGAGACTAGGGGAGAATGCTTGACATGGGGGCAGAATGTTGGACATGATGGGGGAGAATGCTGGAGACTAGGGGAGAATGCTTGACATGGGGGCAGAATGTTGGACATGATGGGACAGAATGTTGGACATGATGGGGCAGATTGCTGGATATAATGGGGGCAGAATGCTGGACATGATGGGGCAGATTGCTGGACATGATGGGGCAGATTGCTGGACATGATGGGGCAGAATGCTGGACATGATGGGGCAGATTGCTGGACATGATGGGGCAGATTGCTGGACATGATGGGGCAGATTGCTGGACATGATGGGCCAGATTGCTTGACATGATGGGGCAGATTGCTGGACATGATGGGGCAGAATTCTGGACATGATGGGGCAGATTGCTGGACATGATGGGGCAGATTGCTGGACATGATGGGGCAGATTGCTGGACATGATGGGGCAGATTGCAGACATGATTGGGGCAGATTGCAGACATAATGGGGGCAGATTGCAGACATAATGGGGGCAGAATGCTGGATATGATGGGGGAAGAATGCTGGACATGATGGGGGCAGATTGCAGACATGATGGGGCAGATTGCAGACATGATGGGGCAGATTGCTGGACATGATGGGGCAGATTGCTGGACATGATGGGACAGATTCCTGGACATGATGGGGCAGAATGCTGGACATGATGGGGCAGATTGCTGGACATGATGGGGGCAGAATGCTGGACATGATGGGGCAGATTGCTGGACATGATGGGGCAGATTGCTGGACATGATGGGGGCAGATTGCTGGACATGATGGGGGCACAATGCTGGACATGATGGGGCGGAATGCTGGACATGATGGGGCAGATTGCTGGACATGATGGGGCAGATTGCTGGACATGATGGGGGCAGAATGCTGGACATGATGGGGCAGAATGCTGGACATGATGGGGCAGAATGCAGGACATAATGGGGCAGAAATCTGGACATAATGGGGCAGATTGCTGGACATGATGGCACAGATTCCTGGACATGATGGGGCAGAATGCTGGACATGATGGGGCAGAATGCTGGACATGATGGGGGCAGATTGCAGACATGATGGGGGCAGATTGCTGGACATGATGGGGCAGATTGCTGGACATGATGGGACAGATTCCTGGACATGATGAGGCAGATTCCTGGACATGATGGGGCAGAATGCTGGACATGATGGGGCAGATTGCTGGACATGATGGGGCAGAATGCTGGACATGATGGGGCAGATTGCTGGACATGATGGGGCAGATTGCTGGACATGATGGGGGCAGATTGCTGGACATGATGGGGGCAGAATGCTGGACATGATGGGGCGGAATGCTGGACATGATGGGGCAGATTGCTGGACATGATGGGGCAGATTGCTGGACATGATGGGGGCAGAATGCTGGACATGATGGGGCAGAATGCTGGACATGATGGGGGCAGAATTCAGGACATAATGGGGCAGAAATCTGGACATAATGGGGCAGATTGCTGGACATGATGGGACAGATTCCTGGACATGATGGGGCAGAATGCTGGACATGATGAGGGCAGAATGCTGGACATGATGGGGGCAGATTGCAGACATGATGGGGGCAGATTGCTGGACATGATGGGGCAGATTGCTGGACATGATGGGACAGATTCCTGGACATGATGAGGCAGATTCCTGGACATGATGGGGCAGAATGCTGGACATGATGGGGCAGATTGCTGGACATGATGGGGCAGATTGCTGGACATGATGGGGCAGAATGCTGGACATGATGGGGCAGATTGCTGGACATGATGGGGCAGATTGCTGGACATGATGGGGGCAGATTGCTGGACATGATGGGGGCAGAATGATGGATATGATGGGGGCAGAATGATGGATATGATGGGGCAGAATGCTGGACATGATGGGAAAGATACCTGGACATGATGAGGCAGATTGCTGGACATGATTGGGCAGAATGCTGGACATGATGGGGCAGATTGCTGGACATGATGGGGGCAGAATGCTGGACATGATGGGGCAGATTGCTGTACATGATGGGGCAGATTGCTGGACATGATGGGGGCAGAATGCTGGACATGATGGGGGCAGAATGATGGACATGATGGGGGCAGAATGCTGGACATGATCGGGGAAGAATGCTGGACATGATGGGGCAGAAATCTGGACATAATGGGGCAGATTGCTGGACATGATGGGACAGATTCCTGGACATGATGGGGCAGAATGCTGGACATGATGGGGCGCAATGCTGGACATGATGGGGCAGAATGCAGGACATAATGGGGCAGATTGCTGGACATGATGGGGGCAGATTGCAGACATGATGGGGGCAGATTGCTGGACATGATGGGGCAGATTGCTGGACATGATGGGACAGATTCCTGGACATGATGAGGCAGATTCCTGGACATGATGGTGCAGAATGCTGGACATGATGGGGCAGATTGCTGGACATGATGGGGCAGAATGCTGGACATGATGGGGCAGATTGCTGGACATGATGGGGCAGATTGCTGGACATGATGGCGGCAGATTGCTGGACATGATGGGGGCAGAATGCTGGACATGATGGGGCAGATTGCTGGACATGATGGGGCAGAATGCTAGACATGATGGGGCAGAATGCAGGACATAATGGGGCAGAAATCTGGACATAATGGGGCAGATTGCTGGTCATGATGGGACAGATTCCTAAACATGATGGGGGAAAAATGCTGGACATGATGAGGGCAGAATGCTGGACATGATGGGGGCAGATTGCAGACATGATGGGGGCAGATTGCTGGACATGATGGGGCAGATTGCTGGACATGATGGGACAGATTCCTGGACATGATGAGGCAGATTCCTGGACATGAAGGGGCAGAATGCTGGACATGATGGGGCAGATTGCTGGACATGATGGGGCAGAATGCTGGACATGATGGGGCAGATTGCTGGACATGATGGGGCAGATTGCTGGACATGATGGGGGCAGATTGCTGGACATGATGGGGGCAGAATGATGGATATGATGGGGGCAGAATGATGGATATGATGGGGCAGAATGCTGGACATGATGGGACAGATACCAGGACATGATGAGGCAGATTGCTGGACATGATGGGGCAGAATGCTGGATATGATGGGGCAGATTGCTGGACATGATGGGGGCAGAATGCTGGACATGATGGGGCAGATTGCTGTACATGATGGGGCAGATTGCTGGACATGATGGGGGCAGAATGCTGGACATGATGGGGCAGATTGCTGGGACATGATGGGGGCAGAATGATGGACATGATGGGGGCAGAATGCTGGACATGATCGGGGAAGAATGCTGGACATGATGGGGCAGAAATCTGGACATAATGGGGCAGATTGCTGGACATGATGGGACAGATTCCTGGACATGATGGGGCAGAATGCTGGACATGATGGGGCGCAATGCTGGACATGATGGGGCAGAATGCAGGACATAATGGGGCAGATTGCTGGACATGATGGGGGCAGATTGCAGACATGATGGGGGCAGATTGCTGGACATGATGGGGCAGATTGCTGGACATGATGGGACAGATTCCTGGACATGATGAGGCAGATTGCTGGACATGATGGGGCATAATGCTGGACATGATGGGGCAGATTGCTGGACATGATGGGGCAGAATGCTGATCATGATGGGGCAGATTGCAGGACATGATGGGGCAGATTGCTGGACATGATGGGGCAGATTGCTGGACATGATGGGGGCAGAATGATGGATATGATGGGGCAGAATGCTGATCATGATGGGGCAGAATGCTGGACATGATGGGGCAGATTGCTGGACATGATGGGGCAGAATGCTGGACATGATGGGGCAGATTGCTGGACATGATGGGGCAGGTTGCTGGACATGATGGGGGCAGATTGCTGGACATGATGGGGGCAGAATGCTGGACATGATGGGGCGGAATGCTGGACATGATGGGGCAGATTGCTGGACATGATGGGGCAGATTGCTGGACATGATGGGGGCAGAATGCTGGGCATGATGGGGCAGAATGCTGGACATGATGGGGGCAGAATGCAGGACATAATGCGGCAGAAATCTGGACATAATGGGGCAGATTGCTGGACATGATGGGACAGATTCCTGGACATGATGGGGCAGAATGCTGGACATGATTAGGGCAGAATGCTGGACATGATGGGGGCAGATTGCAGACATGATGGGGCAGATTGCTGGACATGATGGGGCAGATTGCTGGACATGATGGGACAGATTCCTGGACATGATGAGGCAGATTCCTGGACATGATGGGGCAGAATGCTGGACATGATGGGGCAGATTGCTGGACATGATGGGGCAGAATGCTGGACATGATGGGGCAGATTGCTGGACATGATGGGGCAGATTGCTTGACAAGATGGGGGCAGATTGCTGGACATGATGGGGCAGAATGATGGATATGATGGGGTCAGAATGATGGATATGATGGGGCAGAATGCTGGACATGATGGGACAGATACCTGGACATGATGAGGCAGATTGCTGGACAATGTGGGGCAGAATGCTGGACATGATGGGGCAGATTGCTGGACATGATGGGGGCAGAATGCTGGACATGATGGGGCAGATTGCTGGACATGATGGGGCAGATTGCTGGACATGATGGGGGCAGAATGCTGGACATGATGGGGCAGATTGCTGGGACATGATGGGGGCTGAATGATGGACATGATGGGGGCAGAATGCTGGACATGATCAGGGAAGAATGCTGGACATGATGGGGCAGAAATCTGGACATAATGGGGCAGATTGCTGGACATGATGGGACAGATTCCTGTACATGATGGGGCAGAATGCTGGACATGATGGGGCAGATTGCTGGACATGATGGGGCAGATTGCTGGACATGATGGGGCAGATTGCTTGACATGATGAGGCGCAATGCTGGACATGATGGGGCAGAATGCAGGACATAATGGGGCAGATTGCTGGACATGATGGGGGCAGATTGCAGACATGATGGGGGCAGATTGCTGGACATGATGGGGCAGATTGCTGGACATGATGGGACAGATTGCTGGACATGATGAGGCAGATTCCTGGACATGATGGGGCAGAATTCTGGACATGATGGGGCAGATTGCTGGACATGATGGGGCAGAATGCTGATCATGATGGGGCAGATTGCTGGACATGATGGGGCAGATTGCTGGACATGATGGGGCAGATTGCTGGACATGATGGGGGCAGAATGCTGGACATGATGGGGCAGATTGCTGGGACATGATGGGGGCAGAATGATGGACATGATGGGGGCAGAATGCTGGACTTGATCGGGGAAGAATGCTGGACATGATGGGGCAGAAATCTGGACATAATGGGGCAGATTGCTGGACATGATGGGACAGATTCCTGGACATGATGGGGCAGAATGCTGGACATGATGGGGCAGATTGCTGGACATGAGGGGCAGATGGCTGGACATGATGGGGCGAAATGCTGGACATGATGGGGCAGAATGCTGGACATGATGGGGCAGAATGCAGGACATAATGGGGGCAGATTGCTGGACATGATTGGGCAGATTGCTAGGCATGATGGGGCAGATTGCTGGACATGATGGGGCAGAATGCTGGACATGATGGGGCAGATTGCTGGACATGATGGGGGCAGAATGCTGGACATGATGGGGCAGATTGCTGGACATGATGGGGCAGATTGCTGGACATGATGGGGCAGAATGCTGGACATGATGGGGCAGATTGCTGGACATGATGGGGCAGATTGCTGGACATGATGGGGCAGATTGCTGGGCATGATGGGGCAGATTGCTGGATATGATGGGGCAGATTGCTGGACATGATGGGGGCAGATTGCTGGACATGATGAGGGCAGAATGCAAGACATGATGGGGCAGAATGTGACAGTGAGACACAGGAGGTGGCAGAATGTGAGGCACTGGGGCAGAATGTGACAGTAAGACACAGGAGGGGGCAAAATGTAGCATTATGACACAGGAAGAGTGCAGGATCATGGAGCAGGATGGATACGATGGAGACAGATGGGGAAATCATATGGGGCACAATGTGTACTCATCAGGGCGGGATGGGAGGAACTTATGGCTGAAGCCAGGAATAAGACACGGCCCTATTATTACCATAGGGGTTAATTAAGAGATATTATTACTGCAATGATGTCTTTATTTTATTTTTTGAGTATACTGTTTTAAATGGGGGGATGGTCTTGTTACTGTGTAGAGTGACACTATGTCGCCTTTTTTTCTTCATGTGATGTAATGCAGAAGTTGGGAAAAAATAAGTAATGTGTTCTGCAAGTGGAGCTCTAGATAACTGTATTATTTCCTGCAGAGATGAGTCCTGGCTGGAAGACGTGATGGCGGTCTGTGCTGGATGAAAGATGAAAAGCAAAGATGAAGGACTTTACCTAGATACATCACTGGTGAGTTAGTGTGTTACCTATACATTGACACTATATACTGTATACTATATACCGAGGTCCTGTGTATAATGTCACCAGTGATCACTGTATTACCTGTACATTATATACAGAGCTCCTGTGTATAATGCCATTGATCACTGTATTACCTGTACACAGACACTGCATACTAAGTACAGATCTCCTGTGTATAATGGCACTTATGGTGATGGTATTGTGCTTTTTTTTTACTGATCAGCATTGTAGTATTCAGTCACTACGTGGTCTTAATATGTGGTCTGGACATGGTGTGATGTTTTTGTCCCTTGTATGTGCTATTATTTGGTCACTTTGTGGTGGTAATATGTGGTCTGGTCATGGTGCGATGGTATTTGTCCCTTGTATGTGATATTATTGGTCATTTTAAAAATTGAAAAATAAATAAAAATATACTGTACCTAAATTGCATTGCATATTTTAACAAATATTTAATAGGTTACAGTAGAGTAGGGCTCGGCCAAAAGAGTCTACAGTGTTGTGATGGCGGCTTAAAAAATCTTTTGGCCAAAACAAGAGCTGCTGGCTATATTTGTGATCCGGTGATGGGAGCTGTTAATGTGTGATTGATGTGAAGTGGAGTTTTTCCAAGAGAGCGGTGGGACTGTGGACAGTTTGAGGAGTGGAGGC